>NC_091823.1:24980207-25706040 GCF_038994185.2 Dermacentor albipictus
AGACTAAGATTAAGAACTTTCCACTTTTTGCTCTCGCTGATACAACAAAAATTCGCCCTTGCGAGTTATGTCTCCCCATATGCCGCACAATAACTCCTAGCGTATGTACTTACGCAACCAGGGCAGAGTGGAAACCTCCAGTGGAGGAAGAACTTTACTAGCAGCAGTCCTAGAGTTGCTGTTAAATTATGTACTCTGGGAAATACAAAGTACGTAAACAAGGTTTGTATAAGCAAAAGTATAGAGTTCTAAATTATGGTACTTGAAAGCTTTGACAATGGACGGTAGATAAACGCGCGAGAAAGATGCGCAGCCTCAAGTGATTGAGTCCTTTTAACAACGAACAAACGACAGCAAACTGTATCGTGGGAACAGACACCCGCTTACAACTAGAAATAGCAGCGAAATCCCAGTAACACTGACAAAGATGGAGTCCCGAGAGAATACTTCATGAGTCTAAAATGATTTATCGTTTCTCATAAGCTTTGCTCCCTTTGAGCTACGTACATGAAGCTAAACATCGATATAACGAGGTTGATGGGACCCGAGAATTATTTCGCCAAATCGAGAGGTTCGTTAAGATGATAAAATTTAAAACGCACACGCGAATTCAACGCTCACGTTTATTCAAGAGCAAAAACAGATGTCATTCTTCGCGCACTTATCACAGACAGCGAAGGCGTTAAGCGCGTTTTGTTTCCCTTGATTGGAGCGGCAAACCTTAACAGGTCAATGGCGTCAGGCACGTGATATAAAACTCGCCATACAAATATTTCAAGCCATACTTGCCCC
The DNA here is from genome assembly GCF_038994185.2 of Dermacentor albipictus. Classification (NCBI taxonomy): domain Eukaryota; kingdom Metazoa; phylum Arthropoda; class Arachnida; order Ixodida; family Ixodidae; genus Dermacentor; species Dermacentor albipictus. Next base: position 24,981,000 of record NC_091823.1, read on the forward strand.
CAAAACTTCGTTAAATCGTTAAAACAAGTTGAATTCACTTCTTTGTTTTGAGTCTTTCGTAGAGGTAGCACTTTGAACTTATGCCGGGAACTCAATATAACTTAGTTCAATCTTAAGTTTCATAGAAAGGATTTACTTATTTTGAGGTTTCTCAACAGAAAGCTGCCTGTCCTGTCGCTGCTCAGCCTGGCATGAATGACGCCGCGTATAATCACATCGAACGAACCTTTACACTAGTTATTTGTTTTATCTTAGAAAATAGAAAAACAAAACTAAGTTCCTTTTCCTGCGAATAAGGCCTTAACAAGGAACACTTTGTGAGCACCGTACTCGTCAACACTTCCATTTGCATGCGCACGTTCAACAAGCGGAGAAGCGATGAAGTGGATGCCGTCGCAGCTGCGGCGAGCGACGGTCGCTCTTGCTCGTACATCGCGACACGAACTCGCGCGGCATTGTTTCCATTGGAGCTGGTCTTGTTCGGGGTGAATTGTTTTCAGGCGCATGCGTACCTTCATTAAGCTTTGTTGAAGCATGCCTTGTTGCAGCTGCTGCTTAGCTGTGTCTGGAAGCGTGCTCGGCAACAACCGCTAGCGTGCTTTGACAAAACCACTCGTGAGCAATGAAGGACGCACTCGGGAGACAGCGTTAGCTCAATAAACAAACCAGGAACGGCGTAGAGGCGTGTGGCCACCGTATGACAATCTTAAACACACTTCCTTTAGAGCGAAGCTCTTTTTGCCTGGCCCACCACGGTGTGTGTGAGACAGAAAACATTTGCGGCATACGATAAAATAAAGATATGCATGCGGGTTGCAAGCTTCAACGAACTGGCTTATATTAACACAGAAAAAAAAGACGACTGATAAAGTAGAGCCAGTGGGCGCACCTCTGTTATCTGCACCTCTGGAAGCAAGTGAAGCGATGCTGCAATGTGCGAGTAGCAAATGTCTTCATATAACGAAAATCAAAATTAAACCATTCAGCGCGTATGAAAAATCCAAGCAGTCTGAACTCGCGCTGACAAATACTTAATTTTGTCACGATAATTTGTCAACTGTGGTTGACATTTGCATTACGTACATCTCAACTGGAGATGTCAACAACGTACCGAGTTAATATACCTAGTGGCCCCAGTTACAGGTACCCAGTGGCACATACCTTTAGTCTGCCCAATCTTCAAGATCGGCCCGCGAAAACACCGAGATACACGCCAAAAACTGGGTTGACTGAGAGAAGAATGCTTCGCATCAAAGTTCTGCTTCGCCAGATTAATGTATCCACCAACCCTGCAATCCTTTAATCCTAGCCACTCTCTCGCGGCACACGTGTGTGCTTGCCGCTGTCGCTCGAACTGCTGCTCTCGGTTATTTACAAAAAAATCACCCATCCCTTCGATCCTCTGCGTCGCACCGCATTTCGCCACCGACGCCTGCTGGAACACTGATCAGCAGGTCGCCTTAAATATACAATGTGGCGCCAACTCGCGTGGATTTTTGTTTTTTAACAGAGTATCTGTTCGTTTAATTTGGGCTCTTCCGTCCAGAGAATATGGGAAGAGCGGCCACACACGTTGGAATGCGGTGACAACATAGTTTGCCGGACTGGAGCTGAGCGCGGATTCATTCTGCGCTCCCCTGCAGTCCGGACGTGGCACGAGGTAAGAGGCGTTGCTTAATTCGATTCGCGGCCGCATCTCTCCGAGGCGGGGTGCAAGAATGTGCACGCTTTGCGTCCCCATTGAAGAACGCCACGTGGTGAAAATGTAAACTTTCCATTACGGCGTACAGCCCCTGTGTTGCGCTTTGGGACGTTAAACCCCAACGATCGATAGCTGGGCGTATACGTGCCTTCGCCCTCGCCCTTACGGGCGGCTGATGCCCCGCGGCAGCTACAGCTAGCTCTCCCGACAACGCCAGCAGTTATCACGCGAAGGCGCCAACTTGTGAGGCCTGCGCAATCGTCAATAAAGCGCGTCAATCCAACTGTAACAGATGGTTACGAGGTCGGTCCCGAAAGTTCATGCACTGAGTCAGCAAAAAAAGTGGGAGGCACTGCAGCGGCGCCGTTTCTCCACTCCTCCACTCCAGTTTCTCCACTATAAATTAAGAACAAGGTGGACCGGTAGCGCGAGCCGGACTGCGGTATGACAAGCCAGAATATTATGCGTACGCCTTTTTGCGCAACAAAATTTTAGTCTGTCGAAATGGAGATCGACGAACAGTCTCGTTAAAAAAGATCTACCTATATCAAATATCTCGTGAAATTGGGCAAGAGCTGTGCAGGAATTCATCAAGCCTATGGAAAGGATGTCCTGAAGGAAAGAACTGTGTTCGAGTGGGTGCAGCATTTTAGGGAAGGCCACGAAGGCACAAAGGACAATGCAAGATCAGCACCCATCCTTCACGAACTCGTGCGAAGATGAAAACATCGATCGTTTTCGTTCTCTGGAGCCCAGTGAGCGCCGACTGATTGTTAGGAAGATAGAAGCAGCTCTTGGTTTGGGAAAATCGTCCATTCACAGGATTTTTAGAGAAAATTTGGAAACAAGAAAAAGGAAGAAGAGAAACGCAGCTGCCGACTCCCGAGCAAAAATAGCGACGAAAAGAAGGTTGCACTGATCGAAGAACAGCGACGAATTCTTGCAAAGGATCGTCACCGGCGATGAAACATGGATTTACGGATGCGTTTGATTTACGATTAGATTGAGATGAAGTCGCTTTCTATTCGTAAATCGTATTCGTAGGCGAGGAAAAATAAAGGTGATATAAAGCAAAATTTTTAAAAAGCGCGTGGGAGCAAAAATTAGCATGCTGATCGCGTTTTCTTGAGTGCCGTGAAATTGTGCACCACGAAACTGCATCTGAAGGTCAAACTGCTAGTCGTGTGCGATCAAATTTCTTGAAAAAAGGGCAGAATGGTTCTGCACTACCATAACGCATCTGCGCGCGCACTCTGCACTGAGAGTACGCGAGGTTTTCGTACGCAATTCTGTGCTGAAGCACTTTCCCTATGCGCACCGCATTCAAAGCACCCTGCAACTTTTTTTTCCCCAGATGCAAACTGCTGCTCCGAATTCTGCATTTCCGAGATTTCATAATTAAAAAAAAGCGACATCGCTGCTGAAGTGCTCAACAGAAGAGGATTTCGAACGGTGCTTTCCAGCAATGGAAGAAGTGGAAGCAGTGTATTGTAGCTTGAGCCCAACAGGGGATGCAGGACGACCTAGGAGACGAAGACACTGCGCTCTCCTCTGTCATCCTGCGTGCCCTGCTGCGCTGTACCTCAAGTTATGCAATACCAGCCAGCTCCCCAGTCTTTTCTTTAGTTAATTATGTCGAATGGGGAGTAATATGAAGGCGACCAATGATCGCACTGATATATGTGAGAAATTTTGAACTTTCTTTTTAACCATATTGCGCTAACTTTTGGGACAGACCTCGTAGGTGCCCAATTGATGGCGCACTCAGAAATTTTTATTTGGAGATGAAAGGTGTCTGGGTGCGTGTTTACGATCACATGATTACATGGTGCACATCCCCTGAACACTTCGAGTGGCTATACGTCGATCGCTATACAGGGTGTCCCACGTAACTTGAGCCAGACATTAAAAACATGCACATACCACGTAGCTGGACAGAACCAAGGTAATGTTTGCCATCACTTGGAGGTGCCCAGGTTTTTCTTTTTTCATTCAGCCCAATTACATAATTAGTCTTAGTTAATTAATCAACTTCTCAAATATTATTAGATAATGTGTCAATGAGGAAATTGTAGAGCAACATGAAAAACTTCCGATACAGCTTTCTCTTGCTCGATACGTGCCACATAAAAGTGTTTTTCCGAGCGCGATTACACGCAAAGTGCCTCGAGAGGCCAGTCGCGCGGCAATCTCCCTTTTTAGGTACGATCTTGTGACAACAAGTAGCACCATGCAGAGTGCACTGTGCCGCCCAACGTTACCAGATGGGCTTGCGCTGTCAACAGACTACGAAAGGATGTGTGAAGGAAATAAGTAATAGGGTGCCTTAATTATGCAACACAACTGAAGAGAGTCAATCCAACACGCAATCACGTCACGGTAAGATTGTCTTCCACCGCCGCCCTCAGCGCACGCTCTTCTGAAAGGACAACGGGTGCGGCTGCCGCCCTTGCACGTTCCAACGAAGACGATAAATTTATGCGTTGCAACACATGACCAGAGTTAGACAAGCATATCGGAAGAAAAGGTGCACGTAGCATTTGGCAAAGCACTCCCCTAACAAGTGCGCCACAACTGAAACCTACGAGGAATCAAGCACACTGGGCTATACTGGGCAAAGTCCGCCGAACAGGGCCACGGGTTGGGCCGACCTTTTGAGGGAGAAACTGCATAGAGGACTGTCTTCATGAAGAATTTGCTTGCGTAGGCTGGATGTGTGACGTAATACTCCCCCCAGTTTACTTCCGTCCTCCGTGTACGCTGGTCATGACAACGTTGCGCGTGTTGCATGCCGCAGACCTCACATGCTCTTCTCCAGAATGCTCGGAACGGCGTCACATTTCATACTGAGATCTCCCAACGACAAGCTATGTGCGTGCCAAACGGGTAGTTTCTAAATAAAAGGATCTAAACGGGCGGCTTGTGACTAAAAGCAGAAGCACCTCGTGTGGTGAAGCCGACCACGACGGCTGCATGCTGTCGAAACTGCAAGGCAGTGCCGTCCACAGTCCCCAACACCCCGTTCTGACAACGGTGCACAAGCCTTACCGACGCAGTGTGACTCTACGGAAGCCGCTCAGCAGGGACGGTTGCTTCCCTTGACCCTGCTTCAGGAGCCGAATTCTTCCCGAAGGCTTTCGGTTCTTGATGTTCGCAAAGGTCCTTGTTGGCCTTGTTCCATGCTTTCAAATGCCCGTGCCTTGAGTGATCGAGGCACTACGAGGGCGCCGTGGATGGAGCTGTCTTGACATCGCCCACTTAATGGCGATGCTAGTAGTGAGACACCGTTTTGACTAAAGCATTTCCGCATGGCCGCGTTTTGTCACGCGCTCTTCTTCCGAAGTCGAACACATATAGCGCTAAAGCACAGTGCCTTGAAGGCACGCACAGTTCAATGCGCAAGCTTTTTCCCGCCATATTAGGGTGCCTCGGCAAGATAAAAGACATTCTTTTACCTAACCGCCGAAGCCGGCTAACGAGGACAGGCGAGATGGTCCGGTGCTTATCTGCGCCTCACAGTTGCTGCGTGGAGCGAAGTCGTGTGGTTCGCGCTCGCGCAGTTCCCGTGGAAACAAGTGCTCGATCTGCTAGAGCATCTGCGCCTTTTGTTCTCTCTCGTTTTTCTTTTTTTCACTTGCACCAGCGCCATCAAAGCCCAGCGCGGCGATCAAGAGCAAACTGAGATGACGAGCGGCGAGTGAAGACGCGTGCGGTGAGGACAGAAGGAGTGTCGTTATCATTTAGTTTATTCAGGGGGCTTACGCCAAATAACGCATGTTAGCCCTCTCGCGGCAAAATGACGAATCAACGACTACCGCGGTGAGCTGCCTACCCTGTCTCAACACAGCATAAAATTATGAAAAGTGAACGAAAGTAAAAAATAGAGACGAATTCTCCACTGAGATGTTCGAGTAGGTAAATACACGTTTTGTGCCTGAATTCGGTGCAGCAGCGTAATCATACATACATAACTTACGCTAAATGTGTTTCACAGCTTATCCAAGGCTTGTGTTGCTGTCCTTGGAATGACAAACTAAAAAAAAATCTAAATTTTGTGTTTGATTGCAATCTGCATTACAAAAACACTACAAATGGTATGTCGGATATGCCTTTCTTTCTCTCTCTTTAAAGTGACATCTAGGAAAGCACACTATAATAGTTGTCTGGTAAATTTCCTGAATACATGAATTTTTGATATTATTTGTTGGTGGTGCTGAGAACACCTCACAGTGCCTTTATTTTTTTTTTTTTGCCGAGACCCACAAAGCTGGGAGAGCCCATAAATTTGTAACAGTGATTACATGCATGTCACACAGCAAGCAACAACTGAATCGTGCTATGACAAAAAATTAAACGGTTTTTGTCTCGCAGCTGGAGTTTCCATTGGAATTTGCACACAAGTTGGAACTTATTTCCTGCAATACTACATAAATTTACCTCAGGACAGAGAATAAAATGCATCCCTTAAAGAGCTTTGTCAATCTGTGCTGACAGTGCAAATTAACAGATGAGATCTTTCAATTATCTCCACAGCAAAAAGCGATTACAATTTAGAATTTAGAAAAAGCTGTGCAACTTACTGTGCAGTCAGGGAATCAATATGCACACAAAAAACACAATCAGTAAAATTGTGTATGTTTATTCACAAACAGGGTGAACGTGTAAAAATACATTTCTTTATGCTATTTACTTTTAACAATCCAAGCAACAGTGCTCTTCTCAAGGGTTGTGGTGCTCAAGTGTAAACAGTAAATATGGACGGAAAACAGACTTTGGTGGCCAACAAGCATGTAGAGAAAGAGCTGCACAATGTGGCCACTCGTAGTGTCATCTGTTTTAAGCAAAATATATCAGCACATTCTTAAAACATGATTGCTTGCAGTGAAGTACTAAGTGAAAGATGGACCCAGAATGCATAAAACAATTGGCATAAAATCAAATGACTGTGATACAATGTTCAGCAAGAAAATAAAGAACTGCATATTAAGCAGCATTATAACATAGTTTGTACATGTGATCAAAGTCCCCAACAATCTTGCTTGAACATCTCTGTGCCAAAAATAACAATTCATAAAAACTAATTACACATGCCAGCTTAATGTTCATAAAGGCATCCACCAAAATGAATCAAAACAATGCAACAAATTAAAAGTATAAGGCACATCAAAAAGTTGTCAATGTGGTTTGGAATGTCACAAAATTTAAAGGGATCATGCAACGTGTTTCGAACACGATAAATAAACTTGCACAGTCGCTATGTATTACTATCATGAGCATCTGAGCTAAATATTTCTGTGAATCCACCTGAGAGTCCACAATTTCATTAAACGGCTGCCTCCCATTTCAGCTTTTCAAAACCCCTGGCAACACGATGGCTATGGGGCAGATTTGTTGAAACGCCATGGGTAGAAAATGTCACCAGAAAAAGCAAAACCGAATTGGAGAAATGTTATAACTGACAAGCAGCGGCCAGATCTGGTGGTAAAAAATCATACCATTGCACAATACAATGGCCCCAAAGATTTGTAGCCTGAAGCTACACATCTCAGCTTGATATATAGATCTGAAGGCGACATCAATACAAAAGTAACGGTGGACAGATCACCACTGTTGATCATGTTGGCAGCATCGTTCCATGTGGGTGTGGTGCATAACATTGAGTGCAGTAGGAATGATGAAAAGAAGGGGAAGGTCAGAAGGGTGCATTAGTGGCAGCACTTTTTGCTGACAATTTCATTAATGCAAGCTCCTTCCAACGTTTTCTGTTGGAAATGATTTGTGAGGATATGCCTTTTATTAACAGTTAAATTCTACACTTTTCATTAAACATGCTGTAGAACCCCCTCTACAAAAAAAATTAGAAAAAAAGGAGAAATTTCTAGTGTTATGACAATGTTGGACAGTGCTAAAGAATGATAGTATTATGTCTGGTGAAGGAAAAGCTGATAAAGACAGTGGGCCAAATTTTTATATGTTCCTAACCTCACTAAAGAAGTCTCCATTGTAATTAAGTTACAGAACGTCAATTCTGAAAGCTTCCTTAGTCAGGTGCCCTCAGCGAAGGATTCGTTACCAAACGAAAGGGCTCCTTTCGTGAAGATGGTTAAAGGTAGCATTCAGAAAACACCTGCTTCTTCCATGCATGCTTCATGGTAAGGAGGCATGAAGTGCCCCTCACATAAGGTTAAGAAGTGTCCAGAGGAAAGGAAGGTTTTATAATTTGGCCCTGAGGGTAATTATTGGCGCATAACACTACTTTCCATTAGCAGTTACCTGAAGAGCTCTATATGTTGCGGGTAATATACTCAGCCGATTTTGGGAGCAACATGGATTATCTACCGGGGTGTGGCCAATCTAAAAAAAGATTGCTTTTGATCAGAGTTAGACTCTTCGGAAGTATACACCGGGAGCAGACTATAGTCCATAGATTACAGTACAAACCATTACAAGATATTTAAAAGAGCTACTGAACTTAGAAAAACACAGGAACATGAAATGACAGTTCACAAACTCTAGTGAAGTGCAGCAATGTTATCAAAAAGTCGCTGTTTCGCCCGAGAGGTCAAGCATCGATTGTGACAACAAATTAGTGGACAGGTAGCTATACGAAATAAGGATAGCAGTTTTATCGGCCATATGAACTTGTAAGCATAGGCATACTAAATAAAGTAACATCTCACTCAATGACCGCGGAAGCTCGCTGGTCATGAGGAAGCGCGGCAGCAGCAGCGAGCGAATTTACCTTTGTGCGGCATCTCGCATCAACACGAACTAAGCTGTAAAAACGCAGCATGCAGTGAACTCTGTCCCCATCACAGATGGCTTTCAAGATACAGAGACATGGACGGCCACGCACATGCCCAGGCTGTCCGGAGTAGAATGCGCCCCCCCACCCGCTCACCAGCCCCGGAGCCTTGCGCGTAACGGAAGATGGCACACTTCCTCTCCGCTTTCCTCGCTTGCGTGCGCGAGATTGAGCTACAATCGCCAGCTCCAGCCTCGCATGCTTTCACTCGCACAAACAGCATACGACACGCGGCAACTATTTTGTTGCCCTTGGATTTTATATGGAACCTCACGGCGACAGCAGAAATGCACCTTGAGTGTCCTTATAATTTCTATCACAATAAAAAGCCTTGAAATATGATTAAATTTGCAATGATATTCATTCTGGTTCATGGGCTGCCTACAGCACAAAATCCAAATGCAGCTTTGCATCATTACACTACCAGAAAGTCTTGGTTGTGCAAACCGTAATTGAAATGTGTCATGCTTCCTTAAAACCCACAGAAGAATCCGATTTCATACCTAAGCTACCACACTTGCAGATGTGCAAAATCAATCTCAAAGTATCAAAGAAGCCAAATGAGTCCATTCATAACAACCCATACACAATGGATGCTTACAGGTAAACAACCAAAAAGGAAACATATTACAGCTTTTCGAAGTATTACAAACCTTGGGTTTCCACAACAAATGAGAAAATCTGGGATGTCACAAGTGCATATCAAAGTATGCAAGATATTGATAATTTAACATTTTAAAACGGAAGTCGCCTATAATTACTGATTGAAGTTCCTGAAAATGTGCCATCTATTCTTCATGGGAGCCACTTTTCAATAAGCAAAGCAGTTTAGAGAAACCAAATGTGAGAGTAAAATAGTGTTGATAATGTGGTTGTAAAAGAAACAAGACCACTTGCTACACAACCTCAAGCCACTTTTACATGTCTGTTGCAAAGCAGTTGCCTTTGCACACCTTGCAATGTTCACGTACTTATGTTGAACTAGGTTCTGTTAACTACACTAAATGTGACAGATTGAAAGTCACAAGCCAGAATATGAAGATCTACCATATTTGCTTGAATCTAACTCACACTTTTTCCCAATAAAATGGGTAAAAAAATTTCATACGCGTTATAATCTAGTATGACCTTAAATCTGTGTTTCCATATCGCCATCGGCATTCCAATATGATCGCCTTGTAAGCGTTTCAAGCCTATCTGCCGTACCTTGCTCCACGTGCTGTAGTACATATGGTTACGTTACTCCACCGTACGTCTTCCCGTTTTCTGCGTGTGTTCTATCAGAATGGAAGTGCTGACTGCAAAGACACGCTGAGTGTTCATAACGATGCCGCAATTAAACAGAAAGTGATCACGTGCGCAGAGACGGGTGTTCGGAGTTCCCGAAACTTGCGTGCAGGACTGGCGCAAACCGGAGGCATTCTACTCCGGTGGCTGCTGCGTAGGCGCGGCCCCTATCTCAAAGGAGACCTGAGCTCTGGAGACAGTCTACGCATCTAGGCGCACTGCGCTGTGTTCTCGTCACTTAGTTCACATTGAAGTGAGAGGCTGCACAAAGGTCAATTCGTTCGCTTCTGCTACCGCACCTCCTCACTACAGCATTCTCATGAAAAGTTTACACAGTCATTGAGTAGGGTGTGTTCATGTTTGCTTGTGCACGTGTGACACCATGCTTGTTAATTTAGTTAGGAACCGAATGTTTGAAAGTTTATACGGTCGATAAAACTACTATCCTTACTTTTTGTATAGCTGCCTACTAATTTGCTATGCAATCGATGTTTCACCTTTCGGGCAAAACAGTGACTTCTTTTATTAATCGAAACTTTAGTGAATTGGGAGTAAATCTTTGTTTTTCCAAATGAGAGAAAGTTGCATTTCTGTATGAAATAAGGAGGTGCGCAGTACTGTAAAGGACTTTTCTTCTTGTAGGTCACGGAAAACGGTTGTGCTTTAGAAAAAAGTAAATGCGGTATTACATAAAGGACCACACTTTGGTGAATTGCTCAAAGGAAGAAAGTGCATTCAGAATTTTGATGTTCCTAGTTGTTTGGCTGGAATACACATCACAAAAAACATTCGTAGTACATTACAACAGGTATGGAAAGAGCCTCAGTATGCCCAATTTCAAAGAAGCACTAGAGATTCTTACTCCACAGGTGGGTGTTGCCCTAAGAAAACAAAGATGCTAAAATGCAGGCCAGTGCAGACAAAGCCATTAAATGCCATACAATACAAACAAACAAGTCAATGTACGGTCACCCTTTACAAGCTACTATTTGAATGACAGCATCTAATTTGATTATTTAAGAAGTCTCTGAAAACATAAGACAAAATCTTACACAGTCTATTGTGATTAAGGATTGTATAGACACAGCCTTCTATTATGTGTGCGTGTTCACCTCAATGACTTGAAAATCAGTTTAATGTTGTCACACCAAACGTGCCACAACACTTCTGGACAGCTATGTTGGTATTCAAAAATTGGCTGAAACAATTTGTTTTAGACATATGAGGTAGAAACCAGAGCACAGGGCAGTAGAACTCTGGACTTTTAAGATCAAATCGTTTATGTATAATTTACTCACAATTACTGCTATTCACAAAGTGCTGTCCCACAGGTACATAGCGTGTTCAGATCAAAATCGTTTTTTAGTGCACTTCAGTATGATGATGAAAGTGTAGTATAGATAAAGTTTACAAGAAAATGTCATCTCACTGTGAACAACATGCTTAAAGGGACACTAAAGTGAAAAATGACTTCTTCTGCATCAGTAAATTACCATTCTACAACACCAAAAACACTATTCTTCCAACGATAAGACGTTTGGTAAGCCAGAAAAAGCGCAAAAACGAAATAAGGGTGGCGATGCCTACTTCGGTTCCCGCACCTGGGAGCTGTGACGTCTTGGATTTTGATGGCATCTTCTAGGGCCTCCTAATTATATATAGCGGTATAGATTGACTACATGGTGTTTTAAAGGAACCAAATATTCAATGTGGCAAGTTTCGGGAACCTTTATTCAGCCAACACGGCCCAAATGTGAAAACATACTTTGGAATCCCTGACGTCTCGCTGATGTACTGGCGCTGGGGTTTCGGCGCGAAATTCAAATACTGATAATTGGACCTTCATTTTCTCATCTAATAATCAAACTATTTTTTTAAATGACTGTCTGCAGGGTTCTCAAACAATGCTTCATTAGTCTAAACTGATTTAGTGTTTCGCTTTACTGTCCCTTTAACTGATTCGATAGCTCATGAAAAAACTACAAACCTTACAAAGCTATTTCAAGACATAGCACCATCAGAAAGTGCGAAACTGCACACATCACTTACTGAAAGGCAAAAGAGTAAGCAATAGATTACTGTCTTTGTATATGAAGGCTATATATACTCCCATAAAATAAAGATTTAAAGCCAAACTTCACTATAAAAAAGTTATACAAACTATTGTGAGTGCTCTGTGCCGTAAAACGATTCAGTTTAGTTTTACTCTTGTCCAAGAAAGCAAACTTTGTTCACTTGTCATACTGATGCCACATATAAAAACAACTGCCTCTCATTTGTAAAAAAAAAAACAGTGTCTGTAGAACTGGTCATTCACTCCAGCTTATCCTATGACCATACCACAGCATATCTGGTACTAGTGGCTTGTAAAATGCAACCAATAAACATATATTCACGTAATACAACTTCACAGAGAACGAAAAGGCCCAGCAGTTCACTCTTATGCTGATGCTGTAGACAATGAGCCCTTGGCACTAGTTGTGGACTGGAAGCTGATGTTGTGTGGAGTCATGCTGTGAGAATTCTTCATGGAGTCAATGGAATGATGAGAAACAGATCGTGATGCATTGAGGCTGCTCAGAGTTCCGAGCTGAAAAGAGAACGAGAGAACAATGAAGAATAACATTAACAAAGACAACAAGGTTATAACTGAGTGGCTGTTTATAAGTAAAGATTTTTTATATAAATTATTTTCTGTTCAAACGGTGCCACTACTATTGGTGGAGAGGAGTTACGGAGTCGCCATCTATCGGAAGCGCCTCGCTGGCGTAGTATGAGGGATCACGTGGCGCGCTCCTCATAGGTTTTGCTGTCAGCGCTCATTGAAAACACCACGTGCGAGCTCTCCCGGATATTTCTGTAAGTACTTTCGAAACGAGAGAAGTTTTTTACTGTCTAAATAATAATCTTGGGCAAACTGAAAGCACAGAATCGTTTACAGATGCTATGTCTCTTTGCCGAATACGTACAGTGAACGCCACTGCGCCTGGTCGCCGCGATGGAGTCTCCCGAACCGGCTTCTTGCGTGAAAGGTAGGTAAACGCTGAGAGGAAACTATGTGAAATATGTTCTTATAGTGTTTTTATAACTAAATGGAGCGTAACAGAATGAAGCCTCAATGCAGCGATTGCACAGATTCGCAGCAACCGACTGCGTGTCTGCATGCTTGCCCGTGTACTGTTTCGCTTTCACCGCGTGCGCGTTTTCGCGCCGTGCCATGAGCTTTAGGCGGCAGAATATGAGCATTTGACAGCATACAAGCAACCATTGTTGCGTGGGCGCTATCAGAGCTATTCAAAAATAATTTCATTGCAGAGGCTTCGACGCCTACGGGGACTGTGATGTGCCGTCGCGACGATTCAATGTTGTTGTTTTTTTCTAAATTCTTGGACGTTTCAATATTAGTTCTCGAGTTGCGCCGCACTGTATGTTTATCGGTGTTCTCAGCGTGCGACTTCCCGCTGCTTCTTTTTTTGTAATCCAGTGCATTAATACATAACACAAACATGACCATATGCCATTCTTTTTTTAATGTGCTTCTTACCGATCCCATTCCACTCCAGTGAACTTGCCAGCATCTATAGCATCAACAAGTTCATAGACCAAACCGTCATGACATTAGTTGGGCAGCGGACTCGGGCGAGCGTCTAAGTGCGCGTTTTCCGAACATCGCAGACCCGGCGCCGTAGCAGAAATCTTCCTCGCGTCTGTGCTTGCTGCATACCCGAGTTGTAGCCGATGACTGTTTGCCAGTTTTATGTTTCGCGAGCCAAGCTTCCCGCAGCTTCTTGTCCTGCGGCTACGTGTGAATAAGGCTGACACCGGGCTCCGTTGCGTAAGTCCGGCACTGCGGCACCGAACAGTAGCCTACTATGTTGCGCGCCTTCAAAGGCAGCCACTACTTATTGAAGGGGTTTCAAGCGTTGTAAAGGAGACACTCGAAGCGGGAAAATCTCGCCATTTAATGAGGACCGCAGCGTACGAGGGAATTTAAACTCGTTTTCAGCTCGCCTCGGCGCTCCCGAAGCAGTCGACACGGCCGCTATGTCCACGTGATCCCTAATAGAACGTCACGCCGACGGTGGCACCAGCTTTTCCACCGGTGGAGCTCGAGGCCAATAGCTTCAGCACTGTCCAATACACCTACGCGTCCTGCAAATGTTCTCTACTAATTCTTGAGCAGAGATAAACTAGGACAATAATGTATGTTTCCTTGGTAGTGGTCTTAAAAGGGTGCGAGGGTTTCCTGTATCTGTTTTTGTTCATGCTTTCAGCCACACGCACAGAAAAACAATGTGGGCTTAAGTTTAACCCTAGATACGTGAAGGAGGACATTATTTAAGCCAACCATTAGCACTATTTTGCAACGTCAATGTGGTGTTATTGACAAGCCACAGAAAGAAACCTGAAATATACTTGTTCTATTATCTGTTTTGAAGAAGACCGAGCCTTTGGGAGTGTTACAATACCAAGGGATCAGGTCACAACTCCAGACAGTGCTTACTACAGACGCAGTATGTAACCTGGACATAGCCATGCCAACTATCCTCAATTACGTCCAGAGATTTGGGGAAGAACTGCACACAAAAAAAGTTATGCAGCATATTTTCCTTGGCTCATGAGTGCTGTAAGCTTTCGACCACCTTGAAATAGCCACGCCATATGGAAAGTTATAGTGGTACTATGGTTGACCTTCGGCAATTCTGGCATATACCTGTAGGCCTACCAGCAAGCCCTGAAGACTAAGCAGCATGAAGTCATACTGAGCTTGGTACCCGCAGTATTACATTAATTAACCCTTTGCAACTCTATGTACACAATTGTGCACATTTTACAAATGCAATAACTGCAGCATATTTGTTCAAAGCTAGGCATATTTAATTTACCCACACGTTGCGCTTCTGCTCTGTTAATCTGCACGTTTACAGAGCCATCTGACTAAAGAAGCCTTAATTATTCACCGAAACAAACAGCTAGGTCACACCTGTGGTAGCTACAGCTGGTAAGCGCGAATAATTATTTTTTTGTTTTTAGCATTTCTCGAGTGCCCTGCGATGTTTACAAATTTGTCAAATGTATGAAATTCTTCAGAGACTGCACATATACAGTAGCCGACCGATTTGCCAGACCTCGAGGGGATCGAAAATAGTCGAAATAAAAGGACAGTCCAAAAAAATCCGTGAGTCGCAAAACCAAACATTATTCCAGCTAAACTGGACTGAAAATGTCACGGATGGTCCCTTGTTTTAAATTCCTGCTTTTTGTAACGACGTCTGCTTGCATCTGTGCAAGCGTCATGTTCTCATCATACACACTAGACAACAATATTAGAGCGTTGATGTTTTGTGTTGATGGTTGCGGGCGGCCAGAGGTGTCGTAGTCGGAGTCCGAATCTTTTCGTAACGGTGCAGTCACCTGGCACACAATCTCGTTGTCCATAAGCTCCACGCACAACTCTGCTGTTGTCGATCACGGTAAACTGGAGAAAAATAACACCAGCGGGAAGGTCCATCCCACTGCTGCACAAGTCGGCAATCAGCTGCTCGCCGGTGTCGATGTCTTCAGCAGTACTGTTTGCCTCTTCAGTAACAGGCTCTTCAGAGTTGTAAAATCCAGCATGCCTAAACAATTTGCAATCATCGAAGGCTGCACAGTCTTCCAGGTGTCCGCAAGCACGCCAAGTGCCGAGAACAGGTTAATGGAGTACGTCTTCCCATTGTCAAAGCACATGAGTGTGCGGCCAAGTAAACAGGCCCGGTAGTGCAGCTTGAGGTTTTTAATGACCCCCTGGTCCATTGGCTGGAGCACACTCATTGTATTCAGTAGAAAGAATTCAAGACAAACAGCTTGCAGGTTGTTTACGGCGCCCATGCGCCCCGCAGTTGTCTACGACTATTAACACTTGTCTCTTCTGGCGCTGAAACATCCGGTCCAGACAGCGGACATCACCTTTGAACAAGCTTTGTGTAATCCAGGCCTTTGTATTGCCATTGTAACACACAGGCAGGTTCTTTGCACCCTTAAAGCAAAGCGGGTTTTTCGCCTTCCCTATCACTGGAAGGGGCAGCTTCTTGGTGCCAACCGCACTTGCCCCGACCATGACAGTTACCCCCTCCTTACTTGCTTCCCACCAGCGCAGGTCTCATTAGTAAAGGAAAGAGAATGGTCCGGCAGCATTTTGAAGAATAGGCCTGTCTCGTCACAATTAAAAAGGTCTGCAGGAGCATAACTCTTGTAGCAGAGCCTTCAACTTACTCGTCCGCTAATCTGTGACAGTAGATTGATCCACGGAACCGCTCTCTCACAAACTTTCTTGAGAGAGACACCGTGCCTTTTTTTAAACCCACGGATCCACCCATTGAAGCGAGCATCTCGGCTTTCTGCTCGAGCATGTTGCCTGAAACAGGGAGGTTCTTTGCTAAGACTCCTTTCAACCACAGCTGCAGGGCTACATAGCTGCAAGCTTTTGATGTCCTTTCCACTCATTTTTTTGTAGTTTTGCAGTGCAACCGGTCGACTGCAGACATGATCTTTTCTTTGTTTTTCATGTAATCAGACAAGGTCTGTTTGGAGATATTAAACTCCTTCATGATGTCAACTTGGGTCCGCCCTTGCTCGATAAGCCTGATGATAGCAGCCTTCTTGTCCAGCGTCATGGTTTAATATTTTCCCCGCTTCTTCGACACGTTTGGCGGTGGCGGGTGAAGAGAAGGGGCCATGGCGTTGCAAACACGTCGGCGTTGTGCTGAATGAATGGTCACAACATGCTGAAGTAGCGATGATATGTTGTATGGCGGCTAGTGATGGCAGGCAATGATTTCAACTGCACTGTACTGGATAAAAGCTGGCGGATCACCGCTGGACGAAAATGTATGCGACAACACCTACGACATTAAGGCAAAAGTGATGATGATGGTGGTTATCTTGAGCATCATCTGGCGTTCATAGGTGGTGTCCAAAACTGGCCGCGCAGAAAGGGTTTCCGGCTCTAAAAATCACTTCCGCCGCAGGCTACAGGCAAAAGGATTGCCTTTAAGATCGGCGTTTCTTACAACAGGCACCACCGATATCACATGGATTTGTACTCAGCCTATACTTGCTAATAAAATTACTATACCGATCCATGCCAATTCAGGTCCAATCCGAAGGTAGTCAGGCGGCTCAAGATTTTAAAAAATGTTGTCCGGAAAATTGAACTCGGAAAATCGAAATCGGTCGCGAAAATGCATTAGCTCTATGGGAACCCTGATGGCACAATTATGAAGTGTAGAATATGCATCAAGTTAGAATGTTTGGAGTCCGAAAAATTGGTCGGCTACTGTGACAAGGTTTGTAGGCTTGCTCCTAAGAGTACTTTGCCAGCAGGGGAATTAGTGCATGGTTACAAATGTGTACAAAATGTGAAAATGGACGCGAAGTGACGCCCCACTGGTACCTGTGCTCTTTCTTGTGTGTACCCTGCACAACATTCTAGAGGAGAAAGTCTCTTGATTTGAAAACACAAAAGAAGAAAGGACGCTGCTTGAAGACATTGCTCCCACTAACATATCAGATTTTGGTGAAAGCGATGGAGATGGCGTTGACTAGGAAATACTCATTCCCAGCGTTCTTCTGACCACAAAGATAAAAAAGCTGCCGGATGTATTACAGCAAGAAATACTTTTGTCAGCAAATGTTCAGAGGAACTTTTAATAGAGGAGACAATATTTTTCTCTGCCTAAGACGGAGCTCTGCAGCCTCATCGACAGCAAGATGAATCGTATACTCTATACAACTGCTTTGAGATGTACGTGCTTGTAGCTCTTTTTGAGCATGCAGCAGAGCACACCTACACAACATCTAGACATTCTTAGAACAAGCACATCTCACATCTGGAGAGATAGAAAAGCTCTTTATTGCCCATTAAGGGTTATCCAACAGGACGGAGGACAAAGCTTCAAGTTGATGCACTTGTGACGAGAGTTTGCAAAGGTACTCATTGCATCTGTGCCAAGCACAAAGAAGCATTGAACTTGAAGTTCAAGACCTACCGCCTGAACTTTTCTGGGAGAAAACGCGTTCAGTGGCCCAATCCTGATGCCCAGTATGATGCTGTTGAGCAAGGGCCTGAATCTCGGGGGAACAAGTACGTTGGTCCAGTTGGAATTGTGAAGAATGCAAGCGTGACTCAAGAATATTTTGCTGAAGCGCCAGGTGTCACTGTGTCTTAGCAAGAAGCGGAGTCGATCCTTCAAACATCTTACAAATAAAATCCCTCTGCCAGCTACATGACCACTGAGATGCTTTGTACACAACTGAGTACACTTTCTTAAAAAATAAACCGAGTTTGTTTTTTCTCCACAACTTCGTGATTTTGTCTTATCTTATCACATAGACCGTTTCAGGCGAAAATAATGTTTCTTTTGGCAGAAAAAGCAAACAGCATCTGAAAAGGTTAATTGAAGCAGTACAAAGGGACAATGACTGGTCTTCCTTTGAAGTTCAGGAAACTGACTCTAGAAGGCTTGCTTACCAGCACCACCTCAACAAGGTACAGGATGGCGATTGGGCTAGGTAGGTTTCTATTATAGAGAAATCTTCTGTTCCATAAACATATATTAAATAACACATACAAGATGCCTGATAGTGTTATACATAGCCCCTGCCGTCCAACTTGTTGAAGCACTCAAGCAAATCAATGGCAGACAGTCTTCGAATGCCAAAGGAAAAACTAGAAAGGTGGCAAAATCAGTGAAATAGACTGCACTGAACCTGTATGTGACTGGTAACAAGAGTGGTTTTGTAAAGGAGGTTTGTTTTATAGCAACTACAGGGCAGTGGGCTACTTATACGAGGCCTGCAGCAGATTTTTCTCAATGTGTTTACTGGACGCGAAGTAAATGCCCAACGTCGCCATAACTTGTTGCAACAATGTGCAGAAATACTTACAGCACGTTGTGCTGCAAAAGCCCAGCTTTGAAACTTGCAGCAGCTAGCAGACCACTCATGTTCCACTAATCAAAACACTACGCAAAGCTACCACAAGAGTACTGGCTTTGTTACTTTGCTTTCCTAAAGAGGGTGAGGGTCCACACTGGGTCACTTGCCCCATGGTGTAACCAATTACAACTGAACTTCAATATAAAGAACCTCGACTTAGCAAAAGCCACAATATAAAAAGTTTGTTTCATTTCCCAATCTTACTTCCATTAAACTCCATGTATTTTTCCACAGAACATGCAGTTCAACTGAATAAGCTATAAGCAACAATAAACTCCAACTGCCAAGTGAAGGACAGAATGCGTCACTGTGCCATCTATCCTGCCGTACGAAAACTACAAGGAGCCACCATTTGTACCTGTAATCTCACAGATGCTCCTAAATGCATCTGCGGTCAGTCCAAAAAGGAAAACACCAATCAGATTAGATTCTGGAGTTTCACATGCCAGAATCCCGATATGACTATGAGGCATGCCGTAGTTGAGAGCTATGGATAAAATTTGACCAGCTGGGGTTCTAACATGCACCTAAATGTAGGTAAGTACACAAGCGTTTTTGCATTTTTCCCCTATTGAAATGCGGCTGCCACGACCGGGATAGAACCTGCAACCTTGAGCTCAGCAGCGTGACGGCGTAATCAATGGGCTACCATGGCAGATCACATAAAACGGAACCGAAATTACCAGCACCTCGATAATGACACAAGGAACGTGCATTGTTTCCGCATCATAATAGCCATGTTACTTGGCCTCGGAAGGTACAGTGGGCAGTTTCCACTGAATATTTCTTGACTAGATCAGACTAGTGCAGCTGCAAGAGCAACAGCAGAGGAGGCCTTTTCAAAACAGCACAAGATACGTACACACTATAGCTTCCGTCCAACAACCCCTTTGGGTATCACCCAGTCTTGAGTTCATCTATGGTGCCTTCCACTCCCAAGAAATGTGTACCTTGCATTGCTGCTTTGCGAACATTAGGCCAAAGAGATGTCAGTGCTCATGCATGGTCTAACCTGTTGAGCCATGCTCCTCGGAAGCAAAAGTTGACAAACACTGCGCTATGCTCTCAAAACTCGGCCCTTGGCAATACCCAGAACATGCAGCACAGCCGCGGGAAGCATTCCTTCTTTCATGGCATGATGTGGAAAATTTTTTTTGCAGTGGCCATGTCTGCAGTGGTCAGTGTTTTGCTAATAATTCGTCAATCAGCAGTGAATTGTATAGTGAAACTTAGAAGTGGTGGCAGAAAAGCAGAGAGAAATCAGACAAGCTTTGGACATATTCCATCATGATCTGGTAGGACACCCACACTGCTGAAGTACTATCAGTGTCAAAAGTGTATAGGGCATAGGTTGAGCAAAAAGGTTGAATTCCGTTCTGTGTCTCTGTAGTTGCAGGCTGTAACACAGTACAGCACTTAGTTGGCCACACTTGGCAGGGAAGACTAGAAATCTTGTGTGCAGGGACATTCACCTATTTAACAATTCCTGAACATAGCAATATTTTGATACCAACATCATGTATGGGTATACATATTTTCTTTAAACCTACTGCAGTTCCTAGTCTTAATTTAAGCTTGCATACAATAAATGGTTATCATACTCACCTTCAGTTTCGCCATATCCTCAAGCCTTGTGATGTCTGTCAACTCCTGATAATTAGAATACACGATAAGCCAAGCAAATACCTGAAACGAAAACAAGAGCGATCTGCTACAGTGAATTCAGATCACCGAACATCCCCACTAACAAACAATGAAAAGTGCTTAAATCACATCACTACTCGTTAAGGAGAAAAAGCTGTTACAGCCATTTCCTGCCTTAGAAGGACGCTTGTGTATTTGAGACCCAGCTTGTTTAACCATGTAGGAACACAGGTTCTCATACTCGTCAATGGCCCGCAAGAAAAACACTGCAGCTACAACATCCTTCTTCCCGTGAAGCCAGGCCAGCTCAGACTGCTGGGTGTTTCAAGGGGGCGGACCAGAGCTCGCCTTGTGTTGCATGGCATGGCCAGTCATTCTCCCAGCAGCCAGCAAGAACAATGATAAATGCTGGAATGCATTTATCAGGCAATCGGTGAAGTTACATAAATCAAATGTGTTATCCTGAAAATTAAATGTCAAATTCTTTGAGATGCAAAATTAGGAACATGCGCCAAGGCCCTCAATTTCTAAAAAATAATTCAGGCCCAAAATCTTGAAGCAGCAAGACTTGCTGCTTCAAGATTTTGGGCCTGAATTGCTGCAGCCCTACTTGCATACTTAGTATGCAAGTAGTGCTGCAGAAAAATTAAAATCTATTACTTTATAAACCACATCCATTAGGAAACTTTCAAATTGGCCTTTTAACTCTTTAACCCGGGAATTATTAAAGGCACTACAGAAAAAATATTTTGCAGGAAATTTTAAATTCTTTTAGCCCTCGTGATTGAATGCATCAGGCACATGCCCTCCACCTCCCTTCCACCATCCTACCTCTGAAATTTATGTGTACCAGGGCACAAAATGACATGTGACAACACCCGCCTGTCCCTCCGTTTGTTCCAGTCAAGTGCATACCCTTAAACCCTGAGAAAAAATGTCTAGCTACAGGCCACTTCCCATGAATTCTCTTCCTCTTAGGCAGATGTTGTCACTTATTTCCTCCACCAGATGGCATGAGCAAAAAGCTTTCTTACTGCATAAGAAGAAAATGTCCACTTCCTGCCAAAAAACATGGCACTTTCCTGGTTTTTGGACAGAATGTTGCTACAACCATTGAGTGTCCTAAATGCCAAAAATCGCGAATTTGCAACATACCGTAGCGATAATGCTAAAATTAAAGGGACCCTGAAACGACCTTGACAATTTCGTACCTACGTACTGAGTCATTAGAGTAGGTCTTTCTGATCATTAATTGACACATCTAAGTGCTCCGCGTAAAGCATGTAATTTATTATAAGGTTTTAAAAATTTACGTTGCTGCTGATCACAGCACATCGCTAGGCTGAATTTCACGCCAAACCTTCCCATTGGACGTCATTTTCCCTAATGACGTTAGTAGGGCGAGCTATCCAATTGGCTGCCCAGGGCGCACCACCAATAATCTTTCCAACTTTATGGTGAACAAATGTTGTTCGTAATAGTTGGAATGTTGGTTAATTTGCTTCTATAAAAAGAAAGTAACAGAAAGAGAATGCACAAGAACAATTTCTCACTACACTTAAGCATTTCCGGCACACAGCAAGCGTCATCTGCTTGTGTTACAATGTGCTCCATTTTGATGAGAGCTCCACGGCCAGAGTCAGTCTCAGTCTTTTCGCGAGCACCATGATTCCACTTTGTTGCACTGTGGGCTGCAAACATAGCGACTGGCAATATGTCTAGCTGCGACATCGTGTCCCTCTGCAGTCACTCTCTCTGTGAGCCGAGTGGCTGCAGCACATCGTACTGTCGCTATCTGATCTGCGCCAGGATTTGTGTGTTTGCAGCTATCACTATACACCGGAAGATTACTACTACCACAACAGCGTTTCGTGAGCCCAGTATTAAGGTAAACACAAGAGCAAGGGGACAGGGCCTGGCCGTTTGACCATGCCATTTCACGGGATGAGCAGAAGTGCAAACATGAATGGTCTGCATGGTGCAGCCACCTGATGACACAGAGCTCAAGCAAACACAGTAGCAGTAACGAAGCGTATTCTTCTTTGCCATTGATGTAAATTTTTCACAGGTGCGTAATCATCAACACATTGTTTTTGTAAATGTTTAAGATGCTTTACACTTGGTTCGAGCAATATTAGCTCTTTGTTTGGCTGATTAAGCTCTGCACCAACATGTGGTTGGACCGTGGAGACCAATCAGGCAGCTCACGTATGTCTTCACTACAGTTCCTTGATCAGCTTGACTTTACGCCTCCACCGTTCCATCGAAACGCCCAGCTCGCCTCGGTTACCAGAATACCAGACACGTTCGGCACTGCGACAGACTGCTTGCAACGCATGCTGCTTCAATAGCTGTTGCTTGGGGTTGACTGCCAAGCAGCTGGCGGAGAGGTTGGAGAGGCTTCGCATGCTCACTCCTAGAGAACCGGAAGTAGACGACACGACATGCGATCATGACTAAGAGCTAGTGAAGGCGGAGCTTAGCCCCGATCACTCGGCGAACGAAGTGAGGAGAAAATGCATGGCTATGAAGAAGGGTAACTTGTAATCATCTGTAGCTCTCTTATTATGAGATGCTTCACACAAATTGCGGTGTGAATGATTAACTTTAGCTGTATCCTATGTGTCTACAAAAAATTTTCGAACCGTTTCAAGGGCCCTTTAAAGGGTCCTTGAAACAGTTCTGACAAAAATCAGGAAAATTGCAGTAATCATTCATTGTGAGTTATTTACAAAGCTAAGAACAAACTTTGTTTCAAGATTATTGCTGCTGTGGTGACAAAAAACTTACATTCGCTGCAATCAGAAGAATCCAGATGATAAGGACAGCCTGATGGTACGAGAAGTACAAGTCCTAAAAAATAAAGATAAATATAACAAACACCACTTAACTAATTATTTCACATAATTATTACACTGCGTCAAGTTCAACAGAAATAAGAGTATACACTAACATAAAAGAAAGTGTTAAGCTATGGATGCATGCTTGTGGAGTATGCTGCCAGTCCAGTAGAGAAAGTTGTCACTGGTTGCTGTACTACTGCACATTATCATTAGCTGCAAATGACTGTCATTTATTACAGTTGTGGCCATGAGCTTGCAGCTAGTCATACTTATCAAGGAATAGGTGATGTGAAAAGTAGGCTCAAGTAGAGAGAGAGAGAGAGCAAGGAGGGTAAAGGCAGGGAGGTCCACTAGATGAAGGTTTTGCTACCCTGCACTTGGGGTAAGGAAAGGAAGAACGGAAAGAGAAGAAGAGGGAAAGAGTGGGGGTAAGGAAAAAAAGAACGGAAAGAGAAGAAGAGGGAAAAAGCAAACACTGCGTGCACACAATAGGGCGACTATAATTGGTCAGTGAGGCTGGATCTCTGAAAAATGCAGCAGTGCATTCTGTGCCAGCGACAGATATGGCCAGGGTCCAAGAATCCAGTAGGCTTGGCGCAGTCTGTAGAGATGCACTAGATATCGTATTGAGGGCATGTGCACGACAGGTGTCCAATAATTTTTTCAGCTCCACAAGTACAGCATGTTGGTGTATCAGCCATTCCAGTACACTAAGAATAAGCGTTTGTAAATGGCACATTCAGCTATAGGTGGTAGAGCAATGTTGAATCACTGTAGGAGAGGCTATTTGCCACTTGTAGCCATAACAAAAGGTCCAGAGTGTGTGGTCTTCGTGTATCTATATCATCTACCAGTATGTCCACAAAAATATGCAAGCTTGAAGAGCAAGCCTACATATCATCCTGCAGGTTTGTCAAAGTACACGGATAACACTAGTAGATCATTTGGTATACATGTATTACAATGCAATCCCTCCATTTTCATCCCTCGTGATTGCTCACTAACTTTCTCACTAACTTCTATCTAGAAGTTAGCCGGTGTAACCTTCACTTCCTCATCCTCATCAGCTTTCAAGAATCCATTTACAGGAAACCAGACTATGGCATCAGCAATCTATAACACTAATAAACACTGAGCTCCCTTGATGCTACAGTAAAACCTCGTTAAACCGTACCCGCTAAAACAGTAGTTTCACTTGAAAAGTAGTAAAGTCAAATCCCCGACCCAACAGCCATTGAACATAATGTGTTTTGTATTCACATAAACCGTACCAGCTTATTGCATATGTATCGATTAACACGTAGTGTTTCCACACTTTTCGGCGCGCAAACATGGCAGTGCGTCGTCTCTATCGGGCGGCCCGGCAGCACAAGCCACAGAGATCAGAACAACGGCCTCCAAGCGCCCTGTGCGTATGCGTGTGAAGCCACATCAACATCAACATCACTTCGGCGCCCTGCCAGATAGTGTTGTGGTGTTGTGGAAGCAAGGCCTTGTGTCATGCCGAAGCTCGGATAAAAAAGACGCCGGGTGCTCAGCATGGGAGAAAAATTAGACGTAGTTCGTGCTATCGAACGTGACATGAAGAAGTTGGCGCTGGCACGCGACAGGGGTCTACTGTTGACTACGGTGTGTGACATTTGGAGTGCGAAGAACTTGCTCGGTGACGCTGATGCGACCTCGAAGAGATGCCATGTTGGCTACGAGGTTCGTCTTTTTGCCATCGTTGCCTCTGTTGTTGCCAAAGTGTCGCTTAACGACAGTGATGAGGACAACACGGAAAGCGACAGCACGAGCGATTCAGGCCAGACAGTGGCAGAAGCTGCGAATTACATCAGCCTCATGAATGCAATTGTTGTGATGAGAACAGCACCCTACAATGAAAAAGGTGCCCAGAGACTTCTGCAATGCTACCGCGCCCGAGCACAGAGAATATGCAACGCCAACGAGGAATCTGCAATGCGAGTGTTTGCCGAGAAGAGGAGGCAGGCTGAAAAGCTGGCTCACAGCTTCAGTAAGTTCGAGGCTGCTGTCATCGCTGCTAGGCCGCCGTGGCATCAAACAAAAATAACACTTTTGTCGTGCAAAGCGAATAAATAATACACGTTGTTTTCCCCTTTTATCGCACTTTCTCCGAGTTCCGTTTTTGACAGGTACACTGACAGGTTTCACCGTAGCAAGAACAGGGTGTTTCATTTAACTTGAGACAAACCTTAAAAACATGCAGATAGGTGGACAGAATTAAGGTGGTGATGTTTGCCGTCACTTGGAGATACTCAGATTATTTCTTGCATCCAACCTAATTAGAAAATTAGTCTTAATTAACCCTTTCAGGGTCAATGACACAAATATACGGCGCCGTGAACAAGTCCAACATGGTCGATTCCGTATATTTATGGCACCGTCTGTACATTTAAAAACCACGCCAATTTCACAATTTTTTCTTTCCTGGCATGTGCTGCCACTATGTGAGAATACGGGGAATTATTTTCTCGCACCTCCCTCTCTCGGTTTTCGTTGCATGGTTTGTTTTAGAGCCAGTTTGCTCCGGTGCATCTATATACTATCGCTCGCACACTGGCCATTGCTGACTGGTACGAACAAAAGGTAGCCTCACAGTTCTCACACTCCTGCACTTTGACATGCTTCAGCGCTAATAATGGAAGATATAATTCACTCTCAACAAACCACTGGCTGATTTTCTCTTTAGTTCCACACAAAAGCAGCTTTGGGGACACATTTATTCTGTCCCATGTCAAGAGTGCAATAGTAGTTGCCTATGAAGTGCTTGCTTGTGAAGACATGATTAAAAAAGTACTGACACATATTTATGAAGGTGTTTTACACCAAAGTGTTGTTATAGTAAGTTCTTAGGGCACTATACCACTTGCCAATATTTTTTGTACCTAAGATTTAGAAGGCTGGGACCTCCATATAACTAAAAGAAAACATCTAGTCCAAAATGTCATATCAGTACTCCTCCAAGGCCCATAAACTTAGTGATGCTCTTTATAAAGCCTGCTTCTTTTACAGCTAGATGATTAGACCAGATGAAGCCGCATGTACTCAACATAAATTCATAAAACCTAGAGACTATGACTTAAAGAAAGGATTAAAAGATCCAGTGCTGCAGCATGACAGTAGCATGCAACAATAAAAAAAAATTACAATTACATGATCAAAGCTTTCCTATGGAGTGCTTATCTATGTGTACTAAGGAGTCACATATAGGATTCCCTGGTCAGGAATGGAAGCAGATGAAGATGAAGACAGATAACAAGGCAGTCATGGAAAAAAAGAAGAGGAAGATGGAAGAAAGAGATCAAATATGGTGGTTAAACTTATCATAATAAATGCTCGAAGCCTCCCACCTTTTGGAGACTTCTACATCATATTCAGAATAATTTTGAACTAGCAAGTGTTTTCTCGTCGTTAAATCCCAGCATGCTTCCCTTACGCTTGGACTATCCATCCTGAATCACCATATCACATTGGCTTCCCCCACAAATTTATAGTTGACAGTTAAAGGGGCCTTGAAGCACTTTAAAAAAAATTAAATTATGGGTTTTCACATGTCAAAACTATGATCTGATCATGAGGAACGTCGTAGTGGGGGACTTCAGAAATATGGACCACCTGGGGCTCTTTATTGTGCACTTAAGTCTAAGTACACGGATGTTTTCGCATTTCGCCCCCATTGAAATGGGGCTGCTGTGGCCGAAATTCGATCTCATGACCTCGTGCTTAGCAGCCCAACATCATAGCCACTAAGCAACTACAGTGGGTGAAGCACTTTTTAATGAAGCTGAGAAATGCATTTTAAGTTAAACTAGCCTATTCCAGAAATACATTACAGCAAAATGTACTTCAATGTGTGCAGCAGAAGCAGAGTTACTGGCGCTTAAAGATCGCCTCTGATCCCCTTTGTGGTGCTCCCACTCCTCCTTCAATGTCTTGCAGTGCAAAGGCTGTGGCAGAGTAGGGCATGTCCACAACGCCCCGCCTACAAAATGTCGCCGTGGCGCACAGTTTAAATTGATTTTGTATACTCGCGCAGATGCCCCTATTTCCAATTTTGGCACTTACAAAGCGCCAAGTGCAGTTGTCCTCAGTGAGCCACAGTGCGCTCAGTGAGCAATCTCGTCGCTGAACCCCATAGTACTACTGAACCCCTCAGTATCTACACTACATCGCAGACCACAGCTACATGGAACTGTAGTGCGTATGCGCAGCGTTTACTTTGTGCCCGACAAGGCTGGTGTGTGCGCTCATGCTCATGTGTTCCAGACTGGCTATGCTACATGTGGTGTGGACCAGCTTTTTCCAGCACAACTAATTTGCACATTTTGAAGTGCTGTCCATTGCTCACTACGAAGCGATGTCTGCCAAGGCATTTAGCCAGGAGCGGCCAGGAGTCGGTGCATGCCGGCAAGCATACGTTTGGTCTGACCGTAGGTTTTGCGTTGTTTGAGGCTAGCCGAGGGTTCAAAACTAATACAATTAGGAAGACCCAACGGCTACGACAGTGATAAGCAGCGTGGCCAAAGTTTAATTCCTACACGGGTGGCTACAACCAAGTCTCAGCAGACGACAGTTGGCTTCTTCAGGAAGTTCGTAATTGTTATCGAAATTCAAAAGCAGGTTCTTGCTTACTTCAGCCTGTATATTCACACTGCATCAATACATAACATAGAGACAGTAGGAGGAACCACACTGATACAAACACCATTCTTGATTGATGTCAGTTATTAGCCAACAGCAGCTGCGTATGGGAATCTGCTACATGATAAAATATAGCAGGCGGAAAAGAGCGAGGAGAAGGCTTCTGTTGAAAAGACAGTGTTTGAGAAAAAAGTGACTTCATGCTCTGCTTGCGAGCTTTATGCACCGTGCATGACTGCAAAATTTGACTGAGATCGTCACAGGTGCATATGCTATCCACAGACTGCATTTTATCACCAATCCCGAGGGGTGTTTCAGGACTTCTTTAAGGCTCAATTCCATATTCTATTGTTTCCTGCCTCTTACAAATTCCAACATGATGGTTTACACAATAACTTCAAGTTTTATGAAATTTTAGCATGAGGTATAAGCAGGCTGAAAGTGCAAGCACCGAACAGGAACTATATTTAACAGGGATAAGCGGGCTAGTTGGTGGTCGTTATTGGAATGCATCATGTAACCGCACAAGAACAAGGGACAAAGAAGGAACACACAAGACAGGCGTGTTTATAGACACAAGACAGATCGCATTTATACTTGTATAAATGTGGGATTTCCTGGAGTAAATCTTAGTTGAAGTTCCGCGCCTGTCTTGTGTGTTCCTTCTTTGTCCCTTGTTCTTGTGCGGTTACATGATGCATTCCAGGAACTATAAACAGCTATGAAAACAGAGGCATGCAAAACTCAGGCAGAACAGCAACGAAAAGGACAACACAAACGCCTATTCTTTACATTCTACTTGTGTCATTCTTTCGTACACCAACTGCTCAGCTTTTTGTCAAACTAAAAAGGACAGCATGAACAACTTTATGAACAACACATACAGCACTATACTACTTCAGTGATTATTTTATTACAATTCCTGTCCTGTGAAAAACAATAGACAGTCATGAGAAATTAAAGAAATGAAAATTACCAACAGCAGTTCCTAGATACAATGTACCACTATGTTATGCTGATGAGTAAAAGTAAAGTTGTAAATTGACATTACGCAGGAAAATACAAAAGCCACTTACATTGCAAATAGAACGGAAGATAATAGCAAAGAATCTCCACGCAGTGAATGCGAACATAATGAACAACCAGGGACGAAACTTTGCCTCTTTCTCCTGGAAAACAAAGAATTCAATTTACATAAAGTCCTCTGTACAACATTTGAAATGTTAAAGCCACAATGAACATATTCTTTAGCCTTTAATAGTGATATTAGGTGCTCAGAACATATAGCACTTATAAAAACACACAATAAAGCTAGTGCTAGGACACGCATGCACCATCAACACTATACTCTTAGGTAAACACCAGGTTACAACTGAAGTCATCCTGACTGATATGAGTGAAGCAACAGAAAAAACAAAAATTTGGCAGCAACAGACGACCAGATATGAAAAGAATTGAAACCACTGCTTCTACTTCACGTGGCCATTGCTACTGTATCCATATTTTTTGCACTAACATGCACTTCATTTTCCCAGTATGTTGTGTAAAGTGACATTAAAACGATGAGAGAATGCAATAACCTCTGAAGTTTTCACAAGCTGTGCTGTTGCAAACATCTAACACAAAGTGAAAAGAAGACCTAGATAAGCTTTTACTTTTGCTGAGATAAGCTTTTACTTTTGCTGGCACTGCAAAATGGCAGTGAACCATGAAAACATGTGATTCAAGCTAATGCAGGTTGCTGATAATGAAGTCATTATAAAATTAACATTTGTTTAAAGTTCCTGGCCATTTGGCCACAAAGTTGTGGTCCTAAGTTGTAGTTGCAGACAAGTGTTCTCCGACACCCTATTTTACCAAGTTACAGACGCCAAATTAGCGGAGAAATCATAGGATGTCCCCCATTAAAAACATGGGGGATGCTTGAGCAAGTCAGCCATCTATTTTGCTGATGGAAAAAGAACACACACATCTGTATAGTACACGTTGTGGGATTAAACGAGAAGAAAAGGGGTTAACCGAGGGGCCCAATTTTTATTAGTCGCATCATAAGAAGCCAACAAACATTGACACCAAGGAAAACACAGGGGAAATTACTTGTGCTTAATAAATGAAATAAAGAAATGATAAATTAATGGAAATGAAAGTGGATGAAGAAACAACTTGGCGCAGGTGGGGAACGATCCCACAACCTTCGCATTTCGCGTGCGATGCTCTACCAATTGAGCTACCGCGGCACCATTTTCCCATCCACTTTCTTGGGTATTTATGTGTCCTAGTAGAACCCTGGCAGTGTTAGCCAGTGCCACCACTCACAGACCTTGGCGGCAGACGTGGAACGTCCTTTCTGCGCAGGCGTCACGAGAACGTGATCTTTCTTTTGGGGGGGGGGGGGGGTGAAGGCAACTGGTCAATAAACCCACACATGCTGCCTGAAGGCATCAATGCTGCCGGATTTGAGACTTTCGTTATGTAATAAACGAGAAGAAAGGGGGTTAACCGAGGGGCCCAATTATTATTACTAATAAAAATCGGGCCCCTCGGATAACCCTCTTTCTTCTCGTGGCTGAAAACAATGAAAATTGCAATAAATCTGGCTATTTGTAATAAGCATTAAAGATTAACATTCTTACATAACAGAGAATGAGCTTTGAAGTAGTGGAAAAAAGCAATAAACTAATTTTGTAGTTTCACAATCTATTTTCACTTCTGTATGCAATGTTCAAGGTGCCCTCTTGACACCAAGAAATCTCTCAAGGTGGTATTTCCCACAGTGAGGTGATAAACTATGATTTTTTTTCAAAGAAATCGGAGATGTTCAACAAGACAAGTTAACTTGATATGTAATGGCCCTGACAAATACCCTCAGTACGATGTTTCTGACTATTAAGTAAATCTTGAAAATAGCTTTGCAAATGACTGCCAGACGTGATGATGAACGTGAAGAAGCTGCTCTAATGGTTGCTTTTCTTTTTCTTAAACATATAAGGCACCTAGTCCTTGAACGGACTGACTGAAGCAAACATGGTACAAAACAGTCCTATTATATGCAATAATAATTGCATAAAGCCAAAGAAGTCTCTTGTGCACGAAATTACACTTGATGTAATATTTTATTCTCAGAAAGCAATAAGTATGCCATGAAATATACCATAGGGCAGGGCTCTAGACTAATTTTACCAACCTGAGTTCTTTAACATCCACCAAACATTCAGAGTGAGCGCTTTTGCATTTTTCACCTTTCCCCAATATGCAACAACATGGCTGGGTATAGAATTTACAATCTTGTGCTCAGTAGCACAAAGACACAACCACTGAACCACCACAACATGTTTGATTAAAAACTGGCATGTATGCAACTCAGGAGCTTAAGCTACCCAGTTTCAGTCTCAAACACTCAAAAGCGAGTCTGCAGAAATCACTGTCTCTATATTACACCAAAAGCCTTACCTTTCTTAAAGCCATCACCATCATGACAGAAGTGATCAAGAGTGCAACGCTCATCATGAATGAGATCACAGAGACAGTAATTAGCAGGTTTCGAACTGAAAACGAGAAATATATTTTAGAACATGTGAGTAATAGAGTAAAGAAGTGGTGCTCACATAATTGCCCAAAAGGAAATAATTTGTTTGTGTTGCTACTGAACATGTTCTTGAAGGATATTCGATATCCATATCGATACAATTCGATATAACAAATTTCAATATAACAATATTCTCAATATTAAGAAAGAATTTAGTTATCCGTAACTTCTGTGCATGGCTGTCAGTGCGGCTAAGCACATATGCAGCTCGGGCACCCTGTTTTAGAGGGAATCTGATATTGTCGTCCCACTGCGTCATGGCAAATGTCATCCCACTACGGGCGATGCAATAAGCCGCCAGAGTGGAGCCGACGCAAAAGCATGGCTGGCTTTGCTTTATACTGCCAATTTTAAGATATCATTAACATAGCATGAAACTGTATCTCTTGTTGCTGACTCTCAAATTCAGCAAAATGAATTTCTTTCTCACTCAAATTCGCTTTTTCTGATTGCCCAATAAGTCGGAAAATTTTGCAAGTCTTAGAAAATAAAAGGTTGAATTTCATTATAATGAAATTTCGATATAATGAAGCACATTTGCGATTTTTCCAACTTAGTTACATCGAGGTTTGAATGTATATATAAAAGATGGTGGCACAGTGAAGCATTGTAGTCATATAAAATATAAAACTTATTTTGTTAACTGTTTTAAGAGTGGAACTCTCTGTAGGGCAGGGCAGAAGCCATGGTATTTTCAGACAATCCCTTGACTGGCATGGTGGCTCCCCATTGACTATGCTCGCCTACCGTGCACAATAATGCAAGCACACATGTTGCGCCAAAATGCTTATGCCATATCTGTAAGTCTCTGTAAGAGACTCCAGTTTAGAAGCATGTAGAGAGCAACAAAGCAAACTAACCACTCTCCCCTGCAATTGCATTCAAAGGTGACGGAAGTCTCTGCCGTTGGAGCGTTGCGCAACCGCAACCAAACACCACAAAAACTTGGAAACTTTCAACCTGCCCTGGTGAAGACAGTCTCATTTGTAACTGCTCAAATAACAAATTATAGGTTTTACTTTATGATAACACTTCATTATGCCATCATCATTTTCAAATAACACCTTCTACTTTCTCCTATACATATACATAATGTTTCTATAAAGACATTAAGCAATCTTTAAAAATGTGGCAGATAGCATAGTTATAATTCTTGAGCTGGATTATAAAAGCTGACGGACATTACTTGGACAAGAAATCAAAATGCACAATTGGCTTATTAACCAAAATACCCCAATTAGGTACTTAAGTAATTGCCTTACAGCACATACTGCAAATTACAAAATGTAGCCAGGGAGTCCGCAAGGCTGATCCAACTGGAACAAATTCTTCGGATGACCCCAGTTCCAAGATATTAATTCCTGAACTCTGTGAAGAAATACACTGGTGGTCCTGTTACTTTTGTGCTTCAATGCATAAAACAGCCTTTTATTAAAAAAGTAAGTGGAACGACAGTGCACATCTGCAGCAAGTTTTATGGTGCATATCTTGAAAATGATGTCATGATGTCAAAATGATGTATACAGCGCTTTCATCTCTAGGCTTAGAACCGCACTCAGATCACCGACGCACGGAATCACTGAAGTTTTTGCATTGCATTATTACCTCTTCTTGACATATATCTTTGGATAACTACCTAACTCCTGCAAAACCATATAATACTAGAAGTCACCATCACCTAAACATCGCACCTTATTTCGCCCATACGGGCACATTTAAATACAGTTTATTTACCCGTGTAATCGAGTACTGGAATTCTTTGCCTGGTCCTACTCATTCTCTTCCTTTAACCTTATTCTTGGCGGCCACTGAATAGTTTTGGTTTGTGTTTGTTTGTATTGTTTGTGTTGCCTGTATTACCTACTATTTTCATTTCTCTGCCTTTCACACCCGCTCCTGCAATAGCCCGATCGGGCTGCACTACGTACAAATCAATCTACAGAATTATTTTCAAGTGTATTACGAGCAATAAAAACAGCGCTAAACGACGGGACGAGTGAAGGGACACAGACAACGATATCAGCAGCGCCGTTGTCTGTGTCCCTTCACTCGTCCCGTCGTTTAGCGCTGTTTTTATTGCTCGTAATCATGAACCAACCAGCCCAAATGCGTACTCTTTTGCAGTTTATTTTCAAGTGGATATGCCTTGAAGTCTCACGAGCTACAATTTGTAAATTGCAATATGTGAGCTAAAGTAATTGTTTACCAACTTAATTAGTTCATTTTTGTTACCTGGTAGATTATGCTTTTCAATTTCTCATGCAAGTAATGTCCATCTCTTCGAGTAGATTAGCTCGAGGACTATGATTGTGCTATCAACCAAAGCCGATTTTTAGAAATTACTTAATGTCTTTGCAAAAACACCTGGTATGTGTGTGTGCACGTGCATGTACGAGGAGAAAGGGGATTAAGTGGGGAAATTAATCGTATTTACTAATTGAATGAAGGAAATAATAAATTATAGGAAATGAAGGTGGGTGAAAATACAACTTGCATTACCTATATATATATATATATATATATATATATATATATATATATATATATGTATGTATGTATGTATATATACAGATACACACACGGTTTTTTTTCTTCAACTACTTTGTGATAAAAAAAGCCTACAATGGTTACTAGTCACTACAGATTAAGCATCTGCCTAGGTAGACATCATCTGCATGAAAGGTCAAAGCAATCAATCCAGTAATTAACCTAATCATATTAATGAACTTCCTAGTTAACAACATTACAGCACATATTTATCATAAAAAGTTGAAGGTAATCGTGCCGCATGTATATTCAGATGAGTTGAATGAATAACTTGACACCAGTAATTGCAGTTACGTGGCCATCTTTAAATGTGGAAACATAGAACTAGAATTTATGACGATTCTTTTCAACTTTCCAATATAAACATATGCAGTAAAGTTTGTAACTAGAAAGTTCATTATTGTAATACTTAGTGAAATAATTGCTTCATATTTTCTTGCATATGATGCCTGCCCAGGCAGATAATTCATCTGTAGTAGTGTGATTCGAGTAACTTTTGTATGCTATTCTTTTTAAGTTGGAAGTAAAAAAGATATATATATATATATATATATATATATATATATATATATATATATACAGTGAAAGCTCGTTAATTCGAACTTTAATAATTCGAATTTATGGATAATTCGAACTGTACGATTTGGTCCGGCCAAGCTCCACAGAAGTCTATGTATAAAAAAGTCTGTTAATTCGAACGCGAGAAGGTTCCCTCACGGATAATTCGAACTACGCTCACCTGGCACACGGCCAGAGAAAAGCGCCTACTGCCTACACACAAGGCTGTATTGCCTCCGAAACGGAGAGAACGGCGAGAGAAGGCAAAATCGGAAAAAAATCTAACCGACGCGGGGTCAGCCAGAAGGCAGTGGCGGCTGCCGCCTCTCCGTTCTACGTAACCTCCAAGACTTCTTGCCCGTTGCGAATCTTGGAGGCTTTGCAAATCTTGTACAGCTGCTAATGTTGTGCGGAGATGGCACGGCAAGCGCCAAAACACAGCGAATCAAGTACGTCGCAGCTGCGCTTGCAATCAAGAACCAACGAATCAGGGCCTTCGCCACCTTCACATGTTCAGCGTCTTTGTCTCGGCAGTCTTCATCAGTTGTGCACCTCTGTTTTCAGCTTAGGAGGTATCGGCCGTCGCGAATCATTGTGATAGTGTTAGGCCTCGGCTAACGTTCGTTTCGGTGGACATCGGTGGTGTGACACAGTCAGACCCAGAGCTTCGACTTGAAGATGGCGTGTGCCCGCGGCACACGCCATCACTTTCCGACACGCCAAATTTCTGACATGCCCTACTGCTTCCAAATCGCAGTGTACTGTTGCTCTCCTTCACTTTCGTTAGTTCGAACTGAAGCGGCTTCCCCTTGCGGTTCGAATTAACAAGCTTTTACTGTGTATATATATATATGTATTGTTTCAAGGGTTCAGTACCTGAGGCTGTTAGGTAATTTGGCCTCGCACTACTGCCCGTTGTAAGTTTCCTGGTTAGCTCATATAGTAGGTATGTGCCTTGGAGAAGTGGTGGACAGCTGGGGGTGCAATTATTGAGTCACACGAAAATTTTAATCCTAGG
Source organism: Dermacentor albipictus (assembly GCF_038994185.2). Taxonomy (NCBI): domain Eukaryota; kingdom Metazoa; phylum Arthropoda; class Arachnida; order Ixodida; family Ixodidae; genus Dermacentor; species Dermacentor albipictus. The sequence goes on from NC_091823.1 coordinate 25,016,631, forward strand.
AGAAGGCTTGCTTTTCAAGGAGATTGAAAGGCTCCCTTCATAACATTCTAGCATAGTTAGGTAAATACCGATTTTTTTATTCCACAAGCAGAGATTTAGTATGAACAACATGCAACGCAAATAAACATTGGCTCTTTGTCCTCCTCTTCTGTTACCATTACTACAGGATCCGAAAAACTGTGGAATTATGTAGGTTGTCAGAATTAACTTTAGCATATGCATGCCTGACATACCTTTTTCGTTACATGTTCGAGACTGAAAGTTCGATTCAAAACAGTAAGCTCTGCTAAATGTGCAGTTTGAACGATATTATGCGAAAGTTCACACGAATGTCCCCACCATCAGCACACCAAACTCTCAACCTTTCACATAATAGTGCCTAACTACGCGGTCATAACTTGATAACAGTCCCAGTTTCCATGACCCCACTTACCATGTTGGTTGCCACTGTACACAAATAAAAAGCTGAACCCAAAGTATCGGTAATGTGTCGAGCCAGGAGATGCCTCCGCAAGGCAGTAGACGTCAAAGACGGCCAGAAAGATCATGAAGATACTTTCAACCTAAACAAAAGCAAGTAAAGGCAGAAAGTGATAGTTAAAACAACGGCGCAAATGCTGCGGTCCCTGCCTAGGAACCACCAGAGCTGAGGACAGTATGCCCAAAATTCGGCACTGTTTGCGGCAGACGCAATATCTCTAACCTTATAATTTTAGACGATTTCAAGCACCTAATTTATTACTGCCGCTACTTATTCCTCTGCGGTGCTTTTATTGACACGTTAACGCAAAACACGTATGCATACATAATAAAATCCACGATCAACGCGCCGCGCAGAAGCGGGCACTTGGAAACTACAAGATGCGGTGCGGCCCGAAAAAGTGACCTAATTTAGATCGGTCAGCGGAATCGCAGGTCGTAACGAGCTCACCATCGAAGGCAAACTTTGATGCGATACAAGCATACTCTTGCACAGAATCGAACTTCAGAACCGTGGCATTTCTAGCGTCTCTAGACGCATGAGCGACCACTGAACCGAACGACCGAACACACCCAAACATCACGGACAAGCTGACGATGAACTTACGATGGAGCAGATTCCAGCTATGTAGCTGCCGTATTGCAGGTCCGTGAAATATGCTGTTCTCAACAGTGGACGCCGATGGTACCATTTCTGCCGAGATCGATCCAGCACCGAAGGCATAGTTTCAAAACTCCTAGCGAAATATTTCGAATGCCAACGCAAACCTCTTGGTCACACCGAACGGCTGTCTACGGTTGTTGTTGTTGTTGTTGGTCGGGAAGCGGATGTGACGCAGTGGATGCAGTGGACTCTATGCAGCGCATCCCTTTGATAGGCGTCGCTGTCGTCGGAATCCTCTAAACAAGACGCTAGGCCTGTTAGCGCTGTGGCAGCGGTTCGTTCTTCATTCTATGGTTGTGTCTGTGGCGTTGTAGTTTGCGCAACGTTGAGCGTCAGTGTGTTGTTTGGTTGTCTCTTGGTGCTGAGTTGTTTACCTTTGTGCTCGTAATTTTAGTGAACGAACGCTTTTGCTGGATCCCAGGAAATCGGCGCATGAAATGCTGAAGCAATCATCTAACAACGGAGTATGTCTGTGTCGCTTGTGATTCTCAAGTTAGAAGTGGCCAGTGACTTCCCACTTTTGCCTCACATCAACTTCGTCTCTGCGAGAGCTCGAAGGCTCGAATATTGCGCTGCCGCACCTTTTCGGGGTGGAGAGTGGCACTCAAGTAAGTTGGAAGAAATTATCAAGGAGAGCCGTGGTTGCCGTAAGCCGCACGATATTGTGATCGAAACAGTCATAATAGAACCTGATGATATGGCCTCGAAGCAAGCTGCGCGATGTGAGGGAGAGGGGGAGCCGTCGGGGGATCGTACATGCACCGAGTCATCTGCGTCCAAGGAAGACGATGTCAAATGCAAAGATGCTGTAGGCACACTGGACTCCGTCACAGGATGCCCTACGGAGAGGCCCAAGCTGCCCGCGCCTAGCCAAATTCCGTTCTTCAGTGGCAACCATAATGTTGAAGTCACGAAAGGAATACTGCACCTTTTCAAAGAGAATCAGCAGACTCCGTTGGGCGAAGCAGAGCGCAGTGAAATGCTGTGCATGTTAGCTGTTCCTGCTCTGATGACCCTTCACGACTTGTTGCAGTTTATCGCGCCTGTCAGTGCGCACGTCGAAAGCATCCGCGTCATCCGTGACTCTAAACCGAATCTCTACATGGTGCTGCTCAAGTTCCGTGACCAAAAGTGGGCCGACGACTTTTATCAGAGTTTCAACGGTGAGCGGTTCAACTCTATCGAGCCGGAGGTGTGTCATTTGGCGTATGTCTCTCAAATGGAAATGGTAAAAGAAGGAGAAGGCGACGCTGTGCCAGGCCACACTGAGCTCCCAACTTGCCCTGTGTGTCTGGAACGCATGGACGAATCTGTGGAAGGAATCTTGACCATCCTCTGCAACCACACTTTCCATGACGGCTGTTTGGCCAAGTGGGGCGACTCAAGCTGCCCAGTATGCCGATACTGCCAGACGCCGGAACTGGTGCCGGACAATCGCTGTTTCAGCTGTGGTTCTCAGGACAATCTCTGGATATGTCTCATCTGTGGCCACATAGGCTGTGGGCGGTATGTTGAGGCACACGCATACAACCATTATGCACGCACAGACCACACTTTCGCAATGCAGTTGGGCAACAACAGCGTATGGGACTATGCAGGTGACAACTATGTTCATCGCCTTGTACAAAACAAGACTGACGGGAAGTTAGTGGAACTGGAAACTTCTCGCACTGACAGTGATGAGAAGCTTGACTCTGTACAGTTGGAGTATACATACCTTCTTACAAGTCAGCTTGAGAAGCAGCGACGGTACTTCGAAGACTGCATGGACATGCTGCAGAAAGATAATAATCGACAGATAAATGAGCTGAAGGAGAAGACTCAGATTGCAGTTGAAGAACGTAAAGATCTCGAGCAAAAACTTCGACAGGTTGGTGCTTCCTTTGTGATAGCATGCCTCTAGGTTTTGAGCACACAAGTATTTGAGATTTTGTGTGCAAACTGACTATTTCTTGCTATAGTATTCAGATTTGGTCAAATGGTTTGATGTGCAGTAATACTATTCGAGGCCTAATGTGCGTCATTGATGACTTCTTGAGACTGCATGGGAGAAGACCCTTGTCAACTGTCGTATTCTACAGGCTGCCTGAAGGGCCTGCTCTTATGCCGAACCGAAATTACAGTGACCAGCATATTTACTGGAACAACTTAACGTAAAAGCAAGAAAGAGAAACGGAAGAAAAGAACCGTTTGTGCTTGCCCTGCTTCATTGGCACTCAAATTTCACTAAGTGCTGCACTTTTTAGACCACATTGAAAACTAAAGATTGGCATTAGTGCATGCCTGGTTCATGTACAAGAAGTTTCAAAGCAGTTTCTTTGTTCATCTCACAGTCAGAAAATTAACTTGCCAGGTAAATATTCTGAGCACCCCTTTTTAATCATAGAGGCAGTTTCTAGAAGCCAAGAAGCTCACTTTACATATATGCTGTATATCTAGCTGCGGCCCTTAAGATAAGCCATTAAGCCTCTGAATATTTTTTACGTATTAGGCTAAATTTGTATAATACGTGGCGGCTCCGTTCATTTCTTTCCCTCCTACCTCTGAGCCATCAATCCTCCAGCCATCTCTTATTCCACCACAGAATAATTAATGTTTCTCCTACTGTCCTTTGCCCAAGGTCTTGGGCAGTCTGACTGTAAATATATATAGCTGGCACGCGGCATCACAAACACAGCTTCTCACCATGATGGTTCTCTGATATGGCACCTAGGATGATATCAATGTATCATATCCACTGCCCTGGGTAACCTGCTTCTATGAGGAAGGAAAGCTTATAAGCTCCTGCCTTACCGGCTGTGTTAGAGAGTGTTGGAGCTGCACGAGATACCAACAGGCACTACTGGTCACGGTTCCGGTTTACCAACATAGTGCCTAGGATGACGTCAGTGCCAGCCATCTATATTTACCTTTGGACAGATAAACCAACATTCAAAAAGCCTATTCAGTGATTTCCGTACCATTTGATATCTAGCAGCCTAAGCACTGCGTGGGCTCAGTACAACCCGAAAACCCGGGCCTGGCTCAACCCGGTCAAGCCGGGTTGGGTCTCGTTTACGTGCCTGAACCACCAAGCCAGGCTCAGGCAGGTACATAAATGTTTACAAGGGCCAGGCCTTGGCCTAGAATCATGGCCTGTGCTGTGCTGTATGGCAGGCACCCAAATTAGGTGTTAACAACAAAGGCATCATTGGAAGATGTGCCCAAGAAGGTGAGACACAACCATTTCTGCATAGAATACAAGTTGAGATGAAACACTTCTGCTTGGGAAAATGGTGGTGTTGAAGCACTTGTAGCTGATTTAATGTAGTGCGCTGTCATAAAATTTTTGTCAGAAAGCATCCTATTAGCGATAGCCTTTGTGTCTAGGTGGTACTCTTCAGTTTGACAAAAATCATTTTCAAGGCCCTTCAATCATCATGAGGAGGTACTGGCACAAATTTTTTTTTTCTAATTTTCTTATTCCTTTCTTTCATGGCTAGCTATCAACTCGGCAATTACGGTAGAGGGCGCCAACTTCTCGGGAGCTCAACAAATAATTGCATACCTTTTACTGTAACCAGTTCAACACACATACAAGCTGCAGCATGGCCTCATATTTAAAGCAGGAGGTTGGATGTGCCACAAAGTGGAGACAATGGTCACAGAGTACCACCACAGCACTGACACATACAACCAAACTGTAACTGTACCGCCATGTGCGGAGACCATGGATTGTTCAGTGGGAACTTGATAAGGGCAGAGGAGGTTAGAGGAATCCTCCATGCTAGCAAAAATGCAAGAGCAGAACACTAGGCTTAACCCTTGCCAAATGTGGAGAATGCAGAATAAAGCAAGATGGAACAGTGGGTATAGTGGCGTGCAGACAACTTTCAGCAACGCAGTCAGTGTGTGCCTTCAGCCACTGAACTACACTGGGCTGATTGGCACATGCATGAGTGACTTGTATAATACATGACCACAACCTCCAGTTTTTAGTACACATCCAGTTTGCAGCTTCATGTCCATAGCCACACTGCACCTGGTGTACATCTTCAACTAGTAGATGCATTATAATTTATTTATTTATTCATAATACCTCAAAGGTGCCAAGAATCAGGACAATACATGAGGGACTGTGGTATTATCTATAACTTAAACCAAGTGGTATTGTTTGCCTGAGTTAGACATTACAGCAATCAGACTACTCTTCATGCATGTAGATTTTGTATTACATAAGCTGCAATAAATTTGGCCATAAAATTTATCATAAGTACCATTGTTTTCATTAACTATTGTTTCTGTTATTCCTGAGCTCACCATTTTGCATTACAGGTCACCAAAGACCGAGAAGCTGTGCGCCGCAAGTCTGAGCAGTTGGCTCAGCAGCTGAGCAAGACAAAAGGCGAACTGCAGGAAGAAAAAGAAATGAACAAGTGCCTGCGCGAGAACCAGGTTGTGTGGCAGTCAAGACTGAAGGATGTTGAAACCAAGTTGCAGGAACTTCAAAAAACTAAGGACAAAGAAATTGAGGACCTACAGGAACAGATGAGGGACTTAATGTTCTATCTCGATGCAAAAGAAAAGATCAGTTCTAGCTCAAATGAGGTGCAACAGGAAATGCAGGAGGGTACAATTATTGTTGGAGCGCCCGGACCTTCAGGTACACCAACACACAAGCAGCGCAGACGAAGAAACCGCTGATTTTTTAAAGTGTATAACAATGGCAATTTGTTATTTATCTCAATTTAACATGCAAAGTATGCTATTTTCAAATGTATGCCTTGCCTGTTCTGTGCCTCTTAAATAGCTTTAGAGACAAGGTCTTTGTAAGTGTCAGGCTTGTGGCAATTGCAGAGTGGCTTCAAGAGTTTTTGCTTTTTAGCTGGTGCTACGTCATCTGAGTTGTATATATTAAAAGCTTTGAGCATTTTCACACCGTGCTTATTGATATACCTTTTGGAAGGATGCAATAGTAAAATAGCTATTAAAAGATTTGCAAGTTGGCAGAGTGAATCTTAAAACTTCACAGCAAAAGGATATGCACGTTGTGTTCAAACGTTCAGTGGTTACATGTGCAAAATGACATTGCTTAATTAGAGACTATGTTATTCGTTTTGTTTCTTTCTTGTTGTATCTTTGCTGTTATTCAAATATTCAAAAGTCTGAACAACTTGAATTGTAGTATTGACACTATGCACTGTGATATAGCACTATGAGCATATTTACTAGTCATGTAATCTGCTAGTAACCTTTCAAGCTTTAACTTTACATCATAAGTTTATTGGCTCAGATCAGCCAGCCTGTTACCAGCTGGTATAGTTAAACACCAAACCAAACTATGCGGAAATTTAAAATGGTATGTACTGCTGCTCATAGGCCATTGTTTTTTTTTTTTTGGTTCAGTTAAAGCATGGCTGTTGGTATATGTGCTTTGATTCATATGTGCACAAATTGAGTTGTGACCATTCTCATGGAATAGCCACAGGTGATTGTGCATATAAATAGGGTCCTTTGTTTTCGGGTTTTACATACATTGAAATTTGAGGGGTAAAAATTGGATGTTATGTTTCAAGAGTAAAACCAGAGAGAAATTCATGGTTTTGTTTTCTGGCAGATAAAGTTCAGGATTCTGCTAAATTTTACAAACAACACGAACAGTGGTCTCCTAGCCACAAACTTGCGGGAACATGTAATGGCAAAGAAAGCTGCTTGCAAATTATTTGACAAGCTCATTCTAAATCCTAATTGACAGGCATTATTAGTCTATATAAAAGAAACTAAATTAATAAAAACAACAAATGGAGATGGGGTTGGCAATCTCTGCATACTTTATTCTCTGAAATTGAATAAAAAAGTAATTGTGCACACGTCCATGTTTCGAAGGAAGTGCAATGCTTTTCCTTATATTACAAGCCCTTGTTGGCATACTTTCTATTTCTGCACACCCTAGACTTTTTGTGCATTTTGTCCTCCACTGTTGTCTTGTTTCACTAATTGCCAGTATGCTTTTGCAGCAAAATGGAATACCAACTAGACAAATCAGCCACCATTCTTTGAATGTAACATAGTAAGGTGGACAGCATTCGTTAGTTTTATGACACCTGCATTTATCATCCTTTACGAAGGGCCGAAGTTCAGGTGGAAATCGGCCTGATTTTTTAACCTGATTTTCATAAATATTCTCCAGGGTGCAAAAAAAATGAGTGTTATTGGATTTTACACGAAAATGAAGGACCCTAAACATAAACTAGCATTTTATTGCTGTGTTGAACATTGTCAAACAGGCTGATTATGTTTAGACCTCTTCAGTTCAGAATATTTTTATTTCTTCGATAAATGGTCTATTTGGATCGTCAACACTGAGAGTGTACAGTTGTTCTTGAACTATGTACACCACAAAATATCTTTTGCAATGCGAAATGGACAGTCTTGTTTCAATAGGATGCTTAATGTAAAGCTTTTAATTCACCTTGTCCGTAATTTTAAATTGTGTGGAATAATCTAAACCATTGTACATGAGGGGCGATACCTCTGACTGACACATTCATTGCACATGGTTATTTCCATGTATTCAGTTGCATAGGCTTATGTCGAAAATTGTACTGCACTGTACGATGGGCAGTAAGAAGTATTGGGCATGTGGCACAATTTAGATTTGTCGACACCTGTATTTCATTTCAATTTGTAAGAAATCTTTCAATATCAATATTATTAGATTGTTGCTTTTGCAGATTATTAACATCCGATTGAAGCATTAAAAATTAACTTTTACTTTTATGTCGCTCACCTGTGCAGACATAATAATGTAGGCAAGCAGGGTAGGAGATGTTATCCAGCATGTTTCACTGGAAAATTGCAAATAAAGCACACTTTGTTTCACTTTGCACCTTTACTTCGGTGCACTGCTTTTACATTCAGTCCAATGACCTTCATTGTTATAGGGGATATTCTGAAGAAGCAAGCATCACTGTCAAGCATTATTGTCCAAGGCCTGTGACGCAAAATATGATTGCACAATAAGTAGAAATTCAAATTTTGCTGAATTTGATGTTTCCTAAAGCACATTACAACTTTCTTTTTGGATGTTTGTTACAGGCACCTGAAGCGAAAGAAAGCAGGAAAGATTGTTTTATTTGAAATGTAGAAATGCTAACGTGAAGGGGAGTGAAAGTGGATGAAAAGACAACTTGCCACTGGTGAAAGTTGAACCCACATCTTCGGTGTTATGCATGGGATGCTCTACCCTTGAGTTACAGTGGCAGCTGTCTCACCATTCACTTCCTTGGGTAGTTGTGTATGTGCACTACGTCTAGCCCAGGGAATGTTAGCCAGCATTATCACTCATGGCTGTAATTGTGAATGGGGAACATTCTTTCAATTACAGGCTCCACATAATATGTGCACCATCATCACATCTCCGTACCAGCATCATCAATTGTTGTCATCTTTCAATTGTAATTATGCCACCGTTCTCATACCATCATCATGGTGCCGTCGTGGTCATTCCATCATTGTCATTGCAGCTTCATCAAGGCATCAGGGTAATATAATCATCATCACACCATGATTATCATGCCCTCGTCGTCATCGTCATGCTGTCGTCATTATACCATTGTTGCTGCACTGTCGTCATATCGCCTTTGTCATTGCACCATTGTTGCATCATCGTCGTCATAGTCGTGGCTGACCCTGGCGAGCAAGTGTCATATTAATGTGGGTCAATCCCGGAGACAGTGTTTGTCGCATCTAGCCACAGCAATTGAAGTCTCAGAATGACCACGTACTATAGATTGTAAATAAAGGTGTCTTCAGCAATATGGCGTGTCGGTACATTGCTTGAATGCTAATCGCATTAACATCGACAGTCAAAGCGAGATGGGTTCTGCGCTACTGAATAACAATCAACTAAACCAGATTTCTTTTTATAACATCTGAGAGCTATCTTGGGTGCACGTGATTCTCTTGGGTATTCTGTGGCATCGTCATAAACATAAAGGCATTTTCATTCTTGTGGCAGATCTGTTCATGTTCACCTGTGTGCGTGTGCCACTGTCTGTGTTAATTAGTAAGCAAATGCTTACTGCAACTTATATGGCAGATGATAGGCGATACTTTGCTATGCAATCAGTGCTTTCTCTTTCACGTGAAACTGAATTTTTTTACTACATGAAGCCTACAATGTCGCCAAGAAATCATTGAAACTTTTCTCTAAATTTAGGGCTTGCAATGATGATTAGGTAATTTTGACTATTTATACAACCAAACAAAATACAAAAGAATGTGTGATTTGCTCCATAGAGGGGCCAACAGCAAATTTCTAGTGGCACACGCAAGTATGTATTTCTAAACCAGGGCAAAAGATTGCTTGGACACCATGTATAATAATAAATCATAAGTTGCAATACAGATGTTGCATTCAGAGCCTCTGCTATAAGAGTGTTGACAATTAACATGTTCAGTTTACTATATTCATGTTGCTATTTGTTGTTAAGAGGTGCGATGTGTCCCAACAACTCAAGCACTAGTGCCTGTGCTCAAAGAATGCTCCCATGTGTGCATGAGCTATTATGTATGTACGTATGTGTGCAAGGAAAGAAGGGAAAAAAATAAGCTATTCGAAGATTTAGTCATTCAACCTGTAGTTAGTAATCAGGCACACATTAAATAACCCATCGTTCTTAGCACAGGTTCATTTTTCACTCTAGAAACAGCCAGTTTTTTCAGGCAAAAGAGGGGGCATTCCCCGCCTACACAAACATGCATGCAAACTGACTTTAAAGGAGTAGCCCACTGACACATTTTCAAAGACTTGTATGCACTATCACAAATTTTCTACACATAAAAGAATATACACTTAGTAGGTGTGAAAGTTATGGCACCTTAGAATTAATATGGTACTAAAGTTGTCTCCAAATGCCAGATATCGTCAACATTATCTTGATGTCATGACACAGAGTAAAATTAGTAGCTGATGTGCGCAAATAATACTTGATATTGTTGTTGCTCACAAAAACATTTACTAATTAAACCAGCGCTGCACGAATTTCTTCTGGGTGTACAGTAGAACGTCCTTGATCCGATCCCGTTGCATACAATTTCCCAGCGCCAACGTTGTCGATCGAGACAAAAATGACCCAATAAAGTTGCGCTTATTTTTTACCGGTTCATACGTTCCCGGAAAGCACGATTTTCTGGCACCGACGTTCAGTACATCGCCAAACTACGATTGTATGATACGTTTTTCAGCCTCTAGCTACCATGTAAAAAAAAAAAAAATGCGCGAGTGGCGCGCGATCAAGAACGGTATATCGCAACACTGGACCGCCCGTTTCACATGAAAACGCAGGCGCGCACTCGGTTCTTATTCCCGTACCACCGAATCTCCCCCCGGTTCGTCGCATGCCTCATTCATCTCTATCGCCGCCAAACCTATTGCGATAAGCATCTTCACCTATCTGCTGCGCGTGGGGCGTAGTGCCGTTGGTAGCGTACTGCACGCTTTTAGTAGGCGATAATCCAAACGCGTCGCCGTTCCTTGCTGCAGGCGACGCGGTTTGAGCGTCAGGTTTCGCTTCGACGGCATCCGGCGTCTCCCGCCAGCGCGATTTCGTTTCGGATTCCCGTCGCTGTCTCTATAAACACTGCGCAACAGAAAAAATTGGAGGACGCCGCTTAAGCTTCGCCGTCAAGAGTGGAACGCGATAGCATTCACGTCGACCCGCCAAGGGGTGTAAGACAATGGGCTAACACGCAGCGACTACGCGCCCCGCATCGGACGCGGTGAGCGTCAAGCAACGCAGCGTTCGGCGCGGCAACGAAATGTGCGCCTGAGCAAGCGACGCACGCCTGAGCCTTAGAAACAACTCGTTTCTAAGGCAACACCGCATTCACTAGAGGCGCTTTTGTACCGCTTTGAAGCGTCGAACTCGTGGCTCAGTGTGATGAAGCTGTGGTGTCAATGCCTGATACTTTGACACATATAAAACGAGTGTGATCTATGATCACAAACACTTTTGAGGCTTGTAGCCAAGCTGGAAATAAAGAAAAAGAAAAGCTCGTGGCTCAGTGGTAGCGTCTTCGTCTAACACTCCGGAGACCCTGGTTCGATTCCCACCCAGCCCATCTTGCAAGTTGTTTTTTATTCATGAAGTGCCTGCTGGGATTTGTCGCTCACGGCCAACGCCACCGACGCCGACGACACCGGCTTTTCTGCGACACGAGCTCCTTAACGCTGTCGCGTTAAAATAACAAAACGTACGTGTCTCGCGCCGCCGAAGCACCACCAGCGCGACGCTCGTCGGCGTCTCGTGCCTCGCGTGAAGATTCGCGCAACGTTTCGCAATGCGTAGATGTCAACGACATTTAAGTTGTTTTTTTTTTTACTTACGTCGAATCGTGCGTTTTCTCGGTTAGTACGCTTTTTCTCCCTTTTATATCTAAAACGTATGGACGGGGTAATACTGTACTCTCATGTGGCAGCCACAGCGACTTCAGCAACAGCGCGAGCCAGTGTATCGCGACATCAAGACTCATGCACGTTCTGTGTACTGTTGAGATTTTCGAGTGCAGGATCCCAAAGCTGCCATCGCTGTTGCGATTTGGGGTCTCGGAATCCCAAACGTGCCACCAACTGTTACGATCGGAATTGTTATGAATTTCGCCACTGCAAACAAGGTTGCGATTTGGTTTTCGGAATTCCAGGGCTGACACCAATGTTGGGATTTTGGAGCTGAATGGAGACGGAGTCGTGGAGCTGGAGAAGTAGTGATGAACTTTATACGTACACATATTTACGTCATTTGAGTAGCATATTGTTGGCAAAGAGCTGAAAAATAGTTGACATATAGCCGGCAAATAGCTACTGGAGCCCACCAGGTCGAGTGAACGGACTGGTGGCTCCTCGCTCTTCCAAGAATGGGCCGAATCGGCCTCAAATGCTTGGCGACGCAAACTCGCCGGTCCATCTTCAGGCGTAACAAGGTTGGGCGGGTGCTGATGTCACCCATGTCGCATTTCTTTTCTATACCGGAAGGGAATCGTTTGAAGATAATTCCAGTGGTGTAACCAGGAATTTTGTTCGGGGGTGGAGGGGGCAGGCTTGCACGTAACTTGAATACCCTACTCAAAATACTTCATCTTAAATATGTTGCAAAGTAACTTTGTATCTATTAAATAACTTGAGAGCTCAGTACTTTTACAGTAACTTAATTACCTTTCAAAGCATCTTGCACTCGCCATTTAAGGTATACGCCATTCATCACTAGCTGTCAGGTGCGGTATCGGCGCGCAATGACCTCGTAGCGCCGGCCGCGCCTTGCGCGCAGGGCTGGTCCTGCCCATTGCATCTGTCGCACAACCGTTGGGTGCGACAGCCTTATGGAGTTAAAAACACATGGAGTTAAAAAAAGAGAGAGAGAAAGAGAGAGGGGGGGGAGGGAGAGAAAAGAAAAAAGAAGAGGAAAAATAAAGTTAAAGCGCGGCTTTCAAGTTTGACCAGCCAAGAAATAAACAAACCGACGGTACCTTTCTTGCAGCAGGCTTACAGCATGCGTGGTTCTTTTGAGAATAAGAAGGGCGACGCGTTGAAAAAGTTGATCAGTCTATATCGGTAACACTGAACTAAACCCGCCGTGGTTGCTTAGTGGCTATGGTGTTCGGCGGCTAAGCACGAGGCCACGGGATCGAATCCCTGCCACGGCGGCGGCATTTCGATGGGGACGAAATGCGAAAACACCTTTGTACTCAGATTTAGATCGACGTTAAAGAACCCCAGGTGGTCCAAATTTCCGGAGCCTCCCATTACGGCGTGCCTCATCATCAGATCGTGGTTCTGGCAGGTAAAACCCCATAATTTAATTTAATTGAACAATGAACTAACTGAAGTCACACCACTGGAACAATGGACGCCTGTAAGACCCGTAAAAGAACGTTGGTGCTGCCTGGACATTATACTAAATAGATTTTATTGAACGCGTGAATTACATTAACGAGAAGTGCGTCCAAGCACAACGCAATCTCTAAAGACCAATATCTTATCGCCAGAAAAAATGCCCAATTCCGCGGCCCGAGCCCCCTCCATAGTTTGTTTCGGAAGGCGGGGGGGGGGGGGGGGCAGAACCTCCTTCCTAAAGTGTCATTACCGGAGTTCTGCTACCCTCATCATGTTAGGTTTCTTAAGAGTTGCCTCTACCTTTTCACTTAGAATTTTATTGTGGCTAAAAGCTTAGTGTATCATTCTCGGTGCGGACGTGCGCAGCTTTTAATTCATACTTTAGCTTTATTTCTGCAAATCCTGACAATAAGCCGACAAGCGCGATAGAAGCACCAGCGGCGACTACCTCAACCGTATTTAAATTTTTTTTTTATTTCAACTGTGAACACCATGCAAGAGCACAACTATATATATAGATGTATACACAGGACAAAGTTTATTGTTTTTATTAAAGGAAAGAGGTAGCCTACTAACGATTATTTCTAATGGTATAGATAGCTTATGCCTAGAGAATGAATATGTTGCAGTGCAGGCATGGTGACCTCGCTTCAAATTGCTTTGGTGCTTTGTTTATCCTGAAAGATACCTGGATACTTCAGTAGAGTATTTTATTAACGGCGTGTGAAATGCACAAGATTATGTGTCTCAGTATTGCTTCACTTTCCAGTAGGCAATGCTAACGACTCACGGAAAAGAAAACCCTCTTCTAATAATTTACGACATTTATGAAGGATGGAAACATCGCCACTTGCATGTAGAGGTCATATATATATATATATATATATATATATATATATATATATATATATATATATATATATATATATATATATATATATATATATATATATATATATATATATATATATATATATATATATATATATATATATATAGTTCCCACGTGCTGTGGGAATCTGAGAGACACGTCTATTGATGTGTGAGTAAGGCTCTTTGTTTTAGCTGCCATATGCAAGGACAAAGCGCACACCTGAGTTGAGCTTATTTTTACCGGGAAATGCATTTCCCAACGTTAAGTTAGGGCACTCCAACATGGGCGTCCCGCGTATGGCAACAGAATAATGTCGACTAGAGTTACTGTATACACCCTTTTTATGCTTACAATCAGAGTTCCCAGAAGTCTTCCGGCTAAGCGCTCTGAAGCAACACGTTACAATAGCCTATAAATTTATACAAACCAACTGGCACCAGTTTTGCTGTAGAGTTGCAGTGTTGTACAAGTGAATTTTACTGTTAAATGCGACAAACAAAGACCATACATGTGAGCTCGACGTATGACGCACGCAAAGAAAGCTTCAGTTCAAAAAAGAAAAAAGAAAGATAGACGAGTAAGATTTCTCAGGGCCCTCTGTCCAGGGCTGGGGCGGCGCCCAGATTTTGCAATCGGAGGGCAGAGCATGATTCTCAATTTTTGTGAGGGGCGCAGGAGCTGGCACTTCATCACTTGGCACTCCATGCGACTAGGAGAGGGGTGAATAAGAGGAGGAACAGCTGAAGGGTCGCGCTCCAACCCCGCCTCATCGCCTCCCTTTAGAACCGCCCCCCAGCCGCAGTACAGGGCCACCTTCTGGAGTGCTAGTGCTTTCCCACAGGTGCGCCTAGCTATGCCGCAATCGCATGATTTCCCGTACTCATGAACCGCATGTACCCTGCGGAATACGATATGTTCTGTCCTTTTTGCAGAAGAGAAAAGGGCACCCTGACGCACGTCTTGACAGAGTGCACAGAACTCAAGACCCCCCCTCCTCCCCTTCCCACCAACGCCCTCAATCCCCAACCCCTTGAGCGATGGGAGACCTTGTTATCCAGCCCCGCCCTACCGATTCAGCTCGCACTGACGGACAGGGACCAGGAGCTGCTGGAAACATATGGGTCCCGTAACTGGGGAACCAACCCGTCTGGTGCCTGCGTGCACCACCGATTTATTTCGGACCCAGCAAATGTTGCTTCATCATCATCTGGCAACGAGGTGAATCTAACCTTTCAGATCTCATTTATGCCGTGTTGCATCAATGCGCCGAGGAATCGCCGCTTTCATTGTGGTTGTTAGAACGCGACCGCGGTCGCATTTGCGCGGAACAGTCAGCCGCACACCCTCTCAGTGCAGGCGCGCTATACGCGTAGCCTCAATAATCACGATATGTACACATACAGTCGCAGGCGCTGTCGATGAGAGCTGCGTTGCGTAGAGGTTCCTTCGATCGCGAACAGCGAAATAAATATAGCGATGAACAAATTGCGCGGAAAACATACATACAGCGCGTAAGTATATTTGATTCATTTTCTTGCGGGATGGCGCCGTGCGCATCCTCTCCTCTGTCTCGAGGACGCTGGACGGAAACGTGCTCGAGCTCACCGGTATAGAATGCGGCCCGAAAGAAGAAACCTGCTCGCGGCGGCGGTTACAACAAGTGTAAACGTGATTTAAGGTAACAAAGACCGGCGCTGCGTACAGATGCCCCACAAGCTCTGGCTTTGTGCAGGAAGCCTAGAGACACAAAATCGAAAAGTCAGAGGAAGCGGCAACCAAAAAGTAAACACCGAAAGACTAGAACAGGACGTAGAAACGACGTCGCTTTTTGCCGAATTGAGAAACACCGCCGCAGCGGCAACACGTCAGGGGGGCATCAAACAGAATCGGCTACCGAAAGGAAGTCAGCCCCAAATTTACTTTACCCGAGTGCGCACTTGAAAGGCGAGTAGAAAAGGCGCACGAGGACGATCCCGAATTCCCCAAGGCCGAACGCTTCAGCGCCTCTTTGAAGCGCCGGTGGCGTTCGAGTCAAGGTTTATTTGACGCTCTTTAGAGGCAAAAAAAAAAAGAGAAAGAAATGGAGGGAATCGAAAGCGGTGCCTGCTTTCAAAACGTGGTGAAAGCTGCCCTGCATTTGCGGAATGGTGCCGACGCTGAATGCGACAGCTGGAAGCCCTCGGTAGACCAGCTCCTCGAGCTCGATTACCCGAAGAAAATGAGTTCGGGGCGGTGATATCTTAAATGCGTCGGGCAGCTTAAATGCGTGAGTACCTAACAGGCATTGATAAATTGACATGTTGCTCAGGGCAAATTATAGCTACAAAAGACCGAAACTGAAACAAGCTGCTAGCGCTCAGTTTCAAGCCCGTTTCAAGTTCCGATGAAAAAAGAAAGGTATTCTCAGAAAATGTATTTATCTGTGTAACTAACTGTCTGCGTGCATGCCGGCAGTTAGCTGCCAGAGACACGCTATACTTTACGAAGAGTAAGATCATCATAATGCTATACTGCTGCTCGATAGTCATAGTTTCATTTACTCCCTAGATGAAGTGAAAAATAATAACGATAGTAGTAGTAAAAAATGTTGGTCAGGAGTACCGCATGGTCGCACGTAATCGCAGACCATATATAGTATGCGGTTAGGCATACTTAAAAGTGGAAATCACTTACTTTTCACTGTGAAAGGAAGCAGGCGTTTCTTCCTCTAAATTACTTTATTACAGCAAGAAAGTTAGGCATGGCAAATATTTAATATCCCGCGGCTCGCCAGCGGTTGGTCATTGCGAACAAGCGCCGGACAATAAATTAATAATTAATAATAAATTAATAAATAAGCCCCATGTCTCGCTCACAATCCATCATTTCAAGGCAGTGTATGATGCTTGGTAAAAGAAATATGCACAACCTAACAGTTCTTGTCATATTTATTTTTATTGCAAAACTGGTGTGATGAAAAGAGTCGTCAACCGTCGGAACGAGCTTTTCAACTTTTTCATACTAAGGTTCGTCGATACGTAGCACATGTAATGCAATCGCACAAGACCGGACAAGAAAAAAACGTCTAGATCCTCTCGGGAAGTGGCGTCTGCTTTTCAAAAAGTGCAGCCTGATCTGTTGCGACCGTTACTTGAATGGACCTTTGGCCCTCTGGCGTTGCACTTGCCGGCACTGGTCTTGACAGCCTGTACTGCATACCCTGCAGTATCGCAGCGGTCCCTCCAACTGTAGCAAAACCACGAGACTTTATGTTTGCTCTGGTAACAACCATGCCGAGCTAAAGTTTTTCTTTTGGAACTGACGGCGCATTCATGTTAACAGAAGTTTGAAGAAACATTAAGTTGATGCCGCCATAGAATACACGCACACTCAGTTAATCCACAGACAAGAAATTATACTGTGAAGAAAAATATCACAATAGTGCTAGAAGTGCTAGTACACTCCATTATAATAAGTTCTCGCACAGTGCGCGTCTCCACAGCATGTGTTTGCCATTTAGAAAATGACAAAGCTGGTCACCTTCCTGATAATATCAAGAAAAGCTTATTGTACCCCTGCTCCTTAAGTGCTCCAAGTGTAATGGCACAGACGAATGTATCTAATTTTTTTTCTCAAATTTTTCGCAGTCTTCGGCCGTCTCCAGTCACACTTTCATTCCTTTAACTGGGCTACTAGAAGCAGGAATTACTCGGCGCATTTTCCGATACATTCAGAGACTCCCGCATGATCACGAGAAGAACCCCGGTTCATTTGGCAAATTGCTTACTAATTGAGGGATTTTCTTATTGCAACTTCCTTACACTCTTAAGTGATCGCGCACGTACGCGTATACACTGTAAAATAAATCGCACCCTTAAATGTGAATAACCCCCGTATTCAGAAATGCATCTTAACTTGAAGCCCATGCATGACTTGATATAAAGGACGCCTCGCGTGAACGTGCCCAAGACGCCCATTGCGTTTCCTTTAGCGCGTTCCCGACAGGCGTCCTTTAAATTAAGTCAAACGCGGGCTTCAGGTTAAGATACATTTCTGAATACGGGGTTGAGGGTGTAAATTATTTTAGTGTAGCCCCTCCGTCCGCGTGCCACCGCCTCGTCGGCGTAAACGTGAATTGTAATAGTGTTTTAGTCAAATTGACATGCTGCGCTGTTGCTGCGCTAAGTCCGTAACTCAAGATTTAAATAGGTGAAGAAACAATTGTACACAATCTAAGGGACTTATGATCACATCAGAAGGTCGTACAAGCTTTACTGGGATTTTTGCTATCCCCATCATTCTCCTGTGTGAACGTCGGTAATGAAAAAGCATCCATGTTCCGTTTAACCTCCCCCCCCCTCCTAATTTTCTTTATCCTGTCTTTCTTTTACTCTCTCTCTCTCTAACTCACGTGGTGCATGTATAGTAAACCGTATACCCTCATCTCGTTAATAACCTCCCTGATTTATCTTTTTCCCTCGCACGTACTGTCGATAAAACCAAGACAAACACGAGAAATGACTACACCGACTGAAAACTAATGATATTTCACAATCACATACATTGTTATTCAACGCGTGATTAAGAAATAAATTACTTCGAATTAAGTCAACGCTTCCAGATATACCCATTTCTCGTGTTTCTGTTCACTTCGTTTAATTATACGTGCTGCTCAGTACTTGGTTATATTCCGCACGAACTCTCCCAATGTCTCCTTCTCTTGATGCTTCAGTCATTCAAGAATCTATCATTGGGTAGAATGTGGTGGTATATGCCAGATTTCCGCATTATCACTAAAGAACTGCCTCGCTGTATTGAGCGCCTCTGATTTCTCGCAGCGATATATATATACATATACACACTGTTTCCGTTGGCGCGAGAGGCTAAGTGGGCAAGACAAAGACAAGACGATAAAAAAAGGAAAGAGAGGCCTATATTGGCGGGCACATCTGCCCCACCCATCAACATTAGACGCTAACTGTACGCAATCGCCCACTCGTACTTTCATTCTAAAGAAACTCCAGTTATTAACGGTGAGTGCGACAGGTTATGAATCCTAGTTAACGAACGCCCCGCGGACGAGTGCAGCACGGTGCCGTCGCGAAGGCATTCAAACTGCAACATTAACGCAGGGGCTAACTTCGCATTGGGCACATCGCAAACAAACAACACAGGTCGCCGCCCTCGCGATTTTTTTAAAGGCACACAAAGAGAAGCCCTAAACCAGTTTAGACTGATGAGTTATTGTCTCAAAACACAGTTTTATTGTCAATTTTGCGGTAGCGGAATAATTATTAGAAGAGAAAATGAAGGTCAAACTGCCATTTCTTCTCAATTTCGCGCCGGAACTCCAGCAGCGGTATACACCGGAGTGTATACACCAAGGATTTCGAAGTTTTTCTTCGTATTTGGGCCGTTGTGGCTTTTATAAGAACTTATACCCCGGTAAAGTTATTGAGACTTAGTAAGGAGCCTCTGGCTCTTTTAGAATGCAATGCAGTAGGTCCGTACCGACAAAAAAAAATTGCGGGACAACGGCCAGAAATACACCGCCGTAGTCATAGACGCAGAGTCAAAAATCGGAACCACATGCAATGTATACACCAAACACTCGGAAATAGCGGAGGAAGTAGCGATTGCGCTGGCCCTCACAGAACAGGAATGCGAAGTCGTACGAAGTGACTCGCAGACGGCAGTAAAGAATTACGCCAAAGGTCGAATTTACACGGAAGCCCTGTCCATTCTGGCCAAAGCGGTCAGATCCAAAACCGCGAGCTCGAGGATCATACGGTTCCCCGCGCACGTCAACACGGAAGGCGACGCGCTCCCGAACCTAAACGAGACGGCGCACCGGACGGCGCGAGACATGACCCGCCGCGCCGAACAGGACATGCAACGCCTCTCGCACGATAGCGAACGCTTCTCGAGCAGAACGGGACAGGCGCACCAGATACAACGACATAACCAGTGCATATTTGAACGCCAGAAGGATATACCCACCGCCGAGTCCCAAATTGTACAGGAGGCAGGCCGTCGCCTGGCGACAACTCCAGACGAACACCTTCCCTAATCCATTCCGTCTGAAACGTATCCTCCCAGATAAGCATCAGGACGACACTTCACTTCACTTCACTTCACTTTATTACCTTAAAAACCCCATTAGAGGGGTATTACATAAGGGGTGGTTAATAAAATAAACATTAGAAACAGGCGTTCATCTTGAGATATGGGTGACAACAGCTTCAGTAAAGGCAGATGGGCTTGTAATGGCTGCGATGGCGTGTGGAAGGCCGTTCCAGTCCCTTGATGCTCGAATAAAAAATGATGCTTGAAAAGTGGTGGTCCGGGCACGTGCGCGTGCAACTTGAAGCGGATGACCGGTGCGATGAGATATGTATGAAGGGGGCGTGATGTACGGTGGGTGATTTAGGGAGCTGAAAAAAAATGAGCGGAAGAGAGAGAGGGTGGCAACCTGTCGACGGAAAGAAAGCGTTTCCAAGCCGGTTTGCGCTTTCATCGATGAAATACTGATATCGTATGAATATGAAGATTGAATGAACCTAGTAGCGCGATTTTGCACAGCCTCAAGTGCATTTATGATATAAATTTGATGCGGATTCCAGATGGGAGATGCATATTCAAGTTTCGATCTTACAAATGATTTATAGGCCAACGCTTTTACTTGTTGTGGGGTATGACGCAGATGTCGTCTAAGAAATCCCAGTGATCTATTAGCAGCAGAGATGATGTTAGTAGCGTGCAAGTGCCAGGACAGATCACAAGATAGGATGACACCGAGGTATTTGAATGATTGGACTGATTCTATTGGAACATCAGCAATGGAATAGGTAAATGTGTGGGGGTTACGGCTGCGAGTGAAAGACACGAGTTTACATTTGTTAGGATTTAGGTTCATTAGCCAGCGATTACACCATTCTTGTACGTTATTGAGATCATTCTGGATGAGTGTGTGGTCAGATGTGTTAGTAACTTTGCGGTAGATTACGCAATCATCTGCAAACATGCGAATGTTACATAATACATGCGTTGGTAGATCGTTAATGTAAATTAAAAAAAGAAGTGGTCCCAAGACGGATCCCTGGGGGACGCCTGATGTTACGGGGAGTCTGCTAGAATACTGGTTATTAACACAAACAAACTGAGAGCGGTTAGTCAAGAATGCTTCTATCCATTTTAGTACGTCGGGGTGTAAATTTAACTGAGACAATTTTAGCAGCAAACGTGCAAATTGTGCCAGGAAGGACCAGCAACACTCAAACACATGCTGTAGGAGCGCAACGTAGTTATAGGAGGGATGGCAGTTACTCCGGAGACCCTGTCGTCGAGGTGGGCCGCCGCTCTGCGCAGCTCAGACCTCGGAATCCAGACGTGGGCAGTCCAGCAAGCTCGTGAGGCGGCGTTGAGGCAGAGCCTTGACGTTCCCCCGTGGGAGACCTGAGCCCGAGTCGCGTTAAACCTTGCCGGACGTACAAGAAAGTTGTATCCATCCATCCAAAGGTATCCAGCATATGCCATCAAAGTCCATGTCGTCACGGCGAGCTAGCGCGAGAACTTCAAGGCGGCGTCGCTACCCGTCTTTCGTTTCTTTCTTTTTATTTTTTTGTTTGTTTGTTGGTCTGTCTTTTGCTCTCTTTTCTAGCTTACCAAGGCTCCTCTCAGGTAAGAGTGAATTTTTGTGTTATTGTAATATGGTAACCTATTGATACAGATTAAATATATATTTTTCAAGGCAACTCTTTCTTAGAATCACTCCTGCACTTTGGTGTCCGTTTCTTCACCCGCCGCGGTGGCTTAGCGGCTATATGGTGTTGCGCTGCTAAACAGGAGGTTGTGGTATCAAATCCCGGCCGCGGCGGCCGCATTTCGACGGACGCGAAACGCAAGAATGCTCTTGTACCGTGCATCGGGCGCACGCTAAAGAACCCCAGGTGGTCAAAATCAACCCGGAGTTTCCCACTATACGGTGTGACTCACAATAATATTGTGGTTCTGGCACGTAAAAACCCAGAATTTGTTTTATTCGTCTTTATTCACTGCGCAGCAGCACACTGACGTCATGAAGTCTTGTATCGGCTTATATAGTGCCTAATTGAGACCACACATCCTGAACCCTTTGCGCATCCTTAACTCTCATGAATATGTAAGCAGCGCCGGTCGACTGTGGCGTTTTACTAAAGGTTGTGTCTTAGAAGTGTTTATTCATTCACGTGATTTATGACGCATGCGCGTAATAGCACGCGATTTAAACGCGCGAAAATTGTAAGCATGGCTTCTTTATGCAGTAGCGACAGCAATCGCGTTTCGCAAATAACTAGAAAAAGGTACTCTGAACTACTAACAAATCAGAAAGAGGCAGTTCACGTCATCAGACGTTTATATAGAAGAAGCTGCAGAATACCCTTTCTCTCAGTTGCGAATGGCGCTCCCTCCGAATATCCGGACAGCTGAGGAACGAAAAGAAACGACCGCGAAGCAAGCGTGTATACGTCGTAATCTGTATATAAAGAGACCTGCACGTTGTACACGCCTTGTGTAATTGCGTTTCAATGCACCGATCTCCAAAACTTAGAAAGATTCGCTCACATGGAGAGACACCAGGGAAGTGGTCTGCCCACTCTTTAAAGAGTGAGTTGCGTTGACCGAGTAGGGCCGCAATTTAGGTGATAGCAAAGTGCTCTTTCGAGGCCTTGCGCCGACCACGGAAATGCCACCGAGACAAAGGCATTAAACGGCAACTCCAGCGATTTTTCGACGCCAAGTGATCTCAAGAAAATGTCCGCTTCCTGTTTTCTTCGGTACTTTGGTCATCTGTGCCAAACAGCGCGACTGAAAGTTTAGTTTCCCTGAAAATTATATTTTAAAGCGATAACGTTAAGGGCCCGCGTCGCAGAAAATACAGTGTCGGCGCCTACGTCGGCGGAGTTGTCCGTGAGCGAAAATTTCCGTATATATTTAGGTGTATGTATATGCTTAACCTTGCTATATCATATGCGGCATGTGAGGGTCATATTGCCACACCGTTCTATTACTAAAGTTGCTCATACCTTGTCTTACAATCTTTACAGAGTTATCCTTCGGAATTTTGAGAATGACAACCCACAAACAAATGTCATGAAAAAAAAAAACACCGACAGCGCATGCATTTTATGTTAAATCTTCGCAGACTTAAATATTAAGAGTGCGAAACAATAACAGAAACCCATAAATGATTTCTTTTTTTTTTGCGCGGCTGTACACTACCTGCGGGATCGGCCCACGCAAGAGGTCGCGTTTCTACCAGAAAGCTCGCCTTCGTGCATAGCGTTCGCCGCCAACGTTTTCCGGTCAACATTACGGTTAAATAAGCTTCAGTTTACGGGAAGCGTGAGAAGCAGCCACAGATCTTTGAATGCTATCACGTTACACTCTTAACGGCGAAGCTTAAACGTCGTCCAAGTTTTTTGAACACCTTCCTCAAATACACAGGGTTGTGCAGACTTTTTAAGTTTGGCGAGGTGACTTTCTTAAGCGTATGCCTATGAAGGCTTTCCTCGTGCTTTTTATACCGTCTATTTTGTATCCCCTCAACCTCCCTCGGCGGAGGCCCCCGAAGGGACGTCCAGCCCGGCTAATTTCCGTTGTCTGCATGTTGCACACCGTTTCCAACCACTTCGTTAGGGCCCTTACACCTATAACACAATTGTGGCCTACGAACACTAAAACAAGGCAGCGTTAGTGGAACATGCTACGGCACGCTGTATAGGTGAAATGACTCGGCATTACGGTCAAATTATGCGGAACACGAATGGGTCCGCTCTTCAATTTCGTCATCTGACCGCCACTGCCTTTTCTATTGAGAACGTTACTATACTTGTTACATGGTTAAGAATTTTTCTGTAGCGCATACTGTTTTGGTAGACCCGTACGTATTTGCTGGATGGTAGAAATATTGGAATATTTGCTTTGACGCGGCGGGCAAGGTTTTTTTAATTCACTGTTACACACGCTATTCACCTATGAATACGCTGTACACATTCGGATTCGGAACAGACGAATACCTTAAAGACTCAAGCGCCTGAACAATAATAACTTTATTTACTCGTTCACTCAATATTTTCTTCTGTGCACCACTTTTCATTCTCTATGAGAGTGAGAGAGTTTAATGGCAAGTGGAGAAGTTAGTCCAGCGACAGGTTTGGCATGTTACTTCAGGTGAGAAGGAATGAGGTGGAGATTTCGACCTAGCGCGAGATGCCCTAGCGCAAAAGTTATTCACAGAATCTCACTGGCGGGCCCGTATCCCGCAAGAATGCTTTAACCACCTTAGTGGATAGCAGTTTGGATGCCGGACACTACCACGATCCAAGAATGTCCCGCAGCTCATGTTGAGAGCGTTTCCTCATGACAACCCTTGAGGTTCGTTTGTAAAGCATCCGCAAATAAAAATTAAGTGCTCCAAGTCCTCGTCACCAGCGCAAGTGAGACACAGTGGCGCGCTGAACAGATGAATTTTTTACATAAATAGTGTCTCGTATAAATGGAATTCAGGCGTATGCGTGGACGCCTTCTGATGAACGTCTACGAAATGCTTTCTTAACTAGCACCCCAGATGTGCCCACACGAGCGATCGCAATTGTGACTTTGTTCACGTGTGACTTATGAAAGCAGGTCGTCGTGAGAAGTTTGCCGTACGGTTACGGCACGTCATGAGCATACTCGATCGCTTATATATTGTCGTTACATTTGCTGTCTTCGCAGATCAGGTCGGGGCTACTCGAAGTATCGAGCAGTGGGTGGTTATCGAGAACAGGACTGGCGGGCTCGACGCTGAATTCTTTGTCTTGTTCCGTTTTGGTCGTGGTTTTGCACTGAGTACGTAGTTTACTGTTCACTTCCTCCAGCTGCTCGTTGTCCGTTCCTTTGTTGAAAACCTGCACCGAACACGAGAAAAAAAAAATGTGAAACGGAGATCGAAGACAAACTTAACACCGCATGCACGCCACGATTATTTTCCTTCGACGTTATCACTTTCTCATCACTATAGCAGCATCGACTGGCTGGTGGTGGTGTTATAACGCGGGCAGCCAGCCGGTGCGAGTCTAAATTGAAGGCAACAAGGACGTCGACAACGAAGCGTCGAAAGGAACGAAATTAGCATAGAATAGCTGCATTGTCCCAGCTGAGGTCAGAACTATGAATGCGTTATGTACTCTTCGAAAGCTCTCGCAGGCGTCCATTAGTTGAAAAAATTAAAACAGGGCGACTAATCAGCGGAGAAAATTGAAACCGAACGGCGAGCTTCCCGTTTTCATGTTTTATTTTGCCCCAGCAATGGTGTCGATGACGTGATTGAGCGAAGTGACAGATTTCGCGGTATACTATATATGGAGAATGTGAGACTTTTTTCTGGATGGAAACGTGTACAAGCCGTCGCTCCTCAGGACCTGAATAAAGTTCACTGCCTGTCTGCCTGCAACGCGGCAACTATTTAGGGCAGAGTTCTTTCGGATGAATATAACTGACGACAACGAGAAAACTAATCCGAGTTCGTTTCGGTCGACTTCGTTTCTTTAGTGAAATGAGTATCGCGGAAATACTTGCGCATCGACGTGCATGGCGCCGATTATCCCTTGGTCCAATATGCAAATTCTATGCGCTACTCACAAGTATTCAGCTGCACATTCATGTAGCATATCAATAATCTACACAAGCAAAAGAAACAAGAAAGCACAATCACGAATTGCGAAATGCGTACTTTCTTTTCGAGGATACCGGGGCAGCATATTTATATAGGGTGACCCAAGTAACTTTAGCCAAGCTGTTCAGTGAAAAAAGAAATATTAAAAAAAACACGGTGCAATATAAAATAATAATCCCTACGGTGTTCGGTCGTCAGACCTGTGACAACCGAATATCATAGATTTAGTAATTGTAAACTTCTCCGTGGTTTTAAAATCGTTTGTCTTTTTTTTTTGAGCAGCTTGACTAACGTTCGTTGGAACACATGTCATACAATCTACTGGACAGAAAAAATATCAACCAGACACAAAATTCAAATCACGTGTACATTTTTACTCGCAAAGTCGCAAAAGCGCGCGTAATCGCTATTCTCCTTAATTGTTAACGAGGCAGTGTAGCACCCAGCGATGTTACTAGTGTGTTAGATTGTACTTTCCCTCTTCTTCTGTATTCTTTTTTTTTTAACAACGACACTTCGGTTAACACCGCTTCAGCCACGGCGAGCACGATGTCCTCTGCTGCCAGTTTAGCGCGCGCCTGTTACATACCTGTTTCGTTTTTCACGTGAAGGCAGTTTGCGTCATCGCACTGGCGCTCTGCTTGACCATAAAAAAAGTGCCCTTGACCGCAAGCTCGGCTTTAGCGGAGTGTAATACCGAGAACACAAAATCATTTCGCAACATAGTTTGTGGGCGGCTGTCCTGAAGCCATTGCATCAGTACATTCTAATTTGCAAGAGCCTCGAGGCGTGCCATTTGCTGCCCATCCAATGGGTGGCTTCATTTTCACACGTGCCACAACACTACTAAACTAAACCTAATTTCTGTTGGTTACCCTTAAAGATCATAGAGATACTGCTGTGTTGATATTTTGCTATTTGTTGCCTTCAAAAGGATGTCTGCTGAAGTGCAACTGAATATCACGCAAGATCTCTATAAACATAGCGAATAGGTTGCTAACTACCGTAGCTGTCAAACGCGTGCTCTCTCCTGTTCTGCTTGCTTAATTTGCTGCCGACCAAAAAAAAGTTCCCCTTTCCAAACTTTTGTGCCCCTGCAATATGAGAACACTTTTTTTCTTGAACGGGCGGCCAGAGAAGTATTTTAGTCCGCCTAAACTTCTTGAAAGACGTGAGAAGGACAATGAGCGAAAATTCAGGAGCGCTCCTGCTATGATCACTCCCCATCACGATCACAAAAGCTGTAATAAAATTGGCACACGGGGTCATAGTTTCCGCTTACGTTCCGGGAACGATATTGAGCTGCCTTTCCCTACGTCGGCATGATGCGCTGCCCTGATCTTTTGGTCACTTGCTCTTCTTCCAAAAGTGTATTGCTTTTAGGGCTAGCGTCGGTGCCTTTGAGTCGTCCTCGAATGTGGCTTCGGTGGAGAACAAAGTGAGCGAGTGGTGCTGAGAGAGAGAGAGAGAGAGAGATCGAAACACGAGCTTGGCCGACGGTGCATGTCTGCGAGAACTACGGCGCCGGAGGATCTCGCCGAATGAGGGAACGCGGCGCCGATCCAGACTGCGCGGGAGCTTTGTTCCCAAACGGGCGAAGCGCAGAGCGGCCCCGATCATTTTTACGGGGCATGACGCAACACGTGGACGTATATCACTTCCAACGCCTGACGATGCCTCGAAAAGCTTGGCTCACATTGTCTAGGACACACATTATTTTCTTTCTGCAGTATATTCTCAAGAAAGACGCACTGATGCAAGGAGCATGACGCGAAAGAACAAAAGCAAAAACCGTGAAGCGCTCGTCTTTAGTAAAACCGAAATTTAATGCCATGTCGTGCTTTCAGGCGCACGCCTTCCTTTCGCTGCAGTTGATGTCTTAGAAAAGCGAGCCTCAGCTCACCAAGCAATAAGCTCTGCAGTGCATTATATAAGAGAGCAAATAGACCCGCTAGTGCATGAAAGCAGATACAACTGGTCGTAAATATGGACAAAAGTGCGCCCTTGACGTATAAGGAGTGCATGCATGTTCGTTCATTATATTTGTGTGTAGAATGTATGGACCGCACTAATTTTTTTTGCCAGTTACACAACGTCTTGCACTTAAGCATTTCGACAGCGGCACGTCTTTTGTGTTCTTTATGCGAGGCCATCTGAGACAGATATATATATCGATTTCTCAATAGCACATATGTAAGGCGTTACCGGCGAAAGCACACGCTGCAGTTTTCCTCGTCGCCTCTAAACCTGCACGTACACCCGCGACGCTTTCTCACACGTGGTAGAGCTGGAGGGCAATAAATTTAATTGTGGCATGGATGAACATTTACATCGCAGAAAAAGTGAGCGCGCTTCTCTGCCGGTCGTAAGACATGATGAATTGACATGAATGCTTTTACCGCCTCGAGGCAACCTTGACTATGAGGGAAGCGGTTGGAGAAACCTCGCGGTTAAGTTCGACTAGCATGAATCCCGTGAGTGTACATAAATATACATAAACAACTCAGTACAAAGGCAATAATTCCGGCAATAACATAATTCCGGCAATAACAAAAGGCTGAAGTAGAACCAGCTATACCTCCTGCTTGGCAGCAGACAGTCGTAGCCGCAAAATCATTAGAGCAGAACCATCGGAAAGGCAACGCCTCCCCCTCGCCTCCAAGAGCAATGTATTCGCAAAACTACTCAAATAGGTGGAAAGCCCACAATCTTTTCGCTGTTACGCCGACTAACATCGTCAGCGGCGGACTGACATTCGAACGTCGGCGCCCTTAGGTTAATTAGCTTTGTCATTTACCTATGGAATGCCTTTTTTGCTTTGAATTTCACATCTGAAGCCGAACAACGAAGCAAAAAAGAAAAAAAAGAAGAAAACGTCTGAGTTAGTCTGTGAAAACAGCGAATAAAAAGAAAGCACTAGTATCTTCCCATCACTCCTCTTTTCCTCCTCGTTCAACCGCACCAGTCTGCTATCGCACCCCCCCCCCCCCCCCCCGCTCTTTCAGCAGAGAGAGTTCAGATAATTGGAGCTACCAAGTGATGATACACAAGGAATGTTTCGTGCACGTTACCACGAATTTGTTTTTTCAGGCTACGTCAGTTGATCTTCCCTGCAATGAATTGCCCATTATATGTGGTCTCACTTATTCTGATGCAGTGGTGCAGAAATTTACTTTCAGGTCACGCTTGTCATCATCTACTTGGAACAAAAATTGAGTTGAAGAGATATGTCTTACAGCACGGCATCGCCCACACGACTGCATTTGCATTAAGATGTTGGAAGCGGCAACCTTGTGCAAGGACGTAACGGGCAAAGCATCCCGTGACCAGTAGTGAACGGCGCAAGATTTGCGAAAGAGTGATTTGATGTGCGCGGTCTTACATAGGCCCTATACCCAAACAAAATCCCGCGCCACAGTTTGGCTTCCCAAATTACTGCAAGACACAGGGATGTTTTTGCTGACCATGTTCTTTTTCGCGCATAGCTCACCGTTGTACACATGTTCTCTGGCAGGTCAACCTCTTCACCAGACGGTTGGAGGGACGTCTCTGCCGTGGAAAGGTGCAGACCGCTGGAGACATCGTCTGTGCTGCTGTAGCCGCGCGGAGGCTGAAGCATGAGGAGGTTCTCTCTTGCGATGCGAGTCACGCCGTTCGTAACTTTGCCTGAACAGGAGAGAAAACAGAGTTAAGGTCACTCACTCAAGCTGGCCGTAACTTGGAGTTGCCCACGGTAGATCATGTCTTATTAGTGAGCTCGACCACAGCACGTTTGTTTAATCACATTTATATTGCTTATTGAGAAGCAGTGTCTCTTCTGTAAATCATATTGCAAAATGAGAGCGTTGCTTTTGGCGGCCTAATTATAACGTAAACGTCTCAGTCTGCCTGTCATGCAAAAAATGGCGAAAGACAGAATGAAAAACAAAAATAACCTTCTTTCCTTCATTGCTTCGCAGTCGTTACCAGAAAGAGCTGTTTCTTTCTCTGCGTGTTCTTTTTTTTTTTCGCTAACACGGTGCCTTAGTTCGTATTAAAGCGTGTATTTATTAGCATGCACAAGCTCAGCGCTCTTTATGTACACCTTTTCGCAATGACGTGCTGTAGTATGTTAATAGTCGTTCTCCCTGAATACGGAAGACTCAATTTCGACGTAGCCGGGTTAACATAATCTCTAACATTTTCCAATATTAATATTTATCGCTTGTTCTCACTTGCTTTAATATAGCTTACAGTTTGCGAACTCGTGCATTTGTCATGTGATGGTGCTAACTGAAAAAAATAAGCCGTGCGCTACAGAGTACAAGTACCGAACGAAAGCAAATATTTTGTTGACACTGCCATGCCAAGCGCCTAGGTAGTACCACGTTTTTCCGCTGGGATGACTTTCCTAAGCAACAAAATACATTGGCGTTCTGCGTAATTATGTCGTTGCTCTTAGACAGGATTTTTGGTAAAGTAATGCACCGTACATCAATTCATCTCACCGCCGCTTGGGGACAGATAACTCAAAAATCATGCGTGTTGGTGCTGTAATTCCACGCTTGCAATATGTACTCTGTAGGTTTAGTTCAACTCAGAAATTGGAAAACCTTATTGCACTTATTGTGACGTCCGCCACTGCTATGAATTATGACGAAGAACAGTTATTCTGTCCCTATTCCCATATTTTTAATAATTGGAGGTAGTCGTCACTGAAAAGTCAGGTGTGTCGGATTCCTTAGAGCTTGAATTTATTACACATGCATCATTGCATGTGCAATAAATAGAGACTCTTTATTCTACATGCATGACTGTTGAGCGGGAAGAAGGTCCCGGTGTGGGTTGAGAAATTCGAAGCTGACTGATGGACAGGGGAGAGGTGTGTTGTTAAGAAAGGGGAGTTGTGAAGAGAGTTTTTGGAAACTTCAAGCTATATGTACCTTGTGTCCCAGTTAAGGTTAGCCAAGATGTTCAACGAAACAAATGAAGTTATAAAAAAGACATGGTGCAAGATACAATCAGAGGGCCTAGAGCATTCGGTCGTCAGACGTTCTGACGAGCCCCCGCCTCCCCCCGCTACCCGCACACACACCGTTCTCATATATACTAAATCTTCAAAATTTACCCAGCAAGATCGTGCAGCCGCATACTGTATTCGTACGAAGTTTCATTACGATATGTCATTCATATAGCAAATGGAAAACGCTTTGTTTTTCTGGAAAGGACTGAGAACTCCAATTAGCGCAAATTTCGTAACTTTCTACGGCGCGCCTCAAAGCACCTAAAGCTTATTAATTTATTAAGCGACGCTTTCTTTTCTCACATACTTTATTCGTACCAAGATTTATATTTGTAGGCGTGAGAATTCTGAAGCAATGCAGGGTTAAACAGCCCGTGAAGCTCCAAAGTAATAAAGAGCACTTCGACAACGCGCCTAATTATCGCATATATTTCTGACTTTGTCCATACATAATCCCCTGACATTTATAACATCTCCTATAAACTTAATCGCGCTGGATTCAATGCTTTTTGAACACATTTTCGTAGGTATAATAAAGAGACGTTTAGAGCAGACGTATTGGAGCTACCTTCTTTACCGCGTCGATTCGAAATAATAACTTCGTTAAGGGCTTATAAGTGATGAAATCCACAGCGTACTTCAGTAGCACTACTGTAAATAATGTCTGTATCTTTATTATCCCATCAAAAATATATTTAAGCTATTCCACACTTATCTAACAAATATTACCCACCTCTTTTCACTCTTTTTTACAACACTGGAGGTACCGGGAGAAAAAAAGAAAGACACCCTTTCTTTAATCAGTCGTTTTATATGGATTAAAACTATGTTTTTTTTCATTTGGTAATCAAGGAAAATGACATTACTAAATGGTTCCTAACTAACAGAACGATATCCCAGGACTTGCTGTGAGCTATTTCGGGTGTACACGCGAATTTGCTGCGCGCATGCAGCGAGTGCTAAGCAACCTGTGCACTTACGTACGCGCGCACCTTTGAGAGCATTAATAGCTTTAATTGTATGAACTGTTGTTGTAGGGCTGGATATCGATTAACATTCTTATCTTATTAGTCGGGAATTGTCAATGGTATAATTAACGCAAAATATTGTGCTTGCGTATTTACCTACACCTGCAAGGCAAAAACATACGGCTCAGGACTGTCCCAATAAAGGAAAAAAAGGAAAAAAAAACCCGGTTTCTTCTGGTAGTTATGACGTACAAATTGAAATTGAGGAGTGCACTGGAAAGTTAGCAAATGCCAAATTCTGATTGCAGTTGTCAATTTTAAGTTGCATTTATAGGCGGAGAAAACGAAAATTGGCTGTCTCGTGGAATTCCTGGCCCGCACACGTTTGCTCAGGGGAGTACGTGAAAAAAGAAATAAAAATCTTATTTCTTCTGTGCGTACACTTCGAAAAAACAAAGATTGCTAACAAACAAACATTACATCAACAGCATCAAACAAGCTGCCAGACAAACGTAAGGCCAGCGGCAGTGAGGACATGTTCTCAGCTACCCTGCTGGCTTTTAGGCTCATAGAGCCCGGGCTGTTTTTGTTGCGGATCCCGAGAAAGATGCGCGCATCCGCGCCTAACATTGTACGTGTAGCTGAAGCTTTATTATGAAGTAATTACTGTATTACCGTCTTCCGCACTGTGCTCGTTTTGCCATGAGTTACCAATTCACAAAACTGTAGCTCAGTCTGTGGTTGCAGACCTTGCTGCTTTGCGAGAAAAACGGGACGGTGGTGTCGGCGCTTGCCTGCTTAAGATCGCGTGACCTTAACGAATTATTAGCAATTAAATAGGGCAAATAAATCGGTTATCGATTAATTTCAGGGTTAATCGATCAATTTCCTAGCCATATATTTTGTTGCTGGTGAGAAAGTGCACACTAAGCACACGCAGTGCAAGACATGTGGCTTGGATGTGTCCGGATCTGTTCGCTTCCATTTCACACTGCATTGCGATGAGTACTGTTATTAGACAAATCTTACAGTGTTATCGTTACCACCTCAAGAAATTGGCGAAAACGGGGGTAGAGTGCGAACACATGGTGATTGAACAATCACTTTCACTTTATATTGAAGTACACCCGCAGATACCTCACCCCCCCCCCCCTCCCTCTCTTCCCGGCGCATCTCGAGAAAGTGCAACGACATGAGAACGCCTGAGGTACAATCGTTGCCCCACACGGTTCGCAGCGACAGTTTGCCACCGTCTCTTGGTCCACGAGTGGAACAATTTTCTAGGCGTATACGAGAAGCAGCGCGAAAAAAGAAATCTCAAAAATGCGACCGACTTGCCTCGCTTCTGCTAAAGGATAATGACCGCTCGTTGTGAATAACGCGTGTCGAAAGCAGATGGACGCCCGAGTAGTCAGAGCAGAAGTAAAGAGAGCTCAAAATGCAGTGGCCACCTACGCAGATGATGACGAATGATCACTTTCGGGATCCCAAATAACGTGGCGCGCGGCCCAGAACGGTGCCTTTACAAAGAAAAGAGGAGCAAAGATGCGATGGAACAATTTTAGTGCTAGAGTCATTCACGTGGAAGGTCTTGCGAAAATGACGAGAAACTGAGGTGGCATCAGAATCGTTAATGGTGGCTCTTCGATGAGGGAAAAAAAATGTAATGGTACCAAGCGCTTCACGCGCGAAAGCGCGGTCGATGTGGAATTGCCCGTTTCTGTACTCTGTAACCGAGGCTAATGCACCGTGTAGTCGAAGACGTTACGGCTTGTCGATATGTTGGCTCACGAGATTTCGTAAGTGCAACTGAGTCGTAACTGCTTATGTCTTACGGCTCAACTCTGCCCGATACATTGTTTCCTGAGTTTATTTTGTGTTGTGCACCGAAGTAAAGCATTCGCAATCGAACTGATTGAGCTCGTCCTGCTGTCTTATTTGAGCAAGCGATGGGCTTATTTTTTAAAATTTTATTCTCGAGGAGAGCGTCTGTATTTGCCATTTCCCCTTTGTATGTCTCCCACCTCAAAATTGTGCCCAGTTCAAATGATTTGTAACTGCAGAGTGCGTTATATTTTGGCGCTGGTAATGGCAGTCCTCTTGTGCGCCTTCAGAATGATTCTCAGTTTACTGTGGAAAGGAATGGAGCGCAATTCAGTGCTCTTCATGGTGTCGACGGTGTTTACTCTAGCGAGGTTATATGAAAAAAAGTCACGAAAGAATCACACTAAGGAATCAAGAAGGAGCAAGAGTATCAGAACAAGTAGTTAAAGTAAACTGTATGCTTTAGATTAGACTTTTTTGCTTTTTACAGGCGTTCAGGGAGAAATAAATTGAGGTACTTTGCAAAACTCCATGAGAACAAAATGATTTAGCATTTCTTGCAGTTCGGTAACACAGAAGTAGATGGTTCAATAACTACGTTCAAGTAGACGCACGAAATCCTCAAGTTGTATCCTGGAAACTCGAAAAGTCGATCAGAACGCTGTTCCTGGTTACAGGGAGGCACTGGGAGCCTTTAAGGTTCTTGCGCCAAATACGCCTCCGCGCTGTGTTGGTGCAAGCATGGCTCGAACTGAGCGGAGCCATATTTAAATCGCGCAAGATAGTCGTGGGACGAGATCGAGAAGCGCACAGGACATGGCGCTAGAGTCGAGTGCTGTGTGCTTTTTCATCTTGTTCCATGTGTGTGTGTTTTTGCATTAGTTGAACATGACTTAAGCCTGGAATACATATCAACTATAGTCCAACTTATTACCTTTACTCCTTTCCTTTCCCCAGCACAGGGTAGCCAACCGGTACTTACACTATAGCTAACTCCCTGTTAGCTAATTAACCCCCTGTTAACTAACTCCCTACTAGCTAACCTCCCTGTTTTTCCTCCCCTTTTCTCTCTTCTCTCATTGTCGGACAGACCCATTTCTCGCAATCCATTCGTGAGAGTGCAAGGAAAGGGCCAACACGAGCCCTGCGAGAGATAATCACACTTACGAACTTTGCACTTTCGTCTTCCACACAAAAAAATAAAAATAAGTAAATATTACGTTTTCTTGCTATAGCCCCATCTGAGCCTTACACGCCCAGAGTAACTGCGGTAACAGGTTTTCAGCAGACAGCTCCACTTTTAAAGACACCAACTTATGCCTGTGTAATGGCCCGGGTGCCTAATGCTATTTTCTTCGGCAGGCGGGACTGACTCCCTTCTTTCACTTACGCTTTGTCTTCGTTCCATCTTTTCGCTTCCTACTTTGCAAAACGTATCGGAAGGCGTCGCTAAACCGGCAGACGGTTATCAGGCTCACAGTGTTCTTCCTTCGAAAGAGCAATGAAGTTAGAAACCACCATCTCTGCCTGCTCCGCCGACGGTTCATTGGATCAAAGACCTATTTCGTTATGCAGACGGTGAATAAAGTTTGGGAAAAAGAAATAAATTCTGCGTACATCCTTCACCGCCAGACTATTCAAAACTTAGCACTAATTTATAAACAAACGAAGTAGATATCTGTAAGACTAAAATGTTTGTAAGATAACAAGAAAAGTTAAATAATCTGTTACAGTGAAGCAGAGAAACGATAGATGGAGGGAGAAATGGAAGAAAGGCGAAAAGCGGGGAGGTTAACCAGAACAGAAAATCCTTTTTGATAACTTACACAGGGGTGAGATAAGAGGGGTATATAAAGAGATAGAAAAGTAGATAGAGAGAGCGAGTGAGGACGGACACACAGTCACAGCCAACCACGTTATCACCGTGTACTATCACCGCACAGTAGCCATTGTAGCACTACGAACATCACTTCAGGTTACAGCCCCTCGTGCAGGTCTGTTGAACTTAAAGACTACAACAGCACCCTTGTCACCCTAAGTTGTGATTTCTTGTGCGGTTGGCATTCTAAAATGATTTTATCCATTAACGGTCGTCTATCAAATCGCCCTATCACTATTGCAAGAAATCCTCGCTGTAAATTGTAGCGAGGACAATCACACAAAACTTTTTGAAATGTCTCTTTGCTACCACAGTTATCACACGAGGGGTAGTCGGCCCATCCGGTTCGAAAGCAAAAGACTTCGTAAAAGCCGCACCAAGCCATTTTCGACAAGGCAGGGTAGCTTCGCGTCGGCAGGGTTAAACTGGGATGCGAAGGCGGATAGGAGGGTCCAGGTGGTGCAGCCGATTGCGTTGAAAACTTGGGGTATTCCACGTGAAGCACGTGATATCTCATGCGATCATTCGAAGTTTTCTGGCGGCATCTGTTCTTGTTAACAGTATCGACTCCTCTTTGCTGCCTCGAAGAGGCGACCCAGCAGCGCTATCGGCTTGTTCGTTACTTATGAGGCAGCATTGTTTTAGAAGCCACTGAAATGTCACGTGGTGTTCTTTCTCAGCCAAGGTATGAGTTCGTTCTCTAATGTCGAATACCATTTGTTCGTGCGGTCCGCGCCGCAGGTACGACAGCAAAGACTGCAGCTCTGCCTTCGAGTTCGAGGAAGTTCTTTGCTGTTGAGACGAAGCGCAGCGCGAAGAGCTACAAGTACTGCAGCCGTCGGTGACTTTGGGTGGCACATATTGAAACTGATGGCGGCGGCTCTTGCTGGGTAAACCAGTGTAATAGTACATGGCTGGCGTATATATATATATATATATATATATATTTCTTTTTTAACGAGCACGAGATGACAGCTCTGCTTTTTTTCCTTATTCCTGGTACGGTGAAGTGCACTGCAGGTCGAGTAAAACACCATGGACGAATCGATCATCGGATGGCTTAGTTGCGGGGGTGAAGCCTGATGGGATGCCGGTGTACTAATCCGAAATTGTCTGACAAAAGAATGCCTGCTCGGCCTTTCACGAACATAAATGGGATGTAAAAAATAACCCGCTGAAAAAAAGAAAGATCACAGAGGAAGGAAATTCTTCAATGACACTTTAAACAGCCATTAGCCGGCCCGAAGACCACCTCAACCGGGAGATTAAGTGAATCTACGCGTTACCTTCTTTTCTTTAGTATTTACATTTGTTTAACCTCGCAATGCCCAACGTATCACTTTTGATGATTTAGGCAAGGGTAGTTTAACGGAGAGCCCATAAGCTAATTAATGTTTATATTATTGAGCGAGCCTTCAACTGTGCGAGGTTGAGGAAACCAATGACTACTTAATTTCTTACTATATAGAATAATTATTATTAACTTAATATTTCATTTTTTTTTTGCAAATCTACTCCTGCATGGTAGCCAGATATTAGGTGGACCAAATGGGTATAATTTTCCTTGATGTGCAATGATATTCTGGCTTTACGGGGTTAATATTTTCAATACTGTAACCAAATAGTTGGGACAGATTTCTGCATGAGCGGCCGCACAGAAAGCTGAAAGAATGCACAACAGCTGTCACACTTTTAAAAGTGCTAGGGACCTCGGCCAAAAGTTTGCGCATCACCGCACCGCGGGCTCTGTTGTCTACTGTTCGCAACCTTTCTCAGTCTGAGTTCATATATATGCTTTGCCTCCGTACAGGGTTGCTCCCGTGCAAGGACAATTATGTCGGTCACTACGATGACTAAGCGGAAGCTAAAGAAAGCAAAATACACCAGGAGAAACGCCCACCCGTGACTCTTCTATTTAGCAAGCATAAATTGCCTCACGAAGCAGTCGCTACATGTACTAGGTGGACAGATAACTGCAGCGCAAGTGGTGGCTGGAGTGATGTCTTATATAGTCATCTTTCGTTTCTCAAAGTAAGAACAGAGTCCTTAAATAACACTTTGCTCCCGAGTCGGCAGAGCGTGATCTAGCGTTCTTTGTAATCTGGAAGCTTCCATTATTAATGCACAGCGGTAGTGCTATTGTAGCACTTTACGTTCAATAGCTGTTTACACGCAAGCATAGTAAATGCATTCGCTGTTTTCTTCTTTTGTATATTTTCTTCGACTACTTTTCTGAAACATTTCGTCTGAAGTATTTGAAACCAACAGGCAGTGAAGCCGACGAAAGCACATAGGGGAAATGAAACGTGGTTTTTAATTGAAATATAACTATAATAATATAAAAGGAAGTGAAAGTGGAAAAAAGATCACTTTCCACTGGTGAGAGCCGAACCCACAACCTCCGCATTACGCGTGCGATACTCCCAGGGTCAGATCTAGTACACATATACCCAAGAAAGTGGACGGGATGACAACCGTAGTTGAAGTGTTAGAGCGTCGAACGTGTAGTAGAGGTCGTAAAGCTCCAACTGGCAGCAGATTGTCTTTTCGTTCACTTTCACTTCTCTTTACAGTGATATATCTATATTCCAATAATAATAATAATAATAATAATAATAATAATAATAATAATAATAATAATAATAATAATAATAATAATAATAATAAACACGGTTAATTTCTCGTGTCCTTTCCTCGGCTTCATTGTCTGTTCGCTTGATACAGTTGTGTCTGACAAACCATCGAGCCCCTCGATCCCTCTTCTCATTCAAAGCACAAAGTAAGACATACGGAGACAGTCATGGTAAGCAGGACTGTGCCCGGCTGCCTTTCTCGCTTTCATTCGCTATGTAGAGCAAGAACACACACCAAAGCAAGTTTCGCGACATGCTCCCGAGGGTACGTGAGGATTTATCCTCTGACAGCGCTCGCAGCCACTGATTAATGGAAGCGAGAGCCTGAACGAGACCGCGGTTACCTGCGCCAAAGGGAGTTGCTGCGGCTTCTGGGGCACCAGCGTCCGCGGGAATGGTGATGCTGCACGAGGGAGGTCGGACACCGCCGCCGAGAGGCAAAGCCGCCTTGCGGCAGATGCGGCGGCTGGGCCACGATGCGATGCGGCTGAACATGGAGCGCCCATCGCCTGCTCCACGGCTGCTGCTGCTGCTGTTGTTGTACGCAGAAACCACGGGCAGCTGCGACACGATGCGGCAAAGTCCGTGTTAGGTCGCTAGTGCACCGAAAAGGCATGAGACAGCACGGTCAAACCCTCGTTTCATATCGTAGATATTAAAAAAAAAAGTTGTCTGTAAGGATTTCGACTGGCTTTGAATGCCACAAGAAGTTTAGCAGAGTAGGCCTACCATGTTGGGTTAGTTGGTGCATAGCTTAAGAAGGACGCGTGGGGCAAGCTTAAAACCAACAGAAGAATAAGAGGAGGCAGAACGAACGCCATTCCAAAAAGCGCCCGATATTGCAGACCATTATGAAAACTTCCGGTCCAGCTTTCTCTTGCTCAATACGGGCTCCATACGTGCTCCACTAAAGTTTCGTCAAACCCTGAAAGAAAGTCCGCGCGCCTTTTCCCCGATCCTGGAATTCCCGAACTAGAAAGCTGGATCGAGAATTTTTTTAGGATGGTCTACAATATTCTCATTGACACTTTTGCTCTGAATAAAATATTTGAGGAGTTGCAAATTTAATAACAATTAGTTATGTAATAAAGGCGAACTACAACAACTAGTCTGACTTGCTCCACGCGACGGCAAACAACGTTACTTTGGTCGCGCTTGCATATTTCTTGCAGTTACGTGAGACACATGGTATACAAACATAAACGTGAAATAGTTACATGCAAGATTTCTCAGACGTGATAGAAATTACCAAGTTTTAGTAAGGAAAACGTCTTCCAGTAAAATGCAAACTTATACAGTAATTTATGGTTACTAACTACATGAACTATTGAAGTGCGTTCACCAGAAATAAAAACAATTGAACATTAGCCTTTAGTTAAGTAAACCAAATATTGCACTGGTCATTTCTCTGAATATTGCTGGGTCATTATTGTCAAATATACTAGCACGAAGATCATTGAAATACCTAACAGCACGTGGTAAAGCAGACTAGTTAAATGCATTGGTCCGAAAAAAATATGATGGAAATTGAAGTGATTGTGCAAAACCACTACATATGCTAGATGCTCGAACGAGTTGCAGGGTAGACGGATGCTCATTAAAGTAAAAAAAAAATTGTCTGCGGCTTGGCTCAGCTAACCCTGGATATGCAATGAGAAAGCTTGGTTTAGCCTGGTTAAGTCTTGGTTTCACTTGGTTAACCTTTGATTTAGCAGTAATTATTATACTTCAGTAAGCAATCATCGTTAAGCCAGGTATGACGACTGTGCCTAGGTCGGTTGCTAGACATGACTGTGATTAGGCTTGGGTAGACACGCATCGTTCGACTTTGCGACGCCTGTTGTGTTACAGGGAAAGCGCGAGTGCTAGACGTGCAAAGAGACGCCGCCAACATGCGCAGCGTCGAAGCACAAACGGACAGGGCGCGAACGAGGTCGCTACATTAATCTCGACGGTGCGACGCCTGTTGCATTTCGGAACCTCTCCAGTGAAGCAGCTCGCCGTGCGATATCCGCGCAGTGGTCATACGCCGCTTGGCGACGACGGCTCAAAGCCTCCCGCTCCCGCCCAACGATCAGAGAGGATGGCTCGGCCTCGGTCTCATCCATGGCCAAGCTCGCATTGACTAGGCGAATGCGGCGCTCCTGTTAGCCAGGCACACGGCGAGTCACGTGTGGTCAGGCGGCGACCCAGCTGCGGAGAGAGAATGCGCCAAGCCGGCGG
Organism: Dermacentor albipictus; assembly: GCF_038994185.2. Lineage (NCBI taxonomy): Eukaryota > Metazoa > Arthropoda > Arachnida > Ixodida > Ixodidae > Dermacentor > Dermacentor albipictus. The sequence continues at coordinate 25,056,727 of NC_091823.1, forward strand.
CCGAGGCGGAGCTCGGGGTGGCGAGTCATGTGATGTGTTGCCAAGGCTATGGCGCAGCTGCGGTCAAATGAAGGTCAAATTGCTGGCGACAGCAAAACTCGCCTCGTCGCGGTTAGTAAAGCTTTCGCTTAAAAAAAATCTGGGGTTCTACGTGCTAAAAACACGATACGATCAACTTTAACTACCTGAGTTCCAGATTAACTTTGACTACCTGGGTTCTTAAACGTGCTCCTAAACCTAAATACACTGACATTTTTCTTATGCTTTCTTTCTTTTTTTGTTCCTGTCAAAATGCGGCTTCCACGGCAGGGAATCGAACCTACAACCTTGTGCTTAGCAGCGCAACGCCATAGCCTCTAAGACACCGTGGCGCGTACGGGTGCTCACTATGCATGATTTAACGTGGCAGACAAGGCAGTGCTACATTCCTGCGTGGTTCTAAACACCCCAGCTTTGCTTTCGCCTCCGAGAACAGCGTGAAGAACGCAGCTTTCTGAGGTCGCCTCTCTGTATGGATTGAGGTGAAATACACGCGTCCAGCTGCCTGCACCTGCTCATTTGTGCTGCAGTTTAGGGCTCCAAAAATTTAATTTTGCTGCTTGGTGAGCCTAGTACTTGTTTTCACTGGTAGTGAATTAGCAAGTATTCTAAGGGCCTTGTTTAGATGCCAAACGTCTTTCGTTAGACTCCAGGCGACCTTGCTTACATTCCTAATGCATATTGCTCCACTGCGCGTTTCTCGAAGCCGACAAAGCATTGCCACAATTAAATCTTCTCTTCTTCGAAGCATATAGGGCGAAATAGCATTTTATGCAAGATGCTGCTGACGGTGGCTCTTGTGTGGTATCCGAGACCAAATAAGGCCAACCAAACAAGCGCGAACGAGAGCTGACGCGAGCGACGATAGTACGAAACGAGCAGTCAGGCTGAGACCAGATACGAGTTCGCATCGAGCGGTCGGGCGGGTTCGCATAAAACCAGTTCCCCACGCACACGTCGATGAAGGGACCGTTCTCATTGGTCTCCGCCATTCGCGGCTCGCTTCATTCAGCTGCCGCTCCGCATTCGCTCTTTCATCTTTCGCTGTTGTGCTCGTTCGCTTAGTTACGCCGTCGCCGCCACCACCACCGACACTCATGGCAGGAACGGGCCATTAAGAGCTGCGCTCTAAAAAGAACCAACACTCACAGACACTTCTGCTTACTTTCTGTAACGGAAAATGCGATGTACTTGTACAAGACGGCCCACTTGAATGTTAGCACATTCACTCACCGGCACTCGGCTTGTCTGGCACCCCAAGGCCCTTCTTCCAACGGCATACTCCTGGTACTGGGACAGCACGCACATTATGCAGTAGATCTGTGGAAAACACAGCGGCTTTAAAATAACGGACGTCGCTTTACACAAAGCTGACTTGAAAAGTCGCAGTTTCGCCCGAAACGCGAACATTCGATTGCGATAGAAAATTAGCGGAGATCTATACGAAGTAAGTATAGTAGCTATATCGGCCGTATAAACATGTAAACATGTTTATACTGTAAACTAACTAAATTAACAAGCATGGTGTCACGTGCGCAGGCAAACAAACCCACCTCACTCGATGAGCGTGGACACTCGCTGTCAAAACGCTGGCGTGAGGAAGAGCGGCATCAGCAGTGAGCGAATTCACCTTCGTGCTGTCTCGCTTCAAATGAAAACTAAGTGGCAAGAACACCGCACACACGAAGCTATGAGCCCCTGGCGGACCTAGACTCTACTCATCGCAGATCGCTTTTAAGATTGGGCCCGCGCGGCGGCGCCACACGCAGCAGCCGCCAAAGTAGAACGCCCTCTCCCTCCACCTGGTGCCTCGCGCGCGACGGAAGACGCTGCGCTTCCTCCCTTGCGCGTGCGAGACTGAGCCGACGATGGCGGCTCACCCTCGCACTCTTTTCCCCGCACATACAGCATGCGGCGACCATATTATCGCCCTTGCACTTTACACGGAACATCCCGGCGATGGCGATGGCAGATATGCGCCTGGAGTGTCCTTATAATTGTCATCGCAATAAAAGCGGAATAGGTTATCGCACTGAAAACTCACTGATGTTCTGAATCGTAACTGTGCAATTCGTCTAAAGCGACGTGTTCTTTTATTCTGTACCAACTTTCTTAGCTCACCGCTGTTTGGATATCGCTCAAAATATTATTTTAATTTTTTTTTTCAGAAGCGGACGCTTGAACACAAGGCAGTCGTCTCGCGAGGCGTCGGTGCCCAGCATGCAGATTATCATTTTTTTATTTTGATCTTAAATGCAGAAAAATGCGAAAAACTACTGTACAATTGGCGTTGTAACAGCAGCAGGCCATTAAATGGATAAAAGAATAATAGTATATCGTCACACAATCGTGCACAAAGTAACGAAAAACCAATTCAAATATAACAGAAAAAAAATAAAACTGCAGTCCAAAGCAATATTAAAAGATCGTGCGTGTGCGTGTCACTTTGTCAAAAGGTGTCGCGATTTGATGAAATCTCGATTAATTTTTTTGTATTCCACATATTCCTACAGTGACTACGAAGTATTGAAAATTGTGATAAATAGCGCTCGTTCTTCGCAGTAACATATTTCCTTAATTTTTACTTTTTTACATTCGGCGAAAAGTCTCGCATCGCGACTATGAATGAACTCGTGAAACCTACATATTTTCTCGCTTATTATTGTGTAAAGTTGGTTGCTCATCCAGGACTTCCGAAACTTTTTGGGGGTAACTGCATTTCCCTCTTGCTAAAGGTAAGGTATCATCATGCGCAAACTTCGCTACCAAGTGTTTTATCGAATGATGCGAGTAAAAGTTTCATATTTCTGCGGAAGCTGAGAGAAAATAAAGTTATGGTAGGTATAAAATCTTCATATTTAGATGTGCTAATGCAAAGAATAGGCGAATCCCTTGCCCCTTGGCAAACGGTGAACGCGAAGTTTCTTCGACGCATTCAATCGCGCTCTCAACAAAACGCTGTTGATCTCGCGGTGCGGGTAGAGCAGAGTGTGTGGGTGCATGTGTGAGCTGATAAATACGGGCACTCGGTGTATGCTATGTGGGCCTTGATTTCACGTGTATAGCAGCGACGCAGTCGCATATGAAGACAGTATGCCGTTGCTTCGCCACGGAGCTTCCCGCACCCGGACCAGAAAGGGGAAACAAATACAGCGACAAAACAAACGAAAAGCGGAAACCGAGCTTTCTTTTTCATTGTATTTCTCTTTATTTGCATTTGTCGCGAGGCTTACGATCGTAAAACCACATTGCGTGCACAGAAACTCCCCTTAGGGCGTTGTCACTCACGCGTTAGTGTATGGGCGGTGAACTTTCAACCAGCCCTTTGTGCTTGCGGAGCAGCAACATCCTAACTGTGAGCAACCTTAAAAACACATTTCTTTTAACCGTAGTTCTGGCACTACCGCGATGGCGTGGATAAATGGAATATCCCTGAGCATGGTGGTACGGCTTCTCCTTAGCATCTGGTATAGCGCCGCAAAATGCGGTCGCGAGAAGAAACGACAGGCGGCCCATTGCATGTGAATGCAGATGACAAAGAAGAAAGACTCATCAAAATAGCGCACTGGGTGAATGGACGGGTATTTATTGTTAGAAAAGGCGCGTTGACCGACAAAGACGACCGCAGAACACGAGACGTGCTCTCGGTCCCGTGTTGTGCTGTCGTCTTTGGCTGTTCGCGCGTTTCTTAACAATGAAGGAAAACTGGTGAATAGACGGTAACTTAGGGCTTAAACAAAGGTTCGGCTTTATCAGGCTGACTGGCGACACTTTGGTTGACATCACGGCCGTCGTATAGCCACCAAGATAGACAGCCCGGCTTGTACGCCACGCACTGTGCAAGCTGATGCAATTTCACAGACTCCCGCAGAATGAAAAAGATCTACGCGTTTTCTTGTGCCACTAGCCGGATTTTTGAATTCTGAGTATAAAAACGCGTCGCACTGAACAATTTTATAAAAAAAGCACTTCAGCCTTGATCGCGTGCGAAACACATTCAATTTATCTTCGTTGTTGCGTGCATGACTGGTATACGTGCAGTATGCCTGGTGTCATTTTGTGCAGCGCGCCAAAGCTCTACTCTCGTTCTGCGCGGGAATTCAGAAGCGATAAGCGAGAAATCAAGACCAACAGCAGGAGTCGGGATTTATGAGATTAAAATGCCCCAATATAAACGGAAGTAACGCAAGATTTCTCGACTGCTTGAAGCGACGGATGGGGGAACAAAGCCTCGAGGGCGGCGCTTACTTGGAACGCCTACAAAATAGCATTTCTTTCTCGCCCTACAAATTATATTGCGCAGAAAACTCTCGCAGAAAGTCAATCTCGCAGAAAGCCACGCCAGTTCTCGAAGAAACTGCTCACGGGACCATGGACACGGAGGCGTTGAAACCTGAAAGAGGCGTGTAATGCACGAAGCCGTGCGCTGAGAACTTCTACTGCGGCAAGAAGAAAAATAAATAAAGCGACAACGTTAACAAGAAGCAGAAGCGGCGCTTTATTCTTTTTTTTTCGTTTTGCAGCTGTCGCGAGGCTTACGATCATAAAACCGCATTGCGTCCACAAAAATTCCCCTTAGGGCATTTTCTCCCACGCATTAGTGTAACCTTTTCTTTATTATTAAACTTGAGCGCTGAACTTTCAACCAGCCCTTTGTGCCTGCAGAGCAGTAAAATCCTAGCTGTGAGCAAACTGCAAAGCACATGTTCTCTTTCTTTTTTTTTTTGTAGTCCTGGCACCACCGTTTTATAGCTTGGCCAAATGGAACATCCCTGAGCTGGTGGCGGGGCTTCTCCTTAGTATCCGGTATAGGGAAGCAAAACACGGACGCGAGCAGGACTCACACAAGGACTCACACAAGCGCTTAGTGGTCATGCGATCCATAGTGGTCATGAGATAGGAGAAATGTCACGCGTGCGCTGTGCCGGTTAATGGACCCTCGGCTGCGTCAAAGGTTAGAGAATATTTACGCTGAGAAAGAAAGAAAGAAAGAAAGAAAGAAAGAAAGAAAGAAAGAAAGAAAGAAAGAAAGAAAGAAAGAAAGAGAAAGTCCGCATGTACGCATAGTCTGCGAAAAAGTCATCTCCGAAGGGTAACCCACTCTGGAAGCACTTCGAGCGATGTCCCTACGGCGGAACTAAGCAAATCGTAAGGCCACCGGAAAAGTCGAACCCGAGCACTTGGCGTACCGCCAACGACCGGCTTCCGTTTAAGGCCGATAGCAGAACGATTGGCCAGTGAAAACTGTTTGCGGCTTTGTTCCTCCATTCCCTCTTCGTTGGGACTGTTCTCTTAAATTCAATTGCACTGCATCTTTTCCTAAAAGCACGAGCCTGTGAATATGGGATATGTATGACAGCTCCGGAAACAAAATGGCTCGTTTACTCGACACCTTCGTCTGAGACTACACGGGTTCTCTGGTAACAGCCATAACACAACACAAAAGAGTTTCTACAAAGGGATATTGGCTTTTGCTCGGCTGGCAACAGGGTGGAATGACAAGCATTTGTCTGTGCTGTTTATTTCTTTTTTTCCCCTTGACTTAGTGAACACAGTGTTTCGGAAAAAGACAGCCCGTTGTTACTAAAGTTTGTTGTTTGATGGTACCTTTTTTTTTACTTCCTTGCTTGCTTGCTTCTCAATGTCTTTATGCTCAACAGGCAATCTCCTAAGTGGCCCACTCGGCTGGCGAGAGCTTGCCTGCGAACTTCACCATCGGTCGCGTTTGAGCGAGAAACCATGATGGCGGAACAGGAAATCTTAGTGTCGCGATCATTCGCGCAATTAGACAGAAATCCAGTTATGAGATAATGGTGAAAGCAACGTACCCGCCTATACAGGAGTGTTTAGACACACATAATCTTATGGTTTAACGGAGAGCTATAGGCGATACCCAATCTTGCCTATAGTATTGGGCCACTGCACGTCCGTTTAAAAGTCGCCGAAAAGTGTCAGTCTGATGCTGTTCGTTTTCAATGACTTAGATATAAATCTTGCGTATGAACAGATGTCCCATATCTTTCAAATAAGAATGTAAAGAACACGTAGTAGCCATTTGGGCTTGCACGGTTAACGACACATAAAAGGACAGACCGATGGGATATTTGGCATTGCAAAATCTCTTTCTGCCGTCTAATGCGCCCCGTTTGCGTAATACACATCGATAAAGGCAACATAATGTTTGCGTATATTTTTGCAACACTCTTGCACTTGGTTTTTGCATATATTGTAGTCCTTTGTGAGGAAAAATGCTTGTACAACTCTCCATATTTCGTATCTCGTTTAGTATATTGAGTTCAGGCAGGCATCAAGGACATGGCCGCGTTGAACACGATCAACAACTAAACCACATTTGCATTACTACGTATAGTAATTATAAGTACAGTTTGCCCCAGCTAACGTTAGCCAAGCTGTTCAAGGAAAAAAAATTAAAGAGCATGATGCAAGACACGATTATAAGATCTACTGTGTTCGGTCGTCAGATAAGTCTTAAAATCACATCTTGCGCCGTGTTCTTTTTTACCCCCCCCCCCCCCCCACTTCTCTTTTATTTTATTTTCTATTTGACCAGCTTGACTGACGTTAAGCGGGATACCCTAGGTAGACCTAAACACACTTTTGCTGGCCATAGTTTATTGAGAGTTGGGTCAATATCTGGCTGTCACTTCCTTTCCAGGTGATTTACAGTTCTTCGTGCCGCATTAGGGCCGGCATGCTCTGGTTGCTCTCACAAGAGCAGCGAGAGGGCAGATAAGGTCTGCCTCGCCCTTTTCTCTGAGTGGGGATCGAGGCAAAGAAGCGATGATTGCTCGCTAAGACAAGGTAGTACATGCGCCTTCGCGGAGTCGATAAAAAGGAGAAAAAGAAAGGAAGGAAGAGATGGGAAGGCAAGTTTGCGATCTGGTGAAAGTCACGCGAGCCTTTTGTGAAACTTATTTATTTCGTGTTGTAGGCGTGCCGATTCTTATACTTGCGTTAACGGATTCGGAGAAATCCGGTGTAAGATATCGGGGAGAAGTACTCAAAGGACCGGGGGAAAAGAACATTGCTCTCTCTTTATCTCTGAGATAAAACTTACGCGGAGAACGAACTTTGGCGGGGTTATCTGCTAGCTTTATTGAGATAAAGTGCAGGAGGAATATCACCATTGCTTTCCTCCTTCACGTAACTTCATTAAAGCAAAACGTTTGATTCACCTTACAAATCGGAGATAATAACTGATTCACGTGTAGAGAATATCTTGTGGTGTACATCTTTTAATTCATGGTAAATATCTAAGATAACAGCAATAGGTTACTTCTCAAATTTTATGAACCTCGCCCAAGAGTATAAGATATACAATGCTGTGAGAAAATACCTGAACGCCATGTTTTTGAAAAGAGAATGCTGAAACCTCTTCCTGACAAACCAGTATTGCATTCCAGAATCAAGACATAAGCGACGAAAAAAAGACGTAAGACGAAAACATCAAGCACGCAAGACACGTTCTCGTTCTCGTCTTAAGTTGTTTTCAGCGCTAGTTCGACAAGTCTTAATTCTGAAATACGTGCACACCAGCTAGCGCTACGGTCTTCTCCAACAGTGAATTAACGAATAATGATTGAATGAACGTTCTAAGATCTAATTATTACAAGCTTTTAAATAAAAGATCAGAAGAATCAAAGCTGCATTTTTTAAATATCTGTCCCTGTAAAACTTGCGAAAATCACAGCACCAAGAAATGCAGCTGTAGTCAGCGAGCAGCCGAGAGAAGAAACTTGGGCTGCTCTTATCGAACGAAGCGGGTAACCTAATGCTCGAGCTATAGCGATTAGCGAGCAGTCAATTACCGAGTGTTCAGCCCTTAGCGTCATTAAGTGAAGTGCACGAGGTCTCGTCAATCCCATGGCATTTTAAAATATGCAAAGGTTGAACTTTCACCACAAAGGTTTCCCACAAAGATAAACAGTGTTATCTCAAGAGCAAAGTGGTTTGCTTTCCCAAGCAAGAAAAAAAAAAAGGCCTTTTCGCAACAGTTTTATTGTCATTTCAATCTATTATCTTTAGTTATTTATTTTCTTCTGTATGTTTCTCAGACAGAAAGCGAGGTAGCCCTCTGCAAAACAAAAAAAAGAAGAAAAAGAAAGACGCTCGTCTTATGCAATTTGCAAGACTTCCAGAACAATGACAGCTGCTTTAACCTGAACACTGGTCCCTTCGAGTTCACTAAATCTTCTTTGCTTGCGCTCGGCACAGGCAGAGAGATTGGTCACCGGAAGCGACCCGAGTCGCACTGTTGGTCGATTACAAACGAGTGTATAGCGTTCACTTTCTCCTAAGCACGAGCGGTGCGTCGTACGAGACTGTTAACCTAGGAATACGTGCTTCGCATTCGAAGCTCTAATGGGCGCGCACGACACCGCCGACGCTATGGCAACGCGTGCAGTGCGATTGAAGCAGCTGTCGTGCTTCATCGGTGGCGTGACGTGCTGGCACGCAGTTGGACCGGGAATCGAATCCTTAGGAGAGGTGGCATGTGTTTTTTTTTTCAGACTGAAGCCAATATTGGTGGTCATCCTAGTGCCGCATGTTATTTCGAGCAATGTAAAATATTGTGCCGACAACTGCTGTAAAAGAAAAAGAGAGAAATCAAGCAGAAGAAAGTCCGCGAGGTAGACTAGACGAGCATCCGGTTTGTTGCCCTACACTGGGGGTAATGGAAAGGGAAACAGAAAGCAGAAAAGAGGGAAAGTGAACACCGCGTGTGGACGCTGCACTGTGTGCAGTGAAGCGCCGTGACATCAAAACGAAGTCAAACAGCTGGAGACGCAAGTTGAAGTCAAAATTGCACAAGAAAATATGGTCACATAGAAACACATGCACTAGTCTCGTGTACGGGAAATGTTTCTAATACCTGACGCACTCAGAAACCATTAACCTAATTTAGAGAAAGAAGAGCCGCTCTCCAAATTGTCAGTATTTTCCTATGCTTCATTACGCCATCGTTTTTTTTTTTTAAGGAGTACTCGATCTTCTGCTTTCGTGTCTGGTCCTGAAAACTGAAGATTTATCCGCGGCTGATATCATCCTTAAACATATGAATAAGGACGGTTGATTTTACACCTGTTAATATTTGTTTTTAGAGTGACAAGCTTTTTGTAACGATATTTCAATCACGAATACAAGTACTTTGCTCTAATATTTTAAAAATCCTCCAAGGACTGGTACTATTGATATTATCAAATATTTTGATTGCTGAGAAATCTATGAGAATATTAAGCGTATAGTACTGGGAATTTGGTTATGTAAAAGGAAGGAACATTTTTATTTAATAAATTTTTTAGCTTTAAGCTTTAATTTTTAATTTTAAGCAGAGACAGAAATAAAAATGGAATGAAAGGAGCATTCATACAGCTGCATTAGTGGCAAACATGTGGTAGTGCAATGAGAAATAATTACTCAAAATATTAATAAGGAAAGAGAGAAGAGCTTTAATGAATGGAAAGAAAAATGAGTTGGTCGAAAGAGCGCGTCCCTGGCGTTCTACTAGGAAAAGGGGAAATGGAGAGAAAGATCGTAGGTGACGATGCAATAGAAATGTGAACGGTATTAACGATATTTAATTAAGAACTGTGTCCCTAGCACCAAGTGTTAAACATGTGTTAAGCTGCTTTTCGTTGTGTTATAGACCTCGAGTGCCCTTACCTGTACTTGAGCGTCCGCTTTCGTTAAAATTTTCATTTATTGCTCAGCGTCTGTGTCTTATGCTTGGGGTGACTTTTTTTTTCAGTAAGGATAATCCCGTGGGTTTTTCGTGAACTTCCCTAATGCCTAACGAGCAAATAGCAAGGTATAAGCAGTGTTCCGGTCTATTTCTCATACATAAAGAAAAACGAGGACATAATAAGCACGTAGTTAGGACATACTTTCGGCCGGCAATACATAATGCGCATAACTGAGAAAATACGCCAAAACTGTTTTCAGAACACCACGTGAACACAGGCCACTGCATAGACTGAGAATCGGCATCCATTATCGCCACAGAGAAGAAACTGCCAGCAAGACTAATGCTTGAATCACTGCACATTCAGACGACGCAACATGCGATAAACAGGACACGTGGGAATCTGCCGGAAATCTACACACACGCACTGCGCCATCTATCTCATATTTAAACAAGAGCCACTGTGTTTGCTTTTATGTGATCGAGGGTCCCGTACGGGACCCGAAACGTCAAGTTTTATTTTCCTATACATGTCTTTCCATTGGCGAGTGTTCGTTTTATTTCATTATGCTCATTCCTCGCCAGACGGGTTTCCGTCGAACTCTAGATTATGAGTACCAGAAGGTATAGGCTTAAGCAAGAACAGTGATATACGCAGAACTGTTATATAAATTGGAATAAATATTTTGCTGCCGACTAAGTTTACCTGAAGTTTCGCACGTGGTACGAATTTAGTGGGGAATCATTTCACATAGTCTAGCGCAACAGTGTCGTGACTACTTACGTTCACGGAACATAAGGTGTAGTCGACGACGTACATGGCCACGACGAAACCGTCGACTCTCTGAAAGAGAGGGAAGTTGTTAAAACTGGTCTACGCAAGATCTGAGGCCCGAAAGCACTTCACTGCTACTAGTAAACATTTCAGCCAGAAGACTGAATAAAGTTTCGAACGTGGCGTGGCACGAAGATACGCGATCCGAAGTTTGAACTTTGAACCTAACTTGCCTTGGTGGACAACAACGAGCGCACAAAGAAACCTTTCAAGAAAACGTACAAGTAGGACTTGTTGGTTATAGTTAATACGGATCAAAAAAAAAATCTGGAACGTTTTCATGGAAGAAATGGCATACACACAAAAGAAAGACGAGACATAAGACTGGAAAGAAGGGATTTGTCCCGTCGTCTTATGGTAAGTGTCGCCTTTTTTTTGTGTGTGTGTTTCATTTATTCCAAGAAACCGTTCCCGATTTTTCTTTTTTTTTTACCCGTATTATCTACAACCAACAAGTCTTACTTGTACGTTTGCTTGAATGTTTTCTTTGTGCGCTCGTTGCTGCCCACCAAGGCAAGTTAGGTTCAAAAACGACGGGACACCTCCCATATTTCCGGTCCTATGTCTCGCCTTTCTTTCATGTGCGCGCCATTTATTCCAAGTAAACGCGGCAATTTTTTTTTGTTTTCGAACAGAGAGGGTAAAGAGGAATTGCTGAAGCGAGCAAAGCAACTAGTGAAGGTGCTTACGAGATCAGCAATGAAGTAGAGCGAGAGAACGATGTCGAGAAGAGTCGTCATGGAAACGATTGCCAGCCACGGGATCAAGAGCAGCCGGTTGTCCTGCATGAGAGACAGTGGTGTAAACGCGAAAATCAACCGCAGGTAGCAGAGAGAGGTTCTCGAGAATGAAGAAACGTCTTCACGGTCCTTGCAAGTATCTTAAAAAAGAAAAGAATGAAACAACTTTGCAACAGAAACCCGAAATCAGAATTGGACGTGAGAGATATAGAAGCAACATAAATTAAGCAGATCCCAAGCGCTGCGGGAATTACTGTTACACGACAGCAACACAGGAATAGAATTAACAAGTGATTTCACTGTTGCAATGACTTGCTGGCGCGAAGCTCGCAGTGTATTACCACAACTGGAAGCCCACCATCCAGTACATGCAAACCTCCAGTATAGCAAGAGCAATGGCTCGCTCGACACCACCTTTTCAAGAAGAGGTGAAGGAGGCTTAAATAGATCAGCGTAATTCCCGCGGTATGAAGTCCCGGATGGCTGAGACACGGCACAGCCGGCCACCGCCAAGAGCAAGAAATTCTTGGACCGTGAACACAACGGACGTGTGCGTTAAAAGCAGCCAGAGCGCCACTTCTCTCCCTGCCGTCTACGGACCTCCGAGATACACGGCAATAGTCCCGTGCGCCGATTCAACATTGCGCGTCAATTCCCATTTATATACAAGTCTTTCTCCCTTCCCATCTTTTTAATGTTTCCTTTCCCTGCAGGATAGCAAACAGTGATTTTCCTTCTTAATCACCCCGCCTTTCCTTTCTCTTTCTCTCTCTTTCTCACTCACTGTTGTGCGAAGCATTTTGCAGGTAGCTGGCTAGCCATCACCGTTTGGAGTCGCACATATCGTTACGAGGTCGACCAAAGCGTTTGTCTAAAGCGAGCAGTTGTGTGTGTCCCGCGTGGTCACGTGAGCGCGTGTGTGACGACAGTAGCACGACGACGACGACGACGCTGTCGACGATCGTAATAGATAGCGACGGAATGATCCTTACTACGGCCGGTCGACTCGAGTTTACGACGCACCGATTGTTGGGTCCTACGTAGGTATAGCCAATGAGCGTAAGCAAGGGGAACACGGATTGTGACGTCATCGGCGCCAAAGTGTTGTACAATCGTATGAACCTATGTCTAGTCATGTGGTTTATGTTATAACGACGATGGGCATATGTACTCAATGCCAAATAACTTTTGGAATAAATGTGCCCCTAGAGCCACAAAGTAAAAAAAGAAAAAGCGATAACTTGCGTTCTCGTGCTCCTGCTTGCGTTCTCGTGCTCGAGCTCCTGCTTTCATACATTTAGTCATGCCCTTAAGCAGTTTTATATGTATAACCAAGCTTACGTCATTCATTACACTACATCTGCCATTTGTATGCATTGACAGCTTTTTTTTTTTATGCACTATAGGCTTGCATACAGACAATTTGTTTTCTTTCATTTTATTTTTCTATGTTGCACTTCCGCGATTTTGTTTGTTTCTTTTAGTTAGCTTCCTCTTCTTTAATACATCTCTCTATTGTTATTATTACCCGAGGGTCCCGTTGCAGTCTTTGACTTTGGGACCCTCGTCTGTATATTGTCTCTTACCAATTCGTTGTATTAAAAAAAATTGAAGAAACGTTAAACCCTGTTAGACCCGTCCGATCACGAAGGCAGTGTAATATGTCGCACAGCTTCTACGTAGCGTTAGCTGCTACGAGGAAAGAGCGAATGTGGGTCGATGCTGGAGGCGGTGAAGTCACAAGTTCCCACTAACTTTTGGAATAAATGTGCACATAAAGCCACAAAGTAAAAAAGCGATAACCTGCGTTCTCAGAAGATGGCAACACACCAAAGAGCTCTGATGTCTACATTATGAAAACACCGTTCATGAGATGATTTGATCTGCGTGCTCCATACTCTTATTGTGCCATTGCCTTTCTTCTTCTTCTTTTTTTCTTTTCTGGCGCATGCGCTTTTCGTAAAAGATGCACTGCATGTAACCTGGCATAATGACTCAGCTCATGTAGTAATTTTAATCCTTGTGACTGCTGTTTGTTACTTATATAATGACGCAGAATAAGTAACTTATGCTCCACGAAGTTCGTGCTTTTCATTTCGGGAAAGTACGGAGTAGGCGGGAGATGGAAATGAAAGACGATGAGCAAAACCAGAACACGTTAAAAGCAGGAGCCAAGGTTACGACAAGTGGCCTTGAAAAATACAAGTCCACTTGTCGAAACGTTGGCTCCTGCTTTTACTCTGTTCTCATTTTGCTCATTCTTTTCATTTGCGCGACACATACTTTACGGTGAGAGCGCGCGCATAGTTACATAGAGAAGTTTGAAATACGTTGTCAAAATTGTTCCAATAACCAAACCAAAGGCGCAAATCAGGAAGTTAGCAGTGAAAGAAACTTTTTGGTCGTCCCAGTTCACATGAGATTTGTCAGGCTTAAAAATCACATCCTATTATACATCAAAGGCACGGCTGCTTTGATAATGCCGCCGTTTTAATAGCTGATAATCTGCGATTAGTGGTGGTGCTCCCTAAGCACTCCTCTGTTCCTACGGGCATGAAATGAAGGAAAACAAACCTAAAAGCTGGGTAGCTAGCCTTCTAATTCTTTATTTGTTGCTCTATAATCGCTTAACATGGAATTTTTTGCCTTGCTAGTCGGTGCGACAATACAATCATAACTGCAGGCTTAGTTTGACATCATCGCCCGGAGGTGCTGTTTTATCGTTTATAGGTTATTCCGGCGGCTACGAGATATACGAGGCTACAAGATATATGTATGTTATATGCCACGCCAGGCTATACGGCATGCGCTATATGCGGGTTGTATTGCCACACCATTATATCGCTAACGTTGCTCACACCAGGTCTTACAGGCTTGACAAAATTATTCCTGAGAATTTCGGGCATGGCGGCCCACAAACAAATCTCACAGAACAATACACCGACAGCGCATGCTGTTTATCTTAAATCTTCTGAGACTTAAATATTAAAAGTGCAAAATAATAACAGTTCTAGAACCTGAAAATGATTCAACTTCATTTGCGCGGCTTTTCACTGCGTCCAGGATTGGCCTAGGAAAAAGATTTGACATATACCCGATACGAAATAAAGTCATTAAAAAAAGATATTGCCTTTATTAATACAAATAGATGAGATTGTCCGATGGCAGGTTTCAAACAGAGGACCGATAGCACAACAGCTCGTTTTTACTTTGCTTACGTTTGCTTCAATTCATACTGCCACTGCATCTACGGGTCTTAAACTTTGTGCATTATTCTAACGTGTTGCTATCGCATTCATTGATTCGCCCTGATGGTAAAGCAGTTATAATCTTTCTATCACTTTACAAAGGAGGAATAAACATATGTTCATCTTGATCACATTGAACCTCTTTTGAACATGATCTGTGCAAGTTAGTAGAACACTGGTATCGCTTCCTCTTCGCCATAATCGCTCAAAATACACACAGTGCGATATCCCTCCTAACGTGCGGATTACATAAGCACATGAAAGATCGATTCATAGGTTAGCGTACGTTCATGAGTGTCTGCACGAGTGTTTACATACATGAGTGTCTGGTCTGTCAAATGGGAATATCGGAATAGCCTGTTGTTTCAGAGCCGTTTTAAATTGCAGTTGTCACGTTCTCATTTTACAAGCGAAAAGCCAAATGCGAACGCGCACAACTCGACTGAAATGGTCAAGTTTTTCAGTTATAGCCTAGTAACAGTACCGTGACTATGAAGTAGACGAGAACGATTCTTTTGATGTACGACAGTGGTACTTAGTGCTTGGATCTGCGTTCGATGTGACATCATTTGTTTATTATTTCGCTCAAAATATTACGCATTAGGAAAAGAAGTGAAGAGCCACATGGATGCACATTTTTCGCGAATGAAAAAGACCGTGAAAGTGCGTGAAAATAAAAGTGGTCCGATTTCTTTCATGCGCAAAATGCGAGCATTCGCTTACGAAAGAAGCAATGGCATGAAAGCGTGAAAAAAAAAAATGAACGAAAGGAGATCTCCTCTTTGAGCGCTTACAAAAACATTCCAATAACACATGCGGCGTTTACAATGTACTTTTGCACGCGCTGTAACGGGAAAATGCAATTCAAGGCTGTTAGAAAGAGTATGAACCGACAGATCAGGAACTACCATGCCGATCCACATTACCAGTTAGATTATCGATTGCGCAGAATTCACGCATTATTGTTGCCGTAGTTGCCCGTCACTGGACATATCGCGGCTACTTCGTCGAAAAACATCGCGCAGCGCCATTGGTGTTTGGGGATGTGACTCGATGCGGAGTGCGCATTCCATGTTATATTACTGGAGTGTTCCGTGTAGTGCGCCACCTGTGCGTTACGATTCTCATTGCTTCATTCGTCAAGACTAGACGCTTCCGTTGCCTGCACGGAGAACAAGCTGCGGCACTTAACGACTGTAAAGTAATAAATATGCGTAGGAGAGTAGTACAGGTCCGCAGTGCGCATCATTTCCGAAGAGAGCAAGACAAAACTTTTACGATAAACGAAGATAAGTCCACCTAGAGTATGCTTTTCTAGTCAGCTTTTCTGCACTGGGGGAAGAAGGAAAAGAGAGAGGAAAGTGATTGGTAACGAGGAGAGGGAAAAGGGAAAGCCTAGAGTACGTACTCAAAAGAAAGCAAAGTAAGTGCTAGATGGTCCCAAAACTAGATATATTGTATATCTAGTTATATTGGGTCACGCCAATGACCCAATATAACGTCCGCTGACAATGCACCATAGAGCTGGAAGTGAAAGTCATGCGATGATTTTGATTTCGCTTTCGCTCAAAGTGAGGAACCCGATACAGACGTTTACATAGCGGATAGTTTCTGACTGCATACCGAAGAAACCAGGAAAGCCACGATCTGATTATGAGGCACGCTGTAATGGGGACTCCGGAATAATTTAGTCCACCTGGGGTTCTTTAACGTGCACCTAAATCTCAGTACACGGGTGTTTTCGCATTTCGTCCCCATCGAAATGCGGCCGCCGTGGCCAGGATTCAAACCCGCGACCTCGTGCTTAGCAACCCAAGAGCACAGCCACTAAGCAACCACGGCGAATCTGGCCCGCATAAGTTTGCTCGCGGAGGGACGTATACATAGTGTACAGCGCGTTCGTTAAGTTCATAATATATGTATTGTTCTATATAGATTGTGCAGTGTGCAGTATGTGTGGAGCGGATATGTCTAGTGCGTTTTAATGCGAATCATTGTACAGGAAGCGCTCAACAAAGTCACGAAGGGTCATTTTGAATTTTTCTGTTCACCTTAAAAAAAATCAATTTTCCTTCTACAAATCCCTCAAAATAATGCTACAATATCAAACTAGACCTAGGAATGCCTATATTTTCCAAAAATCATGAGGGTATATGCAGTGGTTAATTAATAAGATATAAAATTACACTCAGTTCTTTGGTCTTGTGAAGTGTGCGAAGTGATAAGCTATCTTGGAAGTTTGAATATAGCCAATCTGTATTATCTGTGTAGTAAGGCTTCATTTAAGGTGAGTAACGTGACCATACGGTAATTTGGAGGTCCTGGGTGTTCTATAGGCACGAAGGCCATATCACCCGAAACTAAGACGCAACTAAGCTCCGCCCAGGCGAGCGCTCATTGGTCCAATGATGGGACACAGGACGCCGCTCGCACCTCTCCACAGCTGCTCCTGCTCTCAGGCTGCAAAGATTCCTCGACTAAAGAGTATGAGCCTTGCTTCTACGTCACACGTCAGAACAGCCAGGGATATATGCACTGCTGCACTAAACTAACGGGAGAAGCAAGAACGTTTAGCTCACATGCGCGCATGTAAGGAGCCACTACATAATGCTTCGCACCCCAATAGTTCCCCTTAAAGGAGTTTAGGCCATATTCTTCTTTCCCTAACCTATTCTTTGACCTCTCGTGCCCAGCTTTCCCTAGAAGCTTCAAGGTCTTGAAGTAGCCACGCCGCCATTCAAACCGGCACACTGGAGATTCCTAAATACTTCTTTCTCTCCCTACATGGAATCCGCGTCAGAGCATAACGTGAAAGCGCTGCTTTGTGTTTCGCTTTCTGGTTCCATACAGGGGTACCCAAACTACCAAACTACACGTAAAGCATTCTCACGAAGGCTCGCTCAAATCACGGCGGTGACGTGGAGACAGCCTTGAGTCTTCGGGAGAGAGAGCACTGTTTAAGCAGTTCTTCGTCCGCTGAATAGTGTCACTGCAAGCATTACTTATTTCGGTAAAAAATGTCAGGCTTAGTAACATATGATGGGAAGCGCCGTCGGTACCCGTGGAAGATAAAATATAATGAGGAGATTAGACGGAAGTTCGCAGTTTGATGAGCGTACGATGAGCTTGAGCGCGATCGTGACAGGACAGGGTTCACTATATAGTTTGGGAGAGGCCTTTGTCCTGAGTAATTGGGGTACGATGCACATGATCACGGCAATGAAAGTAGCAGGTTCCTTGGTCGCTTTTTCCGCTATTAGCTTTCATCGCGCGTCACATCATTATATCCAATTTTCATAGGTAAAGCTAAAGAAATGGCAATATTCCAGCTCAGGAATTATGCGGTGTCTGTGAAACTGGTACCAGAAAACGAACTTCATCTCAATCACAGCGGCGAAATTCAGGCTCTTATGGAAGTCAGAACTTACTAAATATAAGCCCAGCAGGAGAACGCCAGAGAAGATGACGCACAATCCTGAGAATGACAGGAGTAGGAGGATCAGCGTGAACCCAACTGCGCAAAAGAGATCAGTAAAATAAATTCGATTTCATTTTCATCGTGCTTCGTGAACGAGAAAACACATGCGCGCCATATCCACAAAGCTCGGCTTGCTTCACAGTAGTTGTTGACTGATCGAATTTTATGTAGGATAAATTAAACGAATTTGGACATAGATATGTCCTTTTCTTTCTTGTTTTTCAATTCTAAATTAATTAGGATATGTTGTCGCCTTTAACTGGCGCCTTTTCACACAGTGATATCAAAAGTAAATTGCTTCAACGCACTGAAGCTAAATGTGAACACCGAATCACAGAAACACAAAGTCCAGTCACATAAGTACACTAAAATCAGAACACGTAGGAAAACACGGATTAGATTCACACGAAAAACTGCACTGTATAGAACATACATTGGACAGGCGAGCGCACGAGCTGAGACCCGGCTATGTAGCTGCGCGGCCGCAAGCGAGCGCACGAGTTGAGCCTCCGCTTTTGCAACTGTTATGACGTCATATGGTAGCTACGCGGCCGCGCGCGGCGCAGCAAGGAAGAGCGTGGTTGTGCGGCTAGTATGCTTCGCATAAAAAATGGACAAATGTGGTATGCACTTCAACTCACAAGACACGTTACTCCCGTGTCCCCAGCACATCGTCTTTTCAGCACACAGCATTTCGATGCTGGCGTTGCTGGCCGTCGACCAACGGTACATCGCGCTTCGGTTGCAACGCGCGTCTTCATCAGCGTCCACCGCAGCATGATGGTGCGCACCAAGCGTGCAAAGTCCACATCGCACATGGATAGCTGTCCGCGCGAGCTAATCTTCAAGAGCGCTGATAGTCGTGCACTGAGGGAGCCATACGCTGCCGCTACTTTTCACGCGGAAATGTGCGTTGCACGCCGAACACCTCCATACACGTGAGACTTGTGAACGGACGCTAAACGGCTTGTGACCGAGCTCCGGACGCAATTGTAGGCCCTTTACATGCCAATTGTGTACCTGTATATCCTCTCACGATCGTTAGACAAGTGGAGACTTGAGGTATGAGTTAAAGATTACTCGCCTAAATAAATAATATATTCTTAGATATTGATGTACTTAATTACCGAAATTTCTAACGTTATGTAGCCTACATAAAATTGAAATTTCACTGATATGCATAGATGCCTTTCAAATGCAATATTTCGAGCCCGTCATCGTTATTAAGGTCGATTTGTTTTTCGGAGCCGTTTTAATTGTTTAGTTATCTACTTCTCACTGATTTGCGTATTCTACAAAGCTTGGTTTAATTGTTTCAATTCATGCAGGAAGGTCAAGGAAGACAAAAAGAGGTCGGTGCCATCTTTGGAAGCAGCGTGGCAGTGAAGGTCCTTTTTTTTGTTCGAGCAGACTGATTTCGTACATTTAAACGTTTAAGTTTTGCGTGGGAAATATATTTTATGCATTCACGTGCGAACAAAAGCAAAATACGAAGCAACGAAGACAAAAGCAATGTAGGTGCTATTACACTCGTACGTTGTTGTTGTTTTCGTGCCAAGTGGTAAGCTTTGAGCCGGTGATACATCATTGTTCAGCACATGCGTTGATAGCGGTTCATCGCAGGGATACTGCTTGTTCTCTCTCTCTTTCTTTATTGAGGCTTTTAATAACAAATCTATTAAGCTCACGTGATTTCAATAAAGCGTCAGTAGTGAGTCATCGCTCGTGCATGTTCAGTTTGAGCTGTTTCTCACCACGAACATAAACTAACTTGCCCAACATTCAGTCTTGTTAGCAGTACAGTTTCATGAGAAAGATTACTGCTGGCTATATTCCTGTATCCAGCCTGTAGCCTGTATTCAGCCCTGGGATACACACAAAGCACAACGGCTTAAAGGCCAACAGAAGCAAAAATACCCTTCTTCTAAACTGCTTAGAAGTGAATAGTATATACTATTGAAACAATCTTGGCAAGGCGTCACGGCTGGTAATAGCATAATTTTCTTTTTAACATCCTTTAAATAACAACTACGCATATACCATGTGATTAGCGGATGTAACGCTAATCCCAGCACGTCAACTCCAAGATCCTCGGTGCGCCGCGGGCGCCGCGTAACCTCGGATGTCATGCCTAGGAGCCACGCTGGTTTCCAGCATTCCGTTTCAGAAACAGTTGTCTTAGTGGCCACGCTGACCCTTCATATTTCCTTTATGCTGCATAGGTCCGAGGGAAACAGCAGGCGAGATGCGCGTCATCTTAGTCACTGCAGCGAACAACTACCAGCTACAACACTGGCAGGAAAATTTGGAAACACTTAATAGAATTAATGTGTTCAATATTTCTCAGAACGCATCAGCAAATATAACAGGAACTTCCCAATAACAAGGGAAAAACGTGCGTTACATGGTATATCATCATGAACCAGAAGCTCGCTGTCATTCGACGATATTATCATGCATTACTTATAAGTAGAAAACTTCAGCGTTCTCAAGAATTGTAAAATCTGCATTGGTTTACTTATCTTTCCCCTTATGCGAAAAAAGAGCACTCAGAAAACAACACTGAAGAAATAGACTTAACAACGGAGTAGGAAGTGAACAGCGAGAAATCAGGCTGACTCACCCGGTGAGTGAAGCGCCGAGTTGACGTGGAATATTCCAGTTACAATAAGCATCGTGTAGAAAATCTGTAAAGATGCGTGCAGCACTATTAGGAGCATTATTAGGTTCTGTACAGTGGTCATTAACACTTTGAGACCACTCATACTCTATTTATGACGCCAAATCAAGCATATAGAAACAGTTAAGAGACAGCAGCGGGCGTTTTTGAGAAAGAACAAGCACAAGTATTAATTGTACAGCTGGGATACAGCACAATTTGCAAATGACCGAGAAGAATGCTTGAATCATTGAATTTATCAAGAAGAACGACCGATAAGCTTTGGAAAAGAGAGTTGCTGTAGGAGCCAGGCAAAAGGAAAGCTCAAAATATATGTTAAACTGGCGAATCTACGAGATTCCTGATTATAGCTGTCTTGACGTAATTTGATGAAAATTAGTCGCTGTCCGACGTATGGGTTACAATAAAGAATCGCAGGATGGAAACTAAAGAAGGAAAGAAAGAATTTAAAAGAATGCAACAGATCCAAAGAGTTGGAATCTTATATACAGCGAAGCGTTGTGTGAGTGCATGAAGAGTCGAAACACGAGTTTGTATGCATTGAATGGCCGCACAAAGTGACGCGCAATGTTTTATTCAGGCATTTTAGAGAGGCTGATCTAATGTCGCCGCTGCTGCCACGGTTGCGCGAAGGCGAGCTTTCTGCTGTTTTTTTTTCTTTTTTCGCACGATCAGCGTGGCCGATGCCGCGGTGATGATAATGATGTTCTATTAGCATCCCCTTTGAAACAGGGCGGTGACAGATAGTCACCTAGCCTGCTTGAGTCGCTCAGGTATGCTATATATGCTTTTTATTCTAGCTTATTTGTATACATCATTTAAATCTTTTTTTTTTCTTCCTCAAAACTTCTCTATCCAACTTGTACTGCTACCCACACTTGTAACGTATCCGGTCGTATCAATCTCTACCCTGCTTTTTTTTCCCATCACTACTCTAAACGTCTCTTGATTATCTCGACTGCTGACCGGTTGTTGCTTCCGTCCACTCCAAATCCAAACACTTCTGGAAGGTGTACGCTACTTACGGGTCTCACTGGGTGAATCCCTTCGCATTTCATTAGGATGGGCTGAGGGGTACCCGGATTTTTGCTGCAGCATACACATGCGCCATCTATAGTTGCAAATATTTGCTCCGGTATGTTTTTGCCATTAGGCAACCAGCGCGAGACTCAAATAGCAAGGAACTTGCAGCGGATGGATGGATGGATGTAATGAGCGTCCCCTTCGGAACGGGGCGGTGGGTTGCGCCACCAAGCTCTTGCTACTATACTGCCTAATATTCTACCTAGGTTAAACAATGAAAAAAGACACAAAAAACACTATGACCTACCACGCCCAAATTTTCTGATCCCCTGTTGGCACCAGATAGCGGCACCAGCGGCACCAGTTAGCGTTCGCCATCTGGTGGCGCTGCAAGGAACCCAGTGGCACGCGTCCTCCGCTGTGACTGGTTGACCCACGCGGCTAGGGAACAGCCATGCAGTACTCACGGTCACGAAAATCCGCCGAGGTTCGCAAAGAAAAGCTCCGCTTTTAAAAATGCAGGGAAGGTCTTCCGTGCACTTGGTGCTCAGATTGGTCTTTGAGGTGTCACAAGCAGCCTAGGCAAGCGTGTGGCGCATAATCTGCGCGAGGGTAGCGCAAGCAAACTAATAGACTTGCGAATTAACAATAGGCATGGACACACGTAGCGCTAACCAACTGTATTTCTTCATTTTCATGCTACTTGCAACTTTCATGGATGGCTATGAAAAAAATTCTCGATATACCAGTAAAAAATTCTCACCTATATTATTTAAGGTAAGTACTTAGTGGTTGGCATTTGTATATACTGTAACACCTATTGGATGACCACTGCTGGCGAGCAGTGTAACTTGTTTAAACTAAAGATAATAGCGATCTCAGAGTAAGATCTTGATGAGGGCTAGTTGGTTCATATATTTAGAACTGAGGTTGAACAGCGCGAACAAAACAAGGACACGAGGAAACAAATACCACAGAGAAGCGCTGACTGCGAACTGGAAGTTTGCTTCGGTAAGCTTCCAGTTGGCAGTCAGCGCTTGTCTGTGGTATTTGTTTCCTCGTGTCCTTGTTTTGTTCACGCTGTTCAACCTCAGTTCCAATCTCAGAGCTTCTAGAGCATAGGTAGGTTGTGTCGTACATTTGTGCATACATCCTTTAGTCAACACACATGGGCGCTGTAAGTGTCAAGCATAGACAAAGGCAGGATGCGAGCTCCCTCGTGGGCCTCCAAGTCGGATTACGTAATTTGCGTAGTCCCCCTAGAGCCAATAAATTACCCGCTAAAGTCTGTTTACTGTGCAGTGTAGTCTATGCGACTCGTTATTCCAAACGAGGAGTTTCCGAAACTGTGAAAGCTACAGCTACCATTTCGAACGAAACTGCGTCTTCGCGCTGTTCAACATTATTTTAACGCGCTTAATGTTGACGTCAATGTCATTAAATTGAAAGAGTGTTTTTTTTTACACAATCACACACAATATGTAATAGCTAATGAACATGATCCCATCATTGTCCAGTGGCGTCAGGAGTTCCTCAGGGTTCCGTGCTCGGGCACCTTCTTTTCCTGATTTTCACAAACCATCGCCCCACTTCAGTTCTCTCTAATATAATATTATTTGCTGGCGACTGCGTACTTTATAGGAAAATTACTAACGTATCTGATGCCTACATATTGCAATCTGATCTCAATAACACTTCTCATAGGTGCGACACTTGGCGAATGAAACGTAATATTTAAACGTGTAAATCAATGAGAATAACATGGGCTGCTATCAATTGTAATCCTCATGTCTATAGTAATAATGGTTCCCTTCGAACTACGCTAACTTCGCATAAGTACCTAGGCGCTCACATCACTAATGATCTTTCGTGGAACTTGGATGTCGACTGACTACATTATTAACAACGCCAAGTGCATGCTTGGCTTCCTTCGCTGGAGCTTTTTCAAAGCCCCAGTACCCTTAAAATTACTACTACATCAAAGCCCAGACGGATCCGAAGTAGAATATGCCTCGTCTGTTTGGGATCGCCCAACTAAATCATTAATCACTTCTCTAGAATCACTTCAAAATCCTTCTGCACGCTTCATCCTCTCTAATTATTCACGCCGCTCCAGTGTTTCACAAAGAAAAGGAAAAGCTTTAGAGCTTTCTGACCTTTCTGCACGATGCCGCTAAGCCCAACTATACTTATTTCACAAAATTTATTATTTCAATGAAAACTTGAAACAACGTCTGTTCACCGTATCACATGATATGTATCATCGCGCGTTGACCATCATCTCAAAGTTGGGGTGCCGAATCGCCGTACTGCACGTTGCTACGAATCCTTTGTTCCAAAAACCAGCATCGACTGGAATCACCTGCCTACCTCCATCGTTTCCCTCGCAGCACCTGCATCCTTCAAATCTGCATCTGAAGAAAATTTATAATCAAGTGTAATCAATTTATAATCAATCTTCTCTTATATTTTTTTCTATTGTTCTTCACACTACCACTCCTCTCTGTAACTCCTCACGGCCTAGAGAGTATCTGAATAAATAAATAAATAAATAAATAAATAAATAAATAAATAAATAAATAAATAAATAAATAAATAAATAAATTATTAATAATTATTTAATTAATTAATTTTCTTACACATCCAATGCTCATTTAATGTCCGAATTAATAATTTATTTATTTAAATTATTAAATAATTAATTGGGTGACTGGTTGGATGCATGGATGGATGGATGGATGGATGGATGGATGGATGGATGGATGGATGGATGGATGGATGGATGGATGGATGGATGGATGGATGGATGGATGGATGGATGGATGGATGGATGGATGGATGGATGGATCAATCAGTTGTACTTCATTTTTATTCATCTGCCTTCGCAGCTCTTTTCTTCTTTGCATTCTATATTTCTCGTTTATTTGAGATTGTTAAATTCTAACATTGCATGTCTCCAGAACTCGTACACGTGTGATTTTGTTAGACAGATGGAAACAATGGTCTATTTGTCTGCTGAAAGAAAACGACTTGTGCATTTGTCCAATTCACGCATGTCACATGTCGCACTACAATGTGTTCAGCTTTCGGTTTGAGTCGGACTGGGAGATTCACTGTCGCGTGAAAACTAGTATGTCTACCCTCTTTGAGACAGAACGCTGAACTCAGTTGTTGAGGTTTGGTGTGGGGTGTTCAAACTCTTTTTGTTGCTCCAGAACATAAGAGAAATAAAGTAGCCGAGGTACTCTCTACCTGAATCTCTCCACAGCAACCTATTTATCAAATAATCGAACAGGTGTAACATAGTGTGCAAATGGTCTACTTGTTTCATGTCCATGCTTTATGGCACGGACGATATACGAGACGCTTGTGTCGCTTCGTCTTTCTGTATCGTTCCATTTGCACCGTGCTTTATGCATGCATGGTTCTCGTGTAAATGCTGCCCCCCTTCGTGATAACTCGGCGAAGCATACATCATTTAGGTATTTTCACTTCTTTCACAAGATGAAAGAAACAGAGGCAAGCAGTGACGTTAACGTTACGCGCATTCGAACGATTGACTGCATTACCTTTATTGTGAATAAACTTTATTGTGCGAAGACTCGCGTGAATGGATATCAACATGAGAAAATGTTTTGGCTCCAGGGCAGGGAGGACATTGCGTACTAAGTTGTGAATGGACTTGTCGACCTTAGCACCGCAGGCCCTTTCATATAACATGACCACCACGCGATATTTCGTTAAACATTCACCTCGTGATTACGCGACCATGTCTGCTTTCATACATTGGGATGGCCGAGGTGACGGTGATGGCGAAACTAACCATTCAGTTAACAATATTTCCTTCGGTCAACCCGTGTTTACGCGCGTCCATGTATTGTCGGAACAGGTGGGCGGGTGACGGTGAACGTGCCACATTACGGGCGCCGATGAAACCTAGTGCGAGCTCACCGAGTACAAAACACCAGCACTGCGATTCCTTTTGTACGGGGAACAAAAGCCATCGTTCGTTTCCGGCTATAGTTGACGTCAGCCAGGACACGTTCCCGCAGTTCTATATTCTGAATACTGCGACGCCATTATGTGTCGAACTAGTTACTGTTAGACTGTTGTGTTAGGCTGTTAGACATGCATGTTGGTGTTTTATCTGCATGCGCACGGCGTTAAAGAAAGTGTAACGTCTTGGTGCAAAGCTGTAAATAACCTCGGCAATCAGTCACAACTGAATAAAAAAAAAATGTGGCCAATTGTTTATTTAAAGAAGCATAGCTAGAATCTAACCACATTTAATTCAGAACTAAGTCAGTATGGAAGATATAAAACGACGACAAAAGCGTGAAACATATTTCGCTCTTTCGGGCGTGATATTGTGTTAGCGCGGGAAATGCAATAGCGTGGTCTACAGCTATTTGGGGATAGCCCGGCTTCCAAAGTCCGGTGTACCGTTTCCTGAGAGGGAAATTGACATCACCTATAGCCTAATTTTCTCACAGTGGACGAAACCTGGCTATTATTATCTCTTAAACAATTTTCTTTACCTTGATTTTATTGT
Source organism: Dermacentor albipictus (assembly GCF_038994185.2). Lineage (NCBI taxonomy): Eukaryota > Metazoa > Arthropoda > Arachnida > Ixodida > Ixodidae > Dermacentor > Dermacentor albipictus. The sequence continues at coordinate 25,083,025 of NC_091823.1, forward strand.
ACCTACACGAAGTTGAAAACGAAACATTTGCGGGACTAGCGGAATTCCAGAAGGTCATTCCAGACTTCTTTCAGGATTTGGGCAAGGACGGGAAGCTCCTGGGACAGCTCTGAATAAGCCCCTCCCTCCCACCTTCCCTTCTTCCCTCCGTTTAGCTATCCAACTATTAGGTTTTTTGAGCCAAACTTTAATAAAATCGTTATAATTACCATCATTGTGACATGTAAGAATTAGAATTACAAATAAATTTAGTGAAAGCAGAACAAGCTGTTCAGAAACGTGCAACATCGCTTTTTTTTTCATATCACCTATAATCGGTATGCGTATTTCAGGTTCCGAGCTGCAGAATTCGCAATGCGAATAGCGTGTGGAGAGGTCGATTATCGCTCTGCCTCGCTTGCCCTCGTCACGCTTTCTCCCATTCCAAAGATGAGCTGCGCCGCGCCTAGGCCGCAACGGTAATGACCACGTCCATCCTGTCAACTGCGCATCGACTGCATCCTGGGAAGGGCATAAATGTTTTAGTTGCCCTCGACCGCCCGACACACTGCCCTAGGAGCTGCAGGAATTCGTAATAGTAGGGCTGGCGCGTGAAGCTCGCCAGCTCAATTTTTCACTAGTTCGTGCACATGACCGCGCAGGTGCCATTCGGCCTAGTGCCCCGTTGAACGCGTTTTTTGCACTGATTCATCCTAACGGCTCTCATCAGCGTGCACTGGTGGGTGTAACAGCAGCAAGTAGCGCCGCAGTGTTGTCCCCCGCTTTCTGACTAGCAAACTTTGATCCTGGCCTGCGTGAGCGCCTTTGACGGCATGGCGATTGCAGCTGAAAATTATATATATATATATATATATATATATATATTTTATCCGTTCTCTAAGCGCACGGTAGCCAACAACGCTTTTCTGGTTAAGATCCCCTGCCTGCTCTCTTTCTTTCCTTCCTCTTTAGTACGGATGACGGGAGTGAACTTTCGCAGTAAAAATAGCACAAGAGCACATGCTTGAAGTTCTTGGCGGAGCATTTGGATGACTTATACAGTGCAGGTACACGGCACAAAGAAGAAGAGTGAGCGCTACGTGCCGTCCACACTGTGTCCTTGTCCTATGTCTCACGCTTCGGAAATTAACACGTAGAATAGCAGAGCGTAATGCATAGTGCGTGTTCTCAGCATCGAACCCCAAGTAATGCAGTCTATGGCGTGCGACGCTGCTTGGCTGCACATTTATAAAAGCTTACGAGATAAATGACGAAGATTATAAGGTAAGTGCGCTTAGCGTGAACAAAATAAGAACGAGAAGTTTCATGGAGGTCGAAAGGATGTCTTCGTTGCAAGGCTGCATTTTCCTTCTTTTTTCCCCTTGCATTTTACTTATTTCTTTATTTACGAACTCAGCTTCTAAGCCGTTATAATTAGCGCACGAACTACTCTTGCGATCATTCATAGGACATGCGACGGCAAATGATCGAACGTGCTGCTTAAATGAAAACGCGATAGTTTGTGCCGTTGTTACGAAAACTCTGGCTTCCGCTTAGGCCACTATCGAGGGCATGCTAGAGAGAAAAAAAAAATGGGTCTTCTTTTCTGAAAAAGAAAGGTATCGATCAGCGCTGTCGATCGCTTCCGAGACTCGAAAGTACGGTGCTAGCATTTAAGGACAAAAAGAAAAGGGAAAATAGGATTCCGGCGGCGTCAGCATTTCGGCTTTCCATTAAACCCAGAGCACCGGTCCTATACGGACTTTCTGCACGATGATTCAGCGGCGTCGTGCCCTTTGAACAAATGTGTGAATTTGTATGTTGGAAGTGCGCGCTAGGTCTGAGGCAAGAAATTCCGAACCGGTATACTCACACAGACGCACGCACGCATGCGCACACACACGCACAAAAAGAAAGACGTGGAACAACCCATATAAAAACCAGCGTGTTTACGCTGTTAACGTGCAAATCATGTGCCGCTCCATGTAGACTGACTGGCCTTGTTTTTTTCTCCGCCAGCGGTGCAGAAGCACTAAATCATTGCAGGAAAATTCCACGCTTCAGTTCTCTTTAAGGTTAAAAAAAAATCTGCCATGTACGCCTTTTCAATATATGAAGAAGACGCAATAGCTTTTTCTCCATTTACAAGTGAAAGGTAGTAACAGGAGGCAAGTGCTACCGACCAGTCTACCTCGTCTTCTACATATGTATGCTAAGCGTACATATGTAGAGAAGAATAATTGATCTCGATAGCGTGTAATGACCTTTCTAAATTGTGTCTAATTATGTTTTAGAGATGCCGGAATGTCCAATTATTGAAATCAGATGCGGCAAGGATTATATTCTCAACATTGTTCTCTTTGATAGCAGTTAGTGCTGTCAAAAAGAAAAGACAGCATGTAAAACGAACATGTTGCAATAGCGTTTAAGTTTTCTCTTCAACCACACTGGGATATTTTCTATTCAGTCAACCCGGTAAATTGCATAACGCATCAAGTTCTTACATTTTTTGTTGTGCAATAATTAACCTTGGGGAAGAGTAAAGTAATAAATTACCGTACCCTGAGATCTCGCAACTAAATTTCATTTCCACCTGCGTGCGTGCGTGCGTGCGTGCGTGCGTGAATGCGTGAGTTGAACTGTCGGCCATCGTCAGAGTCCTTGAGGTAACATCTGCATATACAAGGAAATGCATCATATTTCTACAAAGAGTAAGTGAGTCTGCAGAATCCTTCAAAACGGTGAGATACTTATCAAACTGCAACTCTATAAACAAACATCTTAAAACTCCCGGGGAATTTGCTTGTATACCAGTGCACGAGAGACTCAATGAATGAAGAGTCAATGAATGAGCTAACCCACAAGCGCCCGCACCCCCGCTCCCGTTCCATAAAGGGCCATTACCAGAGTTCTGTTACCCACATAATTTCGTGTTTCTGTTTGAGTTTCCTCTACCTTTTCTCTTAAAATTTCATTGTGGTGGTGGTGGTGAGTTATAGCAACAGGCGGTTTATCAAGGCCGGCAATTTTTTCTGTCCGAGCACCTCTTATAATATGACTGCGGGGTTCACATCATATCCAGCACACAAGCCTCTCTTAAATATGCGATAAGGAGACGCGAAGTCTCTTTGCGGGCTATTACTGATCCTTCAGGGAACGCAAGGTGCTACAAGCACGCATGCGGTAGGTCCTTTTCTTGCATATTTTTCAGGACAACGCCCCTTCCATCTTAGAATTTCGGGCACGGCCACAGCAACTGCTTAATGTCTCCAGTCTCATCGCATGTCGTACAGTTCGGAGAATTGATACTTAATCCTGCCCTTATTCGTTATAGTAGTGAGGCTTCATCTCCTCGAAATCTGTTGGTTATGCAGGGAATATGTGGTGGAACCTATAGCAACCTAAAGTGATTTCGAATGTCAGCTTTTTAAACTTGATTACCGTATGGGGCCTTGACTTAAGTCAAGGCCCCAAACGCTAATTCGGTAAGATGATAGAACGCCGCGTATGCAAAAGGCGTCAAATTTTTCGTTGCCAACAATGCCAATGTGAGAGGAAATCTACTGAAACTTTACTGTGAAGATTTGTTGCCGAGTTCTTTTACGAGGGCTAGTGATTTTCGCGGGAACTTGATGGACGGCAGACAATGGTAGAGTTGTTGCAACGCGGCCTTTGAGTCCGTAAGGAGGACCACATTCTGTGGAGGCAATGCCTTTAGTTTGCGTAGAGCGGCAGCTATTGCAACTGTCGACGAGGCTTAGAGTCCAGACGACCAGACCTCTTATATCTCAAAGGGAATACACAAGGCAGCTTCGCAGCGGTCTTCTACTTTGACAGAACCATCTGTGTTTACTGGGAGGTGATTCGAATAAGTCGTGTTCAAATGTTTCAGAACTAGTGACTAGGCTTCTGCATATAGTCTATAGAATGCAGCTCTTTCACTGCAATTATGGTAAAGTTCTATGTGATATCCTCGCATGTACAGGGCGGGTCTTCCTTTTCCTTCTGTCTGGAGCAGCGCAATCTTAAGACTCGAAGCGTGTTCAGTGTTGTAAAAAAATGTAAGCGGCTTGTAACCTACACGTATCTGATATCTCATCTCATCTGATGGGACTCTGAGATAGTCGATACGAGCGCTTAGAAGCGATACACAGAAATTGTCTTCAACTGTGGCTGGGAGGCCCTCAGCCGGCGTTGAACAAAACCGTGCTCTACGAAGCTGAGTCACGCCCTCCGCGACTTCAGACTTCCCAGACTTTCATGACACAGCTACTACGTTTGATTGAGCCTTTGTCCAGCAAGGCACTCGTAAAAATTTCATTGGGTCTAAATGCTTACTGCATCATTGTTGGCGCGGACATGCACAGCAATTAATTCATATTTTCGGTTTATTAAGGCGAAAGCCTTTTAGGCTCATAGCGAAATTTGTGTCAGTAGACCTGGCCGCCGGTGTGTCCACCGAAGCGTCATCACCCCATATGAAGACAGATTAAAGACAGATTAAAGAACGAAAAATGACTGATAGCGACAGTTAGTGACGGATAACGCTACATTAGAGATTGGTAGAGGTTAATGATGACTAGTAATGAATAATAATGACTACTAATGACTTGCAATGACTACTAATGACTCCGAAATTACCAACATGTCTAACAACGGCTTTTAATGACCACAATTGATTACAAATGACTAAGCATACTTTGACTGAAATGACTTGTAATTACTACTTATGACTATCATATGACCACATGTCTAAAGACAACTTTTAATGACTAAAATTCATCAAAATTACTAAAAATTCTTAGTAATGACCAGTAACGACTAATAATGACTGAAATTACTTGTCATAACTATGAATGGCTATGACATGACCAACATGTGTAACGATGGTTTGTAATGACCACAACTGATTACAAATGACTAAATATGCTTAGTAGTGAGCAGTAATGACTTTTTATGCAAATATAATATAATATAATATATATTATAATATAATCCCGACAATAGGATTACAAGCGCATTAGAAGCACCAACAGCAGCTATTTCATCCTTGTTTTTTCACTTCAAATTTTTTTTAAAATTCTCACTGTGAACACCAGGCACAGACACATATTTAAATATTACTGAGGACAAAGCTTACTATATTTCAAAAATAGTTTAAAGAGAAGGCGCTAGCCAACTAACAGTTATTTCTAATGGTATGGATAGCCTATGCCTAGAGAATGAATATGCTGCTGTGTGTTTGCCTCGCTTCAAGTTACTTTGCGTGATTTCTTGACCATGAGAAAAGCCTCCAGACTTCAGTGACCCCTTCAACAGTCTTTCATCAACGGCGTGTGAAATGCACGTGAATGATATGTGTCTCAGTATTATTTCTCTTTCCAGTAGGCAATGCTAATGACTCATGGAAAAATAAACTCTTCTAATAATTTACAACATTTATTAGGGATGGAAACATCGGCACTTGCGTGCAGAGGTAACAAATATATGTAATTCAGTCACTGACAGAAATGAGGCCAAGCCGGAATCGTTCGAAATCAGAATCACTAGCAGTTATGCGCCGCAGCGCTTATACTCAGACTCGCAATAAAAAAAAAGGAAAGAAAGAACGAAAGAAAAGAAAACGAACGAGAAGCTGCAGTTTCGCCTGAAAGGCGATATCGTGTTAGTGATAGCGAAGTCTAAGAAAATTACACAAGGTAAGATTCTGTATAAATTTGTGTCACATGCGACGGCCGCACCACCATGCAACTTGACAGTCGATATATATATATATATATATATATATATATATATATATATATATATATACTTTCCGATAAGGTACTTCTTTTTTCCTCAGTAGTCCCGAGTCCCGGTCATGACTGTTTCCCAGCCAATAAATTGCTTCCCTACACTGGATCCGTGTGGGCCTCACTTTTAGTGCTTACCTCCTGCACGGTCTGCAAACAATTTTATAGAAATAGCCACCGATCCCAAGAGATCGCAATGTTTCAAGAGTGTGAACACTTGCAGACATTGATCTTCTGCTTCTTCAGCTCACGCATTTCCCGAAGTCCCTGACCATGCCACGTATACGACACGCTGCTAAATTGAAGCTGTAACGGACGAAATATCAGGGCTGCTTCAAGAGCACCATATCTTTCGTGAAGGAGCATTTCTGTAGCTTTAAAAGCTATGTTTATAGTTGGAAGCGTTTGGCAAGTGCTTCCTATAGCCGTGCAAAATGTTTTCTAAAGCAAATATCAACCACTTCAAATCTTTTACACGCGCCCATTACTCCTTAAGCCGTTCAAACTAAATATATTTTTTTTTTCTTGCTTGGAAGCGTCATCAGTGCAGGAATTCCGAGTCTGTTGCTTCTTTTTTATTTGCAAACACTGATAGTATTTTAAGACATCCCTTTGCACCATGTTGGTGTGGGTAAGCATTAAAAAAAGTCGGGGTGGAAGATTCGAACGTAGAAAAACAAGCCACTTCAGATTCAATGGACATCCTGGGCATGGCACATGTTATTTGACTTCCGGGAACTCGTTAAGGCTCTAACGCTTTAAAGACGGTTCTGAGAGTTTTGGAGCTTTCTTGAGAGTCGAACGTGACCCGGATCTACCAGCGTCGCGCTTTGTGCTCCGTTCTTTACTCACTTCGCGCTTCACCAACACCCTAAAATCTCCGTCTCGTAATGCCCAATAAAAGCCTTCTACAAGCCACAGACAAAAACATTTTGCAAGCACTAGACGAAACAGCTAAGCTTGAACATACGTAAGAACATTGACGTGCGCCCAACTGTAAACAAACAAGGCGAACAGCTTTGTTTGTTGCAGAATTTCTTAAATGTTTCTCCTCGTGGCTTGAACGATGATTGTAATCCTCGAAAGCAGAAACGATCAAGTGCCATTACGTGATGTCACAAAAAATGTTAAGAAATGTGGAGCAGCGATGTGGCCGTGAATCCAAGAAAACTATACGCAAGCCTCAAGTTATGAGTTTTGAGATATTCCTTGATACAAATCCTGGTTATGCTGCAAACCACGGCCCTTTCCAGTGGCTTTGAGGGGATCATCATCTACGCCTACGCAAGTATATTATTGTAGGTGTATAACATTTACAATCTTGCGAATATAACACTTTATTTTGACATTTCTAAAAGAGATGGTTAGCATTCACTGTCGGCATCCTTGCGTTTGAATATGGTGTGTTAAGGTGGCATGGTCCACAGCACTAGCTAAAAATTTTCCCAAAAGAACGGATTGAATTTAGTGTACCATAACAGTGTGCCTGGAGTGCACTAGTGCCACCTTTGAGAGAATAATGGAATATTTATGTAGTAATGCAGGGTTCTAAGGTTTCGTAAATCGTGTGATGCAAAGCGTTGTTCAATTTGAAAGCGGTGAGGATCGTCTTTTCGGTACATAACACATCGGGTATCTACAAGCACAAGGAATCAGCTTATAAAAAGGTCGCTGGAAGATGCTGCGCGGCTCGTAGCAACTGTGTGTTTGTCCGCTCCTCGGGGCACTGCGGCATTATTCCCCAAATGCAGAGTCATGTGGGATCAACGACGCGTGGCGATAGGTTGCCAAGGCAACGCAAGCCGCGTCCAAAGCCAAACGGGATATAGTAGAACGGCGACACTTATACCGCCCTCGGATGAGGCATAAAAACTGGGCTGCGCGCGGCCCACAGAAACGACGGCGATGGAAACGCGATTTGTGCCTAAGGTCCAGGGCGCGGGCACGTCTCTGTGGCGTCGTCCCTTGCGGCGGAGAGAGATGCTCTGACGGTGGCCGCCTAAATAGAGTTTATGGACGACGGCTAGGCGTCCGCGCTGTGTGCACCGGAATGAGCGAGGCGTTGCCGTTGCTCGGTGGGGGTGACTGCGCGACAGACAGTGAATCGTCGTGCGAACGAGATTTCGCGATTCCGCGTTTTCAAAAGGCACCTTAGAGAACGGCCGTCGCGGGTTCTCAAGTGGATGGGAGTGAACAAACTGGATGACGATGTGGTAAAAAAAAAAAGCGGAAAGGCGTTTGTTTTGGTTGTGCCTTGGTTTGTGCCTTGGTTGTGCCTTGGTTTTGGTTGTTTTTGGTGCCTCATTTTAGTCGCAGCGTGTTGCATCGCGCGTGCCTTTGGGCATCGTCAGAGCCAGCTAGAAGGCGGCCAACTCTTGGTAAACTCGTAGTGTAGTGTCTGTCACTGAATCGCAGTAGGAATGTCCAGCAGGTTATTTATCGATGCGAGGTTTTGACGCCACCTATTTCCCCTGTGTGACACACGAAATAATGTGTATGTATGTATGTATGTATGTATGTATGTATGTATGTATGTATGTATGTATGTATGTATGTATGTATGTATGTATGTATGTATGTATGTATGTATGTATGTATGTATGTATGTATGTATGTATGTATGTATGTATGTATGTATGTATGTATGTATGTATGTATGTATGTACGTACGTACGTACGTACGTACGTACGTACGTACGTATGTATGTATGTATGTATGTATGTATGTATGTATGTATGTATGTATGTATGTATGTATGTATGTATGTATGTATGTATGTGTGTGTGTATGTGTGTGTATGTATGTATGTATGTATGTATGTATGTATGTATGTATGTATGTATGTATGTATGTATGTATGTATGTATGTATGTATGTATGTATGTATGTATGTATGTATGTATGTATGTAACAACGCCCTTGTCCCTCAAGGAGATGCACAGTATATGCGACGTGGCTCGCAGTAGCTGCTCGGGAAATTTTGACGACAGATCATCAAACAGGCCGACTTAATCCGGGGTTACCGTATAAATAGTTAAAATGTCTTAAAGGGAAGCTGAAGCGGTTTTCAATTTACATGAATTGCTGGGATTGGGAAGAACAGACCTAATAATTTACGGTTCCGAAATTTTTTCTTCGTTTTGTTAATATAAGGGGCGCAAATCGCTTTCTAAATCACCCCCGCGGATACGCCCCCATCGCTTCCCGGAGCGCCGGGTGAGGAGGTTACCAGAGGAGAGAACCGGCGAGAGTGACGTCACTGGCGGGGACCGAGCTGCCGGACCGGCGTGCTGGCATGCGCTGGCATGCCTCTTTCCGTCCTGCGCTTTACTGAACGACGCTACGAGAGATTTGCCGCCGCTCACGTTTGTTTTGCGATTTTCGTAAACTGTTCTTTCCTTCTGTGCTGCGTGAGTGCCTACAGCCAAGGGCGCCCAACATGCCCTCGTTCTGTGCAGCAATCGGCTGCGCGAACACACGCGGGCGAGACGATGTGGTGTTTCACAGGTTCCCGAAGCACAAGAAGCTTGCAGCGCAGTGCGGTGAGGAGAGATAAGTTCGTGCCGACGAAATCAACTGTGCTGTGCTCGGACCATTTCCGCGATAGCCGGATAGCCTTACGACAAATGCGGAAACGCGTTGTTGCTAGCGTTGCTATACTCCGTTTCATACATCAGGTGCAACGCTGTGGAGGCTTGAGATACTTCTTGCAGTGGCTGCGTTCGCACTTAGAAAAAGTTCGGTGTTTCTTGACCCGATTTTTGAGAAAACTTTTCATATATAGGCTCAGTTCTGAATGAAAAAAAAAAGAATTTACCCATAGAAACAATCCGTGTACTTATACGGCTGCTAACACGTTCTTTTAAATCAATTTTCTTTTCGGCAGTCTTTAATTGCAGCCCGTCGCGGCAGCTTCACGTGCATGCTCGCGCGAGCAAATGCCGCTGGCACGCTGCGAACCATAGACGGAAACGCGCGCAGTAATAAATTTTGGTAACCGGACTTCGTGCGTAGCTTCCACAGCGTTGCACCTGAGGTATAAATTGGAGTATAGGCTTGCCTAGTGACATTCGACGCACGGTTGCAGTTATCATGTTTACCACACGGCGGTGCTAATACTGCCTAATATCTTTATGTCAACACTAGCATGGAGCGCGCATACCGATTCTTGATCGAGCCACAATCGCAAAGTCGTCGAACCATATTCTGAATATTGCACATATAATCCCCCTGACCATCTCGATCTGGATGTGTATGATAAGCAACTTCCATGACTGTACCTCGCAGCACTGCATGTACGCGCTTTGAAACGCGGCACTTATGTTCGCGATCGTGTATCAACGCTCAGAAAACCACGGGACTTCAGACAAGCAGCGGCAAGGTGCTTGAAATCGCGGAATTGTACCCGTGTTTACAATCTAATGAGAAGTTAGTGCTTCGGCATTCTTCCAGCAGCAAGTTCCCAGTGACACTTTAGCGCATTTTTTCTCCCGTCATTGGAACGTGCAGCTACATGAAAAAAAAAAGGCATACGTAACAGCTAAGATTTCCAGCGCCCGAGAAGGTGTACATATCGCTCTCGCTTTTGGCACACTCAACATCGTCGTTGCCGCCGTTGCCACCATCGTTTTCCGTATCGGCTGTCGGTTCGAACACGTACGGCGAAAATACAAGCTGTCCGAGACAGCGAGAACGTTCCATAATGCTTACAACTCAGCTATGCAGCCAGAACAGAACAGCGTGCTACGCTCTCAAACGGCGGCGCCGACCGGCGACTGCCGCCACTGACGTCACAGTGGCTCCGACCAATCACGGGCAACAGCGGCGTTCGCGCGATACCCTGAGGCGCTGGTGCGCGTTTTCATGAAAAAACAGCCGGTTGCGCTTGTTTCCGCCCTTTTTGAACGAGATATTCGTGTTCAGGGGACTCAAAACTATAGAATGCCGCAGAGAACTCATTTTTTTCGAAAAGTGTTTCAGCTTCCCTTTAAGAATAGTCCTTGAGAAGCAGAGGTCTTGAAAACACCTCCTCACTTTCATTTCAGCGGAGCATGTCCCTCGCATATAGCGAAAGAAGCGAGCTGTCGTAATGTAAGCTTATTATTTTTTACATAATGTATGATACAAATACGTCGTGACCCCTTTCTTCGCTTCGCTTGACTTGAGTGAGCGAGTTGTTGCACAAAAGCCAATACGGTTTATCACATCTTCCTCTTTTCGCCACAAAATGTTCCATGTCATAAATCCTTCTCTCTCGAAAAGATTGGCTTCAATTTGTTTCCTATTTGTTTTCAGAAATCGCTGCTAAGGATAATTAAACTTCGGCTTCACGGAGCTGCTCGTGCGATGCAAAATTATTTTCATAAGGCGAGAAGCAAATTACGAATGAGTTCTTAGATTTATTCTTTTCGCCTCTGCATTATTGCCGGAAGGACCGCTCGTACGTTAAGCTTGCAGAGCAAATTGCGTCGACTACATATCTCAATCAAGCTGCTCAGCTTAGCGGCGGGTGCGAAGCTCTCATCCTTATGCACGCTGAGGAGCTAACGTGGTTAAATTTCCAGAAATATCATTTTCCAGCTTCCTCCTTGTCAAGGGCTACAATATGCGGAAAGGTCGGAATCTCACGTAACGTAGTGCTGCGTTACGTAACGCGGTCCCGTTTCGAAACCGCGGGCCGATATCCCGAAAGTGGGAGGGTCGTTACGAGCTCGACCGTTTCATCTTCTTCCGCGGCGATGCCTGGCGCCAGCGACAGCGGGAAGACACTGATCAATATCTTGCCTTCTCCCTGATGCGTCTTTAGGCGCTATGCCAAGATTGACAAAACGACGAAACTCGCGCGTATCAAATCTCGTAAGCAAAACTGAGAACGAAACGTCAATACTTACAGAGATCTACGCCGTTCCCCAGAATTACTGAGGGGTTGAGTGTCATTATACTTTACTTATGTTTATTACGTTATATTGTTTTATTATGTTTGTAGTGCGTTCCTAAGGAACGAAAGTGAAAAAAAAAATTTCTCATTACTGGTATGAAAATAACCGCACAGTACAGGCAGGCAGATTCAGGAGAGCTGCGCTCTTAGTCGTCGAATGAGGATCAGATGAATTCTCTAAGAAATTGCTTCACTATTTCAACCGTACATAATTACTGACATTTCTAAATGACCGGGTCATGTTTCGCATCTAGCATAAAGGACACACTAGAATTTCCAGGTAGTAGGTGAATATAAGCAACGATTTGGGGACATTCTTTCTGGGAATATTTTTTGCCTTTAAATGTCGGTAATCTAGACATAGAACCCCAGGATACACATTACAAAAGTTCAGACGTCGCGCAGCCGTGAAGTACCAATGACTGATAGGCTACAAGTTTAACATGTACTTGTAATGTGAAGCTCTCAGCGCCATGCTTTTGATTGAGGTGCCTACCACTCTACATTTGTTTTTGTTTTTCTCGTGCCTCATACTACACCTATCGGCTACGGTTATCTAGTGCAATTGTCGGAAGCAACCTTCTTTTGGCTACCAAAAAATCAAAGGGAGACTTCGTGAAAAAAATCAGAAATGTGAAACTCGTTGCGGATAAAGCTATTACAAATAACTATATATAAAATATGCAGATACAACAAGCATACTGAGATCCATGTGAAGCGATGCTTTCCTGAAGCGGTTAATTAAGTGTCATACAACAGTCAAGCTTCTGCACAGCGTTTTGCAGTATAGCGATTATACGTGCCTGCCCGGCAAAACGTGGATACCCCCCCGCGACCTACGCGGCGGCCGATTACGTTGCCTCCGTGATCGGTCGAGTTTGCTACTGCTCCATCTACAGGATCGGCCCAATCTATTCGGCGAGAAATCGGCCGAGCACAAACTCGTCAAAATCTGGGAAATGAGGCAATGAAAACATAGCTTTAATAAATGATCGAAGTGCGCGCTTGAAGGCGATGTTTATCGCATACAGTGAAAATACTTAGGTACGTTACGTCTGTTGTTTCAGTGCGTAATTACGTCGAAAACAAAGCCGATCCGGCCACCGGCACAAGTGCAAGGGTGGTATACAGAAGGGACTACGTACAAGCCGATTGGTTGTACTAGTGTTGTACCATGTGTGAGCTATTCGGGGAGACAGCAGCAGCCGAAACCGCCGCCAGCAAAGTACGGGAGGGTTCGCTCACGAAGGCTTGGCTTTAAAAACTAAACATGTCAGCTATACCAGACAGGCGCGGAAGCGCTAAAAAGAGAAGTTAAGAAAACTGAAAAGAAAACATTTTGTGGACCTTATACTCTGCACGAGGCAAGAAACTCGACTTTTGGCCGCTGCCTACACAAAGGGCACGCATCGTCGCTCACTAATTTATTCCCTAGAGCACGTTGAAACTTGAAAAATATCGAAGCATAAGTAATCCATGATAGCACTCATATTTAAGAAAGCTCCAAGCAGCGCGAAACGGTGCAAGTAGAGAAGAAACAGGCTGGGCAAGCGGTACGTACTACGGTGTACTTCAAAGTTTTTCAAATTTTTTGCTTCGTTTATAGCAGACATCTGTAAAACATTCACGAACGCTTATTCGAACAGCAGTAAAAATTCACCTTCCCCTCTCCCCGTCCACTTGCACACACACACACGCACGTACACACAAAAGCAAGCTTGCAGCGCTGTTATGGGTATCATTTCTTCATATAAAAACTTTCCAGAAAGTTTAGAAAAGAAAGAAGAGTGAACGAAAAGTGACATTCGAGTAGCCTAATGACTTTTATATAGCCTTCTACGTATAGCAATGGGCGATGCTAAATCGTTTTCCTCATCGTTAAGGAAATAGCAATTGTGATTAGATAAATGTTAACAGAGAATGCAGCGGTGGTCGTCTATTAAGAATATAAGTACCGTCTATCCCACATGTGGAAGAAGGTGCAAGAATGAAAACGTCTTTATTCGTTCGTTTTTAAATCAACGTACACTGGTCATTCTCATATCCGTCGTCATTAATTTTGTCACTGAAATGTAGCAACTGTTTCATGAGGTCTCAAACGAATTGGCTTCTTCGTAGGGTCTATATATAGCACTCACGAGGAAAGGGCAGCAGCTGCAGCCGTTAGTGTAGCCGACAGGCAATTTAATAACTTACAATAAACCAATACGGACTACGCGTTATATGTATAGATGGAACTGCATGCAGTAGCTAGTACTACGGTAGTCGTGCCGCACGTCCACGATAAACGATCTCATATGCCTAATGCCTTGCCTTCAAGCGCTATTCGTTCGCTGTCGTACGCATAAATATAAGTACATTAAACTCTCTCTGTAAACACATTCGGCCGTTGAATCAGCATGCTTACCCCTTTCCCTGTCTTTTAATTACATAGAATATCTACACCTCGCCAAACAAACATATAAAAATTGGTGCAAATAAGTTGAAGTTCATGTTACACTCAATACCATGTGGTTGTTATGCATGTTTATGTTAGTTTGTAGCAACTTCTTATTTTTTTGTTTTTGTTTTCTCTGAAACTGTCTACTCTAAACAAACTTGTGGACTCACTATAGCACCTTCAACCGGCATTTCAGCACGGGATTACGAAATTATAACGAAGGACGTGCTCGTGACTTGTGGTGGACGCCAGAGAAGATCAATTATTAAGAAGCTTTCTTCCGAATGGACATTAATTTCATCTCAAGAGTAAACACTTCCAATGGAAAGAGAATGCACGGTATACAAACAATGTAAACGCGAATAAAAGTAACCGTCCGTAAGTATCTCCAACACCGCAGTCACAAAACTAACCTCCTTCTGCTGAGTCACTGTGTCCATTACTAATGGCACACCAACACTGGCTCCCCAAGCACGTAGAGTCGGGCCGATAACAAAGTGAAACACGAGCACAGCACTGCAATGAAGCACATTCAGTATCTAGCCGAAATTACAACGCGAAAGAGGCGAGTCATAAAAATCACCTCCCTGTTCCGACCTTCATCCATGTGAGATAAAACTTCAAATAATCCTCCACGGAGGAGCGACAGAACTTACACAACGCTCAATCGTTCGTACTACGCACACGGACAAAGCACGAAGGAACCACCACCAATGCGTGATTTTTTTTTTCCTCCTGTATCATTGCGGCCGACCCACCGCGGTTGCTCAGTGGCTATGATGTTAGGCTGCTGAGCACGAGGTCACGGGATCGAATCCCAGCCACGGCGGCCGCATTTCGATGGGGGCGAAATGCGAAAACACCCGTGTACTTAGGTTTAGGTGCACGTTAAAGAACGCCAAGTGGTCGAAATTTCCGGAGTCGTCCACTACGGCGTGCCTCATAATCAAAAAGTGGTTTTGGCACATAAAACCCCATAATTTAATTTTTGATCATTGCGGCCGTGCAGCGATTGCAGCACACGACGCGCTCTTTTAAAGCGTGCTTTTAAAGCGCAGCCAGAGCGGACTCACGAGCGTGTAAACGCCGCAGGCGCAGCTTCCCTTCCGCAGGGACAGCCAGCAGCAGCAGGACCGGAGCAGCGCCATGCTGGTTGAACAGGACAGCAGCGGGGCCGTGCCAGGTGCATGACGCGTGCGCCCAGGGCCCACGCCGAGAACCACGCGTCCGCGCGCGCGAGCGTCAGCCTCCCGAACAGCCGATTGCTCGGAGTTAGCGCGCCGCTCTCTGTTCCTCCGCCCTTCTCCTCCTCCTCCTCCTCCTCCTCCTCCCGCACCTCGAGCGGACGCCTCGTGTGGCGCGCTGGTCGCACTTTCGCCGAGGAAGAAGGATGGGGGGGAGGGGTCCTCCTGTTTTTCGGCGTCTGAGGCACACAGCCTCGATATTGCTATACAGAATGTCTAGTGCTGCGCAAAAAAAAAAAAAGAAAGAGAGAGAACACAAATAAAGGAATAAAGAAAGAAACGCGGGCAAGGGAAAGTACTAACGGGACATGCGAGAGCCGTTGAAGTAGGTCCTATATATTCAGGAGTTGAAGTGTAGGCCAAGCGGTGTAGCACTGTCAATTATATATTGCAGAACGCCATAGCTTCGAGGTAGGAACCTTGAAGGTATGGTATCCTGTAGTTATTAGGTAGGAACATTGAAGCTACGGCTCGACGTAACTCTGTTGCTCAATTGACTGTCAGCCAGGTATTATTGCGCTGTAAAAGTCTTCATGCTCTTGACTTCTTCGCAGCTTGTACGAATTTCCTGCCATTCACTCGTTGACTGAAGTGTATATCTGAATATAATTTGACAACATCGCAGCAATAATGAGCGTTTCTATGCGACAGTAAAGATTTTTTTTTTTTCAAAAAGGTTTCTTGTACGCACGCGCGACTGCCTGGCAAGCTGAGTTGCCCAGTGTATGAAATAATCCCCATTTTGTTTCGGTTTGTTCTTTGTCCTTTATTTTGCGCTATTTTATCCCCGGCAGCCTATTTATTCCGTCTCTTATCCTGCTCCGTGCTCTCTCACTCTCACTGTCTCAGCTTCTTTGCAGTCCCAAACCAACCTATGTTTACCAACACTCATCGTTGGTGCATAAAACCATTATTCACTCTATCTATGCGGAAGTATGCGCTGATCACACTGGATCCTCCCACTAATCGTAACATTAACCAAGTAGAAAAAGTAACCCCCCCCCCAAAAAAAAAGAAAGAGAGAAAAGCCTTGAAGTTTACAAATCCACGGACGTCAGTCAGTGAATTACTAGCACGAATTAGTTTGCAAGCTGTTGTGGAAAAAAAAACACATTTATCGCCCAAAGTTCTCTTTTCAGGCAATAGACGGTCATTTGAACGTCGATACATATGACATATTTCCATACTCTTTGCATTATACCAGTCAGAAATGACACGGTAAGACAATAACACCATTAACCTCCTGAATCAATTGTTGCAAGTATTCATTTTCCCTAACGCTATTAGTGATTGGAATAATCTTACTAGTTATGCTGTAGTGGAAGACACACTCTCATAATATTGTTTGAAAGTCACCTGACTTGACCTTATTTAGTGTTGTGTATTGATGCAATATCTTGTACCTGCTTTTATTTTTTGTAGTCTTCTAAAACTTTTTGCATACCCATCCTGCCGTAGTCTTCTACAATATCGCAGCCTAAATAAATAAATAAATAAATAAATAAATAAATAGTTGGTAACATTCTGAACCTGCGCTCAGTCAGACGCAGACTCCCACGTAAGCAGATGCAGAGTAAGGCTCGCGATGATCCAATGTCGCACTTTGAATAACATATAAACATAAAATAAAGGAATTGATTTTGGCAACAGCTGCTCGTTGCAGCTACGTTTCTCTTTCCACGCCATGTACTACCGTGAAAGCTTAGCGTTTCGAGCAGGATTGAAAACGCTGCAGCTTATATAACGCATTCCTAAATCGTTCAGAGCCACGAGAAGAATGACCGTCTCCTCGCAAGGGAGCGCGCGCTACGTGGACACTGCTGCTTAAAAAGAGATCAAGATGAGAAAATCAAGTTTAGTCACTGCGTTTGCAGCAACGACTTCGATCCTTGAGCTCAGTCCCCGTCCGACGCCTGCGCTATATGTTATAAGCGGAAGGTTGCCATAGCAACGTATTCGTATACGCACGCACGCACACACGCACAAACAAACAGTCATTCCCACACCTGCTTATTAAGGAGAAATCTCGAACCGGGCAATAACACAGACATCGATTCAGGCGCCACGCTTTTGATTAATAGTCTGCGTCAATAGTTCACTTTCGTGAGGCACAATACACACCACAACGCCTCGCTGCATTCCGCTGGGCACCCGTAAGTACGAGCGTATAACACTTTTACTCCCTTCCTGTTATTGCACTCGAGTGTGCAACGTGAAATCAACGCCGATGGTTCATCAGGCCGTCCACAAGATTAATCTGTTCTTTCGAGCCGAATGTTCTTCAAGCTCTGGGGCTCGGGCCCTTAGGGGTGATAAGTAGTTTGAATTCTGAATTGAATTCTGGCATCTCACGTCTCAAAAACCACGATTTGATTATGAGGCACACCGTAGTGATACCCAAAGTTCGGTGATACTTCGGTGATACCCAAAGTTGAAGCAATCAGGGTCCTGGGTTTTGTACTTGAAGCGAACGGATCGAACATTAGAACCATTCAGCGTATTACCAAGAAAACGGAGGAGGCCATAAGACTTATAAGAAGGATCTCTAATAGGCATAGGGGTTTAGGAGAAGAAGGTGCAATGCGCTTAGTTCACGCATTTATTATGTGTCATTTCTCGTATGTGGCAGCTATGCTAAATTGGAATAGGGGGGAGAAAAATAAATTGGATGCATTAATCAGAAAAGCCATCAAGGCTGCGCTTGGTCTGCCTATGACTACGTCAAACGATATGTTGTTACGACTGGGTTTGCATAATACTTTAGATGAAATTGCTGAGGCTCAACGTTCCGCACAGAGGGAGCGGTTGCTAGGTACACCGCCAGGTAGGTATATATTAGAGTCAATTGAAGAATCGGTGGCTGTGTCGCACGATAGGGTGCCCCTACACGAGTTGAACGTGAACCTTAGGGCAAATATCATGGTTCGTCCATTTCCGCGGAATGTGCACCCCGTGCACAATGTAGGGAGGCGGGTCGCGAGAGCTAGGGCTTTGTTACGAGAGGCAAAGGATCAGGAGGAGGAGTCTGCGTTTGTTGACGCCGCATGGATTAATGGTAAAAATGCTTATTCGGTGGTGGTAGTAGATGGCAAAGGGAGCGTTAGAAATGCTGCTTCCATTTATACCAAAGATCCAGGGGTTGCTGAACAGGTGGCTATTGCTCTAGCACTAATTGATTCTAGAAGAGTTTTGGTGTTTAGCGACTCGCGATCTGCGATTACAACCTTCTCGAGAGGACTTGTTGCGGAACCGGCTAACAGACTGCTGCAGGGTAGGGATATCACTTCGCATACCGTTACTTGGTTCCCGGCGCACATGGGGACAGTGGAGGAAGCCCCGCGTAACCTCAACGAGGTGGCGCACAGGGAGGCACGAGGATTAGTGTGCCGTGTACTCCCTGAAGGGGCTGGATCTCCCGCTCCTGAGTACAGGGACCAACTGTTAACCTACAACGAAATCACCAAGCACTATTACTTAGGGCGCAGGGCATTCCCGTTGCCACATCCTAAATTAAATAGGCCGCAGGCGGTTACATTAAGGCTACTGCAGACACGGACGTACCCTAACCCTGTCATCATGAATAAAATTAATCCGGACTGCGGGGTTTCAGTCTATTGTAGTAAGTGTGGGGGTTTGCTCGATTTACAACACATGCTGTGGCGCTGCTTGGCGTTGGCCGGTGATGGTTCTCGAGGTGAACAGTGGTGGCAGCGAATGCTGCACAGTGAAGTGCTGGCGGACCAGCTCAGGGCTGTCCAGAGGGCCCGTGTGATAGCAGAGGGGCTCGGCCTCTCTGTACCGACGTGGGAGTGGCCCGCATCAGTCCCAGACTGATCCCTCAGGACCTCAATAAAGTTCTTCATACCATACCGCAGTGAAAGACTCCGGATTAATTTCGACCACCAGGGGATCTTTAACGTGCCCCCAATGCATGGAACACGGATGTTTTTTTTTTTTTCATCTCGCCCCCGTTGAAATGCGGCCACCGCGGCCTGGATTCGATCCCGCGACCTCGTGTTTAGCAGTGCAGCACCATCTTTCGAAACGTCCTCTCTATCTGAATGTGCGTGGGCTCTGATTACAATACTGGAACTGTGAGAGACAACGGCACCTTCTGATGCAGAGGAAGAGATTCAAGAACGGCGTGACGAGCGGTGAGAACGTACGGAAAATAAAGGTCGCGGCGACAGGGTCGAGGCGCGACATTTACGCAGGACCTTGAAAACAAACTATATGTAAATGCTCAACCAGTCTTACAAAGACGGCTATACTTGCTCCAGAATCACATCAATATGTCGGCGTCACTGTGCCCGGTATGCAACATCACCTTCGCTTATTGATTGCAGTGTAGGAGTAGTTATATTGTATATAAAGCAATGCGCTACAAGGAGGGGCAAGATCGAGCGACGCTGTCTAACACCTTCGAGTGTAGTTACACGCACATTTACAAAGGGTTCCACGAAAGTGTAGGGGGTGACAGCCACGATCGTGTTTCGATCAGTATAATTCGCATGGAGATAGTATGAGCATGGATGGTACGAGGAAAGTTGTGTTTCCTTTTAATTTCATTTCATTGCTATTTAATGATACAGTTTGCTATCTCTCCGTTAAGTATGTGGAGAAGCTATATTAGGCTATCCAATGCAACGTCGTCGACAAAAGCCGCACTGTTTTTGATTTCCTATCTGCACTTAGGTCTATAGCACTGACTCAAAGCGCACAAAATAGATTATTCTCAGCGATTAAAGGCCAGTAGGTATTTGTACTTGCGCCCTTCATGAACCAAATGTATCGCCAAATGTATAAATGCACGGCTAGAATACGCATGACATTAAACCATTCGAAGAGGCGAAGCATACCGTATACGGTATGCTTATGAAGGACTATATATAGTATTTCAGTAAGTATCGGAACAATGAAATACTCCTGGAAAATATTCAGCTCAGGCAAGGGCAACAAACATATCAATCCCCCATACATAAAGGTCTGACTTCCCATAAATCTACCTAAGATAGATTAAGTTTTAAGAGACACGTCTACCCATAATATCATCACACCTTATCCGCCGCGGTTGCTTAGTGGTTATGGTGTTGGGCTGCCAAGTACAAGATCGCGGGATCGAATCCCGGCCACTGCGGCCGCATTTCGATGGGGGCACAATGCGGAAACACCCGTGTACTTAGATTTCGGAGCGCGTTAAATAACCCAAGGTCGTCCATATTTCCGGAGTCCCCCCTACAGCGTCCCTCATAATCAGATCGTGGTTTTGGCACGTAAAACTCCATAATTTATTATTTTTTAATCATCGCACCTTTCTACGCTGATTCTAGCGCTTACCGATTTTTATTGCAATGGTTCACTATTGAACTCAATCTATATACCGATAGGGTTCAACAAATGCGTAGGAACACTTGTGTACCGCTTGCTACTGAGCGTCACCTACATGGAAGTTTCTGCTATCTCTGGTCATATCGAAGATATTCACCGTGAATTGTAGCAATTGCTACAAGTGCTACTGTGTCGTGCGGTGACAGCATGCGGTGATAACGACCGACTGTGGTTGTATATCTGTGCTCCCTTTCTTTTTTCTCTCTCTAGTTCCTATCTTTTTACCTCCTCCTCCCCTCTCTCCCCCACCATAGGGTAGCGAACCCGCTCTTCCCCACTGGTTAACCTCCCTACTTGTCCCCTTTCTTCTGTCTCTCCTCAGTTGTGTGCATTTGTGTTCATCCAGTGGCTGTGGTACTAGCAATGGTCACTCTTCAGTGATCAACTTTATTTCAAGCGACACTCCCTGTGTGCAAAAACAAATTTATTTTTTTGCCGCTATAAGGGAAATGCAGTAAGTGGAGGCGTACTGCTTCCAACATCTTGGGGTAAACCCAATGTAATAGACTATCATTCCTAGCGATCCAGATGAAGACGTGCCATGGTCTGCGCTTTTACCTTTAAAACATTTTAAAATATTTTGCGATGATCACTGATTTATTTTATCGCAAATTTCCGGTTAAAATCGGCGTGTTTGTGACTGCAGTGCGTTTAAAGAAACATTATAGTCCGGATAGTTCACTGGGAACTGTAATTTTCTTGTTTTGTCAAAAATAAAAGAGTTTCGACACTAACACAAAGCAGTGACCTGATAGCTGGCGAAATATAGTGCGCTGTAAGCTGTAGATTGTTGCACGTAGTGTTTGTTCACGTGAACACTCCCAAGCGCGAACAAGCAATCAGCTTTGAAGAAGTAAAAGAAGTGAGTAATACTTGTTTTGGGAAGTTGCGCAGGGAAAAGACTCTTCTTCCTTCTCTTACCTGTACCCGCACTTGTTTTGAGGTAACAACAGCCATAGCTCTCTGCAAAAACAACCCTTTAGGTTCTTGCTGCTGGATTCTGTTGGATTTTTTAAAATATATATTTGGACTACCCATATAGGCTACGTGCGGATACATAAATGGATCGGGCGAAGAAAGGCCCCAGGGGGAAGACGGCGAGAAAGAGAAAAAACAACATCAATAAGTGGTCAAGGTATGTAAAGATGAGACAAAGGTGGTGGTGTCGATGTAAACAGGCTAGAACTTATGAATTAAGCCATTGTATTGAAAGAATATGAGGAGAAATATTAAAGATGACGTCACTTTGAATGAGAATTAAAGCATACTACTATAATATGCTTCCTATAGACCTAGCGGTTCTTTGGAAGCAAAGCCCGTTCTACTGAAGTGACATATTGTCTCTACTCTGTAACCTGGACATTCGACCAAAGTGTATTCCATGGTTTCTGTCGTATCACAGCTATCACACTTTTGGTTGGTGGTCAGTCCAAAGCGGCACAGGCAGTAGCTAAAGGTGAATGCGGCGTTCAGACGAAGTCGACGGTACATTGTCTCAAGTTGATGGTTCAGATAACGTGGTAGTCTTTCTTTTAAGGCGGAAACAATTGAGTGAATAAAGGGATGTTGAAGCGATGGACTCCACGGGCGATTCCTTTCCGCGTGGGCGTATTTCTTTGCCATGGCCAGTGGAGTCCTGGAATGAGGACACCACCCACTCGACCTCAAGAGCAACCACCTCGATGGTTCAAATAAATGTTTTTTCTATCTCTCTTCGATTGCTGATCCATCGGATTTTAGGATTTGGTGATTACGAATAAAGCGAGGGGCACATGGCGCTTTTTAAATGCAATTATGGAAGCTGCAAATATAGCAAGTCAGTTGTGTGGCCTTCGCTCCGTGGTTACTTTTACGCATGTCTTTGGGTTCAACTAAAGAAACTAACTGGCCTCAGATGGATTGCGAATGTCCGGTGAGCGCGTGGAAAGGTCCTGGCGAGTTTGGGAGCCAGTTCCGTGCGCACGCCACATCCGCTCTAAAATATGCGCTCAATCTGCAAAAGCATGGCGCTAAAAAAAAAAAAAATCCGCTTTACACGGCGCTTAGTGGCACAGAGAACAATTCCCTTGAACAACAACCATTATATGCGCTGCCCACAGACGTAATCCGCACGCTAAACGCAAGCCAACGGCTGAAATATATGTGGAGCGATACCCTTGCCTTCTGCAAATTTTCTGGCGATTGTGTGATTGCGTAGTTCCTATAGTGCTTGAATGGGACGCGGCTGCTGTCCGGGTAAACGGAAAGCCAGCCATCTTGTGTCAAGGACCGCTGCTCTCTGTTCCCACGTGTCAGCCGAGAGACCCCACGGGGAGGCCGCACTCCATTTGGCCGGCTGAATAGCGACGATGTGCGTACTTCCGTGATGACGGGCCGTGCGTCGAGCTTTAATAGCACTCGTTTGCTTGGGCCCCGCCTGTCGGAATTCAGAGGCGGGAGGCATGCGAACAACTTTCAGGGATCGTTGAAAATAGCAGGCCGCCAAATCTAACCGTCGTCTCGTTAGACATACCTTGTTGGACAGGTTTATTGTTCATATTTAAAACAAAATCGGCAGACACACTTAAGACTGCTTATGTGTAGGAATGCGAAAGCATTGTAGTCCCTTTGGTGAAATGCTTTCGATTGATGTTTTCGACATGCATTAATCTTCTGATTCGGTGTGCGTTACAGACCGACTCTATATATTTATACACTCGTGACGTGGCGTCGAGAGCCCATCGCAGTAGACACAACACAACACAGTCGACGCCGGATTTTCACACAATGGGGCATATAATTATTTCGCATTAAAACATCAAACTGCATAATAAATGTGACATTGAAGTAAACTCGGCGGTAAACTAGAAGCTTGATTGAGTGCGATGCAAAATATGGCGAGATCGCGCACGTTTATGTTTCATACGTTGCGTAGCCCTGTCGCTTTGAGCATCCACGACTGAAAATAACTTATCAGCCTACTGAACAGCTGGCGCTTGATTAGAACCCACTTAGACTAACGCATCTCCTTGGAGAGCTTTGCCTCCATGCCGCAAGTGCGTAGATGCAATAGCTTCGTCAGTTATTGACCGGGCACCTCCTAAACGCTTACTTCCACGTACGTCGCCAAGCATTTAACGCTATTCTGTCTGTCATGTGGAAACTATTTTCGCAAATTAATTCATATGCAGTCAATCAATGTGTCTTGAATTATTTCACTTGTGTTCTTAGACGCTTGATGAGTTACCTACATTGCCTGTAGTTATTTTACGTAATACCCAATCCTCCTTTGCCAAATAGAGAAATAATCGTAAACTCGAAAGCGTATGTTAACTATAATGACACTCTTGTTATCGGCGCCTTTCTCACATTTTGTGTATGGTCGTCGCGAAGCGACCTTGACGTTTGTGTCGTCCTTGGGCTCCAACTTGTGCGCGTATGTGCGTGTAATAAATTGTCGAGCGTTTCTGACGCAGAGGCGTTCTTCGCTCGCGTCATACAACCACCGGCCCCGTTGCTCGGCCAACCGTGAATAGGGCATTACGTCGAGAGCGTCCTTTGTGCCCTGGGTACAAGAAATGCTGTGGCTGCCCGCGCATCCAGTTATGCGCCTCGAGGGTGCGCTTGTTGGCCTGGCGCCAGAATATTGCGCTTGCTTGTGGTCGCTTCTTACCGTGCAGTTTTCATGTTCTCTGTCTTCTCTCCTCTCGCGTAGTACAACCGCCATGTTTGTCTCCGAATTTTCTTATTTCACTTCTGTGCGAATAAATTATCCGTGTGAGGTTTCAACGGACATCGCGCGCGAGCGAGTACACAGAAAGTAGTGCGTTTACGGGGATAGTTTGTTTACGACTAATTACTCTCCCGTTGCATGTGCGATGTTCACCTATAACTTACGAGGATAATTTTGTGACGAGTTGTGTTGTCTCTGCACATCGGTATGAAATAACTATTGACAGCACTGTCGCAGCTATGTCGATAATAAAGTAATTAACAATAGTACAGGCACCGGATGCTAGTGGGTAATGGCGATCATTGCGACTGTGGAAGAACATCGTGGAAGGCCGAGACGAACTCCGAGTGCTTGGGACATGTACGCTTTGGAGGCTGCCGAGGTTAGTCTAGCGCATGTTTCACAGTACTGGAAAGTGAAGAGAGAGACACAGAGATAGAGATAGAGATAGAGAGAAAGAGAGAGAGAGAGAGAGAGAGAGAGAGAGAGAGAAGGGGGGGGGGAAGACAACGATGTTAACCTGGAAATTGCCTGGTTGGCGACCCTACGCTTGGGGAAGGAAAAATGGAAATATAAAGAAAGCAAATATAAAAAAGAATGCCATATACAGCTCCAACACAGAAGACTAACTTCAAAAGCTGCACAATGGACATAGGTTTTGGCTTCATGCAAGCAAAGGCACTCGAAACGACGACTTTTGGTGAGAGCAAACAATTAAGTAATAGGAAGAAGCAACGCATTCGAATGAGAATGTCAAGTAATTTAATGAATGTCTCGTGAGCGCGCAGACTTTCGGCTTCATCCTCTTTTGTATATGCTACAGTGACTGCCAACATTTTACTTGGGTTACCACGCGCCATAAGTTGAAAATGAAGTAAGATATAAGCATGTAGACACGTTTCATGTAGGTACCACAATATCGATTGATACAATGCGCTGTCTGTGAATGCTTCGTCTTGTAAGGTAGTTTCGTGTAAGGTAGCATCGAAAAACACAAGCACCCAGTTCTGCCATGTCTAGCGTTCTGTCGTCTCTAGCGTATCGACAATGGCGTCATAGGTGACGTTCTTGTAAGCGCCTTTCCCGTCAAGAAAAAGCGTGCCGAGAGACCCTTCGTTAATTTATCTTGCTGAACCGGGGACACTGGATCAAAGACATCGTAGGTTGACAAGTAGCCATTTCTAAAACTCACCATGGCATCAGGATACATATTCTGGTGTTCAAAGTATCATTCTACCCGTTAAGCAACATCCTTTTCATGACCTCCGACACAGCTGGCGAACGCCATAGGTTGACATGGTCATAGGTCAAGCGGAGACTTCCCGGGCTTCAATAAAGGAACCAAGCGGCTACATTCCTATTGGTGCGGAACGGTACATTTACGCCATGACTCGAAACAAATATTTAGTCTAAACAGCTGTTGTAAGCCAATCCTCGCAGAAATGCCGGACTGTCGTCGTTTAGACCACAAAGTTTTTTGTTCGGTGCAAAGGCGAAAAGTTTGCTCCCCTGGAATCTATTTCATTACTGCACCAAACCAAATTATACGGGTTAAAGTTTCCACTGATGATCTAAAGACCAAGAGTCGCAGACAGAACATTTCAATCTTTTTGAGTAAAAGCGTCCCATAGTACTTAGATTTAGGTGCACGTTAAAGAACCCCAGGTGGTCGAAATTTCCGGAGTCCTCCACTACGGTGTACCTCATAATCAGAAAGTGGTTGTGGCACGTAAAACCCCATAATTAAAAAGAAAGATTACTTGATAATCGGACACACCCTCGCAAGTTTGGTCCGCGTATAGCAAGAATGGGAAAATCTTTGTCGAAGACTTATTGTACAATATTGACACGTGTACTTGTTTATCTTTATCTGATAAAGCAATATGGGATTCAGAATGCGTGCTTTCACCGGAAAAAAATGGAAACCTCTTTGACCTCTTTTTGAAAATGTGGTGGCGAATTCACCATTGAGCTTTCTACTGGACGCTTGCAATTACTGGATTCAGAGCATCCGGTACTTGTAGTTCACTGCGCGCTGCCGGCATCTGCATGTTCGTCAACCACACAGGAATAGCGTTAACAAGAAACTTCCCTGTTGCGCAATCACTTGCTGGTTTTGGTCATGCTCACGGCATGTTGCGATTGCAGCCTGCAGGCTGTCGGGACTCCTCTGTGCGCTGTTGTTCCAAGTGTGCGTGTAAGTTCGGTAGCACGGGCCAGATATCTTCAGCGACCGTGTTCCTATCTTCCCATCTCGTTGCCGTATCGGTGTGGGATAACGCTCAGTGTGATAGAGGACGAGTCGTAGGGGGGTTAAGCGACCTCCTTTCCCGAAGACCATATTCAGCAAACCCGAAGCCTAGCACAGCGTCGGCGGCCTCCTTGTGCGTCCATTTTTTTTAGACAGTGTTTTGACGAGACATGATGGAGGCCTTCGCAGTTAGTACAGTGCGGACCACTGTTAAAGGTAACACTCAAATGCGAGGCTGTCAATATGCTGGCGCTCTGCAGCTGCAAGTGGCGACGGAAGCAGTGTCAGTGCACTGCGCAGGTGTGTCGAAAGGAGTGACAGCGGTCCACCATGTCTCATTTGCTGAGAATCTAGTGACTGCACAGTTGCCAGAGAGGAAAATACAGACATGATCTGCACTCACGTGGTCCCTTTAACAGTGGGCCACTCTGTATATTTGAATTCAAATGCTATCCAGGTGTCAAAGCTGTGCGTTTTATAAAACTTAGGGCATACCTTCGAATTGCAGCATATGCCGCTGACATGGCCGAATTTTGAGCAGCTTAGACGCTGAAGCGGCTTTGGGATAAGAACCAGACTGCGTGTCGAAAAAATATCACCTTAACGTGCGAATAAATATCGTCACCTTTAGAGGTTCGCTTCATGCAACGTGACCTTCTAACGTGATGGGCCTGCAGTATAACACTACTGTTTTTGTCTAACTTGGTCAGGACAGCCAGGTAGCTGTCGCAGATGGACTAATCAATCTGGCAAATTGCTCCTGATATTGTGTATCTGGCCTGCGGCATATAAC
This sequence comes from Dermacentor albipictus, assembly GCF_038994185.2. Taxonomy (NCBI): domain Eukaryota; kingdom Metazoa; phylum Arthropoda; class Arachnida; order Ixodida; family Ixodidae; genus Dermacentor; species Dermacentor albipictus. The sequence goes on from NC_091823.1 coordinate 25,110,563, forward strand.
AGCGCACGTCAGCGTCACCGAGGACATTAATAATTCTTATTCTTCATATGCACTTCTAATATTGACGTCCATCACCAGAATGTTCTTTTTGTCATTGATCCTCACATCCGGGATCGCATTGGAAACAATAGCTTCAAGGTGCACATACACGAGATTGATATCGTCGGCGAGGGTCCCGGCCACGAATAGGTTGTATACTGAAGCACCTCCCGTTGTATTTACCGTTGAATCGATTGCTCGGAGAGGAAGAAGGCCGTGACGATTCTACTTTACACCTTCTTCCTTACCACAGTAACATAGTCGCTATCATCAGATGCATTGTTTTCACTGCCTTCATCATTCGAGACGTGATTCCACTTCTTCGTAGCATTTGTTGTCGTCATATTTGCATCTCTCGAGAGTCCAGACGACCCCGCCTGCGCCACAGGGTGCAAATGGAGCGCAGTCACCGCGAAATACACGAAAAGCAGTTGAAAAAACAGCGCAGGCGGGAACTCGGATTCCGCACGGGAGCTACTTCATCCTCAGTTCTAACCTCAGTTATATACTCAGTCTACGACAGCTTTTGTCCTGGTTGGTCTATCATATTAGGAAACTTAATAATACTAAAATGACCAGGACGGACATATAAGATGCGACAACTCAACGCCCACAACACGGCGCCCTCTGTTTTCGTATCTTATATCCGTGTTTTTAGTGCTATGCTGTTTCATTTTCACAGCTTGCACTCATGACATGAGCCACTTATTTTGCTCGCACATGGAATTGAAACATACTAACGATAACGTAGTATTTAGGGAAATATATTTACAAATGAGAAAAAAAGGTATATTAAACATTTCAATATATTTACCCGCCGTGGTGGTGTAGTGGCATTAGCATTGCTAACATCGAGGACGCGGAATAGAATTCCCGGCCGCGGCGGCCGCATTTCGATGGGGGCAAAACGCAAAGACGCCCGTGCAATGTGCCGTGTATAATATTGGGTGCGCGTTAGAGCACCCGAAGTGGTCCAGATTAATCCACAGTGCCTCCCGACGGCGTGCCTCATAACCATATCGTGCTTTTGGTGCGTAAAACTCCGTACTTTTTTTAGAATGTAAATATACTAAAATAATAAGACCGGTAAATGGAACGTAAGCGATTCAGAAACTACTAACGTGCATGCCGCGAAGCAAGCCGCTTTCTGGATTCGCCCAATAAAGACCACCCGGAAGTTAATCATGACGTAAAATCGACAAAGAATCACAGAAAGGCTTGATTTAACTATAGCAGAGCAAGCAGACACAGTTCAGGGAACTGCGATGCACCGCCACAATTCGCTATCAGTGCTTTCCATGAATGTGCGTTTCGTTTTCTACGTTTTATCTCCGCCTTTGCCAAATTTACCGAGACGGGCTACAATTTTCTAGGCCGCCATTATATATACGCATTTACCCGAGGGGACATATTATGCCCAGCAAGAGTGTCTATATAACCTAGCGTGACCAGATGTTGCCATCATATACGGCACGAGGGCACCAGGAATTTCTTGTACTCCGCGTTCAAGCGACCTGCAACGGCCGCAACTGAAGCAACTAATTCACATCAAAGTATTCGAGAAAAACGAATCCTCCGCAGGTTGCAATCTCTCTTGGAGTCTCACATGGCCGTCACTCGCGGCTGCGCTCGCGGCTGCGCTCGCGAAGCGCACATAGAATCGGATGAGGCTGAACAGCGGTCTTGGCACCGAAGATCTCCGCCAGCACATTGGCTGTGCACAGTGCTACCCGCAATTTTCTTATCTCCCGCGCGTCGCATCGCCTCGGCGAGTCGCCTGCTTCGACGGAGCATGTGCGGCAGTGGGCGATTGAGAACGCGCCGCGGCCTCTGAAACTGAGCGTGAGCCAGGACCAACGTCTGCAGAAGTTGGGAAACTAAAACCATTGTTTATGCACGTTACCAAGGTTACGCAGGAGTGATGACCAGGCATAATCAGCCTGCTCATATTGTTCGTAGGTGCGCATTACTGATGTTAAAATCTGCGATTGTGATTCGAAGTGAACGTACAGACGAAAGTGTTTTCCTGACATAGGTAAGACCAGCTAAATAAAATTGCTGCAAATAAAGGAAGGTGGCTATGGAATAGTGTTAAAGCGATAAAATAGTCCTAATAATGAAAGGAACAAAACGGCGGTTGAAAATGAGAGTGGAGGCCCGTATGACGCAGGCAGGTCAACGCTGGTGGCCGGTTCTATTTCTTTGTAGTGCAGGGCTTTGGCTTTATTCGCAGCTCGAACACACTAGCGCCCGAATTCGTATGTCTGATAATCACAGCCATTTCTTGTCCAATCTGATTTAATCATGTCGTGATCATTCTCAGTGAGGCGATCAGAATTACGGAGCACAAGAAACAATGTCCGAGCACACATAAAGCAAAAAAAGAGAGGGTAAGACGTGCAAACACGGACACAAGAGAAATGGACAACACGAACGCCGACCATCAACTGAAGGAATAACTGAGACGAAAAAAATAAAGAATACACAAACCTCATCTGCGCATGCTCTGGAATGGTAGCACCACGTGTCTATCGGGTACATGTGCCGGTCTACGTAATGCACAGTTCCGGCGCCTATTAGAAGCAAGTTATCCTATAGCGTAGTAGTGGTCGCTGTGGCTGAACACTTAAAGAAGTCGATTTCGAGGGGGACGGACGTGTTTACAGAAAGCAGTAATAGCAAGAAAAGAGCAGTAACTATTTCTCATATTAATTCAGTATCGCACAGGCTTTAAAAAGTTGCAAGTAGATACTGTATTAACGCTGTTTTTGCTGATACCAATAAGCTAGGTAAGATATGAGCTGGCGTGCAGAGGAAAATGGAGCAGGTGAAAGGCAAAAAAGAACAGATATTTATCCAATGAAACACATCAAAATCAACAATTTTACTGACTGTCGTATGGGTGTGGTATATAACGTTCCCTTTATAGGTGTGGCCATTTCTACGCAGGGCAAACGGGGCGTTGTATCAATCAGAGGCTAGTGGAACATAAAAGGTCGTTAACCGGTGGATCGCCTTCTATAGTCTTTCCTTACAGTGCCAAGATTGTAACTGCACGCCTCAGTTAGATGAATGCACGATATTGTACAGGCATAAAAATGAAGATGCGCGTCTTATGGTCGAGGCATGGCATATCAATAATGGTGGAAGTGCGTGCGTGAGTCAGCCTTCGATTACCTTACATAAGGAAGAGATCAACTGCCTTAACAGTTATCTCTCACGAAGACCAGCACGTGTACCCGATTGACACGTGGTGCTACCATTCCAGGGCATGCACAGATGAGTTTTGTGTCTTTCTTTTTTTCGCCTCAGTGCTTCCTTCAGTTGATAGTCGGCGTTCGTGTTGTCCAGTTGTGTCCGTGTCTGCACGCCTTACCCCTTTTTTGCATTATGAATTCTTACCAACTATAGCTTAGCTTCCTGTCGTAAAGAGTCCGAGCATACACCGTACGACGCAAAGAGTTGAGTTGATTACGCATACAACCACAGTGATTCTTACAAAAGCTTTCAGCGTACCCACTTTTCTTGCTGTGCGGCTACTGCCCGACACGCTCTTGCTTTAGAGCGGGAGTTCGTTTATGTAATCAGTTTGCGCACGAAACAACTTGTCGTGCGTAACATCTGCGCCATAATGCGACTGCTCGCGCCCCTACGTTCGGCACAAAACTCGCAGGAAGCGTGCCCCACTGTTGGGAAAGAAGCGAAACTAAAGACGCAAGTAATCTCGCATTGTCTGGGAAGGGCAAGCTGCAATGCCTATCACGAACGGTAACAGGAAACTCGCATAGAATGTGGTTGTCTGTATGGTAACGATGTCGGCCGCGCTATCGCAAGCCGGTGTTATCCCTGACAACACTCAAAGCCCCAAGCGACCTCGTTTCCTATGGTAATGCAGGCGAAGCTCTCCTATAGATAACGAGTAGGCGGCCATTCATTCTTCCGAAGGCTCGGGAATTTTTTCTTTTGGTCAATCTCTGTGGCAAAATAACGTAGTCTTAACGCTGCCCTTTGACGTCGACTAAAATCGGAGCAGCATCGACGATCTGTGGCGCACTTCTAAGTGTAACATGGTAACATCTGTCTTCTAACAGCTGTTGATTGCATGCTCACTCGCTTCTTCCTATAAGGGGTGGTGAACCGTCCGAGCGACGGTATAAAACAAAACGCATACGATGAAACCAGGTCATCCGTAGGGAACGCGTTGCAAACAAAATAAAGGTAGTTTTTCTTTCGCGCACCATGCCTTGCGACATTTCCTTTTTACCCTTGTAACATTTACTTGATGTATTTCTCGTTAGCCGTTTACGAAAGTTGCCTGCTATCCTTTTTTACTTCTATTTGTATTCTGTTTATCATAATGCCTTCATTTTCATTCGTCTGATAGTTGACCTTCACCACTTATAAACTTATGCACACATATATAAACATTAAGATAGAGGTACCCGTGGTTACCAGAAAGGTTATAATTAAGAAGTTGACGCACTTCTTGGAACACATCTGTTTATTGTCGACGTTGCGACCCAGGTCGGTCTCCGGCCGACCTGGTTCAACAGTATATATATATATATATATATATATATATATCAGATTATCGTCAGTATCGGAGTTGTTCTGTCATCTGCAGTCTTGTATAGTTATACCACTGGAAGACAGAACGACCGAGCATTACTCTGAAGTGCCATTATGAAGGAGCAGCGTTATATCAGAATGTTCCTTCAGAATGTTGCGCAGACAGACAGCCCTAAATAGCTCTCTTCCATGCGATGTGCACAACATCGTCTTCATCCGACGGGGCATTGCCTTCTCTGTCCTGAGAAATATACCCACGGACGCCACCGCTCTCGGAGCCCACTTGGCGAGCAACAAGTAACTTAGCACGAATGCTGCATGACAGCTATAGGGGGTTAGTGCCTTCGGCTCCGAACTACACACATTGCATTAAGTGCGTGAGTTCAATGCTCAGTGAAGACGGTGGGCGAAGTTTTTTTTTTTTCGTCATAACCCTTTCAGTTACGAGTTATGATGGACAGCCAATAAATGGTCTCCCGTGCTATCCGTGCTGCCTCCCCCCCCCCATCCCCCATCCCCCCTTGAGAGACTGCGCTCACCAGCTCAGACGTCTGCAGGAGCAGCGATGGTTGACCCAGCAAGCGCGCGGTGTGGCGCGAGCAAATGGCGTCCTAAGCTAAAAGCTCCACTCTACGAGGAAGTTTTTATCTTTTTAGGCTATACATAACTTTGCACCAAGGTGCTGCAGACTCCACTGAAAGAAAAACAAACGGGTACGATGGTCGTTTGTGCATTTTCTAGTGTCTTCGTAATTGTAGAGTGATTAAATTCTGATCTTTTGTACAGTTAGTTATGTCGTGTGCTTAATTAAAATAAGTATACAACCAGCTTTCCATTTTCTTTGTTTTCTTTATTTCACAGATTCCTAATGGTGGAGTTTACTTTTGATGAGTGAGTTAGCCGCCCCTTAGATTGCCTATCTCCCCACTGCACATCATTTGATAAACAACAACAAACACAACCGGCTAAAGTACGTTCGCAAGTTAAATATTGGTTGAAAACATTATGAAGAAGGTAAAACTGTTCTTTCATCACTAAGAGGTACATGGCACGTAGAACATCCCGCCGAACACGGAAGTGTGTTCAAGAAATGGGACGTGTGTCTCAGTTTGTCAACACGTGTCGGTAGTAGGGGCAAGTGCTTCGAAATGTTTCACTCTTTACCGGCTTTGTGAAAGCAATGGACGTTTTTTTTCTTTTTCATTTTTTTAATCATTTATGCAAAACTGTGGAGCATGCAGGCAAGCCGAAAAGAGATCACTTTACTTTACTGTCCCGAAAAAAACCACGATTTGATTATGAGGTACGCCGTAGTGGGAGACTCCGGATTAATTTTGACCACTACGGGATCTTTAATTAACGTGCCCCCAATGCACAGGACACGGGCGTTCTTTTTTTTTTTTTTCGCCGCCACCCAAATGCGGCCGCCGCGGCCGGGATGCTTATATCGAAAATCCAGAAGGCACGAAGCCTTAGCAACTGCTGTTGAACGCGATCGGCTGAAACGCCGCCGGCGACACTCAACGTCATTGCAACCGTAGTGAGAGTACGCCGCGCCGCCTAACGCCATTTACGCTAACCTAATCCTAACCTAACCTAACATATCGTGGTTGACATGCGAAGGCAATAATCCTCACGGCGTGGCATCAGAGCGTTGCCGTCGACGTTTCAGCCAATCGCGTTCAACCGCGGTTGCTAAGGCGCTGTGCCTTCTAGATTTTCAATATATGCGGCCGGGATTCGCGATCACCCCACCTCGTGCTTAGCAGCGCCAAGCCGCGGGTCGCTCCTATTTTTACAGCAGTGTGTCGACCTCAACCCCGTAGTCTACAACTCCGATATTGGTTCCAAAGTATGTATACCGGAATTCAACATCTACTTTCCTAGTGTTATATGTTAAGAAGAGTAAATGCAACCTGAAACGCTTAAGGAGCGATAAATCTGTCATGCAAACCATGACATAACAATTCTCACCGTATCATTTATAAACTATATATTCGTTCTGCTATCTCTCCTTTTCGCCTGTGTCTTTAATACGTAGTAGTAATCAAGTGCCGAGGCAATATTTCAAAAGAAGGTGAATGCAGCAAACTAACATTTGCAATTGTGATAAAAAGTTGCCACGATATTACAGCGATTTCTTTTCCGATGCTATTCCTTTTTGCGCTTCATCAGTGGTTAAAAACAGGCCACCCACGCTATCAGCGGAATCCACCGGCAGTGAACGGTGAATTATAAAAGTGGCATAGAATCGAGTGGAAGTAATCACTACAAAATCGTCGCCCAGCTTGCCCCATTCATGCTAAAACAAAAGGATTTTCAAAGTGTCGTTTCACCTCATGTTCTAATGCCATGCGAAGAAGCTGCGCAGGTAAAATCGACAAGAAGTTGATCAAACGGCGAATGCGAAAAGAAAACTGAGGTGAGGTCCCTCGGCGACATATCTCGTTTCGGAACGCTGCTATCTTGTACAGTTAGAGTGTTTCCAAGCGCAAAATATATATCACGGGTTTAGTATATTCTAATATTGTGTGGCATTTTTAGCTTACAGATGTGTGCCCCCTTGTTTAAGGGAAGCCAATAGCTGTCAGTACGGCTGGAATAAAAGGGTAGTCATCGATATTGCAGCCTTTATGTTACTTGGCGAAGGCCAAGTAACATTAGCTTCTCAGTAGAAATACTATTAGAATACTAGGCCACATTTAAGTACTTTCGATCATTCCAGATCAGATAATTAAAGGGCCATATTAAATATTATCCGCACCTCTTGCCAAAAATGAGCTGTATTCGTACAGAGTATAAACACATGTTGCAAGGATTCCGAAACCGGCCCCAATAGGTAATTTGTAGAGCATGGGATTAAGAAGTCTGTTTTTAAGCAACGTATTTACAGGCAGTACTTCCAGGTCGAACATCACATCTGACTGCAGGCCTAATTAGGTAACGCGATAGGTGCTTTAGTACATCAGACGCCAGTTGACTTCCCTTCCTATAGAACGGTACAGTAGCGGTGGAAAGATCAGGTTAGTTGTGTCCTAATATAGTTTCTTAGCATTAACTTGCTATATGTATTCAGTATAGCATGTGTGCTCGAAGATACGCGCTGGCTGCTCCAGTTCTCTGTAAAACCTTAATTCCAGTGCTCTCGATCCTCCCTGAGCGTCCTCCAACCAATCGCTCATGTAAGCCGCTCGAAGCTGCCTTTAAACTTTGATCTTTGAACCTTTAATTTCACTTGGAGCGAAATAGGCATGAAAGATTGATAAGGGTGGGCCAATTATCAGCTCGACGTACATTTTGAACCACTCTGTCAAATTAGCCTCTGCAATACTGCGAAGAGACGCTTAATGTTGTTTATAAACATAACGTAGCTCAGTATGATTCGGCAGAACTATGACAAGAGTTCACCATTCTTTTACGTTGTCGCGACGAGTTCTGATTATTTCATACGCAACTACCTTGTGTTAAAGACCTGCTAACAAGAATTTAGATATCTTCGAGACACAAGATAAACATTAAAGACTCGGTTCAATGAATTGTTGGGTAATGAAGTCAAGATTACCTTATGCCATTAGAAACTGTACCTCACCTATGGTTAAGTGTAAACGAGCTTTAAATGACTGAATTTGAAAAACTGGCGAGCTGCAACACTCACCGGTGACTTGCGTAAAGCAAATGATGCAACAAAAGCGGTGAATTCTGGTCAAAAGTCAGCGCAGAAAGAGTTTGCTATGTAGAGGCCACTGCCCCGTGGCATACACATAATTTTGAAGCATTGTGTTCAAACTTTTTGCTTTTCTATTCTCTAATCGCTGCTGCTGGTGTATTCTTTTCCGCGCGCAAACATCGCGACTTACAGAAACTCTCTTTAAAACCTCCTCCTTTTTAAGAGGCTCGCTTAGCACTTTTTTTTTCTTTTTGGCGCATGCAAGAAGGCTGTCGTCGAAGTACGCAACTCTGCTCTAAGGGACCCACGTGCACTTTCAAGCAATTTTGCAGCGCAAAGGACCGAACAGCCAGACACACGTCGACCGGATCACTGCGAGTGTTGCATCTTCGCCTTTTAGGGACTCACTTCCCCAGCGCAGGCTGGCAGCTATTAAGTCGGAAGACGCCGCAGTAATTCTCTCTCGAGCACTGCAAGCACTGCCTCGCACGTTTTCGAGAAGGCCATAAATAACGCTCAGTGAAACAGTGTACTCCAACAGCTCGCTTTTTTTTCTCTCTGTAGACTAGGTATTCGGCACTGCACCGTTGGGCCGCTCGGCCACTACCGTGAATCTGACGCGCAACTTTTCGTAGAAGGAAGGCACTGCTGCCCAACGTACGAGCGTATAGTCGGTCTCACAATTTCGGTGCACCGCCATGGAAGCAGAAGCCAGCGTCTTCAAAGCGGAAACCGTACTTACGAAGCGGTTTGCAATGAAAGACGGTTCGTCACTGGGCGAGGTCCGCGCACTGACCAATCACGGTGGGCAAGACAACAAGGGCCAAGGAATTAGCATTCTCACGTTCGAGATGTTTTAATAAAATGCTGATTAAATGACTCAAGCATGAGGTTACACAGTGCCGAGACTTCAGTAAAGTGCGTTACGCGAGAGGGAAACGTATCGCGACTATAGCGCTCCATTTTACAAAACTTCCTTTTGAGAAAAAAAAAATTGTTCCTGAGAAACGAGGGCTGCTGGCGAAGAACGCAGATGCGGCGCGCTATTGTGCGAAACGAATGAACCGGAATTCTGCGATGTGTTGGCGAAACATCCTGTGTTGTGAAACATCCTGGCTATACGCGCTGCTTTGTAGCGCGACTAGGACAAGTAGCACAAATGGTTTCCAGCAGATTGTACTGTCACGGACATAAAGGGACGGCGACACACGTGCCGTTCTGTCCGTGACAGTACTTTCTGCTGGAAACTATTTGTGCCATGTGCAAACAACGAACTCGGGCCAAGAGTGTTCTGATGCACAAGTATCAAGGCAATGCGAATAAGACGGCGTCTGAACTCACGACAGTTCCATTCCCACTGCAGCAAGTCGCTTATGTAAAGATATTAGAATGGAGATACGAGCAGCCAGAAAGCGACAACAAAAGGACGAAGAATAGAAAGAAAGAGCTCACTTCCCTCGGAGATATGTGTGCTAAAGATGTTTTTATTTTTTATCATGCGTTCCGATCTATTCAATTATTTTCCTTTGTAAAAGGCATTAATGCAACGCTTACACCAATGCCAACTCTCCCAATCCTCAACCCTAGTGAGCTTACACATCTTTCAGTACGGTGCAATCCGAATGCCTCGATAATCGGATAAAACGAGCGCAGCCCGTGCACTGTCAAACCACATTTCCCGCATGTTATCTAATGGCGCGAGTCTTGTGTGCGTCGTAGAGGTTGTTTGATACCTAACAAGTCCTCAGATGTCGCTGTCCCTGCTTTATAACGATACGCAATAGAACCCGGTGATGGATGGTGTGTGCGTGTGCGCGTGCGTGTTCGTGTGCGCGCGTATAATGTCTGCATTGCGGCAAGCCGCTAGCACGTTTCTCGGGAGTCACCGGGGCACGCCTTTTGCCGGACTTGTTCAGCTCGTGCCCAGCGCTTGGCGACGACCACGGGGGTCGGCCGACAGAGGAACGTTGCAGAAACATTGCAGCAGGTCTTGCACAACCTGTTAAAAGCTTTCATTTGATTTTCTTTTATTCCACTTATGCCTTGGGGCAAATACTCCTGCAAGAAATAAGTTTAGGAAGGGAGGGGTTGGTGAAGTTGAGTGCGTCAGAATGGGTATAAAATAAAGCGAACTCGTTCGGTTAAGAACGTCTGGGTGCAATGTTTATTGTTGGCGAAACAGGGATAAACTGGCTACAGGACAACTAATCCTGGCTACGGTAAGAATCTTCGGTCGGGTCTTGAGTCTGCTGAAATGTCGAAGCGGTGGAGGCTGACGGCAACCAGCGGCTCTTCTGCATCGGGGTGTAAAGAGGGATACGAGAGACTCAGCAAGTGAGCGAGATCCTGAAGTTGCAACGGTCATGGTGGATAGTTGCAATACTTACAGGCGCTGCAGTGCAGGGACGGTAAAATTTCACGACATCGGCGCGAAGAGAGATGTAAGAACATCAAGCAGTGTGGGCGATCAGGAGGAAAGCCAGTAGAGCATGCTGCGAAGCGGCGATGACGTGGTCGATAAGAGTCTGCGAAAAGTGTATTTACTTATTTGAAAAGGCCGATGAAGCGGGGATAGTTGGGGGCCTTCCAATTTGTGTTTACGCCATATACGACACAGAAACAGAAAATACGTACAAACTAACGTTAGGGAAATGTTTGAGCAACAGTTATTTACTTGTTTATTTAGGTTATTTATACTGTCATCCCATTTAGGGCTTATAGGAAGACTGGAACGCATATACAGAAAAAAATCGCATTTGTACACGCGTAAAATCAACACAAATAGCACGGATACAAAGCATTTGAAAAATGAGCAATTGCACTCTTGCTCAGCCATTGTTCAGGGCAGCTGGCTAGTAGAAGCTACCAAGGAACTTGATTTCTTTTTCTTGCTGTTCTGGAGGTGCGAGCCACGATAAATCTGGTGAAGTTCCGCATATAGAGGTTGCTTAATTAAGGGGAAGTGGGAAAACAGTGAACGTCCATGCCTGCAAGTATGGCGGTCTCGGCGGAATTTATGGTTACATAATTTTGGACGCGAAGAAACAGGCACGAAGGCCTTTCATTTGTTCACCAAATAGCATGCGAATGGAGCTTCTTCGTCCCCGAGAGAAAAGTAATGGTGCTTACCTGAGCTGGCTGAGAGCGAGAAGGAGTTTTGCGCAGGCAGCGCTGAAAGCGCCCACAGGCCGCCCACAAGATGTGCTCAACGGCTGCGCGTTCGCAAGCGAACTGTAGCGCTGCTGCGGTGCGGAATTTGTGCAGTGTGATGAAAACCAACTCGCTAAAAGTGTGGGAAACGGCCAGGCTGTTGCGAGCGACATCGTGGGCTGGGTCGTGAGCAGAGATCCACTGAAACATCAGAAACAAAATCACGGACGACACTTACGTGACGCCTTCGCTAAGACCGTCGGCAGACACCTACACTCGTGCGCATTTCCATTAGATTGAAGTCGCTCAAGTGCTCCTATAGGGGAGGCACGGGCCTCTTCGAATAAGAGAAGGGTGAAGTAGGGTGCAGTGCCTGACAGAGCAGCTTTTGCTAAAGAAATTTACTTTGTGAACACGGCAGTAGCTTCACTGGCGAGTATCGTTAACTATGGCGAGGATGACGAGTGACTAATACTGGTGCAAATGAGCTGCATAAGCTGGAGTAAGCTTTGCCGACAGCGTTCAGAAAGAACAGTCAAGCGAAACGCTATATTATACAAGTGGAAAAAGTTATGTGGAATACATGAAGCAAATAGAATGACCGCAGAGGAAGAGATAACTACTTGTAGCAGACGAGAATAGGCCTGCATCACGCTTAAAATTGAACGGTGCTACAGATTTACGGCGTTGTTAAGTTAGTAACACCAGGGCTAAAGACATAAGACAGCCAGGCAGCCTACCAAGTCGAGGATCTCGTCTACCTCGTTGAAGGCGGGGTGGAGACGCTGCGATACGTGATCGCGCACACGTTCCACGACGGCAGCAGGATGAGTGGCCGCGTGGACTGCATGCCCGATGACCCTGCGAGTCCGCTCTACCTGCGAGAGTCAATACTGTGTCAGTGCATAGTTTGAAGTGTATGCTGCACTAGCCGCGGTGCTGGTGAATGCAATAATTGTCAAGCTTTAACGTACCACAATAGTGAGAATTCAGAGTAGTTGGTGAAGCATCGATATATTGAAAAACGGCCCTGCTTTACAAGACCACAGAAAAACGTGGTCATCTATATATGGTTGAGCCAGCATGGTCGTTCAGCATGTTTATGCTCCGTCTTGCACGAGGGCTATCAGATGCTTCATAGCGGAGATGTAATTTTGACTACATGGGACACTGAGCGTCCACCGAAATCTTACCTCAGCGTTCGACCACTGTAGCATACCGCCTACGATGGATGTGGCTGCCGCAGTGGAAAAATGACCGTGAGGAGAGCCGCAGAACGCCGCTACAGCTGCTTCGCCGAGGGGCTACGTTTATTGGCATTGAAGGCAATTTCTTCTGATAGTAATTTACGCCATTGCTAAGCTTATACGCGTGTATGCAGTCTCAAAATCCACTATTTCTGTGCCCCAGTTTAGCTGTAATGGATCTTTGGCATTTGAACCAAACACGAGTATTTCGACAGGGGTTCTGAAGAAATAAAATAAATGAAATAATAAGAAAAAGAGTAACCGAGTAAGGCTAGAATTTAAGCTCAGTGACACACAAAAGAAGTGGAAAATCGTAAAATATGGTACTCTCGAAAGCGGCAGTTTTCGCCAGCGTAGACAGTTTTCCGCCATAAACTGTACACTACACGACAAACCGTCGAGTAACGTCAGTGACGACAACCACAAACCCGAGACGCACATCGGAGCAGCTTTAAGGGCAACTGATTACCTCAGGTTATATTGCATGGCGTGAAGCATTACCTGCTCATGAGCGCAACGCCGCACTTGCACGACCTTCCGGCGACCAAAGGCGACCACGTCTGCGGCAATTTCTTCGGGCCGGCGCAGGACGGCCGGACAGCGCTGCTCCAGCTTCTCGATGCCCCGACAGGCAAGCGCGTCCGCGTGCTCCAGCTGCGGACCCAGTGCCACACGCAGCACACGTTCGCAGCATCCAACAGCGGTGGCAGCCGCGTTTTCAGATGCCGACAGAGCCGCCGAGAGCAACGGTGACCGCGCCTTGATTGCGGCGTAACGCTGCGAGACTACGTCGAACACTCCGGCCACCAAAGGGACAGAGGCCAGTCGCTCGACCAAATGCAGCTGCTGATTCGCGGCGCCATCGCCGGCTGCGCGATTCGGATTTGCTGCTGCCATCGCAACTGCTGGAAACGTTGCCCTCGCTTAAGATATATTTCTGCTCTATCTTCCGCAGCCCTCACGCTTGTTCAAAAGGAATCAGCAGCTCGTATACCTCGTTTATCATTTTATACTACAACTTCAACACCAAAATATAAAAAACAGTATCAAAAATGCGAAGTGTTATCACTCAAGACGTCGTCACCTTGTTAAACAAAATACGTGTGAGACTATCGCCAGGCGGTACTTTGCTGCGACTGCGTCAATAACATCTGGATGCGCGCTGTTAGATATGGAGCTGTTTCCTGCGATTACTTCGAGTTCCCCAGACCACATCGGATTGCAGCACAGCTAATTGAGGAATGCAGAAGCAGGAAAGCGCATTCCAGAGGAGACACGTGCAAACAAGTTTGCGGCCCCCAGGTCGTGTGCCGCCGGGATTAGAAGGGGCCCTGGGACAATGGAGCTCAATCCCCACCCCCACCCCCCTTCTCCTCATTAGAAGAAGTGCATTGCAAGTCTGCGAGGCAAGACCGCAGAGAGCCGCCAGGTGTGACACCGCGACACGGGCGCCTACCATTGGCTGAAAGTGGCGTCATCGGAGCGGACTCTCCCATTGGTCAAACATGACGTGACTTACAGTGCTCGAAGGGCTTATAAGAAGCCTTCCAGAGATTCTGGGACAGTCCCTGATTCCCTGATTCACCTCTCTCGAACGTCTTGCCGCGGGCCGCAGCGTCCGAGTTGCTGCCGGCCCGTAATGACTGTACGACTGTTACTTGTCGCTCACCTCCTTGTAAATAATGTAGAATAAACCCTCCCAAGTTTGGGTTTTCATCCCGGAGTCCGTCCCCCAACCCCTACAGCGCGTACGTGAATTCCGTGATGGGTTAAGCGCGACGCAAGATTTCTCTCACAATGTTGGAATTTAAACTTTTACCACAAAAGCGTTTCTCAGCAGATGTATTTCGCGATAGTATTGTGGCGTTGCAGCGTTTGTAAATGGCACTAGCGACATGCGACGCACTTCTCATCATAATTCACGGAACAAAGACAACTAGTTGTTGTTGTTGTTGTTTATGACATCCCCATTCAACGTTGCAGTTAAGAACGTAAGCATGTGCCGACAGGAGCAATAAGACACGCCCGAGGTTCGTAACAACAAGATAGTTCCTCTCCTATCTGGCGACAGCTGTTCATTGCAGCCACGTTTCTTTTCTCGCTAAATGCACCACTCGTGCAACGTCAGCGTTTTTAATGCCAAGCACCGCCAAAAAAAAAAAGCGCGGGAGGGGGGGGGGAGGGCTATAAACTTCTTGCACTTTTTTAAATCGATTGCATTATTGCGATGGGAACAGCACCTCTTGCAATTAAGCAATCAATCGCAGTGCAAAACAAAGTTGAAAAAAGCCACTTCCAAGCAGCGTTTGTGGAACCGACTTCGACCCCGAGTGCCAAGCGAGGACTATAGTGCTGGATGACGCGGCGCGATGACATACCATGCGCGACGGCAGAGCTTGCAAAACACACGCGTTGAGGGGATCAGGAACAAACGAAAAAGATAAAGTGACGATGATGCCCTCTGCGAAGCAAACGCGATAATATAATAACACACGGGTTCTCTCAGTTATTCTGGCAGTGAAGAAAACATATTTCCGTAAAAGTGAAACAGAAGCAGTAAACTGCAGCGGTGGCGTAGAGGTATACAACACCCGCCTCACGTGCAAGAGGTCCGTGGCTCGAATGCCGGTGCCGGCAATTTTTCACCGGATAAAAAAAAAATCCGCGTGTTGATAAAATTGCACAAACAGGCCTGGAGTGTGGCCTGACCCCGGTGACCAGAACCGGTAACGCACTCCCTCACCAGAGCAGGATTGGCCACCCTGGTGCAGTACTTGGCCACAACTTCCTATTATGAACACAACAATCAAACCCCGGCCCCTCAGTCCCCAGTACATGACCGGGGTTGTTGGAGAAGTATGGGAGAGGCCTTTGCCCTGCAGTGGGCGTAACCAGGATGATGATGAAAAAAGCGCGTGATTTTCAATGTTGCCTTCACACCTTCTAGTCGTGCATGCGGCGTATTCGTGCGTCACGGTGAAGGGCTTGTTGGTATGACACCAAAATGAATCTTGCTTTTTTTCTTTGTGCCTTATCCCTGTCTCTATATATTTTCTTCTGTCGGATGTCAGTCAAGAACTATACGCGTATTCGCGGGCTTCTTTCGTGCTTGAAAAAAAAACACCTTTATGTAGCACCTAATGCACAACAGAAAGCTGTATCGGAAGTTTGTCATGTTGCTCTAAAATATTCCCATTGATACATTTCATTAAAATATAATATTTCAGAAGATAATTAATTAATACAAATTACGTATTATGTAATTAGGCGGAATACAAAAAATAATGAGTATCTCCAAGTGACGGCAACCAACATTACCTTGGTTCTGTCCAGCTATGTGGCGCTCGCACATCTTTAAAGTTTGGCTCAAGTTACGTGGAACATGTTGTGCCCGATAGTTGTGCTCGATAGTGTCTACAGAAACAGTTGAGAGAGAGAGAGACCACCGCATGTGCCGCACGTAAACTCGTGCGCTAAAGCAGAACGTGCAGTATGTCATTAGCGTGCGAGTCGTTCCCAGATGCACGGAGTCTACGTGTAACGCGGCGTGATCTTGCGCTGCATTTCCTGCGCCTTGACGTGCTCCGACACGCCACTGTCTGCAGTGGCTTGCACGTGAAGAAAACAAGCAAGACATGCACGTCCAAACAGGAAGAATATTCGGCGGAGTGAAACAAGGCCCCCGCAACGAGATCGAGTCGTGGCGCAGGCAAAGCGCGCGCCGCGCCGGGAGAGTCGCCCGCCGGGATCCACCGAGAATACCGCCTCCTCTCGCGAATATTGGCTGTATATGCGGCGCCGTGTGGCACGCCAATATCGCCAGCCTGCGACATGACCCCGGATGGCCGCCCACCCGATTCGGCAAAGCTCTGCCGCCGTATAGACGATACACGTTGCGCACCGCGACTCCTGACCCACGCAGTCCCTGGATCACTCGAGCCGCTCACGCTGCGTGTATATACACAGGTCATCCGATTACGAAAATCACTGTTATCTACGACCACTAGTCCTGCGCAATGACCTGGCGCGACTGACGAGGCCGTGTTACTTTACATGGACGTCACTAGCAACGCTTTCAGTTTCGTGCAAGTCAAGCTTCTTAACGATGGTCTGTCGGTTGGCCACTGGCTGACGAATGAATTTTGATTTAAATATCCTCTTCGAGGAAGGAGCGGGGCCTGGTGGCCAGAATGAAATCTGTCGGACTCTTGTTTTCATAGTGGAAAAAAGATTGTGTGAAAGATTATCGAGGTAATCATATTGGTATTTTTAGTAACGTCTCACTTACATCTTCGTTTTAGCGCTGTTCTAGAAACAAATGAACCAGTTTAATTTGTAAGTGTGAAGCTGGTATTACTGAAGCCTCTTATTCAGGAAAGAAACAGTGTCAAGCACCGTTACAATATTTCCTTCGTCTGAAGCAGAAATTATTAAGGCGAAAGGGCTTATTTCTAGGCTCATGGTGAAGTTTGTGTCAGCAGACTTGACCACTGGAGTGTCCTCCGAAGCGCCATCACGCCATAGGAAGATAGATTAAAGACAGATTAAAGAATAAAAAAATGATTGATAGTGATAGTTAGTGAATGATAACGTTATAATGAAGATTGGTAGAGGTTAATAATGACTAGTAATGACTAATGATGACTACTTATGACTTGTAATGACTCCGAAATGACCAATATGTCTAACGACGGCTTGTAATGACCACAATTGATTAGAAATGACTAAGAATGTCTAGTAGTAAATGAGTAGTAATGACTAAAATGTCTACTAATGACTTGTAATGACTATTAATGACTACAAATTGGCCAATGTGTCTAACGACGGCTTGTAATTACCCCAATTGATTACAAATTACTAAATATGCTTACTAGAGAGCAGTAATGACTAATAATGACTGAAATGACTTGTAATGACATCTTATGACTACAATATGACCAATATGTCTAACGACAAATTGTAACGGCTACAATTGATTAGAAATGACTAAGAGCGCTTAGTAATGACCAGTAGTCACTAATAATGACTGAAATGACTTGTAATGACTACTGGTGACTTTGATACCACCAACATGACTAACGATGGCTTGTGATGACCCCAGTTGATTATAAATGACTAAAATGCTTAGTAGTGAGCAATAATGACTAATAATGACTGAAATGATTTGTAATGGCTAATAATGGCTACGAAATAACCTATATGTCTAACAACAACTTGTAACGACTACAATCCATTAGAAATGACTAAAAATGCTTAGTAATGACCAGTAATGACTAATAATGACTGAAATGACTGGTAATGACTACTAATCACTAGGATATGACCAACAAGTCTAACGATGGCTTATCATGACCACAACTGATTACAAATAATTAAATATGCTTAGTAGTGAGCAGTAATGACTAAAGGAAAGACGAGAAAGAGAAGAGGCAAAGAAAAAGAGACGAATGATATGAGGAGGAAGAGTAGGCTCTCGCCGTTCACCTCTTAACAGAGATCTTAAGAGACGCTGTAATTTTTTCTGATAGGCGAAGAAAATTTAAAGCGCCCGAATTAACCGGTCCACAAGGGCAAAAGATAAAAAAAAATAAACAAACATTTGTCGACAAGGACATGGTGCTTCACTTCCGGAAAGTCGTTAAAGCCTCGACGTATTAAATCTGGGTATAAGCTGGTATCCATTCGCTTCCTGATTGGCAACAATCCAAGCAAGGATGGTACTGAGCATTTAAGACACTGAAGGCACTTTTTCTGTGTCCAAAATAATCTTTCCTCTAAACGTCTACGCGAAATAAAGAAAGAAGAGAAGGAAAAAAATGTAAGTAAGCATAATCATTTTTCCTGCACGTCTGATTGGTACCTTATATTCTTCGACGGCCTCTAAAGGGGTTTCAGCAAAACGACGCCCCCCTCCCATTCCGTGATAACGATTAAAGATCCGTATCCTACCAACCAACGGTTTCTTCTTTATTTATTTATTTATTTAGTTATTTACCTATTTATTCAGCACTACAAGATGTGTACGCCTACCTCTTCAAGCTACAGCGGCTAAAAGAAAAAAGCAGAAATTCGACCAATGCGATGAAGCACAAGGTTCCTCCCTACTTCGAGTAACTACACAGAGATCGAAATAGGTTGTGGCAAACTTCGTTCCTTAAGGCTTGTGGCTGCGTGCACACGTACACCAAGCAACAGTTTCCAAGTGTATATTCCCCGAACAGGCTTAGGTATTCCAGACAGAACAGTTTCGTACTAAGCCTGCCGGCGCGAGATCGAATCACGAACTACGGCGGCTGCATTTAAATGGGGCTGAAATGCAAAAAACGCCCTTGTACCGTGCATTGTGTGCACGTTAAAGAACTACACGTGGTCGAAATTAATCCGGAGTTCCTCACAATGGCGGACCTCATATTCGAATGGTGGTTTTGGCTCGTGCGTAAAGCCCCAATTTTCTTTTTTTTTGTTAGAACAGCTTCATATGCTTAAGCAGTTAGAGTGTTTTATACGAAAGAAGAGTCAAATTTAATCCGGCGTCCACTTATCCTTTCATAACTAGAAAAATAGTTTAACCCAAAAAAAAACTATGCAAGTGGCATGCGGCCGCGGTTGTGCACGTACCTAAGGTCATGACAAATGGGCAAAGTGTCGATATAAGGAACTGGTTTAGAGGCGTAAATGTAAGCCCGCATTGCAATTTTCTTTGGGAGTAAAGTAATTCAACGATACATTTGTTTTGTTCGGTTTGGATTACTACTATGACGATGACGGCAGGCAAGTGGCAAAAGATATCCAGATGCACAGCGCAGAATCTCTAATCACAGCTCTTTGTTCGTTTGTTTTTGTTTTGTTTTGTTTTGCATTGCATTGCTTTGCTTTGTTTTGCTTGCTAACTATCAGCGACTGTCTGTTTTGCTAACTGTCTTCAGCTGCCTAGTAATCAAGCCCGCTGCGCAAGCGCGGGCTGCTCCGACGTGGTTGCTTTCTTTAAGCAAGTGCGCGACAGCGCTCGTAAAAGATTCCGGGCCCGAGTTCACGCAGCTTTCTGTTGATACGTTATCATTCGAAGTGGCCGGCCGCTTTCGATATTGATCTGTCCACCATCGGGATCGGCTGAAATTTTCCCTTACGAGCCTATCTATCATAAGGGATTCTTGTAAACACGGGCCCTGGTCTATGGCGCAGCCGCATATGTTTAAACCTTGGGTACGATTACCGCTCGGACACGCTGAGCATCGATGAGGCGCGCCCATTGGGCTGCTGGAACGGCCCGATCAGTGGTAGATCAAGCATATTACTCTATGTATCAAGTACGAAGGCGAAGGGCACGTATGCCGCGCCACACGAGGCGGCGCCAAATATGGACGGGAGGCACGATGCGCGCAGAAATGCGATTTGTGCCTTGGAGTCGCGGAAAGGGAAATCGTAATGCGATAAGCTCCACGTCGCCGCTACGAACGTCACTCGATTACGTTGGTCCGTTGCTGTCCCGTCGGAAAGAACTTTCTGAACTCGCTTCGCAAAGTGGGACTCGCGAGTTCCACTATGCGAAGCGACTTCCTTGCCGATAAGGTATACGAAAGAGACAGAAAAGTGCGTATTATAGGCTTATCAATAAGTTAAATCTAATTATGAGAGCGTTTTTCTTTTTTTGCGTTTCGCACTCATCGAAATGCGGCCGCCACGGCCGGGCTCAAACCCACGACCTCAACTCAGCAACCCAACGCCAAACTCGAATGCTCAATTTCGTGGCTCAAGAACAAGAACTGGGGCATGCATTTACATTTTCCATAGTCTATAACAGCCGGCCGCGACGGCTTACTTCGCGTCCGCTTTGCTGCCAGCAAGTATACGCAGTCTAACGAGCACGTCTGCCTAGAGCTTGTGCAGCCCCTTTTCGATACAGCTATGACATAATAGTTTTGCACTGAAACTGCGCTGCCTGCGTTGCTACATGCTTTATTTGAAAATCATTAGTAGAAAAGTATCGCAACTAAAGAATGTCCAGCTGACGTGCGCTTTTCTTCACGTGAACTTCGTGCCATTTCGAAATATTCCGTCTTGCTAAGGACTTGTACGAAGCTCGGCCGGCTTAGCTTTGTCTACATCTACGACGACACTACGAATGCAGACCCGCTGAGACTGCATTTTCTTTTCAAGGAGTTTTACCAGAAGGCGACGATAAAGTGAACGTAAAAGTGACAGTGCAGAAATAACGTTTACTTCCCATTAGCAGCCTCAATGTGTGTCCCATAAGGCCTAGACCTATATAGAAAAGGAAAGAACAACGAACTGACCTTTAGTTACTTCTTCCTTTTACTCACAAGTGCTGTCCTTTATGTGACGACAGCCAGTGCCGATGGAGCTCTGGTGATTAGTAAGGCTCATCTCACATGAATGACTCGGAACATTTTCTTGGAAGCTGCAACAGAGAGAGCGTCGTTAGCCTCTGAAACAGCGAGGAGACAGCTCCGGAGTGACGCAGTCTGCTTATCCGTTCTTACATTTGCTCTTATTCCGTTGCTTCTAGAGCAGCAGTAAAGCTGTAAGCACGGAGCAAATTACGCTGTAGGTAAAAATAATACGAATAGCTTGTTCGTCGTACATATAACACGTTCTTTTTCTGTGTTAAAAGTGTAACGATGGCACAAAGCGCATAACATTACTGGCAGTCAGGGCGCGGTGCTGTTACCTCTCTTACAGCTGCTAATCTTCACCATAACTTTTTTTTCAGCTTTCCTATGGAGTAGGTGGGCTAGGAGTGGAGCTCAAACAGACCTCGCTGCAATTTCTTATCATTAATTTTTTTCTATCTCTCTTCTTTCAGCGCGATTCAATGAATGTGTGATATAGAGGAAATAAAATTTATGTGGGACTTTAACAAATATAAATTGTTGAAGAGCAATTTGAATTTCTTTACAATCCCGCAGAAGTAAACACTCTTTAGTTTGCAGAGAAGCGAGTGAGAACTGAGATTCGCTAAATTGATTTAGTAACAAAAACAAAATGTAATTGCGGTCCCTGCAGCACAATCAGCTAAACGGAACAAAACAAACACACTAAATATCACCATATTCGCCACGGCATCGACTCATGCACTTCTCCCATTCCATTAAAATTTCGCAGTTGTACCAAGTTATCATTTATTATTTTAAGACGTGTGCTGAAAAATTATATCTATGTAATCTATGGTTAAGATTTGGCGTTCTCTTTTATTTAAGGTTAAAAATTATTTATCAACTATTTCGGCTTCATCACAGAACGAGCTGCGCTGTGACAGTTTGCTACTTTTGTTGATTTGTCTCATATGAAAGGAACGAAATTATATCTACGTGACACAAGGGGACTCCTGCAGCCATTCAGCAAGCTGCGCATGCCGTTTCAGCACAGTATAAATCGCGCAAATGGAATTGCAGATGGCGCGAAATAAACGCGTAGCACCAGAATACCTTAGCCCTGGAATAATTTTCTTTATTTCGTTCTCGCTAGCAAATTATAAAGGATATCTCGACTAGGAATATAAAACACTAGAGAGATCAATTTCTTTAAAAAAAAAGACAAGATAAGAAGTAGAAAGCTCTTCAGCTCCATAAAGAGAGGCGGAAAGAGGTCTGAGCTCCTTGCACCCGACATCCGCCGAAATTACGAAAGCTTGGCACCTAACGACACCGAGTGAATGACGGCAAAATAATTGAAATTGCCGTATTTTCGACCCATACTTTCTCAAGGCACGAGAGGTTCGCCGAGCGTGAAGAAGCCGAATGAATGGTGCTCTGAATACGAGCGACGGAGGGTCCCGAAATTTCCACTCTGCCATCGCTGTAGTTTCTCTCCGGCCGGTGTGAGGCGAGTCACACGCAGCTGTCGCTCCTAAGCCACGTGACTCCGCGGTAAGAGTCAGGCGTCTGCACGCTCGACGGAAGCTGACCCACTCAGTAGCACCACCTCGCCGTTCGCAATCTGCCGGAAAGAAGGTGGCACTTCATTTCGCAGTCTCAACGCTGACTAATTAAGTGCAAAGGACCCACGCATCTCTCTGGAGAGTTGGTGCGACTCGACCGTCTCTCTCGCGGCGTGTATAGGGTAGGTGCGGCCCGCTGCGTTGCTCCAGAAGTGCCCGAAATATCCGGCGTGTCATGCCAAGACTTCCGTGGAATATTCACCCTTCGACCGTGCCGAGGAGCGAAGCTTGCTTTTGCGCGCTTGAGCGAATCAGGACTCGGCCACTCCCGGGACGGTTTTGCGTGCTTAAACGGCGGTAACGCATGCTACGACGTACACTCTAAAAACTGTTTGCACCCTTTGGGGTGTATATTTGTCCCACAACAATAATCGTCATCTGCCTAGCTTGCGTTTCCTTTCTTGAAAACCCGGCGCTCGCTACTTTCCTGTCGAGAATGCTGCGTCACACTGATAACGCGCATGTCGTTCGTGACTGGGAAGTACCGGGCTCGCAGCGTTAAAGAAAGGAAACGCGGGCAAGACAGATGACGATTAGTTGTGGGACTGATATACACCCCAAAGGGTGCAACTGTTTTTAGAGTGTAGGCGTAAGTTGCGATGCATGGGTAACGTTTATATGCTAATCTCCTTAAGCGTCCACTGTTCCTTATGTTTCGCTGATTGGCGCCAGCGCTATGCCATGACACCAACGTGCTGGCGCACACATTTTTCCCCCTCAACTGTCGTGGACTATGAACGAGGCTGCGACCTATATATGAGCGCTACTCGCCAGGCCATCGTTTTCGGCGATATCACCTTCAGCGCGCCCTTATTAGCTGGTTGAGCAAAACCAGATGATCTGATTGGCTGGATGAGTACTGCGTCACGCGACGACTATAGTATCACCGAAAGCGATCGTCCGAGCATACGTCCCCATAACTGTTCGTGGCGAGAGCTGCCTCACTATCTGGTATTGCGTATGCATGCGTGTGAAGTTTACTAGCGATACAATTTAAAGCGCTAGATTCTACTTTTTCTCTTCTAATCAATCGTATGCCCTACGGTGAGAATCTGGCATCGTATATAATACGGAAATGCGTAATACAGCTGGATTTCGTCAATAAAATTCAGCGGGGACCTATAGTGAGGACCTCAAGTCCCCCGTAGGTGGTCGAGCGCGCAGCTTGTATGTATCTGCACTTTGTGCAGGTAGAAGTGCCTCGATGAACGCAGTCAGAGGCTACATTGCAAGAGGCGTGGGAGGTCTGCGAGAGCAGCCGGGTGAGGGCAAGTCCCAGCGAGGGTGGGCCAACAATGAGGGGGGCCATGAATGAGAGGGGCCATGAATGAGGGGGGCCATGAACAACTTCGCGCCGGGAGGGGCCCCACGAGAAAACTGACTACAAGGGGTTATCTGCACGAGCACGGAGCGCAGTGCTCTCTTTTTATTCCTTAGGCAGATGTGGGCGCTGGCTATTTTTTAGTAGAGGTAACCGTCAAGTGATTGGAAGGTTGTAACGGGATCTGTCTTCCTGAATAGCTACGTTTACGTGAGCCATATACAATTCGTTCGAATAGGCCTGTTGGGACAAAGCCCGGTCGTCGAGTTATGCAAAAGCTAGCGGGTGGAGCTGACCGAGTGTCGAAGTGGGTTCGGTCGAACCACCAGCAAGGGGCGGGTTAATTCGTCCAACTCGCTTGTCTATAGATGCACGTAAACGCGAAGCTGGGCCAGCTAGACTTCAAACTCGACCCGTTAGAGTCGAGTTCATGCATAAACGAAGCTAATTCGTTCCGGGGAAAGAAGACGTGGTTTCGCACAACCCTCAACGTCGCCTTTGCTGTTGCATACACTTTGTGTGAAAATAGCAATTCGTTCAAGATCCTGCTGAGGTCTCTCGCCGCTTGGTACGAATCAGTGTAGGCCACTAGTTTTGATGTTTCTTGTAGCAGGACTGAGTGTAAGAAAATCAACACGCCGTAAAAAGCTCGTAGCTCGGCGAATAATGATGGGGGCGCGAGGGGAACATAGTGGTGGCATGTTTGGGACCAGATCATGGGAAGACATTTGAAGACAGCATGAACTACCTGGTTAGCGACACTGTGACACTGTTACTGGCTGTTTTCATCATTGGAGTCGTACGCGAAATTGTACTGCGGATGCGACCGAGAGACACGTATAGTCATTAGGTGTTTGCGTGGCTATGGTGGTATGCTGCTTTGCCGTCTGACGAACTATCTGCGTGTAGGAACCTTTAATGACAGAGTGCTTGAAAGCTGCACTAGCTAACAGCTTGAGAATACGTGAAGACTGCAACCGATGGGCCTGACATGCCGACGTTAGCTTCCCCCTGAACAGTATAGCAATAGTGGTGAGGTGCTACAGACAGGTGATTGTCCGCTTTGTCTCTTTGTTTGCCCCATTCAGCATAATATATTGATAGGTTATCCTAAGAATCTAAGTGTATAACTCCAAGGGGGCCGATGTGGCAGGCAAAACAAAATCCGAAATTTGTCTAGCAACGGGATTTCATCAACTGGCGTGGTATGCTGCGCAGTTGCATGCACGAGACACAGTAATTAAACTGCAGGTCATTCACACCCATAACTAGGATTTCAATTCCGCCTAAACCGTTAATAAATATGGGCTGAAACGATTTTGGCTTCGCCCAGTTAGTGCGTACAGTGAAGACTGTTTGCAGAGCAGCTAGGCGATGACAAAAACAATATAAAACATAAAACAAGAGAAATGTGCAGCTCCGACAGTGCACTTACTTTAAAACGAACATCATTCCCCATATATAAGACAGTTCTCTCTTATGATCTGCCACATTAACCTGGACAAAACCACAATGAAATTTTCTTTATCCGCAATTTGAAAACCACACATGCCACACTTAATTGCGCCATCTTCCTGCCTGGCATTTTTTGCTCCTTTTTTTTTTAGAACTTGTGAGTGCGTTTTTAAGCTGGAACAATCGATGGTGGAAAGTAGGCGCCATTGAACGCATCGCTGTCCATCCGCAGTAATAAAGATCCATTTGACAAGGACGCGGCGCGACCGGAACGAAAAGAACACAAAAGTACAGGTGAGCGCTTTTCCTCCGTTTTTGCGTTTTCTTCTCTTCGTACCAGTCGCCCTGCGTTCTAACCAAGTATGAACCGACTTGCTGAAATCAAGGCATTACTGAAAATCTATTAGTTTCGCTCCCAAGCAGTTGGACAACGACCAAGCTTTCATTGGAAAGTAACCTACGCAGGCAGTCGCTACCGCTGTTACAACTGGTACTGGCTGAAACGAGTTTTGCGTCTTGAGCTCGCTTAATTATATTTGGCCGAATTAGGCAGATGCAGACTCCGTTATCATGGTATGACAACTCATTTACCTGATCGCGCAACAAATAGTTCAGTCAAGACGTTCAGCGAGCGCAGCTCAGCTTTGGAAGCAAAAGAGGTCGCAAGTTGCATCATAAGATTGGAGGTTGTGCTCACGTACTATATCACAAACCACTGACGCGCGCGCCTGCAATGTCCGTACACGCAACAGGCCACACCATCCCCCCCCCCCCTTCCCTCCTGCCCCAATTTCTTCTCTCAATTAGCTCAGCTTTCAGAGATACGACCCGGGTGTGGCTTGCGTCGACAACACAGATCTGTTCAGTACGCATCAGCGACGCGTAAATACCATTAAACGACCATCGAGAATGACATTGTCATGACACCGGCACCATATGTAAGGTTCTGGTCTTCGGCTGTTTGAGAAACTTTGTTATAATTTATTGCGTGTTATACAATGACCGGCTAGGCGTCAGTGTTGGCCGACGTCATAAGTTTTCTTGTCGCCCTCCGTAGATGCGCTGTTAACGTTGCTCCAATAAATATACGTTGCCGATTCGCAGATGAAGGGTATATCACTAAACAGGCCAGCGCACGGGCGCGTTCATCCTAGGTTCGGAAACGAACTCCACGCTGCCGTATCCCGTAGAGTCTGAATGAACGGCCTCCAACTCCATCAGGACGAGCAGGTTTCCCTCGTTCTTGAAGATCTGCGCAGGCACGTACAGCGTCGTTTGCGGACCAGCGGCAGTCCAGTAGCGACCCAGGTTGAAGCCGTTGAGGAACGCGACGCCCTGGAAAGCGTACACGACTAAAGTCACTACTCGGTGCTAGCCACACTCATACTGTTTTAACTGTCGCTTATTTCAGGGATACAGAAGTGAATTTCAGCGGCTCTAGTGGCAACGAGCACATCATGCTCGTTGCTTTAAACACAAACAAAAGGTCGGCAGCCACAACACCAACTGAGCGCTACGTAATGCGAAGCATTGTTGCTTGGTAATAGAAGGGCCCTGTCGAACCGTGGCGATTTTCTGAAGTGAAATGTGCGCCGCAGGTTGCATAGATGAAATCTTTATATGACACTGACTTGTTACAGGTAATGATTATGATGTTAGAGATGAGGTGATTACATATGCACATCACCTAACATAAGTGCTCAATGCCCATCGGTTCACAGATTGTGGTTTCGATCGTATCTTGTGCGGTTACATTACTGGTGGTCTCACTAGTGGAGTTCTGTAGCCTATAAGCACCGGTGCGTGGTGCACCGACGACGTAGTCTTAGTTCGCCAGTTATGCTTTCTCCTGATTCCTGCGAAACGGCGACTCCAACACTTCCAGCTCTATACTGCAGCAACTCCGGGAACCTTGGCGCAAACAGAACAGGTCATGGTACCTAGCGAAGCAGCACTGTCGAAGTAGAAGATCAACGAGTTAGCAAGCTAGTTTCGGGCCTCAATGCTTGAGTTGGTGCTCATCCAACATTGACAAGATAATTGAAATACTATTCTCAGTGCTCGAACTTGGGAGGGGACCGGTGGTACCTTCCTATGCTCAATTGCCACCCCTTTTGCAGGGATATCACGTGAGATGCTTTCAGCTTATTTCTATACCTGATTCAGACGCAAAAGACCACCCAATACCACTGACGTACAGGACGCCACAACACAGTGTCACGAACTAGTCAGAATAGCGAGAAAGGGCACCATGCAAAATTCCGTATTCTCCGGCACTAAAATCACGTCTCGCCATCACACTTACGCTGTGCAACAAACCCGAAGAACTTCAACGACGACAGTGTTAAGCGATCTTCGAGGGTGCACGCGTGGCAAAGGTAAAATATGATGAGGTGTATAAGATACTGATGCATGTCACTACGAAAATACCAGGGTGATGTTGCTAACGATGCTGTATTAACTAATCCTATAATGAAGAGTAATGACAGCCTACTGCTAGCGCGCGAACTTAGAAGGTACGGCTGACTATATCGGCCACTTGATGTAGACATTTTGCGATATTACAACGGAAGCATTCAACCTTCATGTAGCGCTGGACGCATGGGTGCGCAATAATTGCGCAAACTGCAAGAAAAAAAGAAAACAAAGAAAAATTCGACTCAAGTGTGTTGCTATGGACAACCATATTCGCTTAAATGTCCTTCACAGCTGCATTTTATCGAAGACAAGCCTCAGTTTTTCTGTAAACACTCACCCACTGCACGTAATGCTAGACGGCTTCCGGTCATAGGTCCCTCTCGCTCTTGGCTAAGA
Source organism: Dermacentor albipictus (assembly GCF_038994185.2). Classification (NCBI taxonomy): domain Eukaryota; kingdom Metazoa; phylum Arthropoda; class Arachnida; order Ixodida; family Ixodidae; genus Dermacentor; species Dermacentor albipictus. The sequence continues at coordinate 25,138,783 of NC_091823.1, forward strand.
GTTTATTTCTAATGTACAAAAGGATACGTAATACGCATCGTGCTTAGAGCATATTATTTGCACAACAAAACAAGGCTTCTTTGCCAAACAAACGAGGCTAGGTGAGGCTGCCACACTAGAAGTCCACCGGGGATGATCTTTAAGCTATGAAGGACACACGCCAGCTCAACCCGTCACCTTGGTCCACTGGTCCAGCAGCAAGAAGCTGTCGTACAAGCGTTGGCTCTCGTTCAGCGCGAAGGTGGTCGCGTACACCGAAAGCCCGCGCGCAGCAGATTCGGGCGGGTCACGGCCCAGTCTGCGAAGTTGGTCAAGAGCAGCGGGCTCCCGCAGCCAAGCGGCGTTGGAAAGGCGGATGGGCCGCATCTCCCAGTCCTCCAGAAGCCTGTGGTTCAGGGTCACGTTCTTCACGATGCCCTGTCATCGAGCGGCAGTTTCAGAAGTACGCTAAGTCAGGCTCAGTGAGTGGTCCATGAAAGAAGGAACATGCAAGGGCGAGAAGATAAACAGAAAACAAAGAGGCTGACGTCGAAGACATCAGCTTCTCACCTTCAGTTCATCAACACACGGGACAATGAAAAGTCCTATGCGCAAAAAATAACACGCGTTTGGGCCTTTTGTTCTGCGCGAAGTTGCAAACACGCAGGAGCAGGTGTCCAGTTTGCTGTATTCAGCTCGCGAACCATTTTATTGCAACAGCGACTTTACGAACAAGTAGCCCGACGCCGCGGTCACGCGTCAGCCCTCCCGCTTCGAGCGTCCACATCACTGCTGTCGCAATAGACACGCGCGCGCGTGTCTGTGTGCGTGTGTGTGTGCGTGTGTGTGTGCGTGTGTGCGTTTCCTGCTCCATGCGCCTAAGGGCGAGCATGGAAGGGCGAGTCGAGAAACTGATGGCTTCACGACCCAGTCCTCCCGCATGCCCAATGCAGGAGGTCACGTGATCTGCTGAGTTTTCGAGGCGCGGCACAGTTCCCTTGGTGCGCTCCCTGTAGTCACGCATGCGCCTTCCCATATAGTTCCGGAGCTCCTCATCACGCCAGCATTCCTACCTTCCTATAAATTGATAACTAAGAAAAGTTTTTTTTCCCCCTTGTTTAAACAATGTTTTACCAACCAGCCCAAGCAGCCACTCTTGTTTATACAAGAAACTGAGCGCTAAGGAACCGAGTGAAGTCAGCGCTGCGACAAGTTTATTTATTTATTTATTTATTTATTTATTTATTTATTTATTTATTTATTTATTTATTTATTTATTTACACATAGCGCGGAACAATATTTTGGTCTGAGCAGGAGGGGCGAGATAAACCGTTATTATTATTACAGCCGACAACTTGAGAAAGTTGTTCGGTTATGAACCGTGACTTCTTTAAGCCGGTATATGGTACGTACGTACAGATAGTATGTTGCAGACTGTATTGCTTGCTAAAGCACACGACAAAGCTGACTTGTTCTAAATTCAACTAAATAAATAAATAAATAAATAAATAAATAAATAAATAAAAAGCGGTAGCTCAATGAAAAGAGTCATGCAATTTGACCGTATTGTTTAGTTGGCGTCTATTTTTTGACTGAGCTCCTCAGTCTGAGACCATCTGACATTCTGCTTGTTAGAGTAGCAAAATTTCGAAAACTTAGATGTCTTTCCTTCCGCTGCTACGTTTTGATCGTTTTATTTTTACAAAGCTGGTAGACATAAATGCAACCGACTTATCTAAATTTCATTCTTTAACATTTGCTCGTAAATCAAGAGAAACTATCCACAACCATATAGACCTGTACAAGATACAGGAGATTTCTCCGATAAAATACAGGATGACATGCCCTGAATACACCGCCGATGAATTTATCACTTATTATGTACAGTACAAAGCGGATGAGAAGCCCACGCGATGCACCGTTGCCGTCTATGCACTGTGTTTACACCTGTTTTCGGTGTGGTTGTGTCTTCCTTGCTTTGGTTGTCTGCCACGAATTTGATATTCCAACTCGACGAAACGATACCAAGTTAAATAGAAATAAAGCATTGGTTATACTAGTGATAATGTTATATTCAATAAAAGAAATGTCGCATAACTCGAGCTGAGTTGGACGTCTATAACCATTGTATGATTTGCGGCATCATTTACAAGAAAAAAAAATGACAATTTGAAGCTTAGAACGACAGAAAGCTGAGCTAGTTGGTAAGGATTCATAATGCAAAATAGAAGTGAGGCGTGCAGACAGGACACAAGAGTAGAGAAGTGGACAACACGAACGCCGTTTTTTTTTTATTTTTGCGTTCGTGTTGTCCACTTCTCTACTCTTGTGTCCTGTCTGCACGCCTCACTTCTAATTTGACAATTTGAATCTGTACGTGTTTCACGCGCAACGAAAAGTGCTGCTTTCAGTCCACCCGGCGATTTGCATCATCGTCGCACAGCAACTCCCGTCACCTTTAAACACGTGTGCATACCCTGTGCCGTTCAAAAGCAAGCCTGCCAACTGATTAGAGCGGAATCGACATCTATTGAGCAGAAGCCACCTTTTGGAGGGGTTGGTGGTTATATGCATGCCTTCAATATGCAAATATTGCAGTAGCCTCAATATGCAAATATTGAGGCTACTTCGAGAAACACTTGCCACAGCTGTCCGTTTTGCGCAGCTTGTTTTTTGGGAGCAGGCGACGCTGCTCTGCTGGGATCGACCGAGTATAGCACAAAGCAGCTATCGGTTTACAGACACCGGAAAAAACGTCCCCGCGGCGTCTGCGCGTGCGAGGTGGCGTGTAATGCGCTTTCACTGCGCTCGTACTACATTATTCATGATGAGAGCATCAGCTTCGCGCCACAAAAGACGCATACGACTGCGTAGATGTGTAGGCTTAGGTGTTTCTTAGTGGCACTCGCACCTCGCCGTTCGTGTTCTTCAGATTAACTTTAGGCGAACGCAACGCACGAACTGAACTCGGTGGCAACTGTATTCCATTAATTAGCCTGTTAAACATCATGCCACCGTCTTGTGCATGACGTCATTAGTGACGTTATTACTTTCCCTTTCTACTTATGGGTTTCCAGAAATTTTGCCAAAGTCGTGCTCACGTGGCGGGTATTTAAAGTCTACGTAATTTAAAGTGCTATGTTGTGTGGTAATCAGTGAACTCTAATTATTCTAGACCCTTTAGTAATTAAACTTCTAACTAAACGTATGCTCTGATATCATATCTATAATAAAACCCGTGAATTTTGTGCTTTTATGTTCTCTTTTTTTTTCTTATTTATTTAGAACTTTGTTGTCCCCGGCCACCTCAGTGATTTCTATTTAATTCTAATTATTTCAGACATTTCAGTACCTCAACCTGTAACTACACTTATCCTCTGATATTATGTCTATAATGAAACCCATGAATTTTGTACTGTACTGCTTTTTTTTCTTCTTACTTATATTAAATTTCATCCCCGGTCGTCTCAGTGATTTCTAATTATTTCTTGTTATTCCAGACACTTCAGTAACTCAACCTGTAACTAAACTTATACTCTGCTATCATATAGCCGAATTCATTTGGCCTTTTGTCTGTACTCCTGTCATCTGTACATGTATAGATGCAAATAAACTTGAATATCTATAATGAAACCCATGAGTTTTGTACTGTACCATTCTTTTTCGATATTTTTCTGATTCATTTTTAATTTTCTCCCTGGTCGTCTTAGGAGGTGAACCGGAAGTGCTGCGCAAGAAACAAGAGTGTCATTCAATGCTCCTGCCACAAAAAAAAGAGAAGAAAGCGTACTGCCTCCCAGAGTGTGACCTTTGAAACGACCGATTAGAGACGCGGCGGGACATTCGTCTGGATTAATATACGTAGGAGGCAATTAACAACTTCCGGCTCCACAGCCTCACGCGTAACTTGTCTTTGTACTTGTACAACAATATCCTTAAAAGGATGATATTACGTTACTCGAGAAGCACATAGTCTGCATTCCGGTTCAGCCAACCTAGACAATTTGTTTAAAGCTAGAAATAATACATACAAAAATCTCCTCTGTAAGAATAAAATACCAAACAGCGACAAACTGAAATAATGAGGACGTAAAACCTCTGAATAAATTTCCTGCCCATTCATTTTGTCCTGTTAAACGCAGTTTTTGCCAGGAATATTTTATTAGCAATTTTCAGTATTTTGATGCTTGTGCAAAGCTGAAGGCAAATTAAGAAAACTTAATTGTGGGGCTTTTACGTGCCAAAACTGCGATGCGTTTATATGGCACGTCGTAATGGTGGACTGCGCGTTAATTTTTACCACCTGGGGTTCTTTAACGTGCACAAAATGCACGGTACACGACTACACGGACGCTTCTGCATTTCACCCCCATCAAAGTGCGCTCGCCCTCGCCGGAATTTGACACCACGACCTCGTGCTCGTGTTTATAGCAGCTAAGCCACCACGACGGGCAAAGCTGAAAGCACGGCCACCGCGGTTGACGGTTGGGATTCTGCGCGCGACTGACCTTGCTGTCGCTTATGAAGTTTCCGAAGTTTACTCGTCCTTGGTTTTCCACGAGTATTGAGAGGGTCTGGTTGGGCTTGGCATCAATAAATGTATCAAGTAATTTCGCTCGCGAAACAATTCCTGCGAAGGCCTACATGAGGAGAAAGAAAGAAAATACTATCAATGAAGTAGGTTCTTGTGAGACCAATGTCGGTTTGTGCAATACACAAAATTCAATGAATGAATGAATGAATGAATGAATGAATGAATGAATGAATGAATGAATGAATGAATGAATGAATGTGGGACACAAAGGCGTGAAACTGCAACTTTACAGCTTTTTTTCATTTTCTTTCGCTAAAATAGTTGAACAGCGCTTCGTGGTCAAAGGGCTTCTGGAATAGATGCTGCCGAGGGTTCAGGAGTGGGACTAAAGTGGGATCGAAATATTTATCGTCAATGTGGGGTATGATTTTATGATCGACAATTAGAAGGATGTATTTAATAGGCTTGATTAAGATCTGTGTGCGCAAGGCAAAGGTGGATAGGGTCAAGTGCCCCTCACTATGTGAGCCTCAAATTACAAGCATGCTGTCCCTTAGGCTTTAGTGCGTTGCTAGATTCGAACCTCAAAGGACAACATCGTCTGTCTCGGGTCGGTGCTCATCGCAAGCTGTCTTTACACCTGGGCATTTCCACACGAGGTCATGCACATCTAGAGGCACCTCACTGGCGCCGGAAATGTGCTGGGCGATCGCAAGATATAAAAATTCACCGACGATTACGATACTCCCCAATGCGAAATTAGGGCGCAGCTCTATACGTGCTTTCATTTCGCGATATACTGGCTGGCGCGGACAGTCTGTCTCGTGCGGCACGTTGCAAACGGAGCGAAGTGTGGCGCGACTGCCTCGCTAATCGGGAGATCGCGAGAGCCAGCTCGCGGGTAACGCGTGGGCGCGATTCGCAGCAGTCGCAGCAGACGACAGAACTCCCAGACGACGCGCGTGCTACTCTGGCGCCATCTCGTAGCCATCGTCACCGCAGTTTACGCTTTTCTTCTCACCCTTTCGCCATATCCTTTCCCTCCGCTTTCCTCCTCGCGTCTTTCATTCCCCGCTGCGCTCCGCGTTCGCTTTCATCTTTCGCTGCGCTCGTTCGCTCGGTTACGCCGACGCTCGCCGCAGCAACGGGCGCCTACGAGCTGCGCTTTAGAAAAAAAAGAACAAATGGCTGCTTACGCCGTCCAAGTAGACGTAGCCGCGATCTCGCACACCGTGCACGTTCAAATGCGAAGGCACAGTTGGCTGGAAATCGATTCGAGTTTCGTACAACATGAAGCCGTAGTCCTGTAAGAGAAGAAACGTCTGCGTAAGTGAGCACCGCAAATATATGGTAATTTTCAATAACCGTCATCAGCCGATACTTCAAGTCCGCTGGCTTCTCCCAGCAATCTTCAGTTACCCCTGGCATCCAACTCTATCCAATACCTGCAAATTTCCCAACGCATCATAACATCTAGCGCCCTTTGTCGTTCTCTACTGCGGGACACTTTTCCTTCGGCGTTTCCCCTTTCTGTGGAAACACTTCATTACACTAATAGGCTATCATTTTTGTTGTTTTTATGTGCCCTACGCATTCTGTTTTCAGTTTGTTCAGTTTTCCCTCTTAATCTCGACTAGAATATCAGCTACAGCAGTTTGCTCTGAATGCATATCTGCCGTGTTTCCGTCACTTAACATGACACGTATAACTTATAAAGGGTAGGCGAATATTCGAAGTTGGGAATACGAATGAAATACGATAATCTGATTATCCGAATTCATATCCGAAAACTAACTATTCAGTATTTTTGAATATTACAAGCTAACCAAATATTTCGCATTAACCGAATGTTCCTCGTCTGCTAAACAAAGCATAGCAATTTATCAGAAGTTCGACAATGACAAAACTCTTGAAAGCAATGCAGAAGCAAATTGGGTAATGCAAGCTCTGTTTTCGGTTTCAAGGCGGATGTCTATTTGGCAACCTGTTACTTTTGCTTGTCTGTCATTCAGTGTTTTGTCAGTCTAGTCTGCAGCAGTTTTATCTTTTGCGCTACAATCTGCTACGCTTCCTTTGCAATGAGTCCTTTTTCATGCGTCCTTGGCACACAAGTGATTCAGCAGCTTCTATTGTTGTTGTTGTTGTTGTTGTTGTTGTTGTTGTTGTTGTTGTTGTTGTTGTTGTTGTCAGAACTTTTTGCCTTTCTGCAAGCATTTGTTTAGTTTTTGGAAAGCTAGTCATACAACAGCCACTCTTATATATTTTTTTTGAAAGCTTGTTTGCAACCAGGCTCTAAAGTTGTTGAGCGACAGTTCTCGCAGTTCCTCTCTCTCTCTTTCTCTCTCTCTCACTCACTCTCTCTTCTTTTTTAGCAGTCATTTATTTTGTGTTTGAATATGTCGCTAGTTCACCGTCTTTTCTGCGCTATTCAATGTTCGATTCGACATTCGATGCGATATTCGATATGATATTCGATACTTAATATTCGTATTCGATTCGTAGTCGAAAAAGTTCCTGTTCACCCACCTTTAATCATTTATCGTTCCATCGTTCCTGTACGGGTCCCAGATCAGATGCTCCGCAGCCGCCAAATAATCGGGACCAAGATTCACTTGCGACACTCAGGAGGTTGCGGCCAATTACTGCGCTAGGGAGGCCACGCACTTCCTTTCTGGCGAGGGGGTAGCTGTTCCTCGTTAGCCTCCCTAACGTGGCTGCGCCTGTGATAGTATACCTGAACTGCCCTCGGCAGTTCATCTTTCAGTTGGTGCAGCGCTCACAAAGACTGGCACACGTCTTTGTGAGCGCTCCACTAACTGAAAGATGAACGCGTACCAGCTTGCTGAATTTTCCGTTTTAATGCAGTTTATCTCGGTATTTTCTTTCACTTTATGTCTGATTAAAGGCCCCGTTCTTGAACGATTCACTGGCTTGAACGGGGAATCAGACGTAAGACCTTGAGTGCAGTAATTTGATGCTCTAGCTCCCCTCGCCGCCACCACAATTTACCAGACTACGAATTACACTTAAACTGTCAGAATGTAGTTACAGAGCGACCACATTCATTGTGCCGAAGCTGTGCCTCTGTCTGAATAGTTTCTTACGTGGCCAACTTGCTCGAAGGTCAATGGGTAGCGCGACGTCACGGAGGCATTCGACGTCATCCGTCGCAACTCCTTCAGGCCGAAAATCTGCAAGAGAACGCGCATCTTCGCTCGTGGGACTGTACTCTACACCAGAGAATGAGAGTTGAAGAAAGAAGCGTTTCACTTACGCGTTTCAAGACGAGCTTTCCGAGAGCCATCTTCTTCTTCGGCGGAGGAATATCTCTCATCACTCGGTGAGGGAAAAACTGTAACACAGACAGCAGCCACAGGCGGGAATCAGGCAGCGCCAAATTATAGCCTGGTGGCGCAGCCTGTCGGGCAGCAAATAACCAGTAATACTGTCTGAAAGCCCACGGGAGTGGCGCAGTGGCAAGGGAGCAGAATGCGACGGCAATACGACGCAGCCTTGTGTCGTATTTGCTCTGCTCGTGATGTTGTAATTACACTCTGGGGTGTCGGCTGAGTCGATATGCACCAACTATAGATCGAAGCAGCCATTTTTGCGCTGGCCATGACCCTATAGCACTCATTATGAAATCTCCGAGGCAGCGAACAAGACGCGACGATTGTCCCCATGCCAATAAGAATTTGGGTTGCACGCATTAGGTCACAATGTTCTTGCAGAGCACCATGTGTTTGGACCACTAGAATGAGCTAGAATGAGTGCTGTGACGCGGCAATGGAACGTTCGCCTTACCTCAGCAATGACGTCACGAATAACCTTAAACTTTTCGGTGGCGTCGCCGGCCTCGTTGATAGGCGCATCGTAGTCGTAGCTGGTCAGCTGTGTCCGGAAACCTTTGTCGGTGTTGGCTGCGTACACCCGGTGAGACGGAGTTAATGAGCATTGTGTAATCAAGCAAATTGACCCATGCCATAACCAGGAATTAGGGACAGTGCCGTGGGGCTTAATTGGCCGCAACAGTACCTGGCGTTCCTGGGCTCTGATATTCGAAATTCCCGTGATGACGCAAGCACAAACTTGAAAATTGTGTTCCCTCGGGTCTTGTGTTCCTTCATGTCCTGTGTACTCGCGCTGTATAAACTAAGTTTCAAGACCAGCTAGCCCGTGAATGAAATATTTTGGAACAAGCAATGACGCACAACGCCATGTGCAACCAATCACTATAAGCTGATCTGACTTGACCCGAAAAGATATGTATAGCGTGCCGGAGCACACTCATGTTCATCTTATAAGCGAGCTCGGTCTTCGATCGTCGAAAACACTCTGTGAAGTCTTCAATATAAGCACTGGCTCACTAGCAGGTTCACATCTGTCATTTTTAGTTTGATGGCGTGATTGTGTTATGAAGATAGCAACCTTGAATTAACTTTTTTTGTCGTTTCGAGACATTCGGTCACGACGAACTGAAACGAGAGCCTTTGAAGTTGTAAAACCTCTGCAATAATCTAGCCAATGCTGTAGGTTCTTCGCAAATTGCGCTTTACATATGTTATCCTGTTAATACACTGTTAGATAACTGTTAATGCAACTGTTATCCTGCACGCCAAATAAGATGGCGCTGTTGAATACAATGTGGGTGCGAGACACGCAGCTACTCCTCGAATGTCAAGCGTTTTTAATAGGCAGGTTAAAAAAAGAAAGACGTGCGCGCGTGCGTGCGTGTGGAGTATTAGAACGAATAGAATATTCCACAACTTTGTTAGTGAATTCGCGAATCAAATACAAATTTTACAGCAACTACGATTCAATTCGTATTCGAAAATTTCGATATTCGTACATACCTACAATTAACCGAATGACTAAGTAACGGTACAAGTATTGAGGCGAGTAAAAAGGGAGATGAAAAGACGCACATAAACAGGGCAAGCACCAACCATCTGTGTTTTTCAGTTCCGTTTTTTAGCACCTAAATACTTACACCAGTATGTGTGACCAACTAACTCAAACAAAAGCTAGGCTAAGTACACCTGAATTACAAGAGAAAGACGAGGCTAAAAGCAATCTTACCGCCTGCTTTGAATCCAAAATTTGTTCCACCGTGAAACATGTACCTGCAATTTCAATGGGTGTACATATGAATACGAGGGAAATAGACTTCTAACACAGACACACGCACCAAGTAGATATTCTAGATTGCTTAAGACATCGTGCGTATATAACATGTTTCTCATTTCAATGCAGGTTGCTATTTTACTGCGCTATCGATTATAGGGGCACTCTAGAGAAATTTTCGACGTCGCCGTCACCCTGAGGTTGCGTATAAAGTCCAGGCGTGATAAGATCATATCGCGCATCGCGCCGTTTGCTGTAGGTGCGAGGAAAAAAAGTGTGCGAGGGTGAGCCGAAAAGGATGTTGGCTTGATGTGCGGCGTCTGCCTGCTCGCCCTGTGTTGTGTGCACAAGGCGGGGGGGGGGGGGGGGGCGCAGGTGAGAGCGCGTCTCCTCTTTTAGCCGGATCGTTGCTGCCCATGACTTGGCTCCGCGCACCGTACGTTGGAGGTAACCTGCGACGGGTTAGAAGGCTAGCTGAACTGAGATGGCTGGTGGCTTCGTGTGCGATGTGTGAGTTGGAACTCTGTAGATAGAGTGTTCGTATACTGTGGTAATCGCACCATGCATTGTACCTATATCTTTCTGCCTCCTCTTGGCGTTGTTCTGGTTGTCTCCTCGTGCGTTGCTCCTGCGTTCATTTTTTTTTCTAATTTCGATGTTCCTTTCTTTTGCGCATTTTTCTGTCGAACAGCCTCCTGTGCAAGAAGGCTTTATGACGCATGTAGGTAGTACTAAATAAAGCAAAATAAATAAATTTATGCGAATGTTTGTTGCAATTTGATATATATGTACAATTATATTTTATTAAGTTTGTAAGTTGGTGTATTGTGCTCCTATTTTAAATACTGTACTGCTCCCCCCCCCAACCTTACTCAATGATCCCATCGCGGAGTCTGTAAGGTGCTGTAACTTATAAATAAATAAATTTATACGGTCGATAAGACTAGGACTCTTATTTCGGGTAGTTGTCTAATACTCTGCTATCGCAATCAATACTTCGCCTTTCGGGCGAAAGTACGTGGTTATTTTTTCTACTTAACCTTACTGCATCCATTATTTTCTCTAAAGCCTCCCAGGCATTTTCTAGACATTATTACTTTAGGCGATCTTGTTTGTCCCTGCCGCCGCCAACAGTGATCTCGTTCATATTTTTTTTTTTATAAGTTGGCACAACACCTCTCCAGACTTGCGCCACCGTTCATCCTAACTCACTCGCGAGCCAGTAAGCCTCTGGGAAACTTGAACAGGCGCACAATGAGAGGCACCGTAAAGTGGAGGCGCCCGGACTAATATGACCGATCGTGGTAGTCCGACAAGAGGCTGTTCCTGCTGTCCGACGGCGGACAAATGTCCTTATGCGCTGTGGCAGTCGCCATGGCCGCCCGCCCTCCGAGCGTAATAATAATAATAATAATAATAATAATAATAATAATAATAATAATAATAATAATAATAATAATAATAATAATAATAATAATAATAATAATAATAATAATAATAATAATAATAATAAATGAACATGTTTAATTCTAGAGGAACACATCAGTATTGTTCAGTGCAGTTCGTTGTCTTTCATCGATTCCTCGAGTACGAGTGATACAGCAGATGCCGAAAAAACGTATTGCAGCCGCGACGCGCGCTATGCAAGAGCGTACTGCTTTAACACCACATTACTTGTTACTGAAAAGCTTGCGACACATTCATTCATTCATTCATTCATTCATTCATTCATTCATTCATTCATTCATTCATTCATTCATTCATTCATTCATTCATTCATTCGTTCATGCATTCCACTCTCCAAGTAGAAGGACATAATGAGAGCGGTGATTAGGTGAAAAAGATCCAAATGTTGAAAAATTAAATTTTTTTCGAAGGAAACTGCCGTTGGAAACCCGTCGGAAACCCGTTGGAATTAGTAGATACATAAACAAATCTAGAGCTCAAGTAGAAGCACAACGAATAAAATGTGAAGTGCACTCAACGCGCCACGCTCAGTTACCACGTTTCTCTCGCTGCTGAAAGAATTGACCGCATACATGCACAAGGAGTCAGTGAGCAAGCAGTTAAACTTTTGTAAGCGGTAAAATACTTGTTCTCAATATGGTGATATTAGTACGCTTGGGGATCACAACTTGTAGATAGGCTGGTTGGTGGATATTATATGCAATAATCTCAGCGCGAAGGAAACCACCATATGCAGGGACGCACGCACACAAGTACAAAGAGACACTGTGCAATCGTGTGTGGTGCTTTGCATCCCGCAAAATTTGCGTATGTTGAATAATAATGTATATGCTGACACGGGTTGTTAGGGTCATGAGCGCGCACACACTGTGTGTGCGAGCGCTCTCACTTAACGTTTTTTCATTAATTGTGTAATTTTCGGACGAAAGAATATCGTAAGTCGACAGGTTGCCTCGACCTGCCTGATTAGAATCTCTGCAAGGCACAAGACTTTATCACAACCTGCTAATTTCCGCTCCGGCACCAATTCTGTACGTGCTAATTTCGTGGCTAATCGCTTTGAAAACTTGTTCGACAGCGCCTCCTGTCCTTTGGTACTCATTATGTTACTCTTAGACTGCTAAGCAGCCCCCCCCCCTCCTCCGTCTGGGTCATCCATAAATCCAATCAGTCGGTGAAAGCTTTCATGAAAGGAGTGCACTTCAATGGGACGCAATTGACACGAGAGGAAATACACACACACACACACACACACACACACACACACACACACACACACACACACACACACACACACACACACACACACACACACACACACACACACACACACACACACACACACACACGCACGCACGCACACACACACACACACACGCACGCACGCACGCACGCACGCACACCACACACACACACACAAACGCGCTTCTCCCTCACATGCATGCACAGCACGCAAAGGCACACAGCCGCGCGCGCTCACAGGTTAAAGGACGCCCTCATTGCGAGCAACGTGCGGATCCTCTGGGCGAGGCTGGTCGCATTCACCAAGTGATGTGGTTTTCCCCAGTGGTCCACCCAGCCGACGTACAGCTCCGAGTTCATGAGAGGGCCCGACATCTGGTGGCGCGACTTGCGAGCGAACGCATGCCTGGGGTCCGTGCCTGCATTGACCGTTAGGCTGACGAGCCCGCGGGATGCCATTTTGACTCGCACTGCTGCTCTGACAGAAACTCTTCACTTACCCGAAAACCACACAGTTATCCGCAGCCATTTTCTTTATTTTTATAAACCTTCTTGTGCTTGCAGCAATACAGAAGAAAAAAAGAACGATTACAAACACTGTGGGTACGCACTATCGAGTCAAATTTAACGCATCGCGGAGTCGTTTCATGCCACTTCTATGCGTGCAGTCTAACAAAGTTACCCCGGTAATGTGATTGGAGTCACATTCTGGGCACCTTATTTATAAAACCTTCAAGTATTGGCGAGCGCTGAAGTGTATTATGTGTTTCGCCAGCAGAACACTACACGACACACCGTCGAACACCGAGACCAAGGGAGGTATTACGTAAGTGTCCATGTAGTGGACATGTCCAGTTAAGCTGCAGCTGAAGTGCTTATTGGCCGGGCTGGGTGTAAAAGCGAGAAGGAAACGGACGCCTACACCCAGTTTCATTCTCATTCGTTCAGCTCAAGCCAATCAGCGGTGAACACAAGTGTACACAAGCACATACGTATATGCACACAAGTGAGTGTATACAGGACGACATCTCGTGTTGGGAATTTCCTTGTGTGCGCCTGTAGTTGTTCTAAGACTGCAATTCTCGGGTATAAAAAGAACACTGGTCTAAACCAAGATCCACTTACTAATATGCCCGCTTCGGAGCTAAGGGTAGCCCATAAATGCGAATCATTAAAGCAAACAGCACATTGACTGTAACAGAGAGCATCGAATTCTCACTGGTGCCGAAGTTGACGGTGGTGAGCACACCCCCGACGCTGCCGCACTTGATCATGTTGCCATAGATGCTGTCAATGGTGAAAAGAACCACGTCCCGCCCCAGCTGTGCCCATGCCAGGTCCCGCAGGTGCGCCATGTACGAAGTGTCGCACGCTTTGTGGAAGCCGTATTCATTCTCCAACTGAACAATGAAGTACAGGGCGAAATCACGCGGTCAGGTTTAATCAAGACGAGGAACGGAAGTTGAGCGTTGGCCAATAATTATAGCAGTACCATTGAGGAGGAAGGAAACAGCTGTGAAGAAGACTGCGTATGAAAACGAATATACAGAAGTTTACTACTACAAACGAGTAACAAGTCAGCATGTTCAGATGATCCTCCGAATTATTTGTAAAACACTGCAAAACTATTTTAGCGTTTTTCCGAACAGAGAGCAACATGGTAATTAACATATGCTTCTGTTGTTGATGGTGACCATTCTTCTTTCAGTATCGTTCACACCGCAGTAACTTTCAGGTGCAAGGGAGTCAACATGGCTGGCGTTAAAACAGCAAAAATTGTTCTTATTGGAGGCATGACGGCAGAGCTGGAAAGAAGTTTGTGTCTGCAATCAGGAGCGATGATCTCAAATAGAGTGTCATCGAAAAAAAACAATCAGAAGCCAAGGACAGAATTTTGTGACTTAGTGCTTAGCTGCGTTAAGCATAATGTGTCATAGAGTTGGGGGAGTATACCTAAAAAAACTAAATTCTGAGGTTTCGCGTGCCAAAACCGCGATATGATTATGAAGCACGCCGTAGTTGTGTACTCCGGATTAGCAGAGGACAACTATAGGATTCTTTAACTTGCACACAATGCGCGGTACACGGGCGTTTCTGCATGCATGACATTTTTGCTACCAGAATACATGTTTTGAAGCACATGCAAACAAGTTTTCTTCGCTGTAACCGGCACCGCATCGAATCCCGCATTTCGAATTTTAAAGAAATTCTGCGGTTTTATGCGCCAATATTTCATTATCAGGGACGTCGCAGTGGGGGACTCCGGATTAATTTGAACCACCTATGGTTCTTTAACGTGTACCCGATGCACGATACACGGGCGTTTTTGCATTTCACCTCCACCAAAATGCGGCTGCCACTGCCAGGATTCGATCCCGCGCCCTCGGGCTCAGCATCGCTACGACAAAGCCGCTACGCCACACCGGCGGGTGGGAAGTATATTTTTCTGTCGGGCTAGTTTCACAACACCTACAAGAAAGCTTCGCAAAAAAGGAAAGAAAAGCGCAATCATGCTGACTTCAATCTGAGCTCAATAAAAAAAAAAGACAATTCATTTCACAAATACCGTGAATATATGGCGAGAGAAGCTTATACAACGCCATAGCTTTAGGCAAATTTGACTTCAACAAATTTTCTCCAGATCATGGTAAATCGTAAGATTCCGTCATAGTGTGGCGTATAGTTACGAAATCATAAAAAGTGGCATTGACGTTGGCTACTGCATTAGAACTTCCATTGCGGTGCTCTGTCGCATGCGACAAACAAGACCACTAGCGAGGAAGGATGTACGTAAGCACATTTTACTTCACTGACGCCAGCGAAAAACAAAACCATCCTGCATGCTAATCAATTCATAGCCTCATTCTGACAGAGCTCGAATCTGCTACGATTCATTGCTTCATTTCACTTGGCCTTTATACTATAAGCAAGTCCCACTATCTCTCCTACACACAGTTTTAGGCAACAGCTTTCAAGTGCGCACGAGCACAAAGACATTCATTATCAAAGAGCCGTTCGGACAAAGTTGGAATATATGTCGGCCAGCATGAGGACTCAATCGCTGTATGTCAATTGACGTCACGGAACTTGTCCAAGGTCAAGTACATTGGCATGTACTTATTATCTGCACTTATAGCGTCTCACTACCTTCACCTGTTTCTGTAATATTATAAGCTAGAGAACAAAAGCTTTTCGTAAAGTCCTCTTTTTCATCTTATGCACCTTATTACCAACAGATACTCTTCATAGCTGTCTTAATGGAGGAAGAAATGATGTCGTCTATCGGAAAGCAGCACAAAGCTGCGAATGAAGAAAAAATGTGTCGTATTTGAAGAAAAATTCCTCCTGGTCAGCGAATTGGACCACGGACTAAAGCTTTACAGGGGCGGTCGCTATACCACCGAAGCTAAATTCGAGGCTGCCAGATAACAAGATGAGGGTGAACTGATTTAAAACTCAAACCATAGTATCGCAGAATGGGCAAGTCAGTTCTGCAAAAATGAGCAAGGTAGAGGAAATTTTATGAAAGATCGTCTGAAAGATCGTTTATGAAGGTTTAGGAAAGATCGTCTCTCAGAAACGACCACGAAGTTTCACAGGAAACCGCATGGGTTTTGTATAAGTCTCCTTGTCATATGGTATGATTTCCGCGTTTCACATCTACTTAAACAGGAGAATCAGAATCGGTCCCAAGTTAAAGCTTTCCGTTAACAAAAAGTGGTAGCTGGTTCACGCCTACCAAAAGCATGTTGCGCTTACCTGCACCATAATGACCGGTCCTCCATTGCCGATAAGAAGTGGTCGCACTTTTTCGAACACCTTCGTCAGAAAGCGATCCACATAGAAGAGATAGCCTGCGGGCAATGCGACATATAAAGCAGACCTCAACACGCGAATTGTGAGACTACAGAGTTGCTGCGGAACTTGTGTCGTTTAAATGGGAACACGGCATCAATGTGCGCACTAATTTAGCTCCGCGGAGATCGTTCTCAACAGTATTCTCGACATCTTGGGCAGTCGTAACCAAAAAACAAGGCGGTGGTCATGAGTCTCCTAACACAGAAGCAAATGAGGCAGCTGAAGCAATACTAAGAATCCATTGGCTACACATATAGTGTTAAAACGTTGTTGTTGTTGTTGTTGTTGTTGTTGTTGTTGTTGTTGTTGTTGTTGTTGTTGTTGTTGTTGTTGTTGTTGTTGTTGTTGTTGTTGTTGTTGTTGCAACAGAGGTGCATATGGTTGGTTAAGATTTTGGTTGGTACAAACTTTATTGAGTGTACTGCAGACTGCGTGTCCTGCAGGCTCAGGTTTCCCACGTCGGGACGCCCAGGCCTTGCCTAGTCGCTGCTTCGCGGGCCTGCTGGACGGCCTAAATTTGGTCAGCAAGCGTGGAGCTATGCAGGGCATCGGCCAACCTCGCCGAGAGAGCATTGGGATTAATGCCTTTACTCTTTGCTTCACATTCCGAGAGCATATGCTTTAGTGTAGCAGGTTGTAAACCGCGAACCTTGCAGGTGTTGTCGTGATAGATCTCAGGGAAGAATCTATGATATGCTAGCGGGTTTGGATAAGTGTCAGCCTGTAGTTACCGCCAGGTGGCCGCTGGTTTACTTCTTGGCATGTCTGGGAACACCCAGATATGCCATAAGCGTTTCAGTGAACAGATGAGAAAGCGCGCGAGTGAGACATGCAACCACGAGGACGTTGCCGAAGTACTTGAGCGGAACGGGTGGTCGCTGAAGGCAGCTATTTAAATTGACGAAGTCAGCAGCCGATGATGGCGAAACTAGAAGTGATCGCGTGGGCCGGAGATCGTGAACGAATGTCACAAGAAAGGCGACCACAGATATCGAAGCTAATCGACCACAGCTAAGACTTTGGTCCGCGCTTCCAACCACAGGAATTTGCGTCGCATCTGCTGATACACAGCTTCCCTTGCACGAAAGTGTGAAAGCTTTCAAGGCTACACGCCTCCATACGTCAAATATAACATACGCAAAAGTAACATACCTAAAACTTACATAGCATTGGTAATATCTCTACCAGACATCCTTATACGTGGCCATAAATGTAAAGAAATGCTCCTGCTTATTAAACATTATCGTGGTAAGATTGCACGTTCGCATTCGTATCGCACCTGCTGACAACAGTTCATGCTACGCTTCAGACAGATAGTAAGCGATGCTTAATGAGACACTGTTCAATGTGAACTTAACAATGTGAAGCTCATCACGGACGCACGTCTCATTTGCTGCTACATATGACATCTTCGGCTGGCCGTTTCGGTGCATTCTAGACCGCTTTCGCGAGCGGCGTTGTCTTCGGCTAGATGAAAGAGGGTGCGCGCCCTGCGTTCGACTGGTTCGTTCGGCTGGATCGCTCTCCTCCATCTTGGAGCGCTCTGAGGCACTCCGAGACTTGTCGCCGGGGCAGCCAAGATTGAGAGCGTTTCCCCGTTTCCCGCAACGTCATAACAACAAAGAGTCACCGCTGTCGGTGACGGTGCACCGTCAACCTAGGCAACCTTGCCCATTGTATGCTGTCGTCTCAACGAACGCTCGTCCTACCGACGCGTCCGCCTGTTATACCAGCAGCGTCGAGAGCTTTGGATAGGCGAAACATCGGACGCTGGCTGTAGTCACGTGGTTTCACATCTGCCATTTCCTCCTCCGAGAGCGTGTCACACGTTCGGCTTGCGCGCTTGTCCTTTACCTACGAGTTCGGGGAACGCCGGATCTTCCCGACTCTGCTTTGGCGGAGGGAGGCGACCAGTCGAAGATGCCAATAGTTAAAGGAATGCGGGCTTGACAAGCGTGCCATTTAAGACTCAGCTATGACCTTCGCTAACAAGCTAACGTCCACTTCCCTATGTTCATGTACCTTAATTCCTCCAAGCCCACGACCTAAGCCAAAGCGGCAGCATTTTCAAAAAAGAAGTATAAGAAATTGAGAGAAGAATGTTACAGAAGCAGTAACGCCAAGGATCCTGATGTGGTGGGATTTTGTGAGCATATTACATCTCAAGATGAAAAGGTTATCGTGCAAACGCAAACGTGAATTCGGAAAAAGGTACATTCATTTCTAATTTGAAGCCAGATGCATGCAGCAATGTATGTAAGTGGCTTAATTATATTGCTACGGAACAATATTGTCACCAACTGTATTTCAGAAAAAAGAAAATTTCTAGAAGACCACTGTATCTTTATCAACGACGAAAAGCCACTCACAAAATGGATTTTAAATGCCCCGAGATGACGTGGAAATCAAGGATGCAGAAACGAAATAGCCAGACGATGTTACGCCTTTATCTATGAATTTACAAAAACAATGTAAACAAAACCGGTTTTCACCTCAAAAAAGAGACGATAACTTTGTCCGCATAAATGTATATTCTGCTTTGCAAATAAAACGGCAGTCTTAAAGCAAACTATAGGTTTCTTTTTCGAATGCGTGGCATACAAGTTGGGAATATGTTAACTGAATTGAAAGAGCATTGTACTATTGAACTTTCTTTAAAAAATCTTGAGGGCATTTTAGTACGCACAAACACACACACACACACACTAACTCACTTTTGTCAGAAGTTCTCAGCTGCATTGAAGATCCATTTCTTAGAAGCCAGTACGGAAATCCACCCTGCAAAAAAAAAAAAAGAAAAACGTCTTCATCAAACAGAGCCCTCAATTCTGCTAGATATTCTTTCCCTTCACACAACGACATGAGGGGCATTCAATAAATTCTCGCTTGACGTAGAAGCGAGAGCTTTGTGATAAGGAACACGTTCTTATTTTTTCCTTTCGTTCTTCTTCCCTTGAACGTCAACGCACTTGAAATATCGCTTACTAAGCTCTCTTAGACATGACGAGAAAAAGATTTTGTTGCGCGTACGAAAACACTATTCGATGGCTTCTTTGAGTTTGCTCAGGGAAGTCGTTATCATCATCACGAAATCACACTCCTAACATGTGCTTTTCTAAGTTTAAAAATAAAAAGTAGTCATGTGGCCAAATGTCCAGAGAACAGGCAGGGTGGTTGCGTTGATTCGAACAAGTATTTCCGTGCAGTGCCTTCTGCAACGCGGGATGTACGGGCCAGAGCTTGCGGATCCAGGACAACTTCATCGCTGGCAATATTTATCGGAGATGTTTCTTTGTTTTACGCGAAAGCTTCAAATGGTCCATTGAATGATAAAATCCGGCATCTGTAGCCTGTAGCAGCGAAACGGCAGCTTAAGTCCGATTGGCTGCGACACTACGTCACGAGCGCACCTAGAAGGAGCTGAGCGGGTGAAAGGGAAGCATGCTGCATCGATAGCGCGCCAGGTGTTGCCTGATGGGAGAGGGCAACGCCGCGATGCAACGTCACCCTCGCTCTCGCTCTTGGAACCCGGCGCACGGCCGGTATCCCTCCCACTAGGCCTAGCTGTTGCGCGCGCTTGCCGGCCTTGGTGGCCGCTGCTGCTTCCTCGGTCTCTTGTCGCGCAGGACGTTGGTGCCATACGGCGTTGGCACCGCAGGCTGCTGCTGCTGCTTGCTGGTTCGGACAGCACATACTACTACGATACATTACTCGCAGAGCAAAACTCGAACGACCGCTCAGCGGCGTTCAGTTGGACATAAATGTTTTGCATTCACAACCAATAAGAAGTGCTTAGGTGTCATCAAATTTTTTATAGATGACTTCACAGAACTGACTAAGTTTACGGCATTATGGGCACCTGTTGTTGTTTTGGCTGGCAGATAATCAATGAGCAGAACAAAAAACAATACTCTCATTCTAAAGAAGCTGTTGATATGACTTTTACCGCTGAGGCTTATTTTACAGCTGAAGAATTCCGTGACTCTAGACGACTCTCTTGACGACACTCGGATTCTCAATGGTAGAGCCACGTTTAATCTCAATTCAACGGTCGGTCAATAAAAAGTGTTCTCACCAGCGGGTGGCTAACATTTCACTCGACCTTCGTTTCGGGTGTCAACATTTGCGACACCCAGCTCGAATAGGCCATGAACATGCATGGCGAAAAACAGCTCAACTTCACAAGGACGAAGAAAAGACACACAGTGGCGCTGCCACAGAGTAATTATAGACCGGACATATGCAGGGTGTTTCCAGTTTTTTTTTAGACACTACATGTTTTTTAACAAATAAATATATAAGGGTAGTGAACATGGTGTTCTTGCAGACTAATTGACGAAAATTAATCTATCTATCTATCTATCTATCTATCTATCTATCTATCTATCTATCTATCTATCTATCTATCTATCTATCTATCTATATATATATATATATATATATATATATATATAGAGAGAGAGAGAGAGAGAGAGAGAGAGAGAAGAATTGGAAAATGTAACTGCCGCCAAATTTGTCATGTAGACAACTGCCCTCAAGGTACAACAAATAATAAGGTTAATGATCAATTTTCGTCAATTAGTCTGCAAGAACACCATGTTCACTACCCTTATAGATTTATTTGTTACAAAACATGTAGTGTCTATATATGTAGTTTATATATATATATATATATATATATATATATATATATATATATATATATATATATATATATATATGGCAGCGTACAATAATCAAGGAAAAGAAACGCTGTCTGTACGCAGCAGCGCTGTTTTCCAATATGCACCTGCACCAACTTTCCCAATTACTTCCGCTAGCAAAGACATCTGACACGACCAAATGTTCAAGCAACGTCGTTCAATATGGGCCCACTGCTTATCCCCGGATCTTTATAATAGCCTGGACAACCTCATACCACTCATATTCCGTGTTTCCCAGCAGGTTAGTCAAGCTGTTCAATAAAAAATAAAGATTAAAAAAGAACACGGTGCATGAAACAATTATAAAACATATGGTTTTTGATTGGCAGAGGTTTGACGACCCGACACCGTAGGTTGTAAAATTGTATGTTGCACGGTGTCTATTTTTCTCTCTTTTTTTTCGTTGTAATGAATTCTGATTTTCGGCAGATGCATTGAGGGGGGACTTCAAGTGGGCGACCGGTTCGAGGGTTATCTTCTATGCTGTCTGCCATGCCTAAACAAAGCTGGTCATCTTTCCACAGTCATTTATCATGGTGCGGATCCCTCAGACATTCTTCATGCGCCTACGAATATTTGCCACCGCTGCTATCTCCTTCATCAAGTTGCAGAAAAATTCATACGCGTCGTGACGCTTGATCATTGACAGGATTGCATGAATTTTTTCACAATCCGTGGAATGGGGGGGGGGGGGGAGGGTAAGAGCCTCAGGAGTTTAAGTGCAACCGCAGTAAAGATGTTCAGAGCTGGTAGGAATCGCTGAAATCTGCTTTTATTTATTTATTTAGTAAAAGCTAATGGCAGCTTTCACATTCAACGACGGATTGTTAGAATGGCTATCGATGAGTAAATGTGCCATTCGGCCTGACAGAGCTCGTGTAGTGCAATACTATAGCACATAATGATGGGAACTTTATGCTATACTTTCTATAGTCCAGGCGGTGAGCGTTGAAGAGACGCGAAATCAGGATTCACAATGCTGAAACGATTATGATGCTGTGGTTGCTAAGAGCGCCGAAAATGCGATGTAAGAGTGACACCGGTGGCCGCCTAAACTACTGAGGCTATTACACGTTAGATTCTGAGAAATTCGACTCACAAAATCTCGCTCGGCGCAGATGTACGGACCTGGTCGAAGGATGACCATGAAGCCCAGCTTATGGGCTATCCGTAAGAAACGGACCAGGTCCTGCTGGCCTTCGAAGTCGAAGTGGCCTTCTTCGGGTTCATGACTGCTCCACTCTACGTAGCTGTGCATTCGGGGAGAACAGCGGTAAGCAACCCCGAATCGGCGATTCGAAATGCTGAAGTAGAGAATGGAATTCTTACTGTTCCAAACCGTTGCACCAATGTGCAGACTCGGTCAAGCACGCCTACGTGTTACACTTGAAGCTCAAGAGGACCAGTGCATTCAGCTGTTAGTAAACAATCCGGAAAACAATAAAAAGAATTGCATTCAACAATAATAGCTGCATGCCAAAACTGAAGACCAAGGAAAATAAACTGAAGCGGTACAGCGTTTATTATTTTGTCTAGGTTTCTTAACGACTGGTTGCGTGATAAAAGCAAGTGTCACTGTTTGTAGAATTGGTTTGGAAATTTCAGTCGCGCGATGATGCTGTTCTTTATAACACCGCGCAGCATCACTCAGTCAGCATTGGTTTTAGCGTGCAGAGATCAAACAGTAGAATTTGATTAAACCTCTCCTCCACTTTCTCCCTCTCCACTTTCTCATTTTCTTTTCTCGTGACAGTTCGCGTTTTAGTGCGCCACTAGCCCACACTATCCCCGGAATCACCCCGCACACCTGCAGTGCTTTCTTCATAGCGGCTAACGCTACGTTGGAACTGTGTGACGTTGCACTGACTTCATCACCGGCCCAAGTTATTAAGCAGACTGGCAAGGACAGCTGCGTATCTTCAGAAGAGAGCACGCACACACGTATGCGCCCGCTTCGGAGCTTTCAGTACCGTGCAAGGAACTGATGATCTTCCCCAACCAGTCGACCATGCTAACAATTTTGTCACCGTACCTCTGCTGGGACCAATATATTTTGTGTTGTGTCACCGGCAATGCTAACTTATTTCGTAATCGCCGCACAGTGCCTTTCATGCACACTGATGTCGCGCGTCGGCTTCAAAATGCAAAGCATTACCGCGCGTAACACACTGAAGCAAAGTAAAAAAGAACGAGCCGTTTGTATAATTATCTCAATGGTCTGCCCTGCTTAATAATTCAG
The DNA here is from genome assembly GCF_038994185.2 of Dermacentor albipictus. NCBI lineage: Eukaryota > Metazoa > Arthropoda > Arachnida > Ixodida > Ixodidae > Dermacentor > Dermacentor albipictus. Next base: position 25,161,930 of record NC_091823.1, read on the forward strand.
CACGAGCTTTTGAGTCAATTACTAGACCCAGTAGAAACTTCAGCACGGCGCTTTTGACATCTTGAAACAAACTCATACGAAGGTTGTACCGAGAGTAATGCAAGTGTAAGCTAAACCTTTCTTGCGTGAACTGGCACATGATGCTCAAAAGAAACGCGATAATGTAAGTGACCGTTCCTATATATACAAAACGCATTATTGTCACATTCGTCATAGGAGTTCTGTTACGATCGCTGCCAATCACAGGAAGATGGAAACGTGAAGTGAGCAACTGTACGCGAAGGAGGGATGTCGCTCGAGCCAACAATTTAACAAGGGTGTCTTCGTCAGGACAGCAACTGTTTTCCTTAGCAGAGGTTGTGTGTGCGTAGCTCACTCTAGCCTACACTCAACGCGGGAGCAGGAGAATAGCCTGGTGTGTAGAGCAAGGCGAGAGAAGTTTAGTACTCAAAATAAGAAAGGGGGGACAGAGAGAGAAATGGAAAGAAAAGCAAAAGGGGTTGGTGTTCGAGTCCCGCGACCTCCCTTCTTCGACAACGTTGCGTAAATATACGGACGTTCAAACGCGTTCCTGCCGCCGTGCTGTCGCGCCATAGACGGCGCATGCGCGCCCCGCGCGCGGAGGATTAGGCGTTTTCCAGAGACGTGGCTTGCGTTTGGGCGAAAAAAAAAAACGACCAATTGAAGAGGACACGCTGTCAGCGCTACGCTCTATCGCCTTGGTGGCGGAGCAAGGACGCAGCGTTCTACCTTCCGCCGCTGGCACAAGCGTTGTGCGCACACACACCATAAGCACACATGAGCGCTGCTGCTGAGTGCTGTTGTCTGTATATGCAGTAATAACGGTTCTTTGCGTAGTCGAATTTCGGCGTTGGAGGTCGATGCCGCTGAAGCACATGAGAAGCACCTTCATTCGGCACTACGCTAGCAGCGTCGCAGACAGTAAACGTCAAGCAAACGTTATCTAACACCGTCGGTTACTCGGTCTCATCTCGCGCACCATAGAGGTGCGACACCTGCAACGCCACCGACACGCTCCTCATCACGCCAGCGCAAGGCGCCTCGATAGTGCCACCCCGCTGATATCGAGGCACCCATCACAGAGTTTCCTACAATAACTTTTGTAGGAAACTCTATGGCACCCATGCCAGCGTTGTGAGACGCCTGCAGCTGCCGGGGCGCTGTTCTTCTTGCATGTTGGATTGCATGGTTGCGTCGCGCCAACATGTCGAACCCGCGGATAGTTCGAGCACCGTACGACGATCGCGAGTTCAAGTGCAACACTAAACCTTGCTATCGCTGTAAATAAGTCGCCATTCGAAAATGCTTTTCAATGCGAAAGCATTATATGCCCCATTACGCGAAAATTTGTCGCTGCCGGCGTGACCAAAACGTGGTACTAAAAATGGCCGACTGCGCAGAGAGTAAAAACACGGTAAAAAATGCTAAGATTGGCGCCAGATTTCTCAGGGAGGTTGCCGTAAACAAAGTAAATTAATGGTTTTGAATAGAAAATTTGGTAAAATTCGGTCCGGGTGGCAATGGAACCCAGCTTTCGGGTTGCGAGACAAGCACGCTTCCCCGAAGCCACGGCGGCTCCTCGAATTTGGCTTACTAAAGGTATGCCTAGTGCGTGCGTCCTTGCACATGTCACGTTGCAGCCACGTGGCCGACTAAAGGTGCGGCCTAGTGCATGCGTCATTGGGCACGTGATGGCACAGCCAATGGGGAGGAGCGGCGCCACGTCACGAGTGTATAACATCAGCGCGTTCAAGGCATTCCGAGGTCTACAAACGGTATAATGATTTCGAATTCCCACACGCAAGCAGTCTTAAGTGTCTCTGCCTTACGAACACTACAGGCGCATTCCCGCCATCGCCGTTGATGTCGTCGTAGTGTCGCGGTATCTATACTCCGTTTCATACATCACGTGCAACGCTGTGGAGGCTAGAGATACTTGTTGCAGTGGCTGCGTTCGCACTTAAAAAGAGTTCGGTGTTTTTTGACCGATGTTTGTGAAAATGGTCTTTATGTAAGGTCAGTTCTGAATGAAAATAAGAATATACCGTTAGGAGGAGACAAACCGTGCGCTCATCCGGCTGCTAACACGTTGTTTCATATCAATTTCCTTTTCGTTGTTTTGTTTATCTGCATCTCGTCGCGGCAGCCTCACGTGCATGTTCGCGCGAGCAAACGCCGCTGGTGGCCAGCGAAGCATGGACGGAACGCCCGGAGTGATAAAATTTGGAGAACGCACTACTTGCATAGCTTCCACAGCGTTGCACCTGATGTGTGATACGGAGTACAAAGCCCCTAAAGGTACCGACGCGCATGCGCGGATCGCGTGTGGAGGGTTAGGTTTCCAGAGACGCGATATACGCCCAGTGCATTTGGTTGCAAAAACGTGGAAAAAAAAACGATGAAGCCAAGAGGACGCGCACACTCATTCCGGGGTCCTCACCCTGTTTATGCTCCGCTTAATGGACTCTGGAGGAGAACCAGGGCAGCGTTCCGCCCACGACTGCTGGCATGAACGTTATGCGCACGCTGCTGAGTTGATATATGCATATATGATGGCACACAAAGTAGCCTGTGCGGCACGGACGGCACACGTCAAGCTACAAACAGCGGCGGTTTTCCTTCGGTCTAATTTCGTGCACCATTGAGGTGCAACGCCTGCAACGCCGGTGGCGGCGCTCCTCATTATGCCATCGTTGTGAGACGCTTGGTAGCTGCCAAGACGCTGTTTCTACTACAGAACAGCAGTTGCCTCGCGTGCTGTGTGGCGCTAACACGCCGTCCCTGCGTATTCTACAAACACTGCATGAGGACCTTCAACGCAACGCTACGTATACCTTGATCTCGCTTTTAACTCTCGCAATCACGCATAGGGCCTTGAGCACACAAAAACATGACCTTTGCAATTCGCTTCCGTTACTTCAGAGAAACCGTTGCGGCGGGGTACGATTTGGACGCCTGCTGTCCTGTACATTCCTCGTGTAAGTGTTGCGATAACTCGATCACTGCTGTAGTCGAAAGGACAGTGCCACTTCTCGCGAAAAATATAGTTAAAGTCGCTCTTGCTTATACTCTATATCTTCGCCCGCGGCACAACAAATATATTACTAATAATTCGCCTACAATAAGTTAAAATTACACCCCATGCGTAATTTTAAACACCAACGACAACGAATAAAGTTGTGCCTCTTTTGCGTTATTTTCGATACAACCTTGAGAACTACTCGTTGGCAAAGCTGTTCGCGTTGCTGAAAATGCTGACCAAGGAAGAAGTACGAAAGAACTGCTAAAAGCAATGGTTCCGTTAGTCCAGCGGCCACAACGTCACAACTGCGTACGTTTCGACCGTATTCAGGCCGGAGGCTTGCATGGTGGTCAGTCTGTCCTCCCACAGCTCCGGAAGTACCCGGAAGTAGTGCATGGCACCGGACATTATCTGCACAGGCTTGCCTTGCATCACAAAGGAATTGCTTCCAAAATCGACGGCGAAGGGAAGCTCTGCCTGGAAAAGAAGCATGCCCCGTACCCGTTAAGCGCATACGCGCAGATAATAGGCAAAGTCGGAGCAGCGTTAGGCTCATTTGGAAAACTGACAACGTTTAAGTCGACGCCTCGGCCAGGGAACGACCTTTCATTGTCACTATAATGCTGTTCGCCATGATAAATGCTTCATTTATACTCTGCGCTACTGCATGTAGCATCTGCATTTTACAAATGCGGGTTTTTATGCACAAACATGCATTTCACTTGAAAAAAGGACGCGGTAATGCTGCGGTTACGAGAACGGCAGCAGGTACCCGCGCAGAAAATAGAGGAAAAAGAAGACAGGAAGAGGAAGACCACCATTTATTTCATCCCCACAATTTATTCGAGCGAACCCCATGAAACCGTCAAACAATGTGGCTCAGGGAAGTACAAGGAAAGTGAGCTGTTTGTGTGATTGCACTAACAAAATAAATTCACATGAAGGCGAAATTTGCGATAATATTCATACTGTTAACAAAAAAATGCAAATAAAAGTGGAAGAGAAGGGAACTTTGCGACCGACAAGAACTGAACATAAGCTCAGCATACACCGCTTGCGGTAATCACATGCCAAGTGAATTAAATAAACTTGTGTCTGCACCCGGCCGAAAGGAAAAGAATCACATGTTAGGAAAACAAAATTCTTCGATAAGTGTCTTGCCTGAAAGTGGTGTGCTGCAGCTGTTATGGCGAGAGGCACCGATTAAAACAAGTGACATGCAGGTTCGAACGAAACGGGTTAGCTCTGCAGTTAACGCCGACCTTCTCGAGACGCACGCAAGCAATGCGCGAGCGCGATACAGTACTCACATATTTCGGCGTGAAGACTTTGGACCAAAGCAAGCAAACGATATAAGAGCCGACCAAGACGCTTAACAGCCGTATGCAAGACCTAGCGCGTCGGCGCACCACCGGTACGCGGATGCTCTGCTTCAGGTGCTTCTGCATCTGGACAGAATGATGCACAGTCATATTAAAGAAACATCCAAAGAGTCAGATCCATAAGCGACAATAATGAATAAAGAACGTACAAGCGCTACTCGCAGCTGATATGACTTTTTGAAAAATCAAATAAAGACGCCACGACTCCCCATGCAACGGTAAACGATGCATGGTGGTGGAGTTGGACGGCTTCTGCGTCGCCTGCAGCGGCAGCCGTATACGTGCCGGTGGACGGAAAACGGTTGTGTGGATGAGGCCTTAGAAGGACTTTGAGATGCCGTGTTTAGTGGAGCTTTCTCTGTGGCTCCAAAGCATAGAGATTCATACAATAATCGTTGTAGGAATCTCCATGTTCCGAAGCTTACGTCCTCTGGTCGGTGGTGGCGCAGTCATTGCGTTTCTGCAAGGCGCACTCACAGCCGGACTGCAACGCGCACGGGGAGTCCAGTTCAGTCACGGCCTTGATTGCAGCGCGACCTGACCTGGTTTTGAGGTGCGTGGGCGCGTTGTTCTCGTCGCTCCGTTTGTGTTGGAGCATGAACGTCACTTCGCTCGCTGCTGCTGCCGCTCTTCCTCACGCCAGCGTTTTGACAGCGTGTGACCGCGGTCATCGAGCGTGACGTGTTCGTGCTTGCCAGTGCGCGCGTGACATTATGCTTGTTAATTTAGTTAGCGAATCCTTACTTCGTATAGCTGTCTACTCATTTGCTACCGCAAACGATGCTTCGCCTTTATGGCAGAATTGCGACTTTTATATCTCTGTGTTCCACTGCCTCACCATGCCTCACTGTAGGCAAGACGATCTTCTAAGGACGATGTGCGGGGGAATGAACAAAGCGACAGTTAAAATTGAGCGTTCAAAATGCCGTATGCACGTAATGCACCTTCACCGAACACATGCAGTCCCGGTGATATGCGTGCGCCTTTAGCAAATAGCGTATTCTTCTGCCGAAAGACGCACAAAAAGGCGCAAGACAAGAAGTTGGAGTACGTCTAACAAAAATTAACGTGCTGAGATATGCACTTGCCAAACTATGTCCCACGTTGTTGTCCTGACAGGTGGCAGTGGTAATAGTTGTTTTTGGTGCCTCAGGGTTTGGTTTGGTTTGGTGCCTACGGATATGGCTCAGCCCACTACAGGGGATCGGCTATGAATCGGACGGCAGTAGGTAAAAAGGGAAGAATACTTTAATAGAATTTAGTGCTAATTTAGAAATGATATTAAATGAACACTAATCGTTATCAATTTTCAGGCTGTATTATTTTAAAATTTGAAGTTAAAATTTTTGTGTACACATTGAGGAAAGTAAAACAGTAAAATTAACATTGCAGTCTCTTTGTTTCACTTATAAAATTAAATACGGCATCAAATATATTCCTATTACAGTGTCCTGGTGTCGGCGCCCCAAGGGACAGTATCACAGGTAGGGTAATGCTCAATCCAAGTTGGCGAAGGGGACCTTCCAGAAGTTGTTTTCTGTGCACCTCGAACCTACGACGCTCTATAAAGAAATGTTCCATAGTTTCAGGTTCGTTGCAATAAAAACAATGAGAGGAAGGTGCCGAACCAGACCTGTGGGAATAAAAATTAAGCAGTGGTATTCGGCAACGCATTCTCGTGAATGAAACACTAAATTTTTTTGTTCGACAGCACTTGCTGTGCCAAGGGAACCTAAGGTGCTGCAAATCGGTGTTATTTAATATACATGATTTCTCACGTTCTTCTTGAACACAAAATTTTCTCAATCTTGCAGCCGCGATGTATGCCGAAGGTTTCAGCATCTTCAGTACAGGGCCTCTAAGAGATGCCGCCGCCAGTGCGTCCGCTGACTCATTTAAAGTGAGTCCCATGTGTCCTGGTACCCCTAACAAATGGATGAGGCGTAAATGTTGGGGGATAGATGAATGAAATTCTCGGAGAATGGTAGATGAATTTGGCACTGTTATAGCAGAACAAGCGGATTAGGAGTCGATTATGGTTACGGCTGAATAAACAGATGAGGGAAGTTTTCGTAGAGCTAGGATGATAGCCAATAACTCTGCCCGAAATATTAGTGTAAATTCGGGCAGTCGAAGAGAGAAAGACCAATTTATTGATGGCGAAAAAATGCCCACCCCTGCCTTCTCTTCACTGACAAAAGCATCTGTGGCAATTACTGATATTCATAGACAGGTTATCAAGGTGGTCATCTAACAAACCTTTTCGGTGTCTAATAGGCAGAAGCTTAGCGTTATTAGGAAATATATTATTGAATTCAACGCTTACTGTCGCATTAGGTAAATTTGGGAAAACCACATCACGGATTGATACTTGCAATGGTTCTAATAGCTTCTGGACCAAAATTAACTGGGGACGATGCAGGCGAAACCATTGATTCGGAAAGAATACTGTAGGCTCTCGAATGAACATATAGGAGTAGCTTCTCTGGTGAGAAGTATAGATATTCAGTAATATCTAGACTGTCAGTATCCGAAATAGAGTTTGAAGAGGAGGCAGGTGAGTTTCATGATAAAGAATATTATTCCCTACAAATTTCGGAAGGCCAGGACATAGACGTAATGATTCGCGTTCTAAAAGAACGAGAGGGCGTAATTTATAAGCACGTCCTGCAAAAAGTAATATGCAACCAAACTCGAAAATGTGGCGGACATACATACCATAAATAATCAGCAGAGTCTCCCTGCGCATTGCAATATGGCTGTTGCCGACTCTTCGTAATAAACCAACAGCCCGTGCTCCTTTAGATGCGATTTATTCTATGTGTGTACGCCAATTAAAGTTTTCTGTATAAGTCATTCCCAGATATTTTAATGATTGTACCTGTGGAATTATCTCCTGATTTCAAATTAGTTTTTTTTTCTCATGCTACTAACACAGTAAAATATTCCTGTTCAGTGTTTTCTTCAAGCTGTTGTGATATGTAACATATACGTCGTACTTATTTTGCTAGCAGCGAGCTAGCACCTTATGCTTGCTGTGACCCGCCCACAAGCAACTTGCGCTTATGCGGGCACGATATGTGTAATAAGTTGTGAGCTGCTGAAATAAAGATGTATTTATGTATGTATGTATGTATGTATGTATGTATGTATGTATGTATGTATGTATGTATGTATGTATGTATGTATGTATGTATGTATGTATGTATGTATGTATGTATGTATGTATGTATGTATGTATGTATGTATGTATGTATGTATCATACTTCAATATTATCCGGACAGGAAAAGTTAAGGGGAAAACTATGATGGCATCTTTGTTGACATTTAGCGGCATTTGTATTCCCTTAAGCCACATTTCAACCTGATTCAAATGCGACTGCAATGTTTTATAAAGGCTATGTATATTGCTCATTGCTGCTCATTCGTATGAGGCCCGAACTTTGCCACAAGTGAGATTCTCTCACAACAGCTGGTGTCAAGAATGGCGTGCTGCGAAACAAGATTGCCACACAGTTACGACAGGGCGACACGACGCGCACCTCTCCCTCTCCGTCGCTGCAGCTGGGAGGCGTTCGAAGAAGCGGCCTTTGCGCTGGAATCCGCCGCCTTCCTCCAGCCCCTTCGACATTGTGACGGAACTAGTTCGGTGCGTGAACAATGATTCCGGAGTTCCCCAACGCGGAGCTGATTTGACACGCATGGACAAGCTGCCGTGGGGACAACGTATTTTGGTGCGTCTCACGCTTCGGCACCCCCGCCAACGCCGTCGTCGGGCATCAGAGCGCGGTTGCCTTTGTGTACGTAAACTGCTCAGCAGAGCAGCGGCGAGTTGGTGATGAGTAAACGAACAGTCGCCGCGTCGTAGGACCGGCGGATCGAGTGTATAAAAACTGTGGTTGTGCGAATGCTGAGGACACTTCTCTTGAGCAGTCATGTTAGACTGAGTCACTTCTCTCATGCAGTCCTGTTGGACTAATACTCTTTTTCTCAAGCAGTCATGTTAGACTGATTTAATTTCTGTAAATAAACCCTTTTCCTCGTTCTCAATGAGAAGCAGTTCTTCACTTCATCAACGATCTCAGCGTAAATAGGTTGGACGACGGCATGGGCCAGCTACCTTCGAATTCATGCCGTACTCCAATCTTGGCAAAGGACAACGGACGATGGGATTGAGCCCCCAATCCTGACAACTGGCTGACAGCGGTGAGATGGACTTTGCGACATGGTGCTGTATCTGCGGTGAGTGCTTGGTTTTTGCTTTGACTCTCTAGGCTTCATTTTGGGGTTGTTCTGTTTAGAACAGTAGGGAAGCTAGATTGTTGTGTGTTAGCTAGGTTGTGTTTTCCTAGCTAGATTTAGAGAGCAGAATCAAGGCAGTAAAGCAGCAGTCATGGAGTTAAGGACACTGCTGAGAGACGAGTTGTTGATTGTTGGTGAGGAACTGGGCCTAGATGTACGCAAGGAAATGCTCAAATCGGAATTATTGGAGCTAATTTCCAATCAGGCCAGTGAGGAAGATATTGAAATGGGAATGGAACTTCTCAAAAAGAGAGAGAAACGGGAAAGAGAAAGAGAAGAAAGGGAAAGAGAAAGAGAAAAGCGAGAGAGAGAGGAACGCGATAAAGATCGCGAGTTTCAGTTAAGGAAAATGCAACTTGAACTTGAAAGCAAACGTTTGGAGTTGCCTCAAGGAAGTGAAGGCGCTCTGGGTCGATCAAGTGAGGCAGAATCGTACCGCATGGACAGGCTATTAAAGCCATTTGAGGTCGGGACCGACATAGGCTTGTTCCTAAGCAATTTTGAAAGGACTTGCGAGAAGATGAACTTCGGTCCGAGTACATGGCCACAGCGGTTGCTGTCTATGTTGCCGTGTGAGGCGGCGGAAGTAATCGCCAGACTGAGTGTGCAGGATGCATATGATTATACAAAAGTTAAGGCTAGTCTCCTGAAGAAATACCGCCTTTCAGCCGAAGCTTTTCGGCAAAGGTTTAGGAGCACAGGCAAGAAAGATAGCGAGGGCTATCCGGAGTTTGCATATAGCTTAAAGGCCAACCTAGTCGAGTGGCTTAAAAGCGCGGAAGCGTACGACAGCAGAGACATGATCATTGAATGCATGTGTCTAGAGCAGTTTTACAAAACCATCCCCCAAGCTGTGAAACTGTGGGTGCAAGACAGAGGTAATGTAAACACTGTGGAAAGGGCGGCTGAATTAGCCGAAGAGTACGCAACCCGTAGAAAGTTGAACGCCGAGGAGGGAAACTGGGACGGTCGAAATGGACCGCGGAAACCATTTCCGTTCAAAAAGGGTGCGCAAACTAGACGATCAGAGCCTGTAGACATGGCGGAAAAGCCCGCAGAAAAGAGCGAGGAGAAACTTAACGGAGAAACCGCACAAAAAGAACAGAAAAGAAAATTCGAATCTGTTAGACCAATTCGCTGTTACAAATGCCACAAACTGGGACATATAGCTGTAAACTGCGAGAAGTCTAGCGTAGTTTTTTCCTACGTGGAGGAAAAAGATGAGAATATGGAACTTTTAAGTCCATATCTCCACGACCTGCAAGTTAATGGAAAACCATGCCGAGTGCTAAGAGACAGTGCCGCCACGCTGGACATTGTCCATCCGTCTTACGTGATGGTAGATGACTTCACCGGAGAAGTAGCATGGATAAAACAGGTTGTAGAAGAACACAGCGTGTGTCTGCCCATGGCCAAAGTCAAAATCAGTGGACCATTCGGGGAGCTAGAGACTGAGGCTGCAGTTTCCAAATTTTTGTCACTGCAGTATCGCTACATCTTTTCGAATCGTTCGAATCAGTTACTGCGTGACAGAGGGCTCAAACTGGGAGAGGGCATAGTACAGGCATTGACCAGAGGCCAAGCTCGTAAGATCGCGGCGCTTTCGGCTGAAAATGCTCAAGCTCCTCCAGCTGAAGCAGAAAAGGGGATAGCTTCAATACCCGAATCCGAGCTAGGCCCGAGGGACAAAAGAACAGTTGAGGAGAGCCTGCCAGTTGACCAGCTCAATGAGAGCGTAGCACTAGAGTGTCAGAGTTCTAGCCTGCAGGAAGAGCAAGCAGACGCGCTCACAAGCGAGACAGGGTCGTTATTATCACCGGCCTCAAAGAACTTTGATCAACTCTTACGCGTGGATAGAGAGTCACTGGCAGCTGAGCAAAAGAATGATGAGAGCTTAGCAAAATTACATGACACAGCTAAAGAAGGCATTGCTAGGCGCAACGTAACGATACATGAGAGAGGAGGATTGTTGTATCAGCATTACAGAGATCGAAAGGGTAGGATTTTAGATCAGTTAGTCATACCTACTAAGTATAGGCAGGACCTTTTGAGTCTTTGTCATGGAAATGGGTGGTCCGGCCACCTAGGCATAAACAAATCAAAGGAAAGATTGCTTATGGAATACTACTGGCCTGGCTGTTTCAAGGATGTAGAAAACTTTGTAAGATCATGCGACGCCTGCCAGCGTTCTGGTAAACCAGGAGAGACATGGAAAGCTCCACTGAAGGTAGTCCCCTTAATAACAGAGCCTTTCAGACGACTTGTAATAGACACGGTAGGGCCTCTTCCAAAAACAAAATCAGGCTACAGGTACTTGTTTACCATGCTGTGTCCGGCTACCAAGTTTCCAGAAGCAATCCCTTTGAAAGAGCTCAGCTCCACCGAAGTAGTAGACGCGCTTTTGACAGTGTTTGCACGAGTTGGGTTTCCAGCCGAAATTCAGGCAGATCAAGGGTCAGTATTCACGAGCGCACTGACTTCCTCATTCTTGCAAAAGTGCGGGGTAAAGTTAATACACAGTTCTGTCTATCACCCTCAGTCAAACAGTGTAGAGAGGTGGTATTCGGTGCTTAAGCGAGTTTTGCGTGCGCTCTGTTACGAACACAAGGAGGACTGGGAGAACTGTCTGCCGGCAACGTTGTTTGCTTTGCGAACGGTTCCACATGAGGCGACAGGGTTCTCACAAGCAGAACTAGTGTACGGGAGGACACTCCGGTCTCCACTGAGAATGTTAAGAGAAATGTGGGAGGAAAGAGGGGAGAGTCCAACCGTGGTTGAATACGTGCTAAATTTACTGGTACGTCTAAGCGCAACCCGAGAACTAGTCGGAAAGAACATGGCAATAGCTCAAAAGAACGCCAAAGTCTATTACGACAAGGATGCTAGGCTTCGTACGTTTAAAGTCGACTTAACGATGAAAGCGGAAAAGTGTAGGTTTGGTTATTCACAGGTTACTTATCTGGGCCATGTTGTCGGTCAGGACATGAGACGGCCGGCTGAGCTGAAAATAACTACGATTGGAGAATTTTCTCAGCCGCGCACGAAAACGGACCTTCGTTCATTTTTGGGACTTGTGGAGTACTATCAACGGTACATTCCGAATTACTCGCAATTGGCAAGTCCATTAACAGACGCCCTCCGAAAGGGAGCACCGAGTAACGTTCACTGGGATAAGGACAAAGAGAACGTTTTCCAAAGTTTGAAAACGCTATTGGTTTCTCGCCCTGTGCTTCGCGCGCCAGACTACACAAAGGAATTCATAGTTCAATGCGACGCAAGCGACAGAGGTATGGGCGTGGTACTTAGTCAGGTCGGCGACGATAACGAGGAGCATCCTATCCTCTACGCCAGCCGTAAACTAAATGTAAGAGAGGAAGCCTACAGCGCTTCAGAGAAGGAATGCGCTTATTTGGTTTGGGCCGCCCAGAAGTTGTCGTGTTACTTGTACGGAGCGAAGTTCATCTTCGAGACCGACCACTGTCCTCTGACGTGGCTCAATCAAATGTCACACAAAAACGGCCGCTTGCTCCGATGGAGCCTCACTCTCCAAGAGTACAACTTCTCCGTTAGATATAAGAAGGGAAAGTTGCATAGCAATGCGGATGGTTTGAGCAGGCTAATTTGAATTCTGCGTTTGGAGGTCCCGCCTAAATTTTAGGGTTACTAGTGTTAATTTTATTAAGCGAAGAAGATCCCCTCTCATTTGGCAGGATTCCCTCCATGATTGCTGAATGTGTCAGCAGGAATTTGCTTCAGAAATTGACATAGCGAAATGTAGCATTTTTTTTTTGTTTCTGCACTTATGTTGTTGTTGTTTTTTTGAAGCCTAGCGAGTCTAAAGTGAGAGCCAATGCACGTCATCTCGGCGCAGAGCCGTGTTGTGGGGTTCATGTTGCAGTTGCCTGTCCTTGTTGGATGTTTTGGGGCGGTGACATCAATGCACAAGTGGTCGCTGCGAGCCAAGACATCAATCCCCCCCTGACCAGCAGCCGTTCTCTTCCTGCCTAGCGGTTGTCAGCGCTAGACAGTCGAGACTTTCCGGGCCATGGAGGCGCTGTCAAGAATGGCGTGCTGCGAAACAAGATTGCCACACAGTTACGACAGGGCGACACGACGCGCACCTCTCCCTCTCCGTCGCTGCAGCTGGGAGGCGTTCGAAGAAGCGGCCTTTGCGCTGGAATCCGCCGCCTTCCTCCAGCCCCTTCGACACTGTGACGGAACTAGTTCGGTGCGTGAACAATGATTCCGGAGTTCCCCAACGCGGAGCTGATTTGACACGCATGGACAAGCTGCCGTGGGGACAACGTATTTTGGTGCGTTTCACGCTTCGGCACCCCCGCCAACGCCGTCGTCGGGCATCAGAGCGCGGTTGCCTTTGTGTACGGTTGCCTTTGTGTGCCTTTGTGTGTACGGTGCGCGGTTGCCTTTGTGTGCTCAGCAGAGCAGCGGCGAGTTGGTGATGAGTAAACGAACAGTCGCCGCGTCGTAGGACCGGCGGATCGAGTGTATAAAAACTGTGGTTGTGCGAATGCTGAGGACACTTCTCTTGAGCAGTCATGTTAGACTGAGTCACTTCTCTCATGCAGTCCTGTTGGACTAATACTCTTTTTCTCAAGCAGTCATGTTAGACTGATTTAATTTCTGTAAATAAACCCTTTTCCTCGTTCTCAATGAGAAGCAGTTCTTCACTTCATCAACGATCTCAGCGTAAATAAGTTGGACGACGGCATGGGCCAGCTACCTTCGAATTCATGCCGTACTCCAATCTTGGCAAAGGACCACGGACGATGGGATTGAGCCCCCAATCCTGACACTGGTAAGTCAACCTCAGCTGTCCTGACATACTCTCAGCCCGCGCACAACAGCTCAGCGTTGCATTTCACTGCTTTTCAGAGCTTATTTGGGTCTGGATTAGAGACATCTGCATTTCGGCGTCAGCCAACACTTTGCTTATTAAGCTCAAGCTCCTTCAAAGAAGCGGCAGCACGCCTTCGCTTCCCGTTCATTCCTCAATGCATAGGTTCCTTGTGTTCTCGTGCTTCTTCCGCTGCGCGTTCGCCCCACGGACCATTTGAAGCAGCCTATTGGCCAGTTGTATAGTCAACGTCTGATTTTTGGGACTTCCTAAGGGCCGCGAAAATGTCCGAAAAATCAGGCAGTTTAAAAAATGAATGGATGTCTTTTACCGTCCTTAAGGGCTCAAATCACCACAGGCATGCCCGAAAAAGCCATGAAGGCCTGCCGGTACACTTATTAGGCATATCGGTGCACGTACTGTGACAGGAGACGGAGACGGTGGGCGCACGCGTGTATAATTATGGAATACGTACTGTGTCCCATGACACTTGCTCCTTCCCACTCTTCAGCTTCACCGCAATACTTTACGTACGCTTCACCGCGTAGCATCGCTATGGTGAGACAAAGCTGCCTTTCGGGAACCGGCATTATGCAACGCATCATGCTTTTTAAGCTTCGAAGCCTATCGCGAGGATTACGGAGGCAGAGTCAGTGCCACTAGTGACAGCAACGAATTCTTGCAATGAAAAACACGGCATCGAATGGCAAGAACCTCAATATTAATATCGAACGTCGAAGCAGTTAAGCCTCGTGTTGCCTCGGTGGTAGCTATAGCTGCCAGCGGATCTGCGTGCGAGAGCGCTGGTTCGCGGTGGAGAGATAATCAAAACCACCGTATTGGCGTTGGTTAATGCCGTTTCAATCTTGCGGTCTCCACAAAAAGTCCTGAAACTCGGACGACGAAGGGTTCTTGCGTCTGAAATTGCAGGCGTTCTTATACGTTGACTCTATGGGACACGTGGCGATGCCGCGAAGCCGTCCGCATTATCGGGCATTTCTCAAAAATAGGGCGTCCAAAAAATCGGTCGTTGACTGTACACTGGCAACTCCTCCAGCGGACGACACGGCGTCAAAGACCATTCGTTACGATTCATCTCTTTTACTAGAGCCAGCAGTAGGGCGACTTTCGTTCCCTTTCAATAAAAAGACACCTAATTTTCCCTGATTGACGCACAAATTTCCCGAGCTTTCCCTGAGTATTTCCAGACTATTTAAAATACCCGATAATTCCTGGTTTTCCCGGTTGGTAGACACCCTGATTGATATGTACTTGTAATGTTGTTTGGAGAAATAGAGCGCGTATAATATATATATAGTGCGCGCCGATGGACGCGGCACTGGTGGCGGCCTTGCGCAGCACAATCGGTAAAGGAGCCAGCCGCGCTCCGTAGTTTTCCGCGTCGTTGATCGTGCTTCTCTTTCTCACCACCGCAAATTTATCAGAGCTGCAGGCCCACCCAAAGAAACTAATGTAACCCGTGCAGCACGTAGCTCCACCGACAGTCCTACAGGCGAGCATCCAGAGCACTGCAGCAATGTAGTAGACATATCCCAGAGTCTAAGCCCCGAAGTAGTTGATTTCCTGAAACATGGTCTAACGTTCTGTCCGACGAACAACGCAGTAAACGAATACGAACTCCACAAAGATATAACAGGGTTTTCACGACGCATGCGCATCAAGGCGTTCTTTTTCGATAGACCAGATGTAGGGAAACAAGATAGAGACTCTCTTAGACCACCCAGCACATGGACACCGGAAACCGAACAGTGCCCAGACCGGGATTTATACATAAAACTAATATCAAAGGAAATTCTAGAGTCAGCGCGGCATTGCCGGAAACGCAAAAATTTGACCCCCGCTCAACAACAAATCCTTAAAGAACTTGCGAAGAGGAATGGTATTGTAATAAAACCAGCAGACAAAGGCGGCAGTATCGTAATCTGGCCTATAGAAAAGTACAAGAATGAGGCCTCTAAACAACTGAGCAACCACACCCATTACAGAAAACTCAACTCTAACCCAACTTCAGATTACAGCAATATTGTGATAAACACAATTGCGGAGCTCCTGTCCAGGGAACTAATCACGGAATTTGAATATCGCTTCATGATGCCCAAGAACAAAAAAAGCAGGCCACCTTTTGTCTTCTTCCTAAAATACATAAAGTTCCGGTCGAAGAAATATTTACAGCAGAAATCTCAGGTCGGCCTATTGCGTCTAATAACAACACACCCACTGAGTCACTTTCTAAATTCTTAAATCACCACCTGTCAAACATCCCCACCACCCTCCCATCTTTCATTCAAGACACACCGTACTTCCTTCAAATTATCGACGGCATCAACGCCAACCGAATCTTTTCCGACCGCGCTATTCTAAGCACTTTGGATCTTTCTGCCCTTTACACCAACATTCCCATGAGTCAAGGAATTGAAGCCGTCTCTAGATCCCTTGCAATCAATCCCCAAGCGCACGCTCCTGAAGTTTACTTACCGCTCCTTAGGTTAGTTCTCACGCTCAACTATTTCGAATTCGATTCTATTCACTACCTGCAAACTTTCCGCACTAGCATGGGTACGCCCTTCGCTCCTACGTATGCGAACATTTTCATGGGACAGCTTGAAGCAGATCTGTTGAAATCCTACCCTTTAAAACCCCACACCTACCTTCGTTACATTGACGACATATTTATATGAACACGGCACAAGCGCCTTAACCGACTTAATTAGCCATTTCAATCACTTTCACCCGAGTATTAAATTTACTGCTCACCACTCTCTTAGTCAGATCAACTTCCTGGACACGACGGTCTAGATAGAAAATGGAAACTGAGAACGACGCTTTAAAGGAAGCCTACGGATAGCCAGCAATATTTAGACTACAACAGTCATCACCCGCGACATTGCAAGCAAGGAATTTTTGTCGGACAAGCAAAACGAATAAGAAGAATCTGCAGCGAAGACCACGATTATATCCACCACCTAAATGACCTTAAAACAAAGCTAGCAGAAAGGAACTATCCCCAAGTTGCTCTCGATAGAGCTTATGATGCCACGTCAAGATTGGAGAGACAGTCAGAATTGGCGAAGAAACAGCCCACACTAGAATCTGACAGATCGCCGGCCTTTAACATATTCCAATGCACTCCGAAACATAAACAACATCCTACGAAAATACCACCCAATGTTATCAAGTAACGAGTGTCTGAGAAAAGCGTTCCCGGATGTACCTAGGGTTACCTATCGCCGAAACAGAAACTTTAAAGACTTGTTAGTGCACGCAAAAGTCAGCCGACCGCATTCCCCCGTAATAAAAGAATGTTGCCGTCCCAGGTGCAAAACCTGCAGGCACCTTCAAAGTGACACTAAAATTAAAAGCACCGCAAATGGTTATACACATGAAGTCAAATCCAACTTCACTTGTACAAGTTCGGATGTTATTTATATGCTTGAATGTTCCTTCTGTAAGAAACAATATATCGGTGAAACAGGGCAATCAATGTACGTCAGATTAAACGGACATCGCGCGGACACAGCTAAAAAGCTTACCAAAGCCGTCGTCAAGCATTTCAACCAACCAGGTCATAACTTTGATGAACTTAAGCTCCACATCTTACAGACAAATTTCCGTTCTGAACGAGAAAGAAAATTCAGAGAATCATACCTTATCCGTAAGTTCAAAACATTGCAACCAATAGGCATAAACGTTTCAAAGGGAGCTTTAGAATCTGTTCGCTATGCTAAATTTCAAGCTATATAGGCAACAACACCTAGTTTGGTTTCTTGTCATATCCTTTTCTTTTTTTTTCCTTTCTTTTCTTCCTCTTTTCCTTTTTTTTCAGCCGGCGTGTCAGGCGCCGTTGACACGAGGTTGACAGACGGGGGGGTGGCCTTGGTCTTGTGCACAGCATTCCTTTACCCTCAATTCGACACGCATTCCCTCGTTGCCGCACCCTCCCGCCTTACACCCTCTCTCCTTTAGAACCCCACATATATATACTGTGGCGAGGAAAGCATACGTCGCCTTGAAGAAGACAAGTCCACTTGTCGAAACGTTGGGCCCCTGCTTTCACCTTGTTCTCGTTTTGCTCAACTATACTTGATGTATTTCGAAAGGCGAAGCTGCAACTTAACTCGTCCAAATGTCGTTTTGGCCATCGCCAAATTGCTCTTCTGGGCCATCTCGTTGACGCTTCCGGACTACAGCCTGATCCCGACAAAACTCGCGCTGTCCGAGACTTTTCGGTTCCGAAAACAGCCGCAGACGTTCGAAATTTTGTAGGGCTATGCTCGTACTTTCGTTGTTTTGTTCAAGATAATGCGGCAATTGCTAGATCCCTCACTAATCTCTTGAAGAAAGGAGTACAATTCTCGTGGGGTACTTCAGAAGCCACCGCCTTCTCTCGTCTCGTCACTCTTCTCACCTCATCACCCATTCTCGCTCACTTCGACCCTGATAGCCCTTCAGAATTGCGTTCAGATGCCTGCGGTCATGGCGTACGTGCCGTCTTAACCCAGCGTCAGAGTGGCCAGGATCACGTTATTGTTTATGCGAGCCGCCTCCTATAGAACCATCGGAGCGCAAGTATTCCATTGCGGCACAAGAATGGCTTGCTGTTTGGGCGGTTGCGAAGTTCCGTCCTTACCTTTACGGTCGCCCCTTTTCCATAGTCACTGACCATCATGCTCTCTGCTGGCTCTCATCGCTAAAAGATCATACAGAAGTGCTATGCAGGATACGCCGACTTTCTCGTTCACCCGAGTTTTACCCGAGTTTGCTCGACGGCAGTCAGTGAACGGAGATAGCGTGAAACGCGCAAAAGCTGCAGGCAGAAAATATGTAGACAAAAAGCCGCGTACGACAACATGTGCGCACCCTGCGCTGCACGCTCTTCTACGCTTCAAGCGCAGAAGGCTGCACAACGAAACGCGCGTGCGCTGCGTATTTCTGACGCGCCTGCGCCGCGTCAGAAATGACATTCTGCCTCCTCGCCAGCGCGCTGTCGTAGTGATGCGCGGCCACACGAACTTTGTGCAATAAAGCACGACGATTCCTCAAGCGAGAATGTGTTTGTGCTGTGTGTGAAGTGATTTTTAAAGAGAAATGGAAGAGATAAGTGCAGTGCCGTAACTGTCTCTCACAGGAGGACCCCTCAACAGCACTTACTCCAAATGGATCGCAAACCGTACGTGTCTCCAGTGCGTTCTTGCAGTGCGTGAGAATGCGTACATTTTTTTTTAGTATCGCTAGACGTCTAGCTCGCAAGACCGACTGAGAGCCCCAGGAAGTCAAAGCAGAGAAAAGCAAGTAGAAGGCAGCGATAAAGGTGACCTTTTTTTTTAATCGCGCAAGAAATGGGCAGTGGCCGGTAGCCGCAGTTGATGAGAATAGCTCATTTGGCTGGCCTGATAAAGCATGTTTATTTTCATAAAAGCCAGTAAAAGCAGCCGATTCAACCCACGGCCCAATTTGCGAAGTTCGTTATGAGCTTCTTTCAACATGACTTCGGGAACGGTAATGCATTGAGACATCGCGATTACATGATTTTGTTTAGTATTGCTGCGGAGCGCACGCGTCCTAGCAGCCCGGTTGCGTGCAGCGCGGCGTGGTTTCGCGAGAAAGGTAAACAAGAGAGGAGAGCTGGCCCGAGAGGCGGAGCAACGCCATGAGCAACGCCAACTTCTGGCTTCACTTTAGCTTCACAAAGAGTGACGCCAGGGCCTCTCCTGAGTTTCCTTCCTCCGTGGGATGTGATGCCCCTTGATAATTTGAAAGTAGCGACACTCTCCCCCCCACTGCGCTTTCCTCCTCAATTCTCCTCGCCCGCCGGCTGCGCACGGCGCGCTTTTCCTCCTGGGCTCCCGCGGACGGGCCGCATGATTCTTGGAGGCGTGTTATTTTGGGCCAGTTGCACGCCCCAGTGGGCTTGAAAATTTTGAGAAATGCTAATAACAGCATCGATAATGCTGGAGGCAACGTTTATGAGGAGGTTGGTTTTTTCTTAAAGCCATATGAACGGGGTATACCGATGTAAAGGGAGCTTTGAGTGTGGCCTACTAAGCGAAGGCCTTAGACCTCTATTTCGAGGTCCCGTTGTGAGCTACAGAAAATATCACGTAACCGAAGGAAGGCGGGAAGCGAACCAAAGCATGTGCAGCTGCGTATAAGAGATTAATGATTAGCAAAGTAATTATTGATTAGTGATTGAATTAAGATGAATTCGGGTGTATTAAGGAGGATTAAGGTGGATTAACGTCGATGAAGGCGCATTAGGGTGAATTAAGGTGCATAAAGGAGGACTAGGTTGGATTAAGGTCGATGAAGATGAATTCGGGTGTATTAAGGTGGATTAACGTCGATGAAGGTGCATTAGGGTGAATGAAGTTGCATAAAGGAGGACTAGGTTGGATTATGGTCGATGATTTCCATGAACAGTGGTTGAATGGAATCATCTAACCAATGACCAAGTTTTAAAGTCGTCACTTTTGGTGTTTGTTTCAAGCACTGAGTAAAAATTTATCTTGCTGTACCACTGCTATTCAAGCTCTATTGACCTGATTTGTATTGTGTTTGTTGTCTATGCTATAGAGTTCTTTACGTATGTATTGTTTCCCATCTTGCTAAAATCTCCAGTGGGGATTGCAGTATTGATAAATAAATGAAATAATGATAAAACTTGACAGTAAGGAGTTGCTGCAAAGCATGCGTTTTATTTCAGTTCAATTAGGAATTCGACTTTCGCTGTTCCAGGATAATAGACCAGTGAAAACATACAAAATTACGCGCTTATAATTTTATTTTGTGGTTACCGCCTTGTTTAGGTAACACGGAAAGTTTGAAGTCCGAACTATTTACAGCCTCGCAGAGGAACAGCGAGTGGCGGTTATGTGGGCGTGGGCGGGGCTTCACTGGACTTCTGCATCCCACTAGATAATAAGCGCCGCTACAATCGAATGGACCAAAAATTTTGGTTTCTTGCTTAGTCAACACAGCAACTTTGTTTATGGCCGCACGTTATTGGCAACGAGTGCGTGGTTTATTTACTTTTATTTTATTTAGAAAATAAAAAAAATATTCAGTTTATGCGCGGAATACAGTGGGGCGTCTCAATTTTCAGCTACTGCCGTTTTAAATTGGTTCAGGACAGGTGGCAGTACCACAGGCAAGTCCTAAAAAAAGAGCAGTCTGAGAAATCGGCCGGTAACATTTCTGCTACCAGAACACGTATTTTGAAGTACATGCAAGCAAGCATGCTTCATGTGTAATCCCGCATTTTCAGTTTTAATTCTGCGGTTTTGCGCGTCAAAACTATGATTTGATTATCAGGGACGCCGTAGTGGGGCACTACAGATTAATCTGAATCACCTGCAGTTCTTTAACATGCACCAATGTACGGCGCACAGGCTTTGTTGCATTCTGCCCTCACCAAAATGCGGCCGCTACGGTCGGGTTTTGATCCGACGCCATTGGGATTAGCAGCGCAATGCCATAGCCACTATACCACTGCGCCACCACGGCGGGTGCATTTTCGTTGTTATAACTAGAGACTACCCTCTAATTAAAACATAACCGACCACATCCTAGATTTACTTTTCTATATTAGATAATTTGTTATATTTAAGTTCATTATATCAAGGTACGATACTTGCTGTTTAACAATATAAATAAAATGAGCACAGAAACTAAGTGATGAACATAAATGAAGTTCCTCTTTAATATATGGAAGCCCTGCAAGGCAATTGACAAGCGACTGCTGTCAATAAAAATAACACCGAGATCCCTTGTGCTTCAGGTCTTCTTTATTTGAAGAAAATGTACAAAAAAATTACAGAAGTAAAATGTGGGCGTGGCAGTTAGTGGTTAGCAATAGATACAATGTAGAGGAAACAAAGTGACAGTGCTCTTTTTTCTATCACGTCCAAAACAAAAGTACTCTGATATCACCTTGGAGGGATAGAAATCTCCAATAATAAACAAACAGAACAATGTGTCATGTTTAAATAGCAAAAACTGTGGCTGTGACACATATGCGCCTCAATTCTTTAGAGACCCAACAAAGACGGCTTAAACAGGGAAGACACTGGTTGTGAGATAAGTCTCGATTCTTGAGACAAAACAATGACAAAATGCAAAACTGTTTCAATGGCATAAGGAAAAAGTAGGGCCGAAGATGCCACGACTTAACGTTAAAAGCATAGGCACTAAGCAGTAAACATCTTTTCCTCAACTTTTGAGGAAATGAGTTCACACATACATTATTCAAAGCTATGTTGGGTATGTTATAGGTTAAAATAAGCAACAGACCAGACCCCAAAATACTTCATATGAAGCAAAATGGTCAGTGACACTTGAACTTCAGTTTCTGAACGTAACAATGTTTAAACAAAAATTATATAATTGCTAAGACACGAGCTGGCACCTTGCAGCTCTTTAACAGGGAACGAAAAAAAAAAACAAATTCAGGTACACTGCACCACGAATACATGTGCAATGCTATCACAGCATGGCAGAGAAAATGTCCTATTTGGTCTTCCCTTTTTTTAACAATATTTTTTTTTTGTTAGAGTTGGCTGTACCATTCTCTAAAAAAAATTTTCCCCCTCATATGACAGGAATCAAGAAACACAGCTATTCAACCACTCACAGGTGATTTTAAAAAAATGATGTTTGATAGATATCAAGAAGAGGGGCAAGGAGATCATTGCTAGTAATGAGAGCACAAGATGAAAAAAAGAAAAAGAACACTTGACTAAAGTGACCTTGACACTAAGTACTACAAAAACTAAGAAAAGAAAAAAATGCAGTTATTGTAGCATTTCGCTCAAGGACAAGTACATAGGGTCAAGAAGCTCTCTTATGTAACTTGTGGCAATGGCTGGGCATGGTAGATATACAAGCTGTCAAATCACTGATGATCACAAGTACAATTACTAGCTTACGTATGGAAGAGTACTGAAAGAATAAGGTAACAGCTGAATTGTGTGTAGTAAGGCTTGTCAGTGAGAAAACTTTCTGAAAGACAAAGATATCAGGGACTATGGCACTATGAAGATCACATTTGTTCAGTATCACAAGTTTATGATGGGCTCGGAACAACACAAATATACAAGCTATGAAAAATAGTGGCCTTTTATATGAGACACAAGATGTGAATGAAATATGCTGCACTTTAAAGAACGGTGTGTTTATTGCACTGCCGCTTTAACACGTTTTGACTAGAATGAGGCTGTAACTACCAAACTGCAAATGGCAATGTTCAAATGTGACCATGTTAGAGCATGGAGGTGTACATTGGTACATCTGACTAGGAATTTTGATGAATAGACAGTGCCAAAAGAATGTGCAATTAGCAGTGTATTGTCTCTATTAGGTATCACAGTTGGATTAAAAGTAAAGCTTAATGCTGTCAGCCATAACTCCTACTAACAATGATGACATTAACATTAAGCTTTCAAACAAAGCAGTTTATATTAAACACGAACTACTGCATAGATTTGCAAAGCGTAAGAAAAGCAGATTCTTAGTTATCAATAAAGTGTCATTTTCTTTTGGCACTGGGACAGCAATCCCTTTTATGTACGCTGCACTCACATGTGCAGATAAATGCAATCTGCATGTCAAGAAAATACCACCATTGCAAAAATTGCCGACCCATGAAAAAATACTGAATGCAGGTCAAGTACTGGTGGCATGTGTTGAATGTACACATTCCAAAGTGTGACAAGGCACAGACATATGGCTGCAGTCATCTTAGAGTGGCACTGCTACTTATCACAGGTATGGAAAAACTGCATGTTGCATTGCTGCTCCGAAGTTTTTCAAATGACTAGAGAGAGAACCAGAGAACTACAGAGAATGACTAGAACTGGGAAGCTTGGCGTGTGCACCATGCATAGAACACTCCTGCCATACCACACAGCATAACAGTGCAGTCACTTCTGAGGTTGGGAAACAACTGGTGACATCATTTCATAGCTGTGGGATGGTGAAGTGCCCAAATTATTGCCATTTCGGACAGTGCCAAAGCCAGGTAATGAGGAGGAGAGGGAGCCGTCTTCTGAAAGTAAACATTCAATGCAAACTATTGCACTGGTCTTTTCAATATGCACAGTGGTTGCACAAGTTGGCAACAGCTAATCTGCATCATGCAAATTGAACGAACTGTAACATACTTCTTGCCGCCTCACTGTAACAATGATCCGTTCCTTAAAAATAAAAGAATAACCACTCTTCAAGCTGAGGAACTTCATATCATCACAACATACCCTTGATGTATGTTACATAGCTGGCCGGTGCAGAAACGCTCGATTTACAACGTGTAAATGAAAAATAGTTTGACAATAACTGCACTATGTATTAAAGTTCTGGCACTAAAATAAAAGCTTTGACTATAACTAAAATACAACTGGCATATTCCAAAATAGAGGTTATGATGTAGCTAACTACAATGAAACTTAAATCTTGTGCCTGTTCATGCAATCACCCAAGTTTTATGATAGACTACCCAGGGTCATTTTAACATGTCCAATGCTGGAGTGGACATGAGCAATTCCCCTTCATTTATAACAAAGTTCTTGAATCTGGCTGCCTTGATGCTATTAGGTAGCAGACGATGGTTTTCTAGCCACTCAAATATATGGATGGTGTTTGTTGGATGACACAAATGATTGCACAAATAAAGAGCCAACAAAACACAAATTAATTTCTATTTGAGACCAAGGCTTCAAAAACATATTCAAAAAAAGAAGAAGATATAACCTGGGAGTTTAACCTTTAGCTGCTTTATTATTTTGACAATTTCTGTGCCCAAATTGCTTATGTTTTTTTTAAATTTGATGCTGAATATTTTTGTTCTAAAAAGCAAGTTTCCAGTGTTAAAAAAAATTCAAGTACATACTAAGTAAAATTACCATAATAAAGCTTATTATTGCTCATGATAAATGAGGCCTGCTGGCAATCAATATAGAAAACAGAGCATGAGTGCAGTTCAGAAATTTTTATCATTCTGACAACGCCTTACTGGAGACGCCTAAAAACGGAAACCGGGGAGGCTTTATAGGGCAGTCATTCATGTCGATGCGCCGCCAATGACGCGCACTGGCAATAGTGTCTTCCAAGTCACTATTGCTTTCGCTTCCAGAAGCGAAGTAAACTTCTGTGTCTGAATCATTATCGTTCGAAGAGATGGACGACAGCAAAAGGGTTCTTTTCTGCAATGACAGACCTCCAACACATGCGTCGCCTTCACCGGATGCCAAACACGAGTTGCCTCCCCCAAATAAATGTGAAACCGCGGTTGGAAAAGAAAAAAAAAATACCTACCAAATGCTGCCATCTGTGAAGTGACACACTAACGAGTCCGCAAACGAGCATGTCTCATTCAAAATGCTCAAGAGGAGATATCTCAAGCAGAATGGTTTTGGAACAGTTCGGCAAAGACGAGCAGTGCTCATCCAAAACGGTTAAGGGATTAACCAAAGTAATGATAAAAAATTCACTGCAGAGCTTGAAAACTCTTATGCCTAACTGAGAAGGTGTGTTCCCTGCACTGAAATAGAGCGGTAGCACCACTTAAACGCCCGTATAGCAAATGCCAAAACTATTGTATGCATGGTGAAGCTGAACTTGTGTTTGCATATATTAGTACAGACAAGCCCAACATGTCCTTGGTATGAAGGCACATATTTAAACGAGCGGCCTGGCTCATTCTTGGTAGGGAAAGGGTTAAAAAAAATGCAGAGAATTTACTCTGCATGAAGATGGGGAAAGAAAGGCCCTACGAAGAAGAAAGCAGAAGAAAAAAAAAGAAAAGAAAAAGAACCACACTTAAGGAGATGAAAGCCTGGATTAGTCAGGCTATTCTAATGTGCATGAAATATTTATTATAGCTTGTCAAGCAAGCCAACATCCCGAAGATACTCAAACAAGGTTAAGGCCAGGCACTGCCCAAGACAAGGTTGTTTAGATAAAGCATGCTATAACTTCTTGGTGACGCACACAACATTGTTTTTGTAAGACATAGTGTGGCATATTGTGAAGTATAAGATACATGCAGAGACTACAACAATCTTAGCATCCTGAGATTTAGTAAAGCTTAGACACATTTCAATAAGCTCACATGGATAGCTCTATGTAACCTTATAGATGTATGGCCAAAGCATTACATTTTTTTTCTTCAATGTGGTCCAATTTTTTTTTATTATGTATATGAATTTATTCGATTCAGGCAATGTTGGTGCATCATGTTTATTTTTTTTTCTTATGTTTCATTGCTGTGACATGTTACACTTGAGCAAAATGCATTAAATTACTAGCCACTGTTGTCGTAAATGGCACCACGATGTGTATATGTAATTGTGCCAACATGTTTATAACTTTAGATGCGAAAATGTCAGTGTGCTCACGTTGAAGGGGCCTTGAACCGCTTTTTATCATAGTCAAGAAATGCATTTATAGTTAAATTACACTATTTCAGAAATACATTGCTGCAAAAAGTACTTCAATATGTTCAGCAGAAGTGCAGTTATTGACAATCAACCACACCATTTACACTCCTTCAATGATTTGCACTGCGAACAATCCACTTACTAAATGCCACCATGGTGCACAGTTGAAATCTGATTTTGGATGTTCACATAGATGCTACTATTTCCCATTTTGGCACCTACGAAGTGCCAAATGCCGTTGTATTCAGCGAGCCACAGTGTACTCAGCCAGTTGACGCGTAACAGCGCCCCGCGGCAGCCGCTGTATCTATGCTACGCAACAGATCACAGCTATGTGCAACTGCACTCTTTGCTTTGCGCATGACAGGGCTAGAGTGCGCACTCACGCTCATATGCTGACTGTGCTACATGACGGGGACCATCTTTGCCCTGCACCAGCTTGATCGATGGATAGTAGCCACATCCAACTTGTGCATTTTTGAAGCGCTATCAATAGCTAATTATGAAGCGAAGTCTGCCAAGGTGTCTGATCAGGAACAGCTAGGGGTGAGCGTGCGCTGGCAAGCGTGTGTGTGGTCTGACCTTAAGAGGAAGCTTTAGCTCGAGCCCAACTCCGACACGGCCTATTAAAATACATGTAAAATGTAAAAACGTTTTTCTGAGGTAACTCCAAGACTGATTTTAATGAAATTTGTCGTATTTGAGAGAGAAAGTTAAATTCTAGTGACTGTTGGAAGTGGAATTACGATTTAGGTCCTGAATGTTGTTAAAAAAATTTTCAAAAATTCGGATGTTTGAAAAAAATAGAAGCACTAAGTTTACAAATTCACAGCTCTGCACCAGGAGCAGATATCGCGGTTTTGTAAACGGCATTCATTAGATCATTCAAAGCGGACAAATTTGATATGCCGTTTTACATCTTACGTGAATTTGTTACGTTGGTTACAAGGGTTCAGCAAAAGCTGTATTTCCATATTACGAAATTTTTCTATACTCATGTGTAACATATAAATTTTTTCCGCTTTAGATGTTCTATTAGATGCAATTCACAGAATTGTATTACCATTTTTCGTTGTTGAGTTAGAGTTGTAAACTTTATAGTTTCATTTTTTGAAAATTTTCAATTTTTGCCAATTTTTTATAAAATATTGAGGGCCTAAATCGAAAATTCGAAACCAACAGTCACTAGATTTTAAGGTTTTCTTTTAAATGCAGCAAACCTCACCAAATTTGGTGCAGTGGTTGCCGAGAAAAACAAATTCTCCTTTTACATGTATTTAGATAGGAGCACCCGTGCTAAAGCTTCCTCTTAAGTTTCGCATGGTTTGAAGCTAGTTGAATGTTCAAAACTAGTAGAAATTAGAGAGACCTGACAGGTATGACACTGATAAGCATGGTGGCCAAAGTTTCATTTCTACGCAGGCAGCCACGGCCGAGCCTGAGCAGACGATGGTCGGCTTCTTTCAGAAGTATGTAATTATTATTGAAATCGGAAAGCACATTTTTGTTTACTTCAGCCTGTTTATTAAACTGAGTTGATAAATATACACAGTAACGATCAGAAGACGCACACAGATCCAATCTCCCTTCTATTGTCAGTCAGCTATTGGCCAATAGCAGCCACGTATGGGAATCTACTATATTACAAAATAAGGCGTCCTGAACAGAGACATGCAGGCTTCTGATGAAAAAAGAACGTTTAGAGAGATGAATTTGCACTCCCCTTGCGAGATCCACACCCTATGAACGACTGCACAATTTGGCTGAGATATTCACAGTAGCATATGCTATCTGCTGACTGTTTCTTTCGCCAAGCTCGAGGGGTAGTTCAGGGCCCCTTTAAGCTCTAGGGGCCGTGTTATTTCGGCAAATATGACAAGAAAAGCAAATACCATTCAGGCCTTCAGTGAAACTGTCTGTGCTTGGTGCAGTCTCCGACACGGTGCATCTGATATCAGGCATGACTATGCTGGAGTCAGCCATGTATGGCACAATGGTCAGGCTGAAGTTCCCATTGTAGCCCTGTACTGAGGGGAACACACATGGTTGCAGAGTGGCGCCGTACATCCGAAAGTACTGCACATAGAAGAGGGGGGAAAAGTGAGCACAAATGCTGATGACATTCTTGCATCTCTCATCAGCATTAATGATGAGCTCTCACTAGTTACACAATTGCAAGCTTATGGTGTCTTCCATGCATTGTAGAAGGGTGCAAACACTTGCTACATGAATGAATATTGTACTTGCACTAACATAACTATCAGCAGTATGCAAATATAGTTAATTTGGCTCCAGTAATTATTATTTTGTTAATTTGATAGCCAGTAGCACCCAAGCCATTTAATTTTTTATATATTCCTTCCCTTTGAGCACACTCCTTTTGAGGCATACATACACACACTAATAATGATAATTTTCTTTTAGATTTCACCAGTTCAGGTCAACTACTCAGCCTTTCCCATAAATAATCTCTAAACTCTTAGATGCAGAACACAAGCATCAGCAAATCTGGAACAGCAAATTGACACACAACTCATTGTTTTTAAAGCACAGTGACATCTTCAGCGAGTCTGCTGTTGGCAACCTCACTTGCTTCAGGAACTTGTCTGTATAAACTTGCTAGAAACAAATATCCGGCCCTCTTCAGTCATTTTCATCAGAATACTTACAAATGAAAGGTTTGGAGAATGAAGAGCAAAGCTTTTTCGGGAACGGAATATATTTTTCATTGATGCGACATTCTTAAATTATAAGACGAGCCTAAATGCATAAGCTTTAGAAAAACTTGGGAGTGGGAGAATACTGAGGCTTCCCTTATGGCCTCGAGATTGGGCAGTACATGCTGCCTGATCTTGAAGGCAATGCTTCGCGCAAGTTTATCCACACGTTTCTGAAGGTGGCGAAATTATCAACAGCAAAATCTGAAAAAAAAAATCGCTCTTAACACAATGAATTTTTCAGTTCCTGGTGTTCCTAGCTTCCCAGTGAATAAAGTGTGTATGTCTCCTACAAAAGGTGCATGCTCACAGCAAACTTTTAGAAAATGCATACTACTTTTTTGTGTTTTCGTCTGCCACAATATTTTCTGCATTGCTTCAACCAGCACTGATGCAAGCAGGCTACGGCTTCTGCAAGCCCTGGGTATAGTCAAGTGTTTGGAGGAAACTCATCTGATGAAACATACTGGTGACAAAAAAAAATGCGCACTTGCCAATAATAAAAGAAAAATAAAGAACATGACGTTTCGGGCCTGTATGGGTCCCTTGATCAAAATGAAGATATAGGCATGGGGGCATGGCTATTGCCACATGCCCATGCTTATTGGGGGTGAGCTCCACAACTGGAAAAGCTGGTGCCACCGTCGGCGCGACATGGCATGAGCGATCACATGGACACAGTGGCCATATCGGCTGCTTCGGAAGCGCTGAAGCAGGCTGAAAATGAAAGTTTTGAAGTCCCACCTGCTCCGCAGTTCTGATAAGTGGTGAGGCTTTCCTGCCTTGGGTGTCTGCTTGACAACATTTGAAAGCACTACAATAGGTAGTGGCTGCCTTTGGAGGCGTGCAGCATGGTAGGCTACCGCTCGGTGCTGCAGTGCCAGAGGTGTGCAACGGAGCCCAGTGTCAGACTTATTCACACGTAGCCACAGGACAAGAAGCTGCGTGAAGCTTGGCTTGCGAAACTTAGAACCGGAAATCAACCATCGGCTACAACTTGGATGTGCATCAAGCACAGACGCGAGGAAGATTTCTGCTACGGTGCCGGGTCTGTGATGTTCGCTGAGCAGCAGAAAAAACGCTGGCCCGCACCTGCTGCCTAGCTAATGTCATGACAGTTTGGTCTATGAACTTGGTACTAGATACTGGCAATAATAATATTTGGGGTTTTACGTGCCAAAACCACTTTCTGATTATGAGGCACGCCGTAGTGGAGGACTCCGGAAATTTTGACCACCTGGGGTTCTTTAACGTGCACCTAAATCTAAGCACACGGGTGTTTTCGCATTTCGCCCCCATCGAAATGCGGCCGCCGTGGCCGGGATACGATCCCGCGACCTCATGCTCAGCAGCCCAACACCATAGCCACTGAGCAACCACGGCGGGTTAGATACTGGCAAATTCACTTGAATGGAAAGGGAGTGATAAGAAGCACATTAAAGAAAGGCATGGCATATGGTCATGTTTGTGTTATGAATTAATGCACGGGATTATGAAAAAGCAGCCGTCGGAAATTGCATGCTGAGAAGACCGATAAACATACAGTGCGACGCAACTTGAGAAATAATATTAAAACGTCCAAGAATCTAAAAGAAAAAGAAATACTGAATAGTCACGATGGCACATCGCAGTTGCCATAGGTGTCGAAGTCTCTATAACGAAATTATTTTTGAACAGTTCTGATAGCATCGACGCAACAATGGTTGCTTGCGTACTGTCAAATGCTCATATTCTGCAGCCTAAAGCTCCCGGCATGGTGCGAAAACACGCACGCAGTGAAAGAGAAACATTGTGCGCGGACATGCATGCAGACGCATAGTCAGTCGCTGCAAACCCGTGTGATCGCTGCATTGAAACTTCATTCTGTTATGTTCCATTTGGTTATATAGACACTATAAGAAGATATTTCACATAGTTTGCCCTCAACGTTTGCCTACCTTTCACGCTAGAAGTCGGTTCGCGAGACTCCATCGCTGCAATCACGTGCAGTGGCATTCACTGTATGTATTTGGTAAAGATAAAGCATCTAAACGATGCTGTGTTTTCAGTTTGCCCAAGATTATTTCGAGAGTAGAAGCTTCCCTCATTTTGCGAATACTTACAGAAATGTCCAGGCGGGCTGTCACATGGTGTTTTTATTGAGCACCGTAAGCCAAACCTGTGAGGAGCACGTCACGCGATACCCCACACTACACAAGGGAGGTGCTTCCATAAGCCCTCCTTCCAATTTCTTCATTGTGATCAAGGTACCCGTACGGGGCCTGAAACATCACGTTTATTTTTCTTTTATTCTTGGCACATGTTTTTTTTTTTTCACCAAGCCCTGGTTAATGTCTGATGGAGGATGAACAGAGTTGCTTTTTTAATTGCCATTCACTTTGCTCTGCACTAACTGTACATTGCCAAGAATGGTAACCCAGAGTGTGCCTTTGCATGGTATTTAGTCTAAGTCATGGTATAGCCAGTAAAAACAAGCAACAGCAAACAGCTTGTGCCTAAAAACAGAAATGTAAGAATAACATACATCACAGCCCATGTTGTAAAAGAACCGCAGGGTCGGGACATCTGAAAGACCAGAGAGATAGAAGCAGCAATTGTAATCATTTGTCGATCACCAAGCAAAGTGCTAGGTGGTGAAAAACAGCACTAAATTTGGATGGAATAGGGGAAAAGGAAAATCACAAAGGCACTGACTAACAGCAAATTTATTCGCACCAGAAATATGTTAAGCTAAGAAAGAAAAAAAAAAATGAACATACCAGCAGCACACATGCTGGCCAAAAATAAAATTCAGATACTGAAACCTGACATCATTAAATATATAATACACAAGAAGTCGCTATAGATTACATGCTATTTCCTTTTCGTGCATGCGAAACGGACGAGTTTTTTATAGAGGCATCCGCAACCTTATCAATGCAAAAGGCTTATTCCACAAGGCAGGTTGTCCCCAGTAAATGCCACCAAGAACAGTGCTGGCATTAAAATTTGGGAATTAACTAAATCGTGCAATCATGTCCATGTGAATAAATTTACTGATGCTAATCAGTTTACTTCATCACACTGTCCAAATTCCACATTCTTATTATACTATGCCAAACTAACAAATTGTCCAGCTTTCTGTACTTGTGCCAAAATGTATCCAAAGCAGAACAATGTTTATGAACTAGAGAGGAATCACTACGTACACTTAAGTGGTACATTATATGCAATACGCAAAATATTAATTGTCGTGACTGGAGCCACTGCTGATGTAAAAATGAAGGGCAGTTATTAATGCCAACTAGGAGTTCCTGCAGAAGTTTCCTACAATGTCATAGATTCCGACCATGGAGACTGGTTAACCGCTAGTTGAAGGAGGATTACATTTTGTTCTAAAGGAATCTGGGATGGACTCAACCAAGCAAGAACTTAAACAAGAATTAAGTAATACGTATACATTTACAAAGTACTAGAACAATTATTTACTATGCATTAGCCATTTAATACAAGTTAGAAAATCATATTTGCTCTTACTAGCAGTTAAAGATCAATAGATCGATTTGATTTGGATGTCCTAAAGCTAAAGAGACAACTTAGTAGATCTCTGCAAAGGTTGTGATCACTATGAGATTATGTAGACTAAACATCAGTAGAAAAACATTTTTTGCATGTTGTGTACATATAAGTGGCCAGAAATTGAATCAAGTTGCTAAAATTTTCGATAGTGGTGGACCATTAGCAATTAAAAAACTTCTATAACTAAATTTTGGTTTACTCGAAGTATGGTTAACTTGTAAAATCTGTGTACCCCGTAATTTGCAATGCGAATTATACTGGATAATCTGAAACGTCGGTGTGCACACACCTGGACAATTCATAGTTTCTCGATTTTGGCCTCTGAGATTGGCATGCTGCAACACGCTTACTGCTTTGCACATCTCAGAGGCAGTGTCAAAAGTATGACGGCCAAGACATGTTTCCAGCTCCTGGTGCTTTCGGTACATAAATGCATAACCTTCGAGACTGGAACCAAGCACCATCGCTGGAGCTGCTCTACAGGCACTATCCCTGACAGCCCCGGACTGCCCGGGCAGTGCTTTTTAGCCAATGAGTGTTGCTTATGCGGCATCTCGGGCAGTCCTGAACTGTTTGGGATGATAAATCACAGAGGCTCACTCACTAAGCAAGCAATTCTGCAATGTGGGCACTGATATAGGTACAGCTGTGCAAAGCAGTGCAAATTAATTTTGCATGTTTCCACATGCATACGATTTCATCATACGATTTTTTGGACTCCCTAGGGGCTGCGAAAACATAAGAAAAAATGCATGCATGTCTTTTACAGCCCTTAAGGACTCAAATAACCACAGGCATGCCCAAAAAAGCTCTGAAGGCCTGCCAGTACACTTATTAGACATATCGGTGCTCATACTGTGACAAGAGATCGCGGCTGCACGTGTGTATAGTTAAGGAATACATACTGCGTCCCGTGACAGTTGCCCCTTCCCACACTTGTTATGCTTCACAGTAAAACATTGCTGTAATGAGGCGATGCTGACTTTTGGAAACTGGCATTATGCAACGCACTGTGCTTTTTGAACTTCGAAGCCAATCACGATGACCACAAAGGCGGCGTCGGTGCCAATGCTGACAGCAGCGAATTCTCTCAATGAAAAACACGGCACAGAACGGGAAGAAGGTTAATACCGAACCTCAAAGCAGCTAGGCCTAGAATTGCCGCGAAGGTCGCTACGGCTGCCAACGGATCTGCGTGTGAGTGTGCCGGTTCGAGGCGGCAAGGTTATCAAAATGGCGGCAATTGTGGCTTTTATTAAAGGGCCCCTGAAACTGTTCGGTCAAATTTTGTAGACTCGTAGGGTACAGCTAAAGTTATTCATTCGCACCAAAATTTGTGTGAAACGTCTCATATCAAGAGAGCTACGGACGATTACCAGTTATCCTCCTCCACAGTCATGCATTTTCTCAACTTGTTCGCCGAGTGATCGGGACTAAGCTACACCTTCACCGGCTCTGCGTGATAGCTGTCGCTGCTTTGATAGCGACAGCCATCAAAGCAGTGTGTGTTGCAAGCATTTTGTTGAAGTGCTGAACGTGTCTGGTATTCCTGTAACTACAGGCAAGCTGGGCGTTTTGGCAAATGGCTGGAGGCATAAACTCAAGCTGATGAAGGAACTTTAGCGTAGACGTACGTGAACAGCCTGATTGATCTGCATGGTCCAGCCACTTGTTGGCGCAGAGCTTAACCAGCCAAACAAAGAGCTAATATTGCTCTAACCAAGTGTAAAACATTTTAAACATTTACAAAAACAATGTGTTGAATACACTCCCGTGAAAAATTTACACCAGCAGCAAAGAATACATTTCATTACTGCTACTGTGTATGGTTGAGCTCTGTGCCACCAAGTGGCTGCACCGTACAGACTATTCACATTTGCATTCCTGCTCATCCCGTTAAACGGCACAGTCAAGTGGCCAGGCCCTATCCCCTTGCGTTTACACTTGCCCTTACACTGGACTCGCGAAATGCTATTGCGTTAGTAATCTTCCGGTGTAAAGTGATGGCCGCAAATGCACAAATCCTTGCGCCTATCGGATAGCGGCAGTCTGATACGCTGCAGCCAGTTCGCTCGTCTGCAGCCTTGCAGAGGGACACGATGTCGCAGCTTGACATATTGCCAGTCACCACGTTTGCAGTCCGCAACGCAACAAAGTCGAATTATAGTGCTTGTGAAAAGACAGACCGAATCTGACCGCGGAGTTCCCGTCAAAATGGAGTACGTCGTAACACAAGCAGACGACGCTTAGTGTGTGCCTGAAGTGCTTAAGTGTAGTGAGAAATTGTTCTTGTGCATTCTCTTTCTGTTACTTTCTTTTTATAGAAACAAATTAACTAACATTCCAACTATTACGAACATCATTTGTTCACCATAAAGGTGGAAAAATTATCAATGGCCCTCAGACAACTGCAGACGCTCACATACCATAACCCGGCACAATACCACAGGCTCTACCCCGGCACATACCCGACAAATATATGGAAGGTCTGCCACACCGATATAGCCACTTTAACTCACGTGCTCTGGGACTGTAACAAAAACCCGCACGGTGCTAACTCCAGAACCCTTCCATCGCGGTGGGCCGCTGCCTTGCGCAGCCCCAGCCTCGGTGACCAACTGTGGGCTGTCCAGCAGGCCTGCGAGGTGGCGGCGAGGCAAAACCTCGATGTCCCCATGTAGGAGACCTAAGGCCCCGTCAGCGAAAGCTCTGCAGGACTCTAAATAAAGCTGTTACCAACCAACACCCTGGGAAGCCAATCGGATAGCTCGCCCTAATGACATCGATCGGGTGATTTACGTCACATGGGTAGGGGCGGCTGAAAATTCCGCCGAGCAGTGTGCTGCGATCGGCAGCGATGTACATTTTTAACACCTTGTAATAAATTACCTGCTTTAAGCGGAGCACTTAGATACATTAATTAATCACCAGAAGGACATACTCTAACGACTCAGTACATTTGTACAAAATCGTCAAATTCGTTTCAGGGTTCCTTTAATGCTGTTTCGGCAATGCAGTCATGGCAAAAAGTCAGGAAAATCTGACAGCAAAGGGTTCTTGCATACGAAATTTCAGACGTTCTTATACATTGATAGTATGGGGTACGTAGCGGGGCCGCGAAGCCGTCTGAATTATCTGGCGTCTGGAAAGTCGCTCGTTGACTACTCTGGCAACTCCTCCAGCCAACGACATGGCGTCAAAGACCATTTGTTACGATTCCTCTCTGTTAGTCGAGCCAGCATTACCGTGACTTTCGTTCCCTTTCAATAAAATGACATAATTTTCCCTGATAGAAGCACACATTCCCGGAGTTTTTCCAGAGTTTTTCCAGACTACTCAAAATCCCCGAGAATTTCCTGTTTTCCAGGTTGGTAGACACCCAGGTTTTTGTTTCACGAGTGATCTTTTCTTTTTTTTTTCTTTTCTTTCTTTCTCTTTTTTTTCTTAGAGAAACACAAGACTGCATTTGTCATGAAGTCTGCATTTACCTAATCATAAGTTTGCCTGCAAGCCTGCATTGCTGAATTCCTTGAACTGGGGCTGCGCTTACAAGTGCAGAGACAGAGTGAGACATGACATCTTGTGGCCGCATATGTGTGCATGTATTTAGAATGCCTCTTCTAGACTGTGGATAAAGCCACAATAAAACTTTAGGGCGAGTAACATTGACTTAACAAATATGCCTTTGCAAGAGCAGGAGATGTTATTTAGCACTCTTTTAGGAGGCTTCTTCAGTAACTTTAGCACAAGCTCCTGGCGAAATCTCGGCCTTCTGCTTTCTACAAAACAAATTAATATGTAGATTTTTTTGTGGAAAATTAAGTTATGCTTGGAATCATGTCAGAAGAAAACACAAATTTTTGGCTACTGTTGGGCTACTACGGATGCCTATTTGGCAATCTGTGATTGGAGAGATTTTGGTAACCTTGTTTGTCTTTGTGAAGAATGGCACCCATAGACTAGGCTAACTAAGCTCTGCCAAGTACTGAACACAAAAGCAAACTTGCAGAGAGTGTACACAAACATGGAAGACAAGGACACCGGCAGGGTACCCGTAGACGATGGCTGGGATGATAATGAGCCCACTCGTGCACCCACTACAGCGACAGTTAGAATCCCTGAAATTTGTCTGCAGCTTTGTCGAGTGTGGCAGTGGTGGCTGCAACGCTGTGCATGATTAGCAGGCTATACATCATGGGCAGTATACCCCCGCAATAACTTTCGGAGTTTAGTCTGACTTTTGTGAGCCTCAAGGTGCCAAGCTCGTTATCTTCGCACAGTGTCAAAAGCACTGTCAGCTGTATACTATGACGCGTCCAGCGCTGATTCTTGTGAAAGTGAAACTATTTCCAAAAGTTGTCACCCAAGAATAACCCCTCATGAACCTTGGTGCAGCGAACTACTGCACGAAGCAATCCTGCACCAATGATTACTTCGAGTACCATATAGTGCAGAATATAGGTTGAGGTTTTTTCCAAAAAATATTACTAAAAGTTCACCCCTCGACTTATATACCGGCCCATGGCACAACGTGAATAGTCTGGCAACCTGTAGGAGCGCAGACCTTTCGGCATCTGCATGATTATCGCCTCCTTGGCGATCGACACGGCCCAACGTTAACGCGGCCCGAGAATCCGGACTGCCCAAGGAACAATTCAAGGGCTCCATTTATTGGGTTCGTTGCTTCATGCAACGCAAGGGATTCGCACTTCGACGGTGCACATCAATCTGCCAGAAGCTGCCAGAGGCATACGAGGACAAGCTGGTCGAATTCCAGCGCTATGTTATCCGTCTCCAGCAGCAGCATGGCTACATGTTGGGACAGATTGGCAACGCTGATGGAACGCCGGTGTGGTTCGACATGCCGTCGCCCACCTCAGTGTGCGAACGCGGCACAAAAGAAGTCAAGCTTCTTTCTACGGGGAACGAGCATTCACGCTTCCCGGTGATGCTCGCGTGTACTGCAGACGGCAGAAAGCTGCCCCCATACATAATATTCAAGTGGAAGACGCTGCCGAAAGAGGCTGTCCCGCGGGATGTTGTCGTTCGCGTGAATGAAAAGGGCTATATGGATGAGGCCCTCATACTCTATTGGAGTAAGATCGTCTGGAATCGGTGACCCGGCGCACCCTTGCGGTGTCCGAGCATGCTTGTCTTGGATGCCTTTCGCGGGCACTTGACCGCAGGTGTGAAGCAGGCACTCCGGTACGGGAGGACGGAAATCGCCGTCATTCCGGGAGGCATGACGTCAACACTTCAGCCACTGGACGTCGTGCTCAACAAACCCTTCAAAGATCGTGTCCGTGAACAATATAATCAGTGGATGGCCGGCGACAACCTGACGACCCCAACCGGCCGGCTGCGCAGGCCGCCTCTCGCCACTGTGGCCACATGGGTGTCGCAGGCTTGGCGCTCGCTGCCCGACGATATGGTGGTGCGGGCATTCAAGAAGTGTTGCATTAGCAACTCCTTGGACGGCACCGAGGATGACATGTTGTGGGACGCAGTCAGTGAAAAGCACTTGTCTTCGGACGAGAGTTCAGACAGCTCAAACGAATGAGCAGGTGACGAGTCTGGCGGCACCACTAAATAAAACGAAGTTTCGTGCCTTATAATTTTTATGTTGACTTCTTTGCTTCAACGTAAGGGGGTCGACCTATATACTGCCTCGACCTGTATTCCGCATTATACGGTAGTCCTGCTGCTAAACGTAAAATAAATGCGACATGCATGAGTTGCGCAGTTCTACCTTATTTATTTTTCATTGTTCTTCTGGTAATTCAAAAATCCATTTAATTAGTAGAATTTTGAAATCCTTTGGACATTATGTAAATGAGGTTTTAGTGTATTTGAGATGTACAACCATCAGTGGCTACACGTTATAGACAGTGGACAGTTGACACCATTGCTGATTTTTTAAAAGGCTGCCACATAACATGTGGCGAGGTGGAATGGGGGAAGCTTGGGTGTACTGCACTTTAAGCAAGACAGGCCCTCACAAATCACAAGGCAGGGTGAGGCACAGAGTGAAAGCGAACTTGGTTGGGATTGAGTGCAGCGTAAACAGCTAGCTGCTCACGGTGACTTTTGGAGACAAGATAAGGAACCACACTTGCCAGTGGGGAGGTCACTGCCCTCAGGGTCACTAGAGCGCTGAGCAGCCAGGTTAACCGAGGGTGCTGGTGGCTCACAGGTGAACAGCATGTTAGCGAAGGGCACTGGAGAGTAGGAAGCAACCAGCTGCTGTTGCGGCTGCTGCACAGCTGTGACTTCCTGGCCATATGGCAGAGTGGCATCACTCGCACAAGCATTCGGAGTGGTGGTGCTCAGGATCCCATTCTGTGGTGGGCTGCACAACACATCTGGAGAGGGTGCAGACTGCAAGTAGAAGTGGACAGAGAACTCACATTCCTACTGCTATTGAGAGTACATCATCATCATCAGCAGCAGCAGCAGCAGCAGCCTGGTTACGCCCACTGCAGGGCAAAGGCCTCTCCCATACTTGTCCAACAACCCCGGTCATGTACTAATTGTGGCCATGCCGTCCCTGCAAACTTCTTAATCTCATCCGCCCACCTAACTTTCTGCCATCCCCTGTTACGCTTCCCTTCCCTTGGAATCCAGTCCATAACCCTTAACGACCATCGGTTATCTTCCCTCCTCATTACATGTCCTGCCCATGCACATTTCTTTTTCTTGATTTCAACTAAGGTGTCATTAACTCGCGTTTGTTCCCTCACCCAATCTGCTCTTTTCTTATCCGTTAAAGTTACACCTATCATTCTTCTTTCTATAGCTCGTTGCGTCGTCCTCAATTTGAGTAGAACCCTTTTCGTAAGCCTCCAGGTTTCTGCCCCGTAGGTGAGTACTGGTAAGACACAGCTATTATACACTTTTCTCTTGAGGGATAATGGCAACCTGCTGTTCATGATCCGAGAATGCCTGCCAAACGCACCCCAGCCCATTCTTATTCTTCTGATTATTTCCGTCACATGATCCGGATCCGCAGTCACTACCTGCCCTAAGTAGATGTATTCCCTTACGACTTCCAGTGCCTCGCTGCTTATTGTAATCGCTGTTTTCTTCCGAGGCTGTTAAACATTACTTTAGTTTTCTGCAGATTAATTTTTAGACCCACTATAGCAGAAACAGAGGGCAAACCAACAGGACGAACAAACAGGAAGCAAGGGAGCAGAAAGGAAACTGGCAGAAGGGAGTTTATCTAGATGGCAAAATGAACAATGGTAAAGAGATGCTATTTCCTGCATCAGGTACTGATTTCTGGCCCCCTCCATACAGCTTTGGTGTCAAGAGTTTGTCAACACTGCCAGTGAAACCAACCAATCCCTATTTTACACCACTGAGATTTCATCACTTGTGATGACCATAATGACCACTAATTACGAGCGGCAGTGTGATAAGCAGTGGGAAGCTCCAGATTAACCTTGACTATCTAGGTTTTTTTAATGTGCATCCAATGTACGGTACATGAGTGTTTTCCCTATCCGCCTTCTTTGGAAGTGGCTGCCATGGCCCTCCTATTTCACATTATCCTTTTTCGTGTCTTTTGGGTGTAATCGGATTAATGTCAACTGATTTGCCAATGGTGCGTGCAAAAGGTTCAATTGCATTTACACTGTATCTACACCCGTTTCAAAGTTCCTTGTCATGCATAGGCCTTCTACAACAGAATGCCCAAAACTGCACTCTTTTAAATCATCTAATCACAACTGAATTGAATTGTGGGGTTTTGTGTGCTAAAACCACAATCTGATTATGAGGCACGCCGCAGTGGGGGACTCCAGAAATTTGGACCACCTGGGATTCTTCAACATGCACCTAAATCTAAGGACACGAGTGTTTTCGCATTCCGCCCCCATCGAGATGCGGCCGCCATAGTCGGAATTTGATCCCGCGACCTCGTGCTTAGCAGCCCAACACCATAGCCGCTAAGCAACCACGGGGGTACTCTAATCACAACTGTTTATTCCATAACAAGCAGTGCATGAATCCTACCTACAAAGCGGTTTTTAAAAGAAGCAATAAAGCAAGTTGCAAAGCAGGAAGCATGGCATGAGAAAGAAAGCAATATCAATAACAATGATTTGCTTGCAGAACAAAAGGCACTTACACAAGTAAAGGGAGGAGTGGAAACATAGTCGTAAGATGGAGGTGGTGGCGTGTTCAAGAGCCCTGGTTCTGTGTGTGCACGTTGACCCAGGATAGATGGGTCAAACACAGTGGTTGTGAAGTTGCCATAGTATGGCGTTTCAATGTGGTGAGCTGCTGGGAGTTGTGCTTGTATACCAGGGCTCACAATGCTAGAATCCTGCAAAACATAAACATAGAATTGTTGAATATTACATGTATGACATTCTATAATTGTTTATGAAAGACTGCTGCAACACACGAAGAAGAACATTTTGTTCTTGCGACTTTCGGTATTGAGTGCTCAGTTTCTGGTTAACCCTTTGACGGTTTTTGCCGTACATGTACAGTGGCGGTTTTCTGTCCCGCAAGGTCTTCGCCGTACGGGTACGGTTTCAACCCTCTGTCTAAATTTCGCGCCATAATGACGATGCACGCTTACTGGGAGGTGCTGCCACCTCTTAGGTCTTACAAGAAGCGTTTGAAATGTGTGCTACCTTCTTGGGGAGATAAACAGAACTGACTTCAAGCTTCAGCGCGTCGCGCAGACTGCGGCCACACCCCTTTTGCGGTTTCGGTTTCGTCGCGTGATCGCAACGGAGGCGCGCGAAACGTCATTTTTCTCTTTGTCGGCACTCTTGCAAATGCTGTGGAAGTTGATTTCTATCTTGATTGGCGCTGCTCTTAGCTTGTTTATAACCGCCGCTCGCGAGGTATTCTCGCTCTCAGCGGCAGCGCGCTTTCGCGGTTTCGGTTCCGCCGCAACGGAGGCGCGCGAAACATGATTTTTATCTTTGTCGGCACACTATCGCAGGGGCGGCGGAAGTTGATTTCTATCTTGATTGGCACAGCTCTTAGCTCGTTTATCACCGCCGCTCATGAGGTATTCTCACTCTCTGCGGCTGCGCGGAGACTTGTGTTTCAAGGAGTACCACACTCTAAAATACTATTGAACATATTGCAGTTCTGAGTGATGCCGGCACCAAAATACTGTTCCCTAATTTTTTTACTATTTATTCCCGACTTTATACATCTTGTACATTCAATATCCGCAATAAAATAATTTGACCACCCGGGAAAGTTTTCTTCAAAATAATTCGACCCTCAAAGGGTTAATTGTGCCCTACAAACATTGAATGACAGGCAGCAGAGATTATCTGTTAGTTTAGAGCAGGAACAAAAGACAAGAAAGGAGTTTATCACACGAATCGCATTCTTTTCAAAGCACGATCAGAAGAGACAGACCGATGCAAGAT
This sequence comes from Dermacentor albipictus, assembly GCF_038994185.2. Lineage (NCBI taxonomy): Eukaryota > Metazoa > Arthropoda > Arachnida > Ixodida > Ixodidae > Dermacentor > Dermacentor albipictus. The sequence goes on from NC_091823.1 coordinate 25,203,640, forward strand.
CTCCGGTTGTAATGGTATCCACATGTGGCGGAGCCACCTTGCATGCCATTGGTGACTGCTGGGAACCTTCGACTTCACATTCGTCCCTTGTTTGCCCTCAGAGATGGTGCATTCTACCACCACAACATTCACCCCGATGGTCCGGCCGTACTCCTCGTCATTCCTAAGTACCTGCGGTCAGCGATTCTCCATGAACGTCACGACTTGCCAACCGCCGGTCACCTCAGCATCTCCCCTACTTATGACCGGGTTCATTGACACTTCTGTTGGCTAGGCCTTGCCCACTCCGTTCGGAAATGCGTTGCGGCATGCGAGAAATGCCAGCGCCGAAGAACACCATTGACTCTCCCTGCCGAGTGCCTTCAGCCGCTATATGTCCTGTAGGAGCCATTCTTTTGCGTTGGCTAGTACTTACTTGGCCCTTTCCCTCTATCAACGTCTGGCAAGAAGTGGGTCGCTGTGACAACAGATTACATCCTGCGCTACGCAATCACCAGGATGCTTCCAAGAAGCTGAACCACAGATGTCACCAATTTTCTCTCACACAACGTAATTTTGTAGCATGGAACTGCACAACAACTACTCACTAACCGTGGCCAAACATTCCTTTCGAAAGTCATGGCTGACATTCTGCCCTCATAGTCAACCAGGCACAAGCTGACTACGTCTTATTTATTTATTTGTTTGTTTAAAGATACCTTACAGGTCCCTGGAGGCATTGTGTAAGGGGGGAGAGTACACTCAATGTTTATACAATAATTAGAATACATATGTGAATACATATACAAAAATACAGAGTAAGAAATGCGCTAAGATGCAGTAATGTGGTATCATCCGCAAACTAATGGTCTCACAAAGCATCTAAACTGAACCCCGACAGACATGCAAAGTATGTCTCATCTGACCATACTGACTGGGGCCTTGCTCTACCTACCCTATGTAACATTCGCAAATATTTCTTCGCCCCACAACACTGCAGGTTACTCTTCATCTTTTTTTTTTTTCTGCTTTTAGGCCGAGAACCAACATTGCCACTGGACACATTCCTCCCAACCACGGCAGAAGAGGCCAGCGAATATCCACTTGATGCCATCACCAGGGCAGCGCAAGCATGCGAAATTGCCGACGCTCACCTCCAAGGCCTGCTACACCCTTAAACAAATTCACATGCTTTGGGGCTTATCTTGCCACACAACAATAATCGTCATCTGTCTTGTCCACATTTCTTTTCCTCAACGCTTCAGGCCCGGCACTTCTATCATAAATGCCATGTGTGTTATCAGCATGACAGAGCATTCTCAACGAGAAAGTAGCGAGCACAGCATTTTCAAGAAAGCAAACGCAAGCAAGACAGATGACGATTACTGTTGTGTAGCAAGATAAGCCCCAAAGATTGCAAACTTGTTTAAAAGTGTAAGAGAACCAACAGTGCTTGTTTGATCAATGACACAGAGACATGCACTTTTCGCCTGGATCTCTGGTACTGCTGTGGTCCCCAACCAGTCACGTCGGGCTGATGGAAAAACAGGCCCGTACTGAGTGCTATGTGCCATGACTCCAGCTACGTATGAAATTGCCCCAGTTAATGCCAGTGCCTCATTTGCCTCGCATTCCACCGACGTTGTGCGTGTCGCAAGCCTCAAGCCTTATTACTCCCCTACTGACACCGATATTTAGATGCACTGCAACGGTGCTTCTGCTGCCAGGGATAATGCTACATGCATATTGCGTTGTTGCTTTTGGACAATGTGCGTGGGCGCCCCAATGAAGAAGAAAAGTGCTCCTGGGTCTTGAGCTGTCAGCTGAACTGGCCAGCGCTGCAGTTACTTTGTAAATATACACTGTAAATAGTCTTCAGTGTTTCACTTACCATTTGCATAACAATATTTTTTAAAGACTACGGTATGGTATGCCACTCTGACCAATGACTCAGTGCTGTGGTAGACTTTGTGTTGCAAGAACAATGCCCCTGCTCAGTCCAGTTATGCTGGATCTGTCAGTCACTCTCAGCATTTCATGGCAAATGCTGCCTTTCATGGCTCAGTGATGGTCTTCATCCTCACGACAGAGTGATAAATAGAGCTGCTAAGAGATGCATAACTGCTCACTTAGTTATGAAGAGGGTGCGTAAAAATAACTAGACTGTTTAAGGCAAAAGCCTTAATTAAGTGGATCGTTGCAATGGCTCATACTCAAAAAAAGCAGCATCTAGTCCAGTGATGCAAAAAGATATCAGTAATGGCTCATGCCAGCTTAAACAAGCAAAGATGCAACGGCTGAAAATGAATGAAGAAACAAAAGCAAGAATGGAAGCAGTAACGAAAGAAAAACACAGGAACAAAGAAAGAAAGAATGAAAGAGAGAACGAAAGAACCCTTAGGTAGTGGATTAAGTGCTCGCATGTGTCGTTGAGGAGGTCGACCTATGGCATTTACTTCGCATGCGGCTCGTTATGTCTTGCAAGAAGACTTGATCCTCCGATCGCATAACTTAATGCATTACCACGTGTGCAGCAGGCTTTTGCCTTCACATGTTACAGGAGTATAACATGCTGCCATTTTTTTTGTTTCATGCACTATGACATTCAGTTCTTCCTGAAACAAGAGTACCTGCTGCTATTACAAAGCCTCCAGCATCAGTAGGGCAAGTGCTCAAGCTAGAGATAAAACTGACTATTTTTCCCCATTCAGTCTAAACGAGTGGGCCACCTTTGGAAATTTTATATGAATCTCTGAAAATTAGAAAAGATGTTCGGCTATCAATAGTTAACCTAATCTCGGGCCATTAACACATGTTCACAAAGCCAAATCACAACAGCAGGCAATAATCACAACAGGCAATATTTTGTGTCAGAATGAAGGTGCCGTGAACTAACGATAGCAGAATTAATGGAAACTACAGCAATTCTGCACTGAATCAATTGATATCATTAAACAACTTTTATGAAATTTAAGTAGGCATGATGGACTATAATGAAAGCAAATCGAACACGTTTGCAGGCTATCTTTAAGAAATTGCACATTTAACAAGCACACCCCAGGTCAGAAAACAGTGCTTGGCATCAGTTTAGTGCCACACAAAATGTGAAAATAGTTACTACATGAAAGTCACCATAAATGTAGCATTTTCCAAAAGGGAAAATCCAAAAAGAGAATGAAGAACAAGCCAACATATACTGTATTGTTGCACGTATAAGCCACAACGAAACTTTTTTAAAATTTAGCAGTAAAGTTGAGGTGCGGGTTATATGCGATTTTCACCTCGAGGCGTAGCTTCACGGCACTGCTGTGAAGCCACACCTCAAGATAAGGCGTGTCATTTAAATTTTCATTATCTCCAACGGAACGACACCCTCTCCCCATCCCAGAGTGTTGAAGCTCCTTTCTTGCATCCTTCATGGTATCCCATTCATTTTGTGTTTAGTACTTAGCGAACAGTGTACGCAGCTCTAGCAAACTAGAACTCTGATCCCGATGAGCTGCACTTTTAGTGGCAGTTACAGTTCAGCATGGCCAGGAGAGGGGGGAGAAACAGTACCACTGGCCAAAGATATGACCTGAACTAGTTGTGCATTCACAAAGGGAGACTGTTTTTGCAAATACCTTAGTGTTGTTGCATGCAGTAACTTCTGTAAATTATATGTGCAGATTTATTTATTTTTTTCTTTCTGGGCAGTCATAATTTTCGGTGCAGGTTATAGGCAGAAAAATGCAGTAAGGAAACAATTTATGCACTCTCACTGCTTACTGTATTCGCTAAATGAACATCATAAAACATTTAAAGGGGTACATATAAAGTACCAGATATCACTCGCAGCAGCAACGTGTGCTCCAGCTGGGCGGGCGGCATGGCAGAGAGCTCATGGTCGCTGTGCCGTTGTGCAAGTGTAAAACATTTTTAATCTTGCCATTGTGCGGGTGTATATATGTTCTAGTGTGGAAAAACTGCGATTTGTTGGTGACCAGCGTCCAGAAAACGACGGACAGCGAGGAGTCGTGCCCCATGATTGTACAATTACTACGTAAACCTATTTACCAGTATTTTAATTTGAATGTTTTTGCCGTTTTTGCAGTCGTCTTTGGGTTGGACAGCTGTATATGTGAAGTTCCTCCATTTCCCAACTTACCATGACCATAATTTTAAATACAAGATACTTTGGATATAACAGAGCCTTTTCGCTGGATTATTATGGTCCACTCAGGAAAATAACCCAACATCAAAATTAGTACTATGACTTACATCATTCTTCAATGGAGTGTCTTGAGTGGTAGGCTGACCATAGCTGGATGGTATACCTGGTAGCATGAAAGTAAAATGAATCAACATGGACAGTAACACAGAGAAAATATTTTGGGGGGCTTATTCTGGAGCTTTACTAAAACAGAGACACATGTACATAAGGTTACGAAAGTTTCAAGGCTAGGAAATAAGCTTACAGTAAACATTTACAGTGTTAATTTCTTAAAAACAAACTGTAATGTAATTTTGACCCATGTAAGAAGCCTCAATTCATGTTATGTACCTACAGGGTGGTGCCCAAATAATTTTGCATTAGAGTGGATGCTTAAAATAGGCTCTAAAGATCAACATTTCTGATACCAGAATTTAAATATGCCACCATTACTACTCACCAGAAGTGACACATAACCAAGAGTGTTAAAAGTCAGAGTCCATCATAGCAAAGAGACATTAAACAAGAAATGTGCCTCCATGCCCAGGAATGATCAGCATGCATGCATTGTTCCAAGATCTGCATCATATAGTAGAACCTCGTTGATATGATACCATTGCGTATGCTTTCCCAGTGCCAATGTGCGTGACCGAAAATGCAAGAAAGCACGAAACACAGTTACAAATTTTTTACCTGTTCATACGTTCCCAGAAAACGTGATCTTTCGGCACTAACATTCAGTACAACACAAACTGATCGTATGACATGCTTTCCGTCCGCTAGATCTCATGTGAACAAGAAAAGACATGGGTCACATGCAATCGAGAAAAGTAGCTGCTGCTGCAGAAGTTTCTTTGCAGTGCTCGCCTGTCCGTCTAATGTGAAAATGCAGGCGTGCACTCAGTTTTCTATTTCGATACCAGCGAATCTCCTCTTGGGCCGTCACACATCGCATTCACAGCTACCACCACCAACCTTACTGCGATAAGCATCTTATCTGTTTCAGAGCGCCTGAAGTGTTGTGCCATTATAAATGTACAGCACACATTTAGTAGACAACCCAAATGCACCACTATTCATTGCTGTGGACGGCACAAAGTGGGCACCATGTTTCACTCTGGCAGCACCAGAGGCATCGTATTCCTGTGTTGCTCGCCAGCTTGATTTCATTTCAGTTTCCCATCGCTCTTTTTAAATACTATGCCGTGGGGAAACGATAAAGTGCACCTTGGGCCAGCCCCACCAGTTCGACATCTGTTGCTGTCTTGTGCCACAACGATTCGCATCAAAACTTCTTGCCAAAATTCTTCACTCAAAGAACCTGCTCACCAACGCCAAATTTGAGTAGCACAAACACATAAGTCTGCCAACGTCTAAAAAGCGACAACACACGTCTTGGGCCTCTCAAGCTCCAGCAGTTCGGTGCACATTGGTGTCTCTTGCTGCAACGATTCAGACAATGCTTCGCATTATGTCGATGTCAACCACAGTCGAGTCTGCGTAATATTGTAATGATTTCAGATCGTACGTCTCCCAGTTTGTACGATTTTCTTTTGTATTTTTTTTCCAGAACACATGAACGAGGTTCCACTGCATTAAATGTCCATGTGGTCTACTAAGGTGCCATTTAAAATCCCTTAATAAAAAAACTGGGCGACTATCACCCGTGCTGCTTTGCCAAGGTTAGTTAGATTGTATGTATAGTATCAATTAAGCAAAAGAGAAATTTCACTACAAAAAGCCATTTTTAATACACAGTAACTATTTTAAAGGAATAGCTTTCTTTAGCTGTTTAAACCACTTCAAATGATTGGATGATATTGCACAATAAACAGTAGCACATAACCAATGAACCAAGTTGTTTACTAGCTTAAGTCGCCAGGTATGTGCCGGCTGTTGCCTTTCAAATCAGACAACCTGCATAAATAGGTATGTGTCTGAAGAGAACTTACTGTTGGCTGCTGTATGGCCTAGTAGGCAACTTGGGTCCCCGGGTTGTGCCACTGGGTATGTGCCTGAACAGACAACTTCGGCACTGAGTAGGTGATAGCGGTATAGACCCCTTCTTGGCTAATCCCCAAGAATGGCTGTGCCAAGGTAATACTAAAAGTATGCACCTTGATCACTCTGTCACCGATCGGGTATTAAAAGTATGTAGCCTTAAATATATTAAAGCAATAGCGCCCCATCCACCCCAAATGTTTAGTGCAGTTGCTTGTGGCTGGTGATTGAAACGAAGTTGCAGCCAGAATACTACGGATAATGGGGGTTGCTTTGCTACAGAGTTGCAGGTGGTTAGGACAATATGGTCTGTTATGGTACTATGTATTCAGCAGTGTGGTTGGTAGCGAGATTGCCATTTCACATGTCTGCTGACATGCCCATAAAGTTTCGCGATTCACAGATGGCACGGATACATACAACAGGTTACACAAGAAATCTACGACTGACATTGACAATAATTGTTGAGTGCTTCTCCCACAACTCTTTCGTAATTAACTAACTGTGTAATGTAAACGTGCCACAGCTAAAGCCGCGTATGTATACAGTTTGTATCAGTTCATGCGGTGCTCAGTATTCAACTTGAAATGAAACCACTCTACACTCCCACACCAATCAAACAAACAAGAGAAAACTAACATGAAATTCCCAAATTGGAAGCATAGAAAGAGATACTTACTAGTCTGGGGCTTGAAGTCGAAAACTGCATGGCTTTCATACCTTTGTTTCTCTTGGTACATGATTGGCTAGAAAAAAATTTTTTCAATCTTCAGCACCATTAGTGAAACAATTCAAATGAACACACCCAATACCACTGGCCCAACAAAATGCTGCCAAACAAAAAATAAATGCAGTTTGCAGATGCATGTACATTCAATGGGTTGGCTAAACTTGAAATCCAATCTCTAGCCTTGAAATATAGCAATTGGAGCAAGCAGGTGGCAAAGGTGAGAACCTTCTTTGGTTTGCAGGTGCCATAAAAATCCAAAGTCATTCAGAGCATCTTGCTTACAGTGCACACAAATAATTTTCCACTATAGGACTGACTTTTAACTGTTCTAGGACTTTTGATGCTTAACAAATTGAAAATTTATAGTAACACACGTTTTGTAGAAGTGCCCTGCATTTAAAGGGACATCTGTTATTTCGACCTCAACGGGTCTAAACAAACAAGACGCATAAAAAATGCAATAACACTCTGCCGATTCATTTGCCAATGCTTGCCCAATACTAACATGCCCCCAAATAAAACGCCTGCCCGCTTTCTATGAGCCCGAAGTAGAAATCTAAGGCGCACCCAATCTTTAGCAAGAAATTCGGGCAATGGTCTGACATGTATTGCACAATGGCAGCAAGTTTCCTAAAGCCAGCTTCGCCGCATTACGCCCATTTTATGCGGTAAAGCATAAAAACGTTACGAACGTGGTTTTGGTTTTGTATCCCATTGCACCGCGCAGGCTATTCTCGACTTAATTTTGTTGGGACAAAAAGAGACACCCAATAGAATTGGAGAAATACTGTAATCAGACATTGTGAACTACTATTACTGCTTGAAAATCTTTGTAGGTCAGGGCTAAAAATAGGCGTTTCTGATGGGAGATATAGTTCACATGTGTTCAACATATTCACAGTCTCCTAAGCTCCGAGACAGGCTGCCGCTAAAGGGTTCGTGATTAGGGTCACCATAGGGTTCAGGTGTGTGCATATTGACTGGTCAAGTTCGAATTATCCAGCAAAGGACAATTTTAGGATTGAAATAACGAAAGTTTAGACCCATTGAAATGCATGGGCACTGCCCAGGACCTTGGGTAAGGAGTGAGCTGAAAATTTTGATTAATGAGAGTAGAATTAATGAAAACCTACTGTATAACATCTCTGCATTGACAAAGAAAAGTTACATGCACAGTTCCTACAAGTGCAGAGTTGTTCAAGACATACGCATGAAACAGTGCAATGATGATATGGGGAACACATGTGCTCACACAGCAACTGCTGTCACTGCCTTCAACTACACTGTACAATTCTCATGCAACATGGGGTGAAGCGGGGAAACGAGATTCAAAGCAGAAAAGTGAACCTTTGATCTAACATTCGAAATTAAAAGCAAAAGTCTGGGGTCCTACATGCCAAAACCATGATCCGATTATGAGGCACGCTGCAGTAAGGGTCTCCAAACTAATTTCGATCACCTGAGCATTCTTTACCATGCACTTAAGTATAAACCCCATGCAAGCGATCTTGCTCGCAACAGTGACAAGATGGAGATGGCTGTCACATTCGCTCGTCGCCTACAAGTCGTACCCCATGCGAGTGGTGGCTTCGAGCGACGTCTCCCCAATGTTGCCGGTATGAGGGCAGCAATATAGGCGCCGAAACTAGTTTGAAGCGTACTTTATTAACTTAAGTTGATGTGTTTTACATAAAATATTTCTGAAGGTCTTCCAGTAGGTTCTTATCCTTGCAATATAAAAATTCAATCGTTTGCTCCGTGCCACAATCGATAGTGCTTGAGTAATGTACATCCAGTTCCGGCTTTACGCTTTTGGCTAGTCGCTCATAGCACTTTCGGGCGACGAGCAACGAATTCTAGATTTGCAGAACCGAGCAATCTGTTAAGTAACAGCCCAAACCGTCGCTCGAAGCCGTCGCTTGTTGCTGTCGCGCACAAAATCACGCTCATGGGGTTTAGCCTTCAATGCACAGTACACAGGCGTTCTTGCATTTCACCTTCATCAAAATCCAGCCTCTGTGCAAAATATGGCGGAGATGTTTACAGCAGCGTATGTTATGCGCAGACTTTTTTTATCCAAGATCAAGGGGTGGTTCAGGACCCTACGAAGAAACACCCAACACAATTTTTTTAGTGCTACAGATACTACATATCTTGCTGATCATCCCTATCTCGTGAAACATCCATTGTCATCGGAGAAACGCTCAATCACTGTCATTTTTAATATATAGATACTTGTATTTTACGCACTTTAGAGTGAATAAATTTTAGGTCCTTTTACAGCCACGTGCACCACATGCACATTTTGCACTTTTTAGCGAATATTTTAGGCCACTATACAGCCATGTTTCATTAATCCCTGCAATTAACACCCATGTATCATTGAGAAGCACGGATCATCGACTTGGCGCTCTTTGGCCCCATCTGGCCCTTGCGCCAATAAACTCTACTAATCAATCAATCAACACAATTTTTTTGCGTGAAGTAGTTTACATGGTTGTTTCATCCAAGCTGCGCAAGAAGGAACGGGCTCGAAACAGAAATGAAATGCATTAATGTAATGTCACTATACATTTGTGCATAGGAGCTGCAGGGTTCTGAAATGCGTATTGAAAATGGAGCCCACATGGCAGCAGCAATGAAACAACGAGCACTACAATCTAACATGGGCTAAATACCTTGACTGCAGCCATTACACAACAGGCAGGTGATAAAAGCAAATTAATGTTTTGTGTGCTTTTATCGAAGCTCATTGCAAACATTGTTCATCAAAATGCCCACTTGATGATACTGCAATACAGGCATGTAAGTATGTCTAGATGAAATTGTTTCATATTTTTAAGGCCCTATTTGTTGTCTGGAGAAAATCGTGTAAAACTTCAAGGAAACAAATGCACTGAATGTTCCAGAACGGCCTTGACATTTTTAAAAATGCTGTTTTTCTCCAGGCTTAAACTCAAGAATTAATTTATATTACCTAGCTGAGTGAGTACACAAAATGTGACAGAGGACAATGTTCAAAAGCCTGCTCCAATACCAGTGGTGCTAATTTATATGGTGCTGATCTGTGTGATGCTCCTCTCCATCCACACTTAGCACCCGCGCCTGTGTGAGGCACTCTTATCTCTCCCAGTGTGACACCCACATTTCCACCATCACATCGTGTGCATACCTTTTTATCGTTCAGGCATCATCTTACTCTTTTTGTGGCTAAAATAACTTATTTTTCAGACACATTATGACGTCTTACACATGACAGATGTGAGAAGGTAGGCAAAGTAATGGCTGTTGCCAATAAAAACAACACAATTTGTAAGTACGGTTGTTAACTAAGCACACAATTTGTCTCCCTATACCCTAACCCTATAAAGATGGAGCCTGCCATGCTGAACATGTAGCAGTTTCATAGCTACATGAAATCAATAAGCGTTGTCTTCTAGAAGAGGTCGGAATGACCACATAAAAGCCTGGATATGTCCAAAAATTGACAAAAAGATTATTCCCACAACTCCCTCTCATCTCACTTCTCTCTCTCTCTCTGTCGCTGTTGTGGCAAGGCCACAACAGCGACACATACTTAGCCCCCTTGACTCGTCCCTGCCCACAAGGTGAGGCGACAAGCTCCTTTTATTAAATTTATTCTCTTTCTCTCTGTTGCTGCTTTTTAACTCAAGTTCACCTTTCCCTTGCATCTGAGCGAACATACTGAGAAGCATACATTTCCATTTCAATTACACAATCATTCTTACAGGAATTGGCAGCCTAAAGGAAAGACAATGCCACTTTGTCCATATTCAAGTATTTCTGGACTAACACATATCCAAAGCAAGACAATGTTTACGCAGCTCGATTAAAATTAAAAGAAAATAAACAAGCAGACACCCGAGGAAATGGGCAGGGACTGCCAGGTCGCAACAGTGCTGCAGGAGGGCTCCAAATTGCTTGGCTGTTGTCCATGGGTGATGAGGGGCTCAGAGGAAACCTCCCCCTGAAGAAATATTTAGGGGATATGTTCAAGATAAAATCCACTGGAACAAGTTATTTGGATAGCACCAGATGTCACAAAGTTGAAAAAATTTAATAAGAAGTACACAGTAACAGAAAACAGAGAAACAATAAAAAGACTGCAGAATGACATAAGGGCACAAGTCTGCCATAATCAAAAGCAACAACCACAAACATGACACTGTTGGGCTGTAATTGGTTCAAGTCGTCGTCTCTCTCTCTCTCTCTCTCTTTTCAGCTTTAGAGTTGTCAAGCACCTTTGTCAGTGTTCATGAAATGGATCCCTTAGTTGGTTGATGCACAATTTCTTGTCTGGACTCCATAATTGAGCAATAGCTTTTAGGGCAATCTCTTGATATGCTGCATGCACACTCACTGAACTAATAGCACAGTCAAGGCTGCTGCAGTCTCAAGTGTTCTTAGGGCTGTGCACTCAGTCTTTGGGTTGCTCTTCCACACTAATGCATTCAGTGCTTCATTTTCATTCCGCATATGAATCCTTCAATATTGTTCAAGGAGCTCTGCCTTATTAATAAGGACACTTGCTCTTTGTCAATGACTCCACTGAAGGCTCAATGGTGGGCTCTTTGCACCAATTATGGATTGCCGGAATCAACTAAGGTTTTGTGTGCCACATGTAGTCCTAGTATTCATGGACTGTTATTCAATTGTATTTAATTGTTATTCAATTCAATTCAGCCTAAGTTTCAGTATCAGTTTTACAGTCAATCCAGAGTCGCCATGACAGAATATACTATGCGACTTTTTTGGTTGTCTTTACGCTGAACCTAGTTTCAGTTTTGCTTTACCACTGAATCCCGGTTCGCCGCAGCGAAAATTTTTTTTTTTCTGCGTTATTCTACAGCATTGATAGGTTTCATGTCTAAAATGCGCAAGTAACTATCTTTCGAACAATCTGTGCTCAGTTTCCCTTGTGCTCTGCGGCCACATTCTAATGACAACATTCAAAAGTGGTTTCGACAGCAAGTGCATGCCACTGTCAAGCAAAAAAAGTTTCTATTCTTGTTTGCAGCACAGAGACCAACGAAACTTGGTGAGAAGCTTCTGCATCAGTTGAGGAATTCAAAAGAACATAAATATAAAATTGTGTATTTGTGGCACAAATCTCGGTTTTAGCACTGCATCCTACATTGAGGAGCAGATCATTATACGTCGTTTCACTTTGTAAGCTCACTGAAAAAGGTAAAGTCAACCAAAAGCATACCTAAAGGAACTTCAAAGCTTCTTCTAAATGATTTATTGTACTTCCCTGAGCTTAAAAAACACGAAAATGTGTTGTTCTGAAAATTGGGTCTTCAGCAAAGGTCGGCAAGCATAACCTACATGACAAGGTGCAATTATAAATGAGGTAATTAGGCCAATTTCATTATTGTCCCAATTCGCAAGTTTATTTTGTATGTTACATATGAAATTTGAAGGTTACCTTTCTCCAAGACCACTCCACCTGAAAAGACCTTGCTATCACATCAGTGAAAGATACGACAGCAGTATACTGCATCATCTCCCTGTGTACTACAGGTAACCGTCTATCATCCAATTGATTTAAAGGGACATACACTAAAGAGCAACACCACATTATAGTATTTATTCGAATATAAGGGAAGTTATTTTTCCCAGAATGCTTGCCCTCGAAGTCACCTCCTGCCTTGTATGTGAGGCTGATAGTTCAGTCACTATTTCATCAAGGCGGCTACAGCTTCACATTTCCGATAATCCAGGTTTTAAACGGCAGCACGAATTGTAGCAACTAATGAGCCGTGCAGCATCTTGCCGTAATAAAGAGCACACTGCCATAAAGTCGAATTATAAGGCAAAATTCACACTGCCGTGAAGCAACACCTCGGGGTAAAATTTGCATAGACTATTCCAATTATTTTGTATTTTAGGCAATTCTTACTGGGTCTTAATAATTTATCGGCTACTCTATATCCCCTTACATTAGTGTGCATACTCAAGTTCTTTTTCTGGGGTCCCTCAACTGCACCCTTGCCTTATAATTCATTGAATACACGAGTTAGCATGGTTATTTTAGCTTTATTTTAATTATTATGGTGAAAAAACGTTATTACTTGAGAAATTGAAGGCAAGACTTCCCTTTCTAGAGTTCTGCACCAAGAACTTAGCACCGGTACATCAGTGTGACATCACAAAATTAACGTTAAATAAAATCAATTAAATTCTGGGGTTTTAAGCACCAAAGCCAAGATCTGATTATGAGGCACACTGTATTGGGGGGCTCTGGGTTAATTTGGCTACCTAGGGTACTTTAACATGCACCCAATGCATGGTACACAAGCACTTTTCCATTATGGCCCCATAGGAATGCAGCCGCCGTGGCCAGGATTGAACCCACAACTACGTCAAAATATACTTTCTTGTATGTTTGCCCAGTATGGAGCAGTAAATTTTCTCAAAGCCTGCAGTCTTTGCTTTCTTCAGGACATGATGTTGCCCTCCACTACTGTTCACCAAATAACTTGACCTGAGAAAGACTGCCAGTCTATTGTTTTTGTGTCTTTTCTGGTTTACCATGTCTCCTTTCACGGCAAGAGTGGACACTTTGCTACTGCAGGAGTTCAACCTACTGATAAAGGTTCACTCGAAATTTCTCTCTGTTGTCCCTTTAGGGCATAACAGCAGCTAGCCTGAGCATCACTCACATCAGTATCTCGAAGAATAAGAAGCATTTGTCTCAGGCTACCTGACAAAGCGAGGGCACAATCAGTCGAAGGAGAGAACAGCGGAATCTGTCAAAACCTGTAAACCACGTGATAAGTAATGTGTTCCGATTGCCACAATTTCAGCCTCAAGAACATTCAAAGCACTTTAGCTAAGGAGCTGGGTTTACTAAGCCTGAAGAATACCCCGAAATGTCATTAGAAGAATTATAGGTTTCAAATTTACAATTAAATATATGCCACAGACTGAGCAACTAAATGTTCATTAATGATGGTTCATTAATTGCTTGAGTTATCACAGAAATTTGGCGTGCAGGCTGTGTCTGTCTCTTTTTATTACCAAACCACAAAAACAGAATTATGCGAGGTGCCACAAGTGAGTGAAGGTTAAACATTTTAATTAACAGGAAAAAGAAATACACTGTTTACGGCAAACAGGGACTTGCTAGCAAATATGGCAACTCACTTGTCAGATGTAAAGATGTCGTTGCCTCTAAGTAAATGAGGAGATGAGCAAGTGACATCTGAAGGCCTTGGAATAGAGAAGTCTAGGGGCAGACGTGTTCCGGCGACTACTGTAGGCAGCCACAGAGACAGGTCCTACAAAGGCAAGGCGATGAGGTGCCTTACGTTGACACCAATTTCAGTTTGATCACAGATGGTCATGCAGGCTCAAAGAAAGGGCAGGTGCAACCTATTATCATATGGATAGGAAAGAAAGGGGGGAAACTTCAAGCTTATCTCTTCCTCTTCTCACTGTAAGTTCACCCCAGTTATATGGAAGATGAACACCAGCATTCTAGAATGTTCCTCCACTTAACACTCCACTTCAACTCAATAAAGTGGATAGCTGCACCAGCCCTCGACAAAAGTCACTGCACTTCATGATCACCCACGACTATTCTCGAGAAGCGTAGGGTCTCCATCAGTCGAGGGGTGGTGCTGTGCTCAGCTCAAGAACTCCAAGTCAAGGACTGTTTGACAATACACGAGGTAAGTGATTACCAAAAACAGCCAAACAGGCATGACGACACGACTTATTTAACAACACCTTATTTGTGGTGACATGAGGATCTAGGTGATAATCATCAATTCATAAATTATTAGCCCAAAGTACTTGAATTACCTCCTTAACAACATGCAGAATACGTTGTAACTGAAAAATTGAAGACAGTCAAGATGAAAAACACGTCATTTGCTAGCAATGCTGTAGCTATCACCAGTTCCTAGAAACACCAACACAAAACGTTAGAAAAGTACATTAGTGTTCTGGCTAAAGCTTCACACTTGAGCTTTCTGCAATCGCTGTGCCATCATTGCTGTCAACACAATTTTTCATTATTGCTGCAAGAATGGATTACGGATAGAATCAAAACAAAATATACCCAGAACTCTGCAGCCTCCTAATATTATTTTACATTAATGTACCATTACACTGCATATGAAAGGTCACCTGTTTATCTTGCACATACAATGATTTTTTACTTTTTAAACTAATACTACATCAAGTGATTTTGTCACAGGGCACCACATGAAGAGTAACCTATAGTTTAAGGTAGTGTTTCACAAACTGATCTATCAAGCACCTGAAACACAAGCATCAACGAAAAGCACTCCGAGGGAATTCTATTCATGAGGATTGTGTCCCAAAATGGTCGACAAAATGAGGTCAGGCTTGTCACATTCAGTAACCAATCAGTATGAAGTTGCCTTCTCCACTACGAATGATTCTGATCAAAACAAGTTATACAAGAAACAGTCCATGCTGAACGAGACTGAGGACTTCATGTTCAAAGAACATGACAAGACCGCTCTTTTCGAGAGAGCATGTGCTTTGTTTGCAATTATCAACATTCACTTTCCCACAAAAAGTTGACTGCAAATCGTACAAAAATCTGAAATTCTTGGGATAAGTCAACCTGTGTTCACTGCACGAGACTATGGAACTAATGCTATAAGTCTTCAAAGCACTGCACAAATTGGTAAAGCTTGCTAAAATGACATGTCCAAAATTTAGAGCATAGCATTTTGTTCCGCACTAGAGATATAAGTAGCTGCACTTATCATGCAAGTGTCATCGTGGTTGCCAGATGTCACCATAGGTTTGTTTGATTCAGAAAAAGGTGCACAGCACCTCAAACGAAAAAGTGCAGGGGGTGCCGGGCTGCACCCACCCGCAGCAAGGTTCAAGGGTGCAGTGTACCGCGGTGGCACCTTGCATTGCACCCCGTTCAATCGAGCACGGGGGTGCAGGGTGCACTGCTGCACCTTGGGGAATCGAGGGTCTAGGTGCAGTGCACCGTGAATAGGTGCAGAAGGTGCAGAGAAACTTGGCTGGATCGAATAGACTTCATGGTGCTGTGCATGGATGGTATCCAAGCACAAAGACATTCAAACATTACCTTGGTGTTGTCGCCTTGGTTTAATTGATAACTTTTAGAAAGTACTGGAGCAGGGATATGCCAACGCACTATGAGAGAAGTACGAGCAGCTATTCCCTTTCAAAGACATGCAGCTGGCTTTAGAGCAATACTAAACTCAAACTTAGCAAGGGATGAAGCCAACTTCTCTGGGAGTCACGCAAGCTGCATTTCAGTGAGAAATGTGCCATCTTTTGCCAGCAGAAAGGTTGTTGATATTTTAGTGTCGTTGCACTTGCTCCTGCCTACAGCACATCTTGTAATGTCATGTTGCTCACTGATGTCGTAATGTGGCTCTTGCTCAAAGACATTAAGCTCACAGATGAAGGTGCTTCCTAAGAGGGAGGTGTTTCAAGGGTTCACTCATTTTATAAAAACGGATAAGGGAATGTTCCCGGTGCATTATTTTCAGCTCCAGCGAACACTGCAGGTTGTTTATCGCAGCCTTCTGGCATCTGTGAGAAATGGTTATGAAATGATTGGCCACTCCATTTCTCATTTTCGAATGACTTAAGACGCTGTTAAAGGTGTCCACAAACTAGTACGTCACTGCATTTTCTTCACCATATGCACAAATGTCTATATTTGAATTTTAAAATGTAATTCAATGCTAGAAAATATTGGAAAGAAAATAATTCTACTGCTATTCAAGTTTTCCAGTATGGTACTGACAAAAAAATACTTCAGGTTTTATCGTTATGATGAGAAATGGCCATTTGAATATTATGCAAGATCATTAAAATGTGCTAATGAATAGCTGTAGGCTTATATACTGGCTTAATATGAGGCCTGGAACAATGTTATTCGTGCAATATTACTATATCCAAGTAACCTTAACTGAACCTTAATCTCGATGTGCTGCCACGCGAGAAAATAACCGCAAAGGTTGAAAAGTAAGGCGAACAAACAAAGCAATAGCATCAGTTCACAGGCAAATCGAAACATACTAAGGAAGCGCATGTTTGATTCAATAATGAATGCTGTGCCGATAATACTGCCTTGGCATTAGTAGTTGGAAGACAGAGTCAGAGTCAGAAGTGGTTTTATTTAGGCATAAGATGAATTACAAAAATTTGTGTATGCAGAAGGAGATCCCATAGTCAGAGACTGAATCAGGACCTCCTATGGTAATGAAATGTAGGAAAATTAATTAAAACTAATATTCATTTAACTTGTTAACAAAAAAATCCTGCACTCTCACATCTTTTGGTATTTATTTTTCGTGCGTATTGCATTTAGCAAGAAAATTTTCTTTTTTTTCTTTTTTCGTCTGGACATGTGCAGATTACAGCACCAGTTCACAATACAATCTGAACTTGGCCGTGAGCTGTATTAATGTTGCACAGCCAAACCTAGTGAGGGGCAAAGCCAAGTTGTCTGAGAGCTGAAAGGGGCCCTGAAACACTTATTGAACATATTAAAGAAACGTTGCCGATCTGTTAACAAGGCTCCTGTGAACATGAGAGTCAAATACTAATGCACTGAATGCAGCAGGGAAAATATCTCGTGTCAAAAGCAGCGAACAGTTGCTTGCTTTCACATCCGCAAAGTCGTCATCTAAAGCAGTCGGCAGGCAAACGCTATTGGCAGATTTTGTGACTGCAAGAACATTTTCAATAATGCATATTTGCCAATTTGGAGTTAAATAAATGCAAAATATATCTGTCTGCGATCTCAAAGAGAAAAAAATGGCTGTGGCTTAGGTAAGGTTAAGCCCAGGATGCGAAGCATACTAGCCTTTATTTTAGTTGTTGAACCACTGTTTAGCTTGGTGAACTGCTGTTGCTTGGCTATATTTGGTTCGGCTAGACGAAGAAACAACTCATGCGTTACTCTGCTTCGCCTTGGACGCCCCGCATTGGACGCGGTGAGCGTCGAGCAACGCAGCGTTCGGCGCGGCAACGAAATGTGCGCCTGAGCAAGCGACGCACGCCTGAGCCTAAGGCAACACCGCATTCACTAGAGGCGCTTTTGTACCGCTTTGAAGCATCGTACTCGTGGCTCAGTGGTAGCGTCTCCGTCTCACACTCCGGAGACCCTGGTTCGATTCCCACCCAGCCCATCTTGCAAGAGTTGAGCCAAAGCCACTTCTCCTCTGTCGTGACGTCACGGTGTCACGTGGTATTCAAGACGACACCGCCGCGCCTGAGGAGCTGGGTTGAGCCCTCGTAATATGCTTCGCATAAAAAATCATTTCATCTTTGCCCTGCATGTAGCTGCGTTTGCTGTGCATGGCCTTCGAGATGGCAGCAGCACACTACGTAGCATTCGCAATGCTGTGACCTACAGGTGGCACACGTGGTGAACCAAGATGCTGTCCGGTAGAGAATTGTAAACGAAGCAGATGGCACATAAACATGTGTAGTACGTTGCGAGAACTTTGCGGCACCATGTCACTTTTATTACGTGACAGTGAGCTGCATGGAAATGGAATTCTGATTATATAGCTAATTAAACACGAATAAGTAAAAATTAAATCCACGTTAATGCATTTTTCTTTGGCGTTGAATAGCTTGCTCCACTAGCGTACATGATAGTGCCATGGAAGAATTTTGAGGCGAGGGACAGAAACACCCCGTACATGCTCTGCCTAATACTCTGTCACTCAAAAAGGACAAAAATGCTGTCAGCTGTAATGTGCAACACATAATACCATTTTACCTCTCAGCTATTTGCAGCGTTTTTTTAAAGCATGAAGCAGTCCTTCAAACACTTAAGTATGTTTGACTTTATGAACATTACATACGCAGATAAGGCAAATCATTCGCCCATGTTCGTAGTAATCCTCATTACCTGAACAATCAATATTTCACATACTTCAGTTACACTGCAAATAATATTAGTAAATATAGCGGACTATATTGGAAGACATATTGCTGTGTGTTTTTGACATATTCCTGTGACTTCTTGAAAGATTTCTAGGAAAAATATGATCTTCAGCCTAATTTATGCAGTGTTTCATATGCCGTGTAAACTCTTGAATGCATTCATCCTACAGTAACACATAAAAGCCTCATAAGCGCATACCACAAAAATGTTATTTACCTAATATGACTGCTGAAAATTCTACAACCAGTGTGCTGAAAATAGAAAAAAAAAGAGAAAGAAAAGACTGAAGAAAGTCTAGACATAGCTCATTATTACTAGTGTCTTCTTATGTTCTCTGTCCAGTTTGCGCTTTATTCTTCTTAAAGGAATTGCCTGCTGCCACTTTCTGCAATTGCACGCAATCCCCTTTATCGGTGAGATCACAACCTTGCCTATCCGTAGCCTTAACCATTGTAGCTCGGTAGATTTTCCCAGAAAGAAGACTTACCTCGTTGTGGGAAATTTGGTTTATGCACTGGGAAACACAGCACATGCTCTTACTATTGTTGTTCTTCACCATCGTACGAGCGAAAGAGGCAAACAAAACCTTCTGCCTGCACGGCAAGTGTTGGCAAAGCCCAGACTAGCCACATAAAAACGTGGCCATATTGCATCGTCGTGTTCTAATCCTCCTCGGGGCGTTTCTCTACTTGATCGCTACATGGCACTACCATCTACGGGCATTACAAATTGTTTACCGCAGCTGCCATGGTGTGCCGCAACAAGCTCTTTTTATGCCGCGACACTCAACTTTTTGTCAGGGCTTTGCTCTTTTGGTTTCTTCACTGTGTAGCTTCTAGGGTGCTAGTGGATGCAAAAAGAGAAAGCCAGCTATCGGTGCGATAACTAATCTTATACTTGAGGGATTCTAACAAAATTTTTTTTCAGAGATGAGATTCGTGGAACAACAAATTATTAGCAAGCCCATTCTATGATTAGCTAAAAAGAAGAGTGTTTCAAGACCTTTTTAAAATTTGCACAGACCTGTAGGAGTATTTTTCACAATGAAACAAGCGCCCGTGAGGAACTCCTGTATAATCTGTGAGCAGGTCAAGCAAGGGGTCTGCGACAGTTCAACAATTCTAGATCATGAGTTTATGAAATGATGTGTTTAATTATTACGAGCCTCAAACGAACAGGACTGAAGTGGTGCATGGCATCAATGGTCAAATGACTACAGTCAATCAACAGCTGTCCAAGTAAGAAATGAGTGGACAGAAAGAAAAGGAAGTGAAAAACCAGGAATACGTACAGCTGATTAGCCTACACATGGGGAAGGGGTGAAGGGATGAAAAAAGAGAAAGAGAATGGAAAGTGTAAGGAAAGGCAGGAAGTATAATCAAAGGCTGTTTTAGATACAGGAGACAGAGTATACACAATTCATTCAAACAAAAGAAAGCATGACCAGTGGCAGTTGCTTGAGCTGCCAATTGACGCTAAGCAAAGCACAGCAATGGCCCATCAGAGGTAACACCAGATTACTTGCTCGAACTAAACAAAGGCCAATGTTTCCTTTTTAAAAAAAAATTTATGGACAATGTACTGCTTCAATGATTTCAGTGGAACAAAGTGATTATTTCAGCATTCTGAAGTACATTTGGTCCTCTCTGGGCAGAAAAGGCCCACGAGTATATTCAAAAGTCCATTTCTCATTTGTTTTCAAATGCAAGTGTAATTCTATCTTTTGTCAATGAAGAATTTATAAGCCTTGGCAAGGCAGTTCCAAGAACTACTAAAGAACAAGAAGCTAGTGTGGAATTTTTAAGGTGGCATGGACATCATTTTTGACTACCATTACACCAAGTGCATTAGGCTTCTGAAATGGTTAAACCCACTTATTTTAGTGCAATCTACCAATATATGGCACATATATTTTTCATTGGTGACCCCTTAAATTGCCAACCAATGGCATAAGAGATGGCCATTACTCAGTGGTAGGGGACAATGGCCTAAATTAGACATGGTACTATCGAGCACATGCCCTACAAAACCGAGCATGTGTTTTAAATTTCTGCCAAGATGTTCAGCTGCATGGATGTCCAGAATAGTGACAAAAGAAAAAGCTGGTCAAAAATTCTAGACAAAAAAAAAATTGTTACAATCAGCCCTCAAAAGTTGCAACTTCTATGAACATTACTGTTTATGTGCATGCTCGAACATATACCTCGCAATACAATGCGAAACTTTAAACTGAGCATGCTTGCTTTAAAATGTTTAAGCATGCCATCAAACCACAAAAAAAAAGCAAATGACTTTCAATAACACGACATGTCTGACCATGCACAGAATTTAATCTCCACAACCAGCCCTCAGGGTTCCACAATGGTCATGGCATTCACATGATCAATGAAGCTATAAATTGTAGGAACTGCACCATTCTGCGTGTATCACCTAGTGATAGACTCCCTTATTGTTTCTCTCCTCTAACATGTAAACTTTGCAGAGCCCTAGTGCCAGAGGTGCCCAGTGGTCTTCCAGTTCACACAACAAATGTGTCATAACTTATCAGTGATGTGGCAGAAACATGTTTTTACTGAGAGCTCAGACTATGTTAAAGGTGTGCACAGCTGAAAGAATAAATGTGACCTACATAGCAGGTAAGCAGTACCCAATTGGCAAGCAATAACCAAAGATTATAGAGGCAGCTACTATATCTTTTTGCACAAGAAATCTAGTTATTTTTTTACCCAATCCAATTCCACATCAATTTGTCACCACTGCATGCAGGCAATTCCAATACATCTTGCATGCCAGCACATTAAAAATAACAAAAACTCACCTTTCCTTTTCCTTTGCGTGCAAGTCTGCGCTGCGACTTTTGAAGATCTGCACACGAAGTACAGCCAGAAATGACCGTTTCAACTAAAAAATTTACATAAAGTGGTTATTTATTTCAAGAGATTTAAGAGCAGCTGTTCAACACTAAACCCACCATACCCACATGTGAATACGTACAAATGATGACCAAGGGTCAAAAACAGGACCATACTATGTTTCTAGCCTTACTTCGGCACGCATACATGCTAAGAGGTTACAAGAGGCTGGTAGATAACAAGTACTTAGGAGTTACTTCTACAAACAGCCAATCCTGCAGCACGCATGCACATACAATGTTAGAGCTTCAGCAATTTGTAAATTTGCTTCTGCAGACAAAACCACTAGATGCCCTGTCTACTACTGACAAAACCACTAGATGCCCTATCTACTACAGAACTTCTAAGGTGAACTAATTTGTTAACTAAGTTAAGAACCCTTCATTAACATCAGATGCTCAAAGGGAGCACATTCTAAAAAGACACTCACACCTATTCTTTTTCTAACTTAATACTACACCTACATTCTAACATGTGCGCTTTGAAAAGTGCAGGAACACGTCATCTAATTCAAGTTACTATTTGAAAACAATTCCTTTTCCCAACTAAGAAATGTGAATGGCACACTCCATGCCAAAGCTGCCCAGGTTCAGAATTCAGCTGCTGACACAAGGGAAAACTCGTGACATCACGCTTAATGGTATAGCGCTACAACACTCGGCCACTCTGACAGGTCGGTCAATTAAGAAAGGCACAACAGGCAATGAGAAAATGGGAAAAGTATTGAAGAAACATGCAAATACTTCACCCTGAAGGTTGGACAGCAGTGAGTGCTGGTAGAGGCAACCCCGCAGCTTGTATGGTGGCCCCTGGCGCCAAGTCAATACTGTAGGCAAGAACCAAATGCAATAACTTATCTCTGTTAAAGCCAATGTTACACAGCAACCCCAAGACAAGATGACATCACAGTTTTTTTTACGTGTCAAAACCACGATATGATTATGAGGCACGCCATAGTAGGGGACTCAAAAAATATGGACCATCTGGGGCTCTTTACCATGCACCTAAATCTAAGTAAACGGGCGCTTTCGCATTTCGCCAATATCGAAATGTGGCTGCCGTGGCCGGGATTCAATCCTGCAACCTCATGCTTAGAAGCCCAACACCATAGCCACTAAGCAACCACAGCCGGTCAGCAAGCCCAAAGCAGTAACAGAGCTCCTAGGTGCAAGTGGGCTGCTCACCACGTGTTTCATCACAACGTTGGGTGATAATTTTCAGTTTCACAAGGTGTAACGAGTAGTGCAATGCCTCACCAGAGCAATGGGCATTTCTCCATGTCGGTGTGCCGATCAAAAGGGTGCTCACTCACAGACTTCTCTTACCAGGTTCACTTCTGAAGAATCAGTGTATGCTAGAGTTGACACCATTCCTAAAGGGGTCTTGAACCACTTTTTATTGAAGTCAAGAAATGCATTTGACATTACACTGCATTATTTCACAAATACTTCCCATAAAGAAAGTACTTCAATGCCTTCAGCAAAAGCGGAGTTATTGGCAATCACAGATGGTCTTTGATCTCCTTCACGGTGCTCCCAGGCTGTCTTCAATGCCTAGCACTGCAAAGGCTACGGTGGAGCAGGGTGATGCCCTCAGCTGAGTGTTCAAAACTAATCGAAATTAGCGAGACTTGAGGGCCATGACAATGATAAATAGTGGGGCCAAAGTTTCATTCCTACGGCAGGCATGTGCTGCCGAGCATTAGCAGACTATAGTTGGAGGTAGAAGGATAGTTGTACTTCCAGAATTACAGAATTCCTATTAAAATTCAAAACACAGATTTTCACCTACTTCAGCCTGTTTACTAAACTGTGTCAATAAACAAGCACAGTAACAGTAGGAAGAAGCACACTGATCCAAGCACCTTTCTTGACTGAGGTCAGCTATTGGAAAATAGCAGCTGTGTATGGGAATCTACCATGTGATGAAATATGGCAGCCCCGAAAAGTGCAAGGAGAATGCCTGTTAAACAAAAAGGTGTTTGAAAAAAAATTGCTGGCTCTCCCGTAATCAAGTAGAAGTAAGCATGAAATGGCAACTGGCAAAGGAGATTGGTTGGAGATGCTACTAGCCACAATCTTAAAATGGGTGTAGTGCATGTTCGCAATGGCACACCCCACCACACTGCACTGCACCACGCCACACTATGTATCGGTCTGTGTGGACGCTGCCTAGCTAGAGTAAAACGCACTGAAGGCTACACGAGAGGCAGCGAAAGACACCAGGGAGACGGAGCGCACTGCCCAGCTAGAAGAAGAATGAATTGAATTCTATGGTTTTACGTGCCAAAACCACGGTTTGATTTTGAGGCACAATGTAATGGGACAGGATTCATTTTGACCACCAGGGAACCTCTAACATCCCCACAATGCACGGGATGCAGGCATTTTTGTATTTCGCCTCCATGGATGGATGGAAACAACTTTATTCTGAATCCGGCAAATTTGACGACCCGGGCTCAGGTCTCCCATGAGGGGACTTCGAGGCCTTGCCTCGTCGCCGCCTCTCGGGCTTGCTGGACAGCCCACACTTGTGTCTTGAGGTTGGAGCTGCGCAGAGCGGCGGCCCACTTCGACGCAAGAGCCTCCGGAGCCACTGCCATTGTAGCTGATGTAACCCGACACTCCCACAACATGTGTGACAGCGTCGCTCTAGTTGCCTGACATAATTTGCAAAGAGCAGTCGGGTATTGCACGGGGAAAATGTGCTGCAATTGCACCAGACTGGGGAAGGTTTGTGTTTGCAATTGTCGCCAGATGACTGCCTGGCGACGTTTCAGCATGGGGTGAGGTGGGGGCAGCAACCGCCTGCCTAGCTGGTAGTGCTTGGTGATGTCATTGTACCTGACCAGGCGTTCTCGCGTGTTTTGAGCCAGCAGTTCTGAACTCGAAGAGGCGGTCTCCGATTCTGCGCTGCGGGTCAGTTCTCGCGCAGAGCGGTGTGCTACCTCGTTCAAGTTAATGAGGCCCTCATCGGTGGGGGTGGCGACGTGCGCTGGAAACCATATGATGGCGGTGTTATCTAAGTGCTGTCGACCAGCTTTCCTTAGAATCTGGAGAGCTTCGGAGGAAATGCGCCCCCGCGCGTAGTTGCGAACTGCGGATTGTGAGTCGCTAAAAACTACCTCGCAGAGGGGGTCGGTAAGCGCAAGCGCAATTGCTACCTCTTCTGCTGTTTCGGGGTACTCTGTTGCGACACTACACGCGTGCGTAAGCCGGGAGCTAACGTCTACGACTACCGCCGTGAACCGGTGTTCTCGTGTGTATTCTGCGGCGTCTACAAAGCGCGTAGTCCTCTTTCCACCCAAGGAGCGCAGCAGTGCCTTGGCACGGGCCTGGCGTCGGCCCCAATTAAATTCGGGGTGCATGTTTTGAGGTATAGGGGCGACAATCAGCGTGTCGCTGAGGTCAGGTGGAATGACCTGTTTCTGACCGTGTTGGACGTGGTAGTTGAAGCCGAGTTTCTGCAGGATGTAGCGGCCCGTGGCTGTCAGAGACATGCGTTCGAGTTGAGAGGTTCTTTGCGCATCCACAATTTCCTCAAGCGTGTTGTATACCCCCAGCTGTAGCAGACGAGCAGTGCTTGTGGACTCCGGTAGGCCAAGGGCGATCTTGTAAGTCTTGCGTATAAGGGTGTTGATTTTCTCCCTTTCAGTGACATTCCAGTTGAGGAAGGCAGCCACATAAGTGATGTGACTGATTGCGAAAGAGTGTATGAGGCGCATGACACTGTCCTCCTTCATGCCCGTGTGCTTGTTTGTAATGCGTTTGATCAGGCGGGTAGCCGCTGTAACCTTGCCTTCGATTTTGCGAATAGCTCCTATGTTTGACCCGTTGGCTGTTATATGCATGCCTAGGATGCGTATCTTCGGGACTCGGGGAATGCAGGAGCCGTCTTGCGTATAGAGGATTATGTCGTCACATTGGCGCGATTCGGCTGTAGGCTTGGGCCGGCGGCGCAAGCGGTAGACGAGCAGCTCCGATTTCAGTGGAGATAGTCGGAGACCTGTGTCTTGGAGGTAGGTTTCGACTGCAGAGACCGCTGCTTGTAAGGTGCATTCTATCTGACCATCACTGCCCTTGTTGACCCACAGGGTGATGTCATCTGCGTACAAGGCGTGATGGAGGCCATCGATCTGGTCGAGGTACGCCGGGAGACCCAGCATAACGAGGTTGAAAAGGAGCGGGGATATGACCGATCCTTGAGGAGTGCCGGTGCTTCCTAGTGTATGTTCGTCGGATGTCATGCTGCCGACCGCGAGGGTGACTGTGCGGCGCGACAGGAAGTCTCTGACGTAGTTGTAGCTTCGCTCACCCAAGTTGAGCTTGTTTATGCGGCTCAGGATTGCTGCATGTGCTACATTGTCAAATGCCTTTTCCAAATCTAGACCGAGGATGGCCCGGTTGCCACTAGTTGGGTCATTGATAATCTGGTGGTAGAGCTGGAGCATGACGTCTTGAGTGGAGAGGTGTGACCGGAAGCCCACCATAGTGGGTGGGTAGGCTCCAGTGTCCTCGAGGTGGTGGTTGATGCGGGAGAGGAACGCGTGCTCCATCACCTTGCCAACGCAGGATGTGAGGGAAATGGGCCGCAAGTGATCGAGGCTGGACGGCTTGCCTGGCTTCGGTATCAGGACTGCTTTAGAGCGTTTCCACGCCTCTGGGATGCAACCTGCTCGCCAGCATTTGTTGATGTATGCCGTAAGAGCGGTTATCGAGGCATCATCGAGGTTTCTTAGAGTCTTGTTCGTAACTTTGTCGGGACTAGGTGCTGATTTGCCATTAAGGTCGTGGACAGCTGCGCGGATCTCTGACTCGTGTCGAAATGCAGCCAGCGCAACCGGGATTTGATGCCACGACATTGTGCTTAGCAGTGCAACGCCACAAGCACTAAGCCACTGCAGCGGGTAGAAACGCCTGAGGGAGGCGCCATGCAGCGTGGTGCAATCTCTCGAGGCAATGCAAAACCTGCGTTGTAGAATTTGCGGGCCGCTGTCATTCAGCGCTCATTGCCAAGAGGTGACAACTAAGTGCATAGTGTCTTGTATCTGCCTTTTGAACATTGCTATTGGAAATGACAAATAAAACTTGAGCTTCACTGATATTGTGGATAAACATTATAAGGAACTCTGAAGCAATATTTTTTGTTACTTCTTTGGGCAGAAATTATACTATGTGATGCGGCCCTGTACAAAGGGTTGGGGGCCAAAGACCGCATTTTATGTTTTGACTGGTTCCCTGGACTTTCTTGTTCGGGTGCCCGGGTAACGGCTCTGGCTTTTGGCTCATGGTCACTGGAAGGTCGCCGACAACGGGAGTTAAAAGCATCTCATGCTTTGTGGGGATGCGCGACTCACGCGTGTCCCCCGATGTTTTTCCCGCATAGCGCATCTCCTGTAATCCGGCTTCGCCGCGTGGCCTGCGTGATGCCTGCGGCGGTCGATGTGGTTGGGGCACAGTGCGAGAGATGGCGCGAGTGTTGCGCTGCTAACGCCGCCTCACGGCAGGGTTACTTGAGCGCAGGGGAGAACAGGCTGGCTCTTTCCTGGCAGGTCGGAGAACAGCGTGGACGTCCCACGCGCACGCCGACCCATGCTTCTGCGAGACCGCCTCGCGTGGCCGCCTTCGAACGCGCCACCATTCGCGTGACCGTACATGCGAACGACCAGGCGTTGGGATCCAGCATGGGGCGAACATATTCGCTCGCTATCCGGTTGCGGTGAGTCGGACTTCCTAAATTTGTCGCGCGCCCATCGGCATGTTTTGTGGATAGAAACTCTTCTAGCAGGTATTGATCTATGACAGTTGCAATAAATGCCCTTGTGATTGTTTGCACTACTGTGTTGTCATTCCTTTGTCCCAAGAGTATGGGAGGAGAACACCACAGCTTAAATGGCAACTTCACGCTCTGCTTGTATACGCCACACTCTGTGCACAACTCCAAATTTAGTCGAGACGTTCACAGAAGCATATGGTATCCGCCAATTGTTTTTTCACCAAGCCAAAGGGATGGTTCGAACCCCTTTGGGAGTCACTGCCACAAAATACCACCAGTGCAATGTGAAGTACCACCAGTGCCACCAGTGTGCCACCAGTGCACCACCAGTGCAATATGAAAGAGCAAAAGTGAAGGATGGGTGGCAACGCCACCTTGAAATTCCTGCACTAGCTTGCTGCGACATGACGGCTTTGACCCTGTTGGCTTGGGCCTAGTTAAATTATTATTGGTACTGAAAAAAGCCAAACACTCAATCCAAAAATTTTCAAGACACTGTACTGAACTACAATGGTGAAATAAAGAAACTTTACAATCTGCGACATCACACTATGTGTGATGAACCTAGGGTTCTGGCGCAAAATTCAAAAATGAAACACTGAATATAATTTGTTCTTCTAGTACTAAACCTATTACTGTGCAATCAACCAAAGTGGAGTTCTTCAGGAATACTTTATTGATATAAACTGATTCAGTGTTTCTATTTAGTGTCACTTTAAGCGCTGAAGGAATTAGAGGGCCCTGAATTGTGCATTGCACTCTGGTCATAGTCATCACACGGTCAGTCACATTTTAAATTACTTGTACAGCACACAGCAAAGTCTGGTTAGTAATGTCAACACTTCCTTTCCAATACTGAAAAATTGTAGCCCTAAGTATAACCCACTACGGTCACATACTGGGTGATTTCATTGTGACATAGGAATGCAACACTGGACACACATTTCATTATATAAAGTGGCTGCCCGGTGTTGCACTACCAGCACACCATGAATCCTGACCAAACAGTCCAGCAATCTACCATTTCTCATTGAGAAAACTGTCTCATCACCAGTTGAGCAAGTACAGCATGAAAGATCAATCAGTCTACCTTTTCATTCCTCCTGTTGCAGAAAGCAATAAGCAAGTGTATGAAAAAAAAATAAAATAAGGGATATCATTATAGCATATTTATTCAGGGTTACAACTATGTTAACGTATGGTTTTATATATGATATGCAAGCAAGTCTTCACAAAGAATAAGACGTGCTGCTGGGTTAGTTGGCACACGATTTGAGATTAAGAATGGCGCAAAGATATAACATGGACATGAAGGATAAGACAGGTGCCAACTTCCACACGATTTGTTCCATGAAGCTGACGGCCAAGTAAACTTAAGGCGCATGAGGTTTCACACACACGACAACCAGCATCGTGCAAAATCCATATTATTTAAAAAGCCTCATCTAAACACTTCTATGTCCCGTTATAGAGGGATGACCAAATGCCAATGTATTCTGCTCCCTCCCACCGTTTTTTTTTTTTTTTAATATGAAAAGCCTAAATTAAATCTCGGGTAACCTGGTTGCAGCTTTTTCCCAGAAATTTTTCACCTACAGGTGCTTTTTGCACACGCATGCATATGAAGTTTACTTGGCTGTATGCTTCCCGGAATAAATCAGTTGGAAGTTGGCTCCTGTCTTGTACTTTATGCCCGCGCCATATCTTGGCGCCATTCTTAAGCTTGAATCTTAACAAAGAAGTGCCACACATAGACAACAGCCCGATCTTCAAGCTTGCAGCGTATACTAAATTGAATACCAATGAGCGATTCTGAATGAACATTTCAAGTTACCATGTATTTCACAAAAACGAATTCAAACCAGTTTGAAATATAAAAATGTGTTCGAAACATTAACGAAAGTTCATTGCTGTTTTATTCACTGGAAGGTTACATCACATGCATCCTTACCTTTGTGTGCTGGCAAGGGCAGTGCCTGAACACTGCTGTACGGGACTGTGCACCTTTAAAGATACGAAAATTTCGCCATTTTCAGTTCTGGCTTTGATGTTGAGAAACCCACAAATACTAAGTTCAGGGTGTCTACCAAGTGAACATTTCCGAATTCCCTGAGTTTTCCAGGTTTTCCCCGAGTGCCTTTGCAAAATTCCCTAAGTGATGCAGAACTATGTTTTATGTCAAGACGGGCTGGAATCATGTCGCCAGATGCTGTCGCTCTCTAACAAGCTTGCGAAAAAATTTAAAAAAAAACGACTTAATTCAGTTTGAATACTAACGAGTAGTGCTTATACTCTCAGCCCGTGCACGAATGACGCCTCACTGTTATGTTTCGCTGCTTTAAAGAGTTTATTTTGGTTTGGATGAGGGACACCTGCATCTCAGCATCCGCCAACACTTTTTTTGAGCTCATGCTCCTTCAAAATGGCGACGGCACGCTTCTTTTCCTGTTAATTCCTCAATGTGTAGGTCCTTTCTGTTCTCGTCCTCCTTCCGTTGTTTGTTTGCCCCACGGACCATTTTAAGCACCTTCTTGGTCAGTTGTACCATCAACATGCAATTTTTCGAACTGCCTAGGGGCCGCGAAAACATCAGAAAAATTGGCCAGTTGGAAAAAATGACTGCATGTCTTTTGCTGCCCTTAAAAGGTCCCTCACCAGGTTCCATGGCAAATTTTGCTTATGCACTGGAAGTTGTTACATGTCCTCTAGGGAGTGTTCTACCACAAAAATTTTTCGTATTGGCTCATTAATACCAGAGACAGAAATAGTTCAGTGCTGCGAACCCAAGACACTCTCTTCACTCGTCTCATCTAGCCTTCGCAAGCGAAATTCCTTCCCTGCGTTCTACAATACCGGACCTCAAGGATTGCGTGACGCATACGTCATGCTTTCATTTTTATTCCTCCTCACTTTTTCTTTTCTTTTTTCGACACTACAGACTTCCGCTGATGGCGTCGCGCTCGAGCTGTTGTCTAGTTTGCGCAGCGCACGACATTGCGCGCTGTGCACAAGGATACATGACTGGTGGTATCATTCAGTGCTACACAAATACTGAGGCAGAACAAGTAGATTGCAGAGCATGATTACGTGCTGGAACACAGTAGAAAATGGCGTAGTTTTGGTACCAGCGCATGTGACTGCACGACCGTGCAAACAAGCAGACGAAGGGGAAGTAAGTTTCTCTTGCTTCGGTGCAAAGTAAAACAAAAACACGCAGACATTTTGTTTGTGTGTTTCATTATTTCTCCAAACTTCAATTCGTTAATTTAAGCAACAGATCACGAAGATAACAGATGTTGCCTTAAATAATGATCGAATTCACATGTCACTACGAGCGACGTCACACTGACGACACGAGGACGTCACCGCCCGGCTTGGAGTGCGGTCGCCGCAAGAAGGGAAACGGCGTTCAGATTGGAATTTCAGACCTTTCCGCAGCGCGTGGCGATGCAGTTCTTTTTGCAAACATGATCGTTAGCGCGCATTGTATGCTCTGAGCTTGTCAGCTAAAAATGGCTAGACATGGTGAGGGGCCCTTTAAGGGCTCAAACCGCCACAGGCACATTCGAAAAAGCTCTGAATGCCTGTCGGTACACGTACAGGCACATTGGTGCCCCTACTGCAACAGGAGATACCGGGTGCAGGCACATATAATTAAGGAATACACACTGTGTCCCATGGCAATAGCCCCTTCCCACGCTTGTTATGCTTCACCACAATACTTTTGCATATGCTTCACTGAGTAGCATTTATGTACAGAGGCGAAGCTGACTTTCGGGAACCGGCATTATGCAACATTCCATGCATTCCGAGCTTCAAAGCCAATCACGAGGATCACAAAGGCGGAATGGGTGCCATTGCTGACAGCAGCGAATTCTTTCAATGAAAAGCACGGCCCTCAACGGCATCTGCGGTGAAGGTCAGTGCGGTTGCAGAAAGCAGCATGAAGATGTCTTCATCAGGTGCGCCCTAGGAGAGGTATACTTTATTCCTCTGTCCTGCGGCAAGTGCTATATTGGGCAGACGGGGCGTTGCCTCAATGACCACTTAAGGGAACATTCTTTGAACATAAGTTTGTACTCGGCCGAGCACACACACTCCAGGAGAGATGTGTAAAACCGTAACATATGGCTTTTCGTTTGTTGCTGTCTTTTATTGGTCATTTGTTGCATTTCTTGCTGCTTGGTTTTTGATCATTTCACTTCCTGTGACTGCCTGCGATATTGCGATATCATTATTTGTAAAAGAAGGCTGGTGCAATTCAGTTGTGCGCATGTGTTGTGTTGTCATAAATTTGAACCCTTTTCAAATATAAACCTGCTGTCAATAGCGTTCCCTCGTCGTCGTGTCGTCTTTTCACCGTGTATTCGTCCCTTTTAACGCTACCATCAGTTTTAAACAACGCCAAGAAGCTTAATAGCGAAGGACGAAGCAGCTAGGCCTAGCGTTGCCACAGTAGTGGCT
Source organism: Dermacentor albipictus (assembly GCF_038994185.2). NCBI lineage: Eukaryota > Metazoa > Arthropoda > Arachnida > Ixodida > Ixodidae > Dermacentor > Dermacentor albipictus. The sequence continues at coordinate 25,235,646 of NC_091823.1, forward strand.
ACGGCTGCCAGGGGATCTGCGTGCGAGGGCGCCAGTTCGAGGCGGCAAAATAATCAAAATGGTAGCAGTTGTGGCTATAATGGCGTTTTGTACCTGCAGTCACAGCAAAATGTCCAGAAAATCGGACGGCGAAGGGTACCATATTTACTCGCATAATGATCGCACTTTTTTGTCAAAATAAATTTATACAAATTCAGGGGTGCAATCATTATGCGATTAAATTTCCCATTAAAAGAAGCATTTTCTTTTTTCATCCCGCATTTGCTGCGCGATGACAAGCAGGCGGCTGCCGCTGTCAGTGCAGGACACCAAACAAAAATGACGGCCGGTGGAGCAAGCCGAACACATCGATCGCGATTATTTTTCTTGTGAGTACATTATGCGCACTGATACAGTTGCTTCCGTATCAGTAATAAATATTATCGTTAATATTGGCAAGTTTACGACAACCATGTAGCCATGTCCACTTTGAGGGGACAGAAACAGAGGTGGGTGTGCTTAGCTGCCTGTGAAATGGAAACCTGGTGGGCATGCTGTGGAAACTGTGGCATTTGTCTTCACTGCTATCCTAATACAGCACGTTTGCACTAAGGGCGGGCGAATATCTTAGCTGCGTTACAAGCGTCGGCGTATGAATAGGGTACTCTTCTAACATAGTGTAAATGTGGCCACTGTGATTGCCGCTTGCAATTTGTTGCGTGCCCACGAGTGCAGACGAGAAGAATCGAAAGGCACCCTTTATGTTGTTGACCAAAACCATTATGAAGCCTACAAATAATAAAGCCGAAGCAAGTTTAGTGGCAGCTTTTTTTTTTCATGGAAGTGCGAAAAGTGATGAAAGGAATGAAATGGGGCATCTGCTTAAGAATGTTGATTGCGTGCAGATCGCTTGGCATGTCTTCAAGAGTCATTTGCGTAGCATTAGACAGATGGTAAGCACGATCATCATTCATCAGTCTGTCGTTGACTGTACGCTGGCAGCTCCTCATGCTGACGACAGGGTGTCAAAGACGATTCATTACAATTCCTGTCAGTTACTCAAGCCAGCATAACTGCGACTTTCGTTCCCTTTAAATAAAATTACAGATAATTTTCCCTGATAGAAGCACAAATTCCCCAGTTTTCCCCGAGTTTTTCCAGACTATTCAAAATCTCTGAGAATTCCCGGTTCTCCCGGTTGGTAGACACCCTGAAGTTAAAGACTTGCTTATCACTCTCAGGCTCACTTGCAAAACAATGCACAGCAACAGACACAAAAATTATGAGGGAAAACATGTTATAACAACTGCAGCCATAAATACAAGGCTGAATCCAAGTGCTGAAAGAACTGTGCATTGGTCTGAATAAGATGCCATCCCAAAGAGGTTAATCACAAAGAGGGTGAAGGGGATGAAGGGAACGTGTGCCATATTGGCCATCAAGATCAGATGTTATCTTGGTGTGACCATTTTTAATGCTCGTGCAGATATGCACTGATGCAGCAGCTTGTCTACACACACACACACACACACACACACACACACACACACACACACACGCACGCACGCACGCACGCACACGCACACACACACACACACACACACACACACACACAGAATCCAGCCGTGCAATAAGGGGATGCAGAACATCATGGTGCTGTGACATTCAACATTTCAACTAGTACATTGATTTACATAACCATACATTGCCTGTTAGTTTATAACACTGTTTGAAAGTGAATTGGGTAAATTGATGGGACATGAAATATTACTTCTAGGTTTTCATTTCACATATTTTCTTGTTTGCTTTCGTGTACTTCCATCAAATTCATTTCCTATAAATGTTTCCTACCTCAGAACAGAACTTTGTCAGCACCCTCCACACATCCTATTTTGCTTATACACTTCCCCATGAACCTCAACAACCTAGCCCAGTTTGACCTGGCAGGAGCATTCTAAAAAAAAGAAAGAGAGAGAAGAAAAGGACTGTGCAAGCAGTGTCAATAGAGAGCAATAAAGTACAGCAAGTACCTGGTGCGGTTTACCCAATCTAAAGTGGGATACAAGCATACCTTCTGAGTAGCTTGTGGCGATATGAAAGGGCAGGGGAAGACGAGATGTGCTCTACTGCAACTTGTTGCCATTACTTCGTGGAATGGAAAGTGAGACCGCATTGCCCCAGTTCAATGAACACAAACTCCTCAACACATGCTGCCATTTCACCAATAATCGCAGTCTTGTTTCGGACCAAATATAGCACTCTCGCCACTTTAAATGCAGGTATCATTCAGCTGAATTTCAGATGGTCAGAGATGGTTAGCAAAATATCACATTCTAATAAAAATTCATAAATGCATTCCACACGTATTCTGTCATTGTTGCTTTCCTGTATGGGATAAAACTGACTGAAATGCTCTAGCTTCTCTTGAACTTGACCTGATTACCAAGCTCCTTTCAATTAATGTGAAAAATGTCAACTCTCCCCCTAATGAGATGCCTATCTAGCAGCTAAAATGGTCTACAAGCTTCCGGCCCTAAGTTAAAAGCAAGTGCCTGCCAGTCACAGGCACACTGGAAAGCTTATTCCTCCAAACAGTTGCAGCTCAGCTATTACTACGCCTGTTCCAACAAATGAAGCAGAAGAATGTTCAACGGACACTGCACCACAGATATTAGTGGACAGCAGACCTTTAAGCACTCTAGAAAATTATTTGTGCTTTCATTTACTGCAGGAGGCATAACTGCACCAAAATTGAATAGACTCACATTTTCCCCAGCTTTTCGATGAAAACTGTGATGGGTCCTTCGTTTGGCTCCATTTTCTGAATGTGAGCTTGGAACGAAGCACTGTGGCCTTCTAATTCGCGAGTCAGCCGCACCTACAAAAAAGATATTGCAAATTTCGCTTCATTCTACAAGTGCATAGGTACTAGGCAGTCAATACTGGATGCCAAATTATGCGGGAAAGCAATGCAAAGATCACTTGCACATTAGCAAATTTTATGCAAAGCCAAAAAAGTTCGAACATTATGAAAGAAGCGGCATGAAATTTTGGATGTCTACATTTAAATGCCCCGACACATTTACTTACCTTGTCAATTATGTTGTGCATATAGGTGTAAATTAAATATAAAAATATAGACAAACTTATGACTGCAAATGAAATTTGTTCTATGAGAAAACTTAATAATTTGGAAAAACGGGCATCCCTTGCACTGCCAACTTGCACAGTGGTGAAACAAGCTGCAAACAAGTACGACAAGCAGGGACAACTTGTATTGCAAAATTTCTTACTAGTAGACATTAGACACATGAAATTTCAAAAGATATAAAAGAATATGAAAATATCCAGTCCCTGCACATTCTTTAGGTGCCTACTGAGGCACAGCTCAGGCATGTAAGCTATGTGGGCAGGTCCAGTGCTGACAGAGCGAAGTTCTCCAACCTCTATTTATTTATCGGTGCCACTGAAGACGGGAGGATCTCATACGCATAGAGCATTGGAGCAGACGATAGGCGATGCCTGTGGAGGACCGAGCTATGTGGCGCCCTTAGGGACGGCACAAACGGGAAGAAGCGTCCAGCTGCGAATTTTCAGGTTGCTAATGGGCCCAGCATTTCCACCAAATTTTCAAGAGCTCTTTTGGTGTAATTAATGAAGGTCTCGGAGAGTACAGCACTAGAGCGAGAGGTCACACAGTTAAGGCAATACAGGCGCAAGGCTTCGACCAAACTCCTCCTCGTCTTTCTCGAAGCAGTGCATAGTGCTCCTTCTCCAGTACACTTTGCATGTGAGAGCGAATGGGCAATCTTAATTTTCTTGCTGCCTGAAAACATCTGCCTGCTTCTTACCAACATGTGTGACTGCAGTAAAATGAAAATCATGAGAGCAATGAATGCAGGTGCAAGATTAGCTATGCTGAGATTAGTCATCTTGCTCTTGGTAGGAAAGATTGCAAAGAGTAACGAAAAAGTAGAGGAATAAAATGGATGAAATGAACTTCGCTTTTGAGACCGAACAAAATGTAATGATGATAACCAAGAGATGCCCACATGTCCTGATAAATGCACACCACAATACTTTTATATTTAAAATTCGTCAACACTGTTATGGTGTGCAGTGCCTCCTCATTCGCAAATTTCATGCCTCCACGCTTGCATTTTTTCTCGGAAGTATTTGAAGTTTTTGATTCATTCCACAAAAAAACTGGGAGCACATGCAAAGAAATGTGCCTTTTCATTGTTTTGCCGAGTTCCAATGCTTGCAACATCAACCTCTGACCCTGCATGAAGCACACACAAATTAGCCTTTGCATTATATGCTCCTACTAAGCAAAACGTTTTCTTGGGCGAGTTTATTCATAAAGAAGTAGTAAATATATAGCATGAAAAGATAAGGACAAGAAACGCAGGGCACAAGACAGGCACTATTCAGTCACTTTGATAGAACTACTGCAATGCAGTGGTTAGAACACTTGGCCCAACATCAAAAAGTCGTAAGTTTAAATCGTCGCCTAGAGACAAAGCTACATCTCTTTTTGCTCAGTTGCACTTTGACAGACTGACAGATACCAACCATACAATGAAAATGACAGAAAAACAACCTTGAAGTGAAGCATGGAGTCTGCCACAGTGATGCATTGGCAGCTATGCATCCCATTTGTTTACAACATGAAGTGTTTCCTCTTCTGGCTTCCGATTGCTCTAATTCAGCTTGGGCATGCTTTATCAGGCATTGAACTAGAGCGGCTTTCACATCATTGTCAGAGTACCGAGTAGTACAGTAGTACAGCAGTACAGTGTTTTTACACTTTGATAACAAAGATGCATAGGAAGAAATGAAGGCATGCAAGTGATGGAAAAAAGAAAAATAGGCAGTGAGAAAAGTATAGATTACAGAGTGAACAGAAGTAGCTTACCTTCAATTTTTCAATCTTTATTTCAAAAAATACATTTGGTAATGATAGCATTTAACTGATAGATGTAACTGACCAGGCATCTACAAGGGGTACACATCTAGCCGTACAGGTATAAAGTCAGCTGTAGAGAAATATTCTTGTGCGGGTTTCTGAAACATAGTAGCTTAGTGAGTTTTCTTATGATCTACAAACACTGCACTTTCTGAAAACCAGTCTAGTACTTTGTTAATATCCTGCTGAAAGGTTTGATTCTCTAATTTATATTCAGACACCTTGAGGCAGGTGCTGTATCGTCTGCATATTGAAACAGCTTCGAATTACTTTTTAACAGACTTATATCAGATACACATATGTTGAAAAGCAACGGTCCGAGCATGCTACCTTGTAGTACCCCATACTTTATTGGTTGAAAGCTGCCATAAACGTCTCCAAGTGTTACACACTGTACTCTATTTTTAAAGTAATTGCTAAAGAATTTGTTAAATTCATTTCAAAAGCCCAAGCAGTTCAACTTTTCCAACAAGATATTGTGGTCTATTGTACCAAATGCATTGGTCAAGTCTAAGATTAGAGCTAGTACTACCTGGTTATTTTCTAATGCGTTGTTGATAAAATCCGCGAATTCTTCAAGTAGTGTAACCGAGTTCTTGTTTTTTGTGAATCCAAACTGTGCTGTGTTATTTAAAGAAAACTTGTCGCAGAATGATTGCATGTTAGACGCAATGTGCTTTTTCATGATATGATCGCTAAGGAAGATAAAATTGCGATTGGCCTGTAGTTTGCGCACTCCCGACTTTTTGCCATTATTATATAATGATCTTACTAGGGATACCTTTAGTTCATCTGGTACTTCACCCATTTCGAATATTCCATTTAGTATTTTGAGGATAACTTCCTTTAGCTTATTAAAGTTGTAAAACAGGGGCCCTATAATGTAAAACTATTCCAATATGTTTTTATTCCAATCTCCTGACGTCAAATTTGCGAAACCGGTGACGCAAGCACCGGGCGGCGGTCACCCGCAAGGTTGTCTAAACAGAACAATCCAACGTTGTCCTCGTTCATACGAGGTCACTTTTGTTTGCTTGAAAAACGAATAACATTGCCTACACTGAGCGCCTTGTCTTATCTAATTGGCTGACAAGAGGCGAGGAGCACACTCAAGTGGAGAGGGATTCGATAGGGCCAAGCTGCTGCACTGAAAGTCTATGACTGGATGAAGAAGGTGGTGCCAGCGTCTGCGATTGGTTCACTTTCCCTTACTTGGCTTGTGGCGGTTGGTCGAAAATCGCAGCGGCATGCAACGGAAGCTCAAGAATGATGCTAAAAACAGATCCTAAGCAAAGAAGAGTTGGCAGAATGAGGTCGTAAATGTGCCGAAAGTGCTCGAAAACGTTACAGGTCCACGAAAGAAGTTTTATTATAGGCAAATAAACCAATGCTCTCCAGCAGGTGCGAGTAGCCAGCGGCTGAGCGATCAGCAGCAGCCATCTTTTATTCCTTTTGGAACAAGGCAGCCTGCGGCTATTCAGAGGAAAATACAGGTTTCTTTAGCACATTAATGCATCTTTAATTAGTACACGTCACTTTGACGCGGTGAGTTTTTGCGGTTTTGTGACGTTGCGTGACAGGCAGGTGAAGTGGGTGCAGCCCAAAAACTTTTGACCAATAGCCGGTGGCTAATGACGAAAAGGCGTTAAATCAGAAATAACTATTTTTCTTTTTTCGGTCAAATCATTCATAATCAGTGTGTACATGTCATTTTAGATGGGGCGCTATTGCAGTTTTCGTGACGTTGTGCGACAGACAGGTGAAGCGGGGGTGGTCCAAAAAAGCTTTTTGCCAATCACGGAGGGCTGATTACAGAACTGGAATAAAAAAGTTTGGAATAGTTTTACATTACAGTGCCCCAGATCTCTAAAGTAAATTTTATCATACCCAGGTGGTTTGCGCTTTTTCATCTGGTGCATTAGAGCATATAGATCAGATTCAGAAATAGGCAGCAAATACGCAGAATGCACACAACCATGTTTCGGCCGATACGTGCTATATTTATCACGGTTCATACATATAAGTTCTTACGCTGCACTTGTGAAGGTCGTATTGAATTTATTGCATAAGATGTGGAAATTTTGCCTGAGAAATTTTTTTTTACCGTGTCGTCAGTAGACCCCTTTTTGGATCTGCCCGTCATTTCGTTCACCATTTCCCAAGTTTTTTTGCTATCATATTTTTAAAAATTAAACTGCCGCATAAGGTACATTCGTATTGCTTGTCGAATTTTTGAGGTTGCAAGATTTCTGTATTCATCTTTTTTTGAAAGATTTTCTGCGTCTTTTTTGCACTTTTTCCAAGTTTCATCTTTCAGATAACATACATGAACTAGCTCTTCAGTCATCTATTAATCATCGGCGTTTCTTATTTTAATCTTTACTTGTTTTGCTGACTTAAAAAGATATCTTGCAATATTTCTGTTATTTACTTGTACAAACTTATGTGACCAAGTCGCAACAGGGACATCCAATCAAAATTTTGAATATATTCGTCTACTATGTCCTTATCTAATACCTCTTTTATAGTAACGTGATCATCACAGATTTCAGCGCATTTATGAGTCATGCCCAACCTGGAGACAATGTAATGATTTGCCAATTTTTGTTTTACGATACAAGAAGCATAGCATTGATTTGTACATCAAACCTTAGTGTGATCAATGCAGGATCTTGTTATTTTCAAGCCACAATATTCCTCTCTAGCGTAATCTTTAATTACGTTCTCTAGGCCAAATTCTGCTAATAAATTGAGATAATATGTTACAACTCAACTAGATTCCTTCATTGTGTCTATGTTACTGTCTCCAACTAAAGGTAACCACACTTCATTCATGTGTTCTTAAAAAAATATGCTTAGTTCGTCTTGAAAACAATTCGAGTTCCTATTAGGAGTCTTGTATATCGCACATAATGTATAATCCACATCTTGTTTATTTATATAGAAAGACCCACTAGTTCTACATTGTCAAAGCTTACTTCTATATTATTCGATATCCAGTAATCATGAATGAACACAACACCTCCACCTTTCCTATTTTCCCTGCAGCATGCCTACCTAGCATAACCAATCAGGTATACATATCTGCCAAAGACATGTCTACATTAACTTCAGTTAAAACAATGTCACTGGGAAGAACTGTTCATTTTAGACATAAACATAATTCATCCTAATTTTTTTTTTTTCAAGCTGCGTATACTTATGAGTACCAGATTTAGATTTACTTGCAACCCTTCGTCTTCCAGTCTTCCATTCGTCTTCCATTCCAGTCAAGTTGTGAAATGTACACAATGTAGATAAGATCCCTTTCAATCCTGAGGTGCTTTTTCGGTGCTCCTTCAGCTTTTCTTATTACTATTCGTCCGTTCTGTGCCCAAACATACTGGTAACCTTTCTGCTTGGCAAGCTGTCACCATTGCCAAAATAGTTGCTTCTGGTTCCTTGTCATGTTGTCACTGATAAAAATGTTGTCATGCTTTAACGCTTTTCTTTTTGATAGCCAAGTGTCCCTAGTCTTCTGGTTTCTGAAGCGAACAATGATTGATGCAATTCTGTCAGGCTGCGCTCGTAGTCAATGTGCCGCTTCAATTTCCTCGTGTTTCGGTGCTGCCAACTGTAGTCTCGAGCCAAGTTCTGTCAATGTACAATATAAATATTCGTTAGATGCCTCATGAATTCCAATGTTCCTACGCCGCGAGTATACTTGTTTAGTTTCCAGTGTTTTTCAATAGAGCTATTCTGCTTACTCTTCCCGGTAATTTTTCTGTTAGCTCTTCCAATGTTTTTTTTTTTTCATCTGCTCAATCTGCGGGTCATGATCATCAACCTTTCTCAGAAGCTCGTCGTACTTAGCAGAAAACATTTCTATTGCCTTGTCCATAGCTTCAGTCAAATTACATTGTTTACCAAGTTTTTTTTTTTTTCCAGCCTTTTCAATCTGACCAAAACTGCACCAGGCTTTCCACTTAAGGCATCGATCTGTATGCTCAGTTCCTTTTGCTCACTTGCATTTTCTTTTTCATGCTCATCAGAATCGGCATCGGACTCCTGGGGTTCTTTTCGTTTGCATTCATCACACTTCCATGTCAATAAAACACTGGGCACCATACTTTTCAAAGGGGGACTTCGATATTCCCGAGTACTTCCCAACACGGTACATGCTACAACGCTCACTACATGTCAAACTCTGTTGGTCTTTGCCAAAATTCTTTCGACATAAAAAGCAGTTCTGCGCAGCCAAAGTCACAAAGCAAGACAGGATGCAGTCCAGTGGAGCATGCAGTGGTAAAATGAAAACTGCCTCTAACCTAAGACCACTTTCTAGCTACGATTAGGAAGAAGTGAGGCAGGCTATGCAAAGTGTAGAGCTCATGACTACCCTTCCACTGAAATTTTGTTTTCAAGGAAAACGAATGGCAGACGAAGATGGCTGAGAACTCGATGTTGTGATTGAATCGAGAAATTGGCAGGCATAGTAATGGGGTCAGCTGGTGCAAAACGGGTAAAGGTGAATTGATTGAAGAAGAATACTTAACTGAGCGAGTTAGTTCATAGCTAAGACGGGTTTTGAGCAGCTGAGGACTGAGGAAGATAGACAGACATCACTGTTGCATCATTGCAGATATCAGGCACACAGGACGATGCCTAAATGAGTTAACCAGAAAACGTGCAGCCTCACTCAAGACAACAGCCACCTGTGGACACCTGGCAGCACATTGTAGGAAATTTGCGTGCCAAGCTCATTTTAATCGAGTTAGCCTTTTAACGAAAAGCAGCAACAAGAAAAAAACAGGAAGCCCTGGCGGCCACTGAGATATTCAAGAAGGAGAGCATGTGCGCAAGTACGCCTTCAATAGTTTTGACCACTAAAGAAAAAACATATCTTGCCAGCAGGTGACATGTCTCACCCATCACATTCCCTTTACATGGCCAATACGAGGAGTGAAAAATGTATGTGTTTCCTTTTTCGCATGTGAACTAGTATATACATGTATGTAACCACAAGTGCAAAAATAAAATTCAACTGTTAGCACACCAACGTCCTTTTCTCGCTTCCCTGGTCCTAAGTTTTTTCAATTCAGCTGTTCAAAACTAATCTTTGCATGGAGAAGCCTTTGTCTTGCAGTGGACATGAAATAGGCTCATGATGAATGTTTTCCACTGTTCAAGCCACTGTGCATGCACTTTCTCATGCCATGTACATGACAAATGCTACTTTTGAGCACATTTTTTATCCATGTAGAGGTGGGTAAAGATGTGCGCACCGCCACCACTAGCATCGTACTGCCACCAGCAATTCGACACCAGTGGTCTAGAAGGCGCACAAAAGTCGGGCCAGTACATATAATGAGCACCTGCTATTCCATGTTCATTTGTAACATGTTGCCTCAGTGTCACACCAGGGCAAAAATGTGGAAACATACAGTGTGGTTAAGCAAAAGAATACTTTTTTTTAGAGCATACTACAGCCAGCTAGTCTTTCCACAGAAAGTTTCTGTGCAGAAATTTTCAGAATTTGCCAAAACCAGAGTAAAAGAAAATTATGGGGTTTTTACGTGCCAAAACCACAATCTGATAATGAGGCACGCTGCAGTAGGGGACTCCGGAAATTCGGACCACATGGGGTTCTTTAACGTGCACCTAAATCTAAGCACACGGGTGAAATCCACACTTCCATTGCTAGCGATTATCTATCTAGCAACGCAACTGCTGCTGATGCACTATACTCACCAAACATTTAACACCAGGCTCCAACTCTGGAATCACTAGTTGTTCACTGCGGATTCTCTCTGGAAAGTTGAGGAAAATTTTTTAATTTAAAATAAACCTGCACAGACTGTACCAAAAGCAATTACCAAATGTGTACCATTACTTAGCCCTTGTTAAATATAAATGAAAAGCAGCATTCAACAATGAGGAAAACAACATACTTTCATTCCTCTCACCATTTCCTTTATTACAAGCAAATCACACCTCAATGCTACCTAGGAAGCCATGAAGTCAAATTAAACACACATGTGCACGCACGCACACACACGCACACACACACGCACACACACACACACACACACACACACACACACACACACACACACACACACACACACACACACACACACACACATTTCCTCTTTACAATAGGTATTTGAAAAACTTCATTTTCTCTGTGTGAAATATAGCATATAAATTTTATACGGTTAATTATTCTCAGTGTCAAGCCATTAGATAATGAATATGCAACTGAATGCTGATAAGGCCTAGATGATGTGACCACCACACATGGGTAATGCTTTCCTGCAACTGAAGTAGGGTCAGTATTTTAATTATGACTTAGTTTCACCTTACTACATTTCCTTTAATGTAATGCTGAAACAAGATAAACAAAAAAATTAATTATCCATTTGATCAAGTGCCATACAGAAATCCTGAATGTGAAGAACACTGCATTATTAGGTACACCAAAAAGGATAAAGCCATTCCTCTGTCATAATGCTTCAAGACAGAAGCTACTCTAGCATGCAAAAACAGCAGCTTAATTTCAAGTGGCACAAAGAGGCACAAATAATAAAGTCAAAGCACAGGCTCAGTAGGCTGCACAAAGCAAAAGCAGTTTAGCACACTTTTGGTCAATCTAAAAGGGAAGTGCCCTTGACCTATGTAAGTGCACTTAATTTCTCAAATACAACTTATCCTCTGAAAAATTGAACTATGCTGCAATGTCAACAGTGCTAAAAACAAAACATCTAAGTACCGTCTTTAAACTGCTTTATTCACAGCTATTATTCCATATTTGTCCCTCCCTTCGTATCCGCATGACACCACAAGTGCACTTGCAAATTTCCTGCTCCATGGGTAATATTCAATGATCACATTACCTTGCCTAAATTTAGGATAACTCAAACAGTCCTTAGTGCATGCAATAAGAGAATGTAAGAGCAAGCAAAAGGTAAGGCCTATTTAACATTAAAATCTGGAGGTCCATGCCAAATAACTACATCTGAAGGACTCCTGAACAAGGACCTACAATTTCTGCCTGGGCATCTACATTGTCACCATGGGTTCAAAGTGAGATACTCATACAAGAGGCACTCATGCAAAATCATAGTTGAAATAAGTGAATAGCCAGCAGCCAGCACCGGCGTATGTACATTTGTATGGCCTCTTCTTGTAGCCCTGTTCTCGTAGCAATATAAATCATGTAGTAGTAGTAGTAGTAGTAGTAGTAGTAGTAGTAGTACTTTTTAAAAAACAAGGTAGGAGAAGAAAATCTTGGTGACCATAATGCAACTGTCTAGCCTTGAAGTTTACCAACACTGGCCAGTATGGGGCAGAGGTGGATGGTAAGAAAAAAAATTCAGAGCCATTCTACTCTGAAGATGGATGAGCAGCGGAGCTGTATATATGGTGATAAATATGTTAGTAAATGTTGATTGCAAATGAAAGACACGTACCAAAATTAACTTTTTCCACAATAATTTTTTGTTTTATTAAATTGCATACTAAATGCTTTTTATATTAAACTTTTGTTTGCTTTTTTGGATTTGTTATTTGGTCACCAAGATAACTATCACTTTATGATCACCATGATATACAACTGGTGACTCTGCAGCAACACTAGAAAGGTTCTTGGCCAATGTGAAGTCTACACACGATCATGCATCGTGGGCACACAATGATGTTTGTGTAACAGTGAATGCAGAACCTTTCCAAGAGAATGCCATGAACTACTTTCTGTCCGGCCGAGACATGTCTGTTGAAATCCCCCACAATTACTATGGGATTGGACTCGTTAGGGGTGATGACACCAAAGGTGCATACGCGTAACGTTTGCGGCACTATCTTTGTCCGTATTTGCTCGCTTCGTCCGTATCCGATATTTGCCCGCTGTCACCGTGCACATTCCCGTTTCTGCTTACGATGGTGTCCTTTGTAGGTGCGTTGTTCTTACACAGTCCTCACCACACATGGCCTGGCCATTTCACAGGTGGAAGGAAACTGAGATAAGGTTATGTGGTTTGCCTACAGAGCCCATGACGTTAAACTGCAATCCATACAAAACAGTGTCCATTCTGTTTTTACTTATAACATATTTTTTTTTTTTACCACAATACATTTTGCCGCTTCTCACGAATAAATGCTGCTGGGGTATGCCCGGCGATACAGTTTTACTTCGTGCTTCAGGTCTTTTAGCTATGGGATGGCCGCCATCTTATTTGCCTATGCACAGAAACCACTAGAGCCCTGCATATAACAGCTCCGCTGTAAAAGGACGGAGAAAGAAGGCAGAACTGGCAGGAAGAGGAAAGCTATTACCAAAACTATTTACGCCATGCCTGCACGCAGTTGGTGACAGCAGCTTCGGCAACCATTAAAACAGCTGCGACATGCAGAATTCACCTTTAGCCACCAAACTTCAGACGCCGCACACTGACCAACCATGCAAGTCACAACAGTAACTCCTTTAGAGCACCGCTCTTACACGCCCATCCTCAAGACAAGCTCCAATCTGCTCTTCCCGCACTCATCACCCTGACTACATCATGACCACTTCACTGGTGAACGCTTTCCATGTGCTCGCAACATTTGCATGAACTTCAGTTCTCTCTTGTGTATGCTTTAAATATAGTTTGTTAGCTGTGCACTTTAACAAGCGGCTTTGTCATTTCCGATGACTTCTATCATTGTTTTTATTTAAATAACCTGAACTCAAAGCTACACAGCTTCGTGACATATTGAATGTTTTTGTGAACATGCAGTACAAATAGCATAACGATCTTTGCTGGCTTTAACCAAGCCACTCGCACAGCCTCGAGCCACCGACACTGTTCAAGACCAACTGAAACTAAATTGTGGGCAGTGTAAGCTTAGTTTCTGGTAGTGTAGATGTATAGCAACCTCTGTGCAAAATTCTACACTTGAAATCCCAGTGGATTCGTCATGAAAGCTAGTAAAAGGTGACATTTCCGATTTTAAAAAATTATTTCATTGCTTTAAACGCCCCAATGCAACAAAGGGGGAATGCCAGACCCTGCAGTGGGGGTTTCATATTGGCTTTAAATATTTTAACATGCACCCAACACTTGGTAGACAAACATAAACTATTGTCAAGCAGTACATCTCGATTGGAAAGCAGCCAGGAAATTGAACTTGTAACATCGCACTCCACAACAGCAAAGCATGACCACCAAGTTGCCGTTTTGGTAACTTGCATAGTTTCTGGAACATGTTTGATGCCAAGGGTGACAGCTACCTTTCTCTGCCTCATTCCAGATGTCATATTCAACATTTCTGTAGATTGTTGGGTCCAGAGCCTTGGCAACTTTGAATGGAAATGGGGGTATTCGATTGGCCAATGCAGTCACAACTTCAGAAGCAGTGGCCTGTAAGAGATGGCACAACTTCAACAAATCATGCACCAGAGCATTCATAACTGCATGCTACCTAACCTGTTCCTCCTCAGAAAGGACATTGGTCTCTGTGCCAAACTTGACACTAAATAGAGCAAGAAATAAAAACACATAATACTTTTATTAGACACATTTGATCACTGCATTTGTATAGCAGTAATTTAGTGGCACTGAAAGCAAAAACTTGAGCTAATCTGATAGATCAGCTTGCTACTGTTTCAAACATCAGAGCCACCATAAGCAAGAAAGAAGTGCAAGCCTTGGGGAAGATCATCACTTTTGTAAAGCAAAACCGGCTGTTAATTTGTTACACCCTGGCAGTCAATGGTCACAAAAGACGTCACATTTTAAAATGGGCACATCTCGGCCACTTTTACTGCATTCTCCGGCAGAACACTAACATGGAAATGTAAACAGTAGCGTAACGCAGTTCTCACAGAAATGCACAGAAAACTATAGAATTCTTAACAAAACATTTACCGACAGAACAATTAGGTTTGTCACAAAGAGGTGGCGCTTCATTTGTGTCAGTAGTTTGTACAATGGAACCACAACACCACTTGTCTGGAACAAATGTATCTATTTGGCACTTCTATTTGTGTGTGTGCATGTGCATGTGCATAAAGAATGGAAAGAAATCCCGCGTCTTTCTGTGAAAACTGCATTGTGCTGCTGTCAATGCATTTTCTGAAATAGCAAACGTCTACTTTTTTTTTTTTTAGATTTAGGACACTGAGTAAGCTTAAGCAGAATATTCCTTGCATTCCAGAGGAGCCACAGTGGCCACAATTCAATACCATGGCTTCTTTCTCAGCAGCAGAATGCCATAGGCTATAAATCCCAAACCCCACACGACCAATTTTGTGCGCGACGGTGACAAGCGACAGCTTGGAGCGACATAATGGGCCGTTGCACGACAGATCAATCGTTCTTGTTGTTCGATTAATCGGTTCTGGAAATATAGAATTCATTGCTCGTCGCCTGGGAGTGCTACGAGTGACTAGCAAATAGTGCAAAGCCAGAATTGGATGTACATCAGTTAAGTACTACCGATTGTCGCATGAAACGATCAGACAGCTAAATTTTTATATGTGCAAGGATAAGAACCTACTGCAAAAACTTCAGAAATTTTTGATGCTGCTCTTTACAGTAAAACACATCAATTTAACATCGAGATGGGCATTGAAATATCTCGCCATTTAAGATGGAGTGCGCACATTAAAAAGATAGTTTCGACAGCCTCAAAAAGACTATGGTTACTGCGGCAACGTCTGAAGCACTGTACAAGCAAGACGAAACTAGTTGGTTATACTTCACTGGTGAGTCCTCTACTTGAATATGGTGATGTCGTTTGGGACCCACACACTAAAACTGATACAGATAGGCTGGAAAAAGTACAAAAAAAAGCACTCAGGTTTATTTTTAATGCCTATGGAAGACAAGTATCACTATCTGATCTCCGTTCAAGGTCTGGCCTTCCAACACTGGAAGAACGCCGTAAGCTACACCGTCTGAAGATGCTTTACACGATAGTGAACGGCCAAACTAAAATGAATTTTGAGGAATACTTACAGTTTAACACGTGTAGAAGTACCCGCGGAAAGCACGAACTTACCCTTATTGTACCCCAGGCTAGAACTATCGCTTATCAATTTTCATTTTTTCCTAGAACGATAAGAGAATGGAACAGGCTTCCACAAGAGGTAACGAACAAATGTACTGTTGACTCTTTCTTATCGGCTATTTCTCAGTTGTGAGCGAAGCACGCAATTCTTTTCGTACCGAATTTTTATTCAACTCATGTCATTAGTTTCAGAGATTTTGTTCTGCGCAGTATGATCTGTGAAGCACTGTGTGTGTGTGGGCTTGCTGTGTTCGAATTTTATTTTGACTTTTTTGCTTGTACAGTATCCCTTTGTATTTTCTATGTACCACTCCTGCTTTGGCTGCTAAAAAGCAGCTGGCAGTATTTTCAAATAAAAAATAAAATAAACATGCATCAGGCCAGTTTCGGCGCGTATTTGCAGTCCTCATATCGGCAACACTGGGAAGATGTTGCTCAATGTCGTCGCCCGCGTGGGGTACGCCTTGTAGGCGACAAGCGAATGCCACAGCCATCTCCATCGCGTCACCTGTTGCGGTCACACACAAGATTGCTTGCATTGGTTTAGACTTAAACCATGAATATCACAGCAATACGAAAACCCCTGAAAAATCACTCGGGCCTTTGTTGTAGAAAGAAAAAAAAATACGACAGCAACAACAAAGGGGTCTAGGCTCACATAATTATCACATATTGGCACACTTGAGCCATCAAGAAAAAAAAAGAATAAAGTCTATAATAATTCATAATTCTAATAAGTTCATATGCCACACGTAATAGGCATCCATATGCACAAGTGTGCTTAAATTTAGCTTAGAGGCCCCACATTAGAAAAAAAGAATGAAAATAAACAGCACGTAGAAATGAGAAAAATTTTCCAGCACATGAAAGCCTTTTTACCAGATAAAAAGGGCTATCGACCGTTACCTCTCTTTCCACTGCTCAAAGGTCATGTTCTTCTTGTGCTTGAAGTATGTCTTGTCATAGAGCATCTTTTTGACTGCCAAGTCGACATCGTCTCCAAACTTAAAAACTGTCTTGTACAGAGTCTCGTACACAAAGGCTGTAGGAAACAGTGAGGCAGCACAAATTAAAATTAGCTAATGAATAGGCAATATAAGATGCATTGAAAACACCCACATTGGCACATGGCTGCAGCACCGAGTCTTTCCTTCGTGTAGACAGCATCATAGTGATTACCAAGGGTGTAGCAGAGCATCACCTAGAGAAGAAAAATATAATGTAGCCACGTGCATTGCAAACACAAAACTGAATCAAAGAGATCATACCACATCTTGAAAGTGATTCTCTGTTGCATAGTAGGGACTCCTGCCTGGGCTATCAAAGATCAGGAAGTCTTTCCTATAGGTTCAAGTAGAAGAGGCAAGTCAATACTTTGTGAACATGAAACAGATACAGCAAAAAAGAAAGAAGAAACACCTAATTGTAGTTAAATCTGTTAGAAATTATCATGCAAAACCCTGAAGTAAAAGAAATCACGTGAAGGAAAGGAGTGTGACCAGTTGGATGCTTAGGGTTGCACGTTGGGCTCGTTGGCATATCATACTACGACGCCTTGGGCACAGCGCATACACAGTACGTGTGTCGCTCTTTCGTACTGTGTTGGATACGCTACACTAAAGGAATTTAGCTGGCTCCACATTTTCAGCTACAATGCTATCCTTATTATGCTCTGGTAGTTTTGCTCAAGAAGCTAATCTTGCAGCATAAACTTTTGTCAAGCCTTGAACATAGGCAATGCAACTGCACCCTAGTATAAAAGTCAATAGTCATGGGTTGCAAAAGACAATGAAAACATAGCAGTTGCTCATTCTGAAATGGACCATGCTTTAAGAGACACTAAAGTGAAAAATGATTTCTTCTGCATCAGTAAATTACTGTTCTACAACACCAAAAACACCATTCTTACAAGGATAAGACGTTTGGCAAGCCAGAAAAAGCACGAACGAAATACGGATGGCGACGCCTAAGTTCCCGTACCTATGGGCTGTGACGTCTTGGATTTTGATGACATTTTCTAGGGCCCACTAATTATATATTGCGGTACAGATTGACTATATTGTGTTCTAAAGGAACCAAGTATTAAACATGGCAAGTTTCGGGAACATTCATTCAGCCAATGCGGCCCAAATGCAAAAACACACTTTGGAATCCCTGATGTCATGCTGACGTACCGGCACTGGGGTTTCGGCGCGAAATTCAAATACTGATATTTGGACCTTCATTTTCTCATCCAATAATCAAACTATTTTTTTTTTAATGACGGCCTGCAGGGTTCTCAAACAATGTTTCATCAGCCTAACTGATTTATTGTTTCACTTTAGTGTCCCTTTAAGCAACATATAACGAATTTTCTTTTCTTACTTGTACAGTTCTGCCATCGCATGCATCTCCAAATGGCCGCCCCAAACCTGGAAGAAAAATTCATTTCCAAGATGCATTCTAACAGACAGCTCAGCACAAGTGAAATACATGCTTTGTCATCAATTGATACTTGCCTTCACATTTTCCATGTTCGATATGTATTGCTCGAAGTCCCCATCAATGTACTAAAGGACGAAAAAGCGGTTTGTGACAGAACCTTAATGCAGTTGGCAAGGCAAGATTAATACGATTTTTCTAGTAATGTGCCCTGAACATAAATGACTTCAACACACTGTCAAGAATGTCTTGTAGCTGTCAAACACAGTTTATGTGCTATACAGGGGCAAAAAGAAGTATGTACTTTAGGCGAGCCTACAAACCTTTCAAGAAAGGCTTTACTATTTTTTTTTTCAATGCAAAACTGCAAAGGCCGCAGTGAAAAAATAAAAAGGAACAACAAAGTGTGCAGACCCAACGCAATGCTGATATCTAAAGGAAGCAAATCTTTCATGCTATGTTTAGGTGCATCTTATTCTTAATGTCAGGAGAAAAACCTCTGATGGTCACATGCAGTGTCCATTGAAGGTGCAACTGCATGACCTTGAATGAAGTCTAGAAGGTGAGTTGAAAGCCAATGTGCATGTTCTTTTTGTGCAAAGTGGTTTCCAAATATAGAAGTGGAGTTTTTTTTCGCAGTTCATAAAAGTGAAGCATTTACATAAGTAGGTACTCTATACATGAGAGTTTCCAGGAGATCCTAATATTGAGGGTTCAGATTCGAAGAGGGCGCAACGACTAAAGCTGCACAAGGATGCACAAAAGTTGTCATTCTCCTGAGTGGCTGTGGCACACACCCACAGTGGGGATTGGTCATGAATCGGGTGGTTAAATTAAGGGAGTTAACAATTTGAATGTTGAAGCTTAAAAAAGTACAATGTTTCTATTTTTTTTGGGGGGGGGGGGGAGCAATTGGAAGAAAACCATGCATAAATAAGATTATTGAATAAATAAATAAAAGAAAGCTATGGTGGGAAGGGGGGGGACAACCAGTCCAACATGGTGATCGATTGGTTTCAATTAGGTCATTTTTGATTCAGCAAACATTTCTGTGACTGAACCCAATAACGGAGGCTCCAAAAGATAGGATCACAGGTAGAGAAATTCACGCCAATATTGCGAAGCAGGATTTCCAGTAGTCAACAGAAAAATGTCTGCAAGACAACAAGAAACGGTCTATTGTCTCCGCTTCGCCAAAGAATGAGCATAAAGGTGAGGGGGCCATATCTGTGTAGATAAAAGTTCAACAAAGGTATCCGGCAGTGTAGCCTCGTGATGGATTTTCAATTTTTCATGTTTGCCAAAAATCTGTGCCAAGGGTATAGAAGATTTCGGCAATCCACAGGGTTGGTAACTGCGGAGCCTGATACTGCCTGCATAATTATGAAACTCCTGCGAAATCTAGCAGCAGTGACATGAGGAGTTAAAGGGCAATAAGGGAGAATCGGGCCACTAATCAATGCCTTCACAAGAGAATCTGCAATTTTTTTTATAATTAGTCTTTATGATCAGGCACCCAAATTAAATGCATGCATCTCAAGAACCCAGGTACCAAAGAATGAAAAGTCATTATGCAACAATCACGAGAAGCAGTAAGGGATGAGCACAATGATAATGAATAAGAGATTATCAATGCTGATGTAATTGATCATCTTAATTTGCGTAACGCCAGCACCACTACCATGAATTTGGCTAAAAAGGTCAGCATTAGATCTTGCAGCCGAAGAGAAAAATGAAGAATCAGGGAAAATATTCCTACACCTGACTTTTCTTCACATTGAAAATTGCATGATCTTAATATATATCTTCTAGAATACGATATGGAAGCTTTTTTGCATTATTAGGAAAAATGTCATTGAATTGAATACCCGTGGTAACAGCTCTGTCGGGAATCGGAAGTACATCGGATATGCTGCTGTTGACCTGAGTGACTGTGGTGCATACCCACAGTATGGGATTCACCATGAATCAGGTGGTTAAATTATGTGGACAAAAACAAGGGAATTAACAATTTGAATGCTGGAACTTTGCAAAATTTTTGTGAGAGGACAAAAACAAAACAAAACATGAATGGAACTTATTGTACATGCGAGTTTGTCTTCACGAAGCGCACAGGAATGGTAATGCTTGAGATGGGCAACTGATAATAGTATGACATGTACTTTGTATTCATTTACGGCGTCCAAACTGACCATGAGCGAAAACGTGGTAGCAAATTTGTTTGGGTGCGCAATGAAAGTCAACATTAATGGGGCAGTATGTGTCCATGATCAGCGGCAGCGCAAAAAAAAAACTAACGTTTTCGTCATCTCGCTTCGTTCTTGTCCTTTGCGCTGCCGCTATAATCATGAACCTTAACTTGTCCAACTCGCTGCTCTAAAGGCAGTATGCGTCCATGAAATAGAGGATCCATGAGTTTTGTGAAGATCGACGTTAAATTCCCAGTAACGACTACAGAGGCATCTCGGTATGTAGTCGTAGACCGGAATTACACTCATGGGGGCAAACTTAAACTTAACGCCCTAGCTCCTCCGCGTGGCTCGATCCTCACCCTTAATGCACAAGGCCTCGCTTGCCGCACACGCGACCCCTATTATTTGAAAACGTTTTGCGACTCTTTTGCCTTTGTTCTTCTCCTTGTTTGTTTTTCTTTTATTGAGGGGCCTCCTGCTAAGACCTATTTGAGGCGACGAAAGAGAACGGAAGGGCGTGAAACTACGCGACATGACACCCTCCTTCGTTTGTCGCCGCCCAACGCATCCCAACGACCCTCTTGTCGCCCACAACTGTGAAATGCTTTGCTTCTCCCCAACTCCAGTACGCCGATAATTCTTTTTTAATTTGTTCCCTGTTGTAAAGGGGGTAAGGGCTATTGTTGTGACCCCAGCTTTGAACCCTATAGTGGGCGAGTGAGAAACGCAGAAAAGTTGACAAAGAAAGCTCCGCTTTAAATAAAGTAATGAAAACGGCACTAGGACAGAAGACTCACCTTTGCATAGATGGACTTCTTCTCACGTAAATGCTGCACACACGCTCGTCGTACAACTTCATGTTTCGATTGCGTGTTGTACACCTAGCCCACAGATAAGAACCATGCATTAATTAACTTGCCACGCTAACAAGTCTTATAATAGCTTAACAAATAAAGAAGTAGCCGATCCGAGAGCATAATGGTCGCGCAAGTAAATACATAAAGTGTACTGAAGGTCGACTCACGTGCTCGGAAACCACTCTAAACAAGCATGAGCCATCAGCGGCGATCTGTTTCCTCCAAAAGCCCAATGAGCTGAGATACTCATCCATCTTCTGGGTTGCTTCTGGACCAGACATTGTCCAATGCTAAGCTGCCGCAAAGCGCGGTGCAACCTACCTTGACATCCGCAGATAAGAAATAATACGGCTTCAAAAGGTGCACAACCCGCACGGCACAAGTTTCACTTACGCGCTCGCCGCTTTCAGCGTAGCACACTAATTGTGTCCTTCCGCACTTAAACTTATCGCAGAAGGAGCAAGTCCGTAGATGGCAATGCCAAAATTGATTATGTCATACAACTTTCGGGGCTTAACCTAAGTGCCACAGTAAGCGCTCCGCATTACAAGTAGCAATTAAATTATCGACAGCAACCGTGCACAACGCGCGAACTACTTTCAGACGCTCCCGGGACGCCGGTGGCGTCGCGCGCGTCTCGGCAACTGTATAGAGTCTAGGCAACTATTTCTGCTGCTTCTGCACGCGCGCGCTTCGCCAGCGTCATGGGCTTCAATCGTTGCATGTATGTGCGTGCAGTTAATTGTTGAAAGGGTTTTCAGTTGTCGAGACCACGACCAGCCGTGGTCGAGACAGTTGGGTCGCTTATAAAACCATGCGCGCACGTTTTAAACGCTTCTCTTTTATATGTATGTTTTTATTGCATGAAGATATTGTGTGAACTATTTAAAATTTACTCTGTCCAGTTAAACGCGGTTTGCGTTTTAAATCAACAAAACTTGAAGGACGGTTAAGCGGAAACTTTAGCTCGCGCCCAACTCCGACGCGGCATATTGAAATACACGTAAAAAGCAAAAACGCTTTTCTAAGATAACCCCTGACCGATTTTGATGAAATTTGTTGCATTTGAGAGAGAAAGTTAAATTCTAGTGACAGTTAGAAGCGGAATTTCTGAACATTTCCAATTTCTGCTAATTTTTAATAAAAATTGACGACTTAAATCAAATATTCGAAACCAACAGTCACTAGATTCTAAGCTTTTCTTTTAAATGCAACAAGCCTCGTCAAATTTGGTGCAGTGGTTGCCGAGAAAAACGAATTCTCCTTTTACATGTACTTAAAGGGACTTTAAAGTCAAAAATGTTTTTTTTTTCTGCATCAGTAAATTACCGTTCTACAACACCAAAAACACCACTCTTACAACGATAACACGTTTGGTAAGCCAGAAAAAGCGCAAGAATGAAATACCAGTGGCGACGCCTACTTAAGTTCCCGCACCCGGGGGCTGTGACATCTTGGATTTAGATGTCATCTTCTAGGGCCTACTAAGTATATATAGCGGTACAGATTGACTATATTGTGTTCTAAAGGAACCAAATATTAAACATGGCAAGTTTCGGGAACCTTTATTCAGGCAACGCAGCCCAACTGCGAAAACATATATTGGAATCCCTGACGTCACGCTGACGTGCCGGCACTGGGGTTTCGGCGCGAAATTCAAATACTGATACTTGGGCCTTCATTTTCTCATCTAAAAATAACTATTTTTTTAAATGACTGTCTGCAGGGTTCTGAAACAATGATTCATTAGTCTAAGCTGATTTATTGGTTCGCTTTAGTGTCCCTTTAAATAGGAGCACCCGAGCTCATGGGGTTTATTAGAGTGGAACGCGATAGAATTCAAAGAGACTAGCCTGCTGTCCCCGGTGTGTCCCCGGCTCCATGCGCTACGAAGCCTGCTGGAGTTTATAAATTCCCTGTGAGCGCCCGCTACAACGCTGGCCACTTTACTGAGGGCTGCCACCTGTCGCGCATAGTGGAGTCTATTAGGCAACATCCTCCCTATTTCTTGTGATCTTTCACTTCCCACTCCCTCTCCCCTGACGATGCTTCGCCGTGCTCCCTCACGGGTTGAAAAATCAAGCGTCTTTCCTTTCTCACACGCTTCCGGTCTGCAGCTTACGTAACCTTAATGTTCACCGCGATGTTTACCGGGAAACGCTGGCGGCGAACGATGTGCATTCACGAAGGCGAGCGGGCGAACCTTCTGGTAACAATGCGGCCTCTTGCGTGACCGGTCGATCCTAAAGGTAGTGCATAGTGGCGCAAAAAAAAGAAAGAAACCGAAAAAAACATAATTTTAAGGTTTTTTGTTATTGAGGCCAAAGCCTTAGATCTCTACGGTTCAAGGTCCCGTGGTGAGGTACAGAAAATATCACGTGACGCGAGGAAGGCCAGAACGAAGCGAACCAAAGCATGTGCAGCCGTGTATAAGGGATTATTAATGATCAGCAAAATCAACTCATTATTAATTAGTGATTCTGATTGAGGGGACAAACGTATAAAACACGCGCTAAGAAACCTCCTCTGTAGTGCCTAGGCAAAGCCATGTATTCAAGGAGCAAAGGCCCCCATATTTTCTCTCTTCCACCCACTCTTACTTGCGCCTGCGCACAAGCGGCTGGCGATCCCTCAAATGAACGTCTCGTCGGTTTACGCTGCTAAGCTCGAGGTCGTGGGTGTGATCCTGGCTGCGGCGGCCGCATTTCGATGTGGGCGAAATGCAGAAACGCTCATGCGTTTAGATTTACGTTAAAGGGCTTCAGGAACCAATCCAGAGTCACCCATGATGTGGCGTGCTTCGTCATGAGATCGTAGTTTTGGCACGCATAATAAAACTCCAGAATTTATTTTCGTTCTTAGGCGCTCAGGAGCGTTATGAATTCAACAGATAGTGAAGCCAAGAAAATCAAATGAAAAGTTATTGGCAGTTCTTCAAGTGAATTTCGAAATTAAAACCGAAAGGAAAACGTAAGTCGACGAAAAAAAAATTGTCCCATTGACGATTCGGTCAGTGTAAGATCACTGTTGTAAAATTGAAGCACATGGCGTCGTACGTATTTGTCGAAATGGCCAAGGATCGGGCGCATTTATGAAATGTGTTAAGCCTCACTTAACGGGTGCACCTCATGGTGGTGGCGGCGGTAAACTTTATTGAAAAGGGGAAAGAGGAGGTGGCTGAGGGATCGGGCTCAAGTGTAGGCCTTGGGCATGCTTGGCCTTCTCCGCCTAGTCCTTATCGCGCAGCATGCACGCGGGTACAAAATAATAATGATAAAACTTACTAGAACATACCAAGAGCGCTGGCTTCCAAATGGAATCCTTTTTTCGTTATGGTTATAGTTATTCACCTACAATTTGGATTACCACTCTCTCGTACACTTTTGTGCGAAACACAACGGATTCTTGTTAGTAACCACTGCTTTTGCTCTAGAGATCATTGTGCTTACCTCAATGTTATTTGTTCTGCTCTTTTCGTGCCCCGGCACATGAGACGCGGTACCATTTGCGGTGTCTTATTTTCTTCCAAGTTTCGCGATATCATTATATTTCGTGATAGCGAGGATGATCATTTCCGCAGTACGACATGAGCATCACGGCATTAACGTGGTGCTTGACAAAGACGGCTAGCTCTTCCCTGTAAACACGCCATGTCGACAAGCCTGCCCACGTGTTATTTATCGCTTGAAGGAAGGATACAACTTATATCTTCTTATTTTATACAAATTTATTTATTTTCTAAATGTAGTGGTCCTTTATCCTTAATTTTTAATTTCCAGCTCTCAGATAGCTTATATTAGTTAGTCTGACTTCTAAATTTCCGAAACGGGTAAGTGCCATGCATAGTTGAGGATCATCATCACCGTCATGGTAAGATGGCGTAGGTGCGAAAATCCTGCAGATAATAAGACACGGACGCGTCGACGTCGCTGACAGCAACTGGAACGACTACGTTGATTGTTACTTGAGTATTCCGTACGTATATGCTGCATGTCACTGCGGCCATATTGCGGCCCTTTGCCGAAATTCAAGTGCTGCACTTCAGCCATGGTAAGCCGAGCTACTCCAGTATCGATGCACCAAAGAGCAGCATATTAAAGAAAATGCTGACCAAATCGTGTTTCGGTGGATTTAGTCTTCAGACCTATCGTTTATTCTCGAGGGCATCAACCTTTAGAACCTTCAAAATTACATCAGAACCAGCAAACGAAAAAAATAAGTAGATCAGCTCCGCGTCGACACATGTAGAACCATATTAACCATGTATAATAAATGAATAATTTTGTTGTCGCCAGTTGTAAAAAAAGAAGAGAGAGAAAAGCCTAGTTACTTCGGTGAGACCACTGCATGGTCACGGGCGATGAACAACGAGCGTGAAGTGCATTTCTAATGCTGCGTAGCAATCCCGGATACAGCATGACATTAACTGCCACACAATGTTGCACCTTCATC
This sequence comes from Dermacentor albipictus, assembly GCF_038994185.2. Classification (NCBI taxonomy): domain Eukaryota; kingdom Metazoa; phylum Arthropoda; class Arachnida; order Ixodida; family Ixodidae; genus Dermacentor; species Dermacentor albipictus. The sequence goes on from NC_091823.1 coordinate 25,261,547, forward strand.
TTTGTGTTATAAATTAACGAAATCGGTATTTAACTGTACAAACTGGAAAAGACGGTCATTTTGTTCGCGTGCATGAACATGTCGATATGCGCACCTAATACTTCATTTGAGCGAGAAATATATTTTTGTTTCTTATTACAACTTGAAAAGATATTGTGTCACTGCACTTATTCAGGCTTGAGAAGAATCCACATCTTGTGCGGTAACAATTTTTTTCACGGAAATTTTCAGTCCAAGTACCAACCATTATGTTTGTACGTCAAGTGTAGTTTTCATTACTGAATGACGAACGCCTTGTGAAGTGTCTACGTCAGAATCTTTCTTAGCTTGCTTACGACCAGTTAAACAGCGACTGCAATATGTCTCGCCAAAAAAAAATTCAAAGTTCTGCTGCTTTTAGGTTCAGTACCTCATGTAAGAGAGGATATTCTGTCGTTCGTTTTCATAAGCAGCCAGAAACACCTCGAAAACATTTCTATTGTCTGTACACAGGAATAGACATCGCGTGAAACAGCCAAGGGGCAGCGTAGCCCAAGATGGCTGGTCGTATATCGCTCTTTGTTACCCGTCTGGTCCTTACGGCAGTACTACTGACTGCTCTACAAACATTGGCGCAGAAGGTAAGCATATGTGTCTTCGCCGCCTTTCAATCGAAGAGCGACGGACGCCTGTCTTATTTCTTGCGTGTATACTGCTCCGTAAAGCTTATAGAAAGAGACCCGGCGTTTTGAGACCGATTCGGTAGCCTTTTTCGGCTAAAAACAAACAGCAGCAAAAGTCAACGACAAAGTTGGCGTTACTTGAGCTGTGCCGAACTATCTTTTAAGCGCTAAAAGATTGCGTCACAGGGCGGCTTATTGTCTATATTGGATGCTTTACTGAACTTGAGCCAAACTGAAAAGTGCCTCGAGCCTCACCTTTGCGTGTATTCGCGGGCTTTTTTCCCGCTCGGAAAAGCACTTTTATGTAACTCGTATTGAGCAACGGAAAGCTGTAGCGGGAGTTTTTCTTGTTGTTCTGCAATTTTCTCATTCACACTTTTCATCTTATTATAATAACTCTAAGTTAATTAATTCGTTATGACTAACTGTCTAATTAGGCGGATTGCAAAAAATTATCTATCTCCAAGCGACGCCAAACAACATTACCTTGGTTTGGTTCAGCTACATGGTATTTGAATATTTTTAATGTCTGACTCAAGTTACATGAAGCACTCTGTATAGAATGCAGTGCCCTCAAATGTGTTTTCAAAGAACAAAGTCAGTATGGAAGCGGCAAAGAAGCAAGTCGCTTCTTTGCATAGTTACTGACGAGCATAAGCCATGTTAGCGACTTAAATGCAAGCCGTTAGGGACGGAACCGATAAGCGACCAAAGGTCCAGCGAAATATTTCTGCTGTAATTCTTTCCTTCGCCACTTGGTGAAGCTGTGAGTGAGGAAGTTGCAAGGCAACGACAGCGTAACGGGAAGGACGAACGGATACAGCAAGCCCCGTCCTAAGCTTTTTCAGCTGCAGTCGCCGTATCAAGCTCAATTTCGCAAGTTTAACCCAGTACGCGGAGAACTGCATAATTCCTAACACCACACAGCGGCCTCACTACATGTATCACTGTATCTTAAGCAAGCTTAAAAATAACGAAATTTCGTATTCATTTTCTTCGCTAGGCCAACACAAAGGGAGATACGAAAGAGTAACCAACCAGTAACCAACTGGTTTCAGTGTTTCCCTCGATGCCCCTTTGACACTATTCTGTTTTGAAATGGTAAGCCTATCCGGTTAATTAATTCCGTCTTGGTTTGCTCTTTCCATGCGCAGACAGCAAGGTCCTTCGTCATTGACTATAAAAACAACTGCTTCCGGAAAGACGGCGAGCCGGTACAAGTCGTGGCCGGGTCCATTCATTCTTTCCGGATTCTTCCGGAGCAGTGGGAGGAGAGGCTGGCGACTATGAGGGCGGCTGGACTTAATGCCATACAGACGTGAGCTTTAAAGCGAATCACTTTCTCTGGCTCCGTTCCTCGTTTTCTTTGTTAGCGGCCGGCATTTATCCGCTGATAGGATGAGGAGAATGTAGCACCGTAGGGAGGAGGGGAGAGCTGCCACGAATGCGGAGCCAACGGACAGAAAGTACGTCACCGGAGGAGAGGGAAAGGAGCCACTAGTTGATCGGAGAGGCGCTGGCGTCATGCCAGCGCTTTAGCCAGCGCTTGGGGAATCTTGAAGATCGGCCAAGGGTGGCGGCCGAGCGTGCCGCTGCTATGACTGTGCCAGAAGAACTGCAGAAATTGGAAAAGCGATTAAAGAAAAACAAATTCTGGGGTTTTACGTGCCAAAACCAGGATTTGAACATGAGGCACGCCATATAGTGGGGGACTCGGAATAATTTCGACCACTTGGGTTTTCTTAATGTGCAGATAAATATATATAGATACGCGGTTGCTTTCGCATTTCGCCCCCATCGAAATGCCGTGGCCGGGATTCGATCCCGCGACCTCGTGCTTAGCAGCCAAACACCACATGCACTAAGCAACCACGGCGGGCTGGAAAAACGAGGCTCGGAGTCGGCAGGAGGCTGCCAGTCCAGGACTACAGAAGAACGGGAAGAAACGTTACGCCAGCTATTTTCACAGTTCATTCAGTGCATTCAGAAAGTAATTCGATTGCTTGACAATCACATTTGCTTTTGGTTTCTGTATAATTGTTTTACATGCTGGATACCTTTAGCACTTACATTCACTGTTGGATACTTTAACACTTGCTGTTTCATAGGTATGAAAATGCACGTTAAATGCAGAAATATACTCATATCTCTATAGAAGTTCACTGAATCATTTTGAATAAAATATGTTGCGTTTAAAAGAAGTGCCAAGTTGTAGTGACGGTTTCAAGCCGAGTTTAAATATACGCCATCAGGCATTTAAACATAAAGAAACTATGAAATATTATGAAGGGGTCATGACACAGTCGTCCAACTGTGCTCAGTTTGTCGTTGTAACTGACAGTAGAGGGACAAATGTGGCTGTGAAAAAGGAAAGAAAGAAATACTTGGGCTCTCAGTGCACACTTTAACACGAAATTTCTATTTGAAATCGCTGCCTCCGAGCTTATTTCACCGACAGGACCATCATTTTGACATGAATTGCCTGACGTCAGGAAGTATGGGACCACCGCCGCGACAACATCCACATCGGACGTCTTGCTGAGCCATAGGAGCCAGTTTTAATAATGACAAGAATTTGACGTTTTCTTTGAATATGCTACAATTTGGGCTGATCTAGCTCATAGCAAAGGATGTCGTTAGCTGTAGTCTGAAGTGTAACTGTGGTACGGATAACATAGCTCTTATTATTCCTTTTTTTTTTTAACGGTGACAATTTGTCTTAGCCATCGAAGTGAAGACCAAACTGGGGAAGTGAAGATAAAGATATTCCGCGGTAGGAGCGGAGTTGAAGAGAGACTTCCTCCTAATTCCCAGGGATAATGCAAAATGACATTCACCTCAGTATTCCCTTCAAGGAAGGTTGCTTTAAACTGAAATTCTGCGGGAAAGCGTCGGAGACTCCTGGACATCACGACGGCGGCAGGGTACACGCGCGTTGGACGGGAGACGAGGTCGGTTTGTTGGTTTAGAGGTTGCCTATGGGAAAGCACTTCTTCGCTTGGACATGTACTCGTGTCGTATGACTGTTGCCGTCAGAGAAGAAAATAGTCACTGTGCATAAATTGTGAACGAGAATCTTTATAGTCCCAACTGCGGAGCAATAGTTCGGCGTGCTGTTGACGCTACAATAGCTGCTGCTCTCGTTCACATGTTCGGATAACCGTAAGCGGTGGTATACCTATGCGGAGGTACGGACATGACTCACCAATGTCACTGTGCAGCTACGTCGAGTGGAGCAGTCACGAGCCGGAGGAAGGCAGCTTCGACTTCGAGGGGCAGCAGAATATCGTTCGTTTCTTGAAGCTGGCCCAGAAGCAGGACCTGCTCGTTCTCCTAAGGCCAGGTCCTTATATCGACGCCGAGAGGGACATGGTAGGCACCGACTGTCTCACTCCGTAATGACGAATTCCTTTGCCCTCATCAGCAGACGATGTCATAGTCGCAGATGGCCAACGATGTAACGCCAACAATTCGTTTCAACAGTCTTCGTGTAGTAATTTGTGCCTATGAGGCAACGGATATCAGCTGCATTCCAGCTCGATCGCGTTAGTTAACGACGTTTGTACCTTCGGGCACATTGGTTCAGCTGCACCACCATGAGAGAAGCCCCTGTATTACTCTGCGGTGTTTGGTAATTACTGAGCATCCAACGTTGATTATAGCGCTCGACAGAGTATCAGAAACTTCGTTACTTTACTTCTGCCAGTTTCTTTCTTTCACGCTTCTTTGTCGTCTTTTCTTCTTCCTTTTTTTTCTTCTTTTTGCAGGGCGGTCTGCCGTACTGGCTGCTGTCAGTGAACGCGTCCATTGGACTACGTACAAGCGATGCGCGTAAGAACTGATTGATATTAGCGCTATCTCATGCTTTAGGACACCTCGATACAGTGTCTTGGAGAGCACGAGGTCATGGTGACGCCGTGCCAGGACGCCCGATCGCCGGGTCTTTCTCAAGTGTCAATTAATGACAATGCTAGAAAAGTGAAAGGGGGCTCGTTGCCGCTTCATGGAAATAATCCGAAGAGGTGGTATATTAGCTGCACGCTTACGTGAGTTAATATAACTACAGCTGTGTATGGACACGCCAGCAACACTGGCGCTTTCGTTTTGCCGAATTTAGGACCATTATACTTGCAGTGACGCGACAGCTGCCGTGGCAGAATATAGCCATGGGCGGCCGCAGGAAAGCATAGTTTCAGCATTTGCCACAAAGGATGGCACACAGTATCTATACGGTTGCAAATGTAACGACTTTCGATTTACATAGTATGTTAAGCACTATGGTATAATTTGCCTGGACGCACAGACGGTCTCAGCGATGCGCATAATGTCGAAGGGTTGTGCATAGCCTGTAGCAATCAGGGATTTTACTGAAGGTGTTTTCAGTGGTTACGGCGTGTTTACTGCCAGAGCAACATTCGGCCTCGAAGTCATGGACATTCGGACGACCTGATCGGTATTACCATATATACTGGGGAGGGATACATTTCTGGAAAATGCTCAGACACATCTCTAGATGAAGTGCATCTTAGGCAGGCAAAGTTATTAGGCACACATTTTCATATGCCGTAATAAAGAGTAATAAAGAAAACAACGCCGCGTAAGTGTGTTACAGCGAAGCTGTTCATGCGGGCCTGTGCCATCGTCAGAATTCGCCAAAAAGGGGCCACGCGACCTAGCGGGAGAGAAAAAGGAGAGCACAACAGGAGGAAAGGGGTTGGAGTGACCCCTTTCCCCCTGTGAGAATACTATCTTATACGCGAATCTTATGCGGTTGTCACGCGGTGCATTTTCGGCGATGGAGTCAGATCGGCATCCAATTTAACGACGACTGATTTCACCCCCCCTCCCCCCTTCCCCGCGCAAGAAACAAATGTTATGCAGGTGGTTTGCGGCAAACGAACAGTGCCCAGTGATTGAAACGCGAGAGCGCGTAGCTGCCGGCACTTCTTGCGCGAGCAATAAGTGCCGGCAGCCACGTCAATCGTCAAACCAATCCAACGAATCGTCAAATCAATTGCTGCGCCCGCATCTCGAGTAGTAGGCCTTGCGCCCTACATACGGATCTTTGGATTAGTGGTTCCGTAGATTCCATCCCAGCTATACAAGTATGGGAAGACCACGAGTAGTGCGCATTCATGAGGAAGACACTGCCTACCGAAAAAAAAAGGAGCACTCCTAAAGCATGCTCACCACGCGAAGCACGCAAAGCGAAGATGAAGTGAAAGAAAGGTGAAACAAAAGATTTACAATATAGACTGCTTGCGAAGTTTGACTTGCATGATGTAACACTCGATGCGACTAACACAGCTTCGCTGTTCGACCATCTTGACGTACTGGAAGGGGCGGTGATTTTTTGTTACGTCGATGAGGCCAGTGGTCGTAAGCGATAATACTTGTTGCTGGACTAGTTGGTACATCCTATTCTCATCTTATTCTCCGAAGTTAAGAGGCTCTTTCCTGTCCTAAAGCTGTTTTCCTCCATTGGTTGCATCTTAACTTAGGAGAATAAGCGATAGTCCTACGGGTACTCGTGGCCATATAGCTTGTTTCTCATATTTTGAACGGCCACTTAGTAAGGTTGCGTATATAGCTATCGCTGAAAACGGCTTGGTCAAAATGGATGCAGAGTTCATCGAGTACGTGGACCGATACTTCTCCACTCTGCTTCCGCTGCTGCGACCTCTTGTGTATTCGAACGGAGGACCGATCGTGGCCGTACAGGTGAGCGCTGCTGGCTCGCTTTTCCGAAATGAAATTTCAGGTTTGTGAAAATGCCTGCGTTAACAGCTTTCTGGTGCCTTTGATGCCTTCTCGAGTACCCGAGAGTTAACAAAGAAGGCCTGGTGTTCTTACGCTGTCCTATATATTGTATAAATCCGTCCTTTGTTACGTAAATCAAATATGACAAGGTCGCATCTAATCTGACACAAATCCGTTTTGAAGTGTAACCGAAACCAGGCGTTCTTGGCTCCATAATCTTCCTTCCTTCCTTCTTCTTCCTCTTCTTCTTCTTCTTTAGTGCACTAGGAGATGCTGAAAATCACGTTGGTACAAACGAAATATTGCCGCACTGCGCCAATGATATATAACCTCATGTAAGGTTACGTCTGACATGTTTTATTTTGAGGAGTCAGACCTTAGCACACGGTATTATTATTCTCATAACAGCTAACATCCAATAACGCGTGCTTTCGAAATCTGCATAATATAGGTAGCAAGGGGCCGAATTCGCAAAGCTCTATAGGCCACAGGCCGTCTTGCAAGCTCGCCGGCTACGTCTTTGCAATCCACCGGCTACAACTGATAAATTACAATATGGGCCATAAGGTAATTAGGAAGACGATTAGTGAATTTTTGTTAATTTGCTGTAGACGCGTTTCGATTTCTCGTGCTAGTAATGCCCGCCTTTCCGAAAAATCCAGCTCAAGGACAAAAATTACGCCATCTGCTGCAGGCGATTTTTAAAGATTACGGGAAACTTAAAAATGATCACCCCGTATATCGATTGCTTTTGAGTTAATAACTGACCAGGTCACCACTGAATCCTCTTGGCGGGTCGCATTCCGGGCGCTATAATTTTACATTAATTTGTGTCAAGGTGGAGAACGAGTACGGCAGCTACCACGCCTGTGACACCGCGTACATGGTGCACCTGAGGGACCTGTTGCGGCGCTATTTGGGCCACGACGTCGTGCTCTACACCGTCGACAATGCCGTCGATAAAATGCTTCAATGCGGCAAAGTAGACGGCGCTCACGCCACGGTTGATTTCGGCACAGGTAGGTCTTCGGCTTTTCCACATTATATGATATGGGGCAGCAACGCTAATAAGCAGAGGCGACGAAGCAGCGGCGTGCATCGTCCCATAATCGGATGTTTTATTCATCCAAAAGTGCCAACTTGGGATATATAGTTGGTTGAACAATGTTGCCGAAAAAAACGAGGCTATAGCATCAGGACCACAGGAGCGCGCTTGTGTCGTTTGGTCTCCCTGTGGTCCTGCTGCTATTAGTTATTTTTAAATGTTGTCTTGTCATCCTGCGTTTCCCGTGCTTTACAGTGAATTTGACAACCGAATACGCACCGAGCCGCTGTGACATATACCTATATAGCCTCCGTAGCACAAGTTTCAATAACGTACTAGCGGTTTCACGGCAGCACGCCGACAGCAGCTAACAGCCACTTAAATGTGTTGTTTGCACCGCTTGGGTGCAGTTAGGAATATAGAGAAGGCCGCGGGCGTGACGGATGGAAAACTAAATTTCAACACGGTCATGAATCGTTTCTCATCCCAGTTTTCTGCGTTCCAATCCTACGTAACAATTTCTGACGTCTGTGGCACAGCTAGGTATCGCCGTGCTGCAGGGCCTACTAAGCTCAATGCTAGTTTCTTTTTTGTGTAGGACAGAAAAAAAAACAAGTTTATATGTGCGACTACGAAAATAACACAGCATAAAGATGCAGCGTATATGCGCATGGGTAGCCGGACATCGCGACTGCTGCAGGCGTTGCACAGGGGTCACCCTTTTACCATCCATCGCACTATCGAAAGCGGAATAAGAGAATACATGAGAGAAAGAAAGATAAGAAAGTCATCATATACTTCACGGGACATGTTTTCGCTTTTTTCGGATAATGAAAAAAAAAACCCGATATAATGAACGAAACAATCATTTATGCGACTGACAAGCGTCAAATAAATTGTCTATATGTGGTCATAATGTGCATGAGGTGACGAGTGCAGAGCCGCAATTACTGCGCCAGAGTGCGTTAAGTCCCGGCCTTGTGGACAACTCGGCATGCAGGTCACGGTGTGGAGGAGTCGTTCGCTGTGCAGCGCCTCCACCAGGAGCGGGGTCCGCTGCTAAACGCGGAGTTCTACACGGGCTGGCTCGACCACTGGGCGCAACCGCACCACGTGATCAACACGAGCGCCGTGGCGCGTCACTTGGACAAGATGCTCAGCATGAACGCTTCAGTCAGCATGCAAGTATAGGCTTCGTGCTCACGTCGTTTTTGCTCTCTCTTGGCGCTTTCTCGTTAATTCATGTACAGGTGAAATAAATGCCATGGTTGGTACCCGCAGGTATATGTTTCACGGAGGCACGTCGTTTGGATTCAAGTCGGGTGGTAAGCTTACTGTCGAGGACACTTTTGACGTTTGACACTCTTTGTTCTGTTGCGCTGGAGCATAACACATAGCGCTTCCGTGCGTAGAGGTGTAAAAACATGTTCATTAACGTGCCTTGTTTATTAATAATGATGGTGCCGATTTGTGCGAACTGACTCAATGTACTATATGGAGGCTTGGCGACATGTACAAGACAAGCCATGTCTAACGTAGGAGGATGGGTTGAAATGGATAGTCAGGCATGGCCGCAGGCCGTCCCTTTAAGCACTATAGGCAATACGGAACATTCGGATGCTGCAATGTATGCCTAGATCAGCGCTGTTGCAGATGCTACTGATAAGCTTTGTTCTCCGCAGCTGGAGCTGCCCATAACGAAAATGGCCAGCACAGCGTATTGATTTTTTTTTATTATCTGAGGCGCTCCTTAGTGCGGAATAAATTACGAAAGCTTACGTCAAAGCCGATGGAAAGACTAGCGCCAGTCAAGTAGGCAGAGAGAAATTCAAACTATTTCCACATTTGCCTGCGTGCCCACTTACCTGCTCCATCTCCAGCACGCAAAACGCCGTTGGTTTTAAAAGGGGCTTTCTTGTATTTCACTGCGTAAAGGCCAGAATACATGGAGCGAATATGCGACGAATAGTCGGCGTTCGACGCCCGGCGACGTACGTGCGACGCGCGGCGGCGGAGAAAACGTCGTTCGCCGCCGATCCAGCTGGTGCAGAAAAGTTCGTCGGGCGGCGACGATACCGGAAGCGGCAAACGAGCGGCGCCCCAAAGCGAGCCAATCAGGTCTCACTATCCGCCCCGACTTCCGACTGGGCTTCCCCGCTTGTCCGTGTATCCCGATCCCGCTCTATCGTTCACGCCGGTCTCCTGCTTTTCGTACTCATGGCATCCAAAGCGGTTAATAAGTTAATAACAGCCATGGTTAGACAAGCTCACGTGCGCTACTTTCGAGTCTGCTTGCTTCGGCCGCGCGCGCGTTGAGCCACAGAACAGAGCCGCGGAGTTGGAGGTGCCGAAAGTTGTTTACCCGCCAAGTGTTGCCACAACGCATAGCATCGCCGCTTTCTTTAAACTACATTGGCACATGAATCTCTCAAACACATAAAAAACACTAGAAATCATTTCTAAACAAAAATTTACGCGTTTTTAGAGTGTTCCGCAATTCAAAAGCGATAATAGTTGTCGTTAAAGTTCTTTTTTTTGTGTCATGTGTTTCACTACAGCGCATTTGCCTCGTCTATATTTGAAGTAGGGGCTTAGCGCTAATCAAACTGCCTAGCCACACCGATAACAACGCAGCGACTCACGGGCGGCGGCCGCCGTGTCTTCGCTCCATGTAGCGCAGCCCGACGAACATACGGCGTCGCGGAGCGGCAGATTTTATGCCGCCCGAACTTCGTCGTGAAATTTCGCTCCATGTATTCTGGCCTTAAGTAGTGTATTACCGTACATTACGCAGCGAACGAAGATTGTGGCTATGAGCCGACGCCCACGAGCTATGACTACGACGCGCCCATGAATGAAGCCGGTGACCCAACGGAAAAATTTGCGGTGATCCGCGCAGTCATCTCAAAGGTGTGTTCACAGACGTAATTGAGCAGAATTTCCAATCGATGAACTCGAGCCAGCGCAGATTCACTGGATGTTTTAACGAAGTATACACAGATACAGAGGGAGGAGCTGGCACCGTGAAGCACTAGGGTGTCGTAAAGACGAGTCATGGCGAGCCACTCTAAAAGGGACACTAAAGAAAAACACGAAAGTGTTGCAGCGCGAAACAAGACGGAAGACAAGACAAGCGCTTGTCCTCGTCTTTTTATCGTCGTCCCCTCTTGTTTCGCGCTGCATCACTTATTAGCAGTACGAAAAACCAACCAGACAAATTTGCCATCCTTGTAAGAAACATAAAGTCAGTTTACACTAATAAAGTATTCTTCGAAAACTTTATTTATCGTTGCTTTCGAGATAATGGGCTGATTATTAGAAAAGAAAATGAAATTCAAAGTTCAATTTTTATTTTTTAATTTTACGCCGAAACTCCAGCGCCTGTATACGTCAGTGAGACTTTATGGATTTCAAAGTATTCTTCACAAAGCTGGTCAGCGTTGGCTGAATATAAGTTCCCTAAATTTGCCAGCTTCGATATCTAGCTCCTTTAGGACACAATCTACTCCATGTTTATCGATGCACACTTAACTAGGCCTTAGCAGACGCGATCAAAATTCATGACGTCAAGACGAGCTGGTGCCGTAAAATTCAAGGCGGCGTCGTCTTGAATTTCTGTCTTGCTCCTTGTCTGGTTTGCCAAGTGTCTACTTGCGATAAGGGTGGTGTCTTCGCTATTCTACAAGAGTAGCCTACTAGCATGTGTGAAATTATGTTCTCTTTAGTGCCCCTTTAAGGCAGTGAGTGGCCTTTGAGGCACGAACTTACACCTTTATTCAGGGAAAAAAAATACGAGTAAAAAATGGAGGACACCAACCTATGTAGCGACTAAGAGTTTCGAAACTTTGGAGCGCTGAAAAAGACTTGCTGAAGAGGTATCGTTTGGTGAGCAACGCACGTGGGCAAACATGGACGAACGCCAAATGAGATAGTAAACACGAGCGCTTAAATATGCTTTCCCTGCATATCCATACCGGATAGTAAAGTGGAGGGGCAGACAGTTCCAAGCAGTGTAGTTTGACACTTTGCAACAATATGATCCATCTAGCGCATATATGTGTCCGTTACCATGAATGTACGATAAACATAGGTGGCGAACTACTGTGTTAACGCTTGGTAATAGCAGTACCGCTAATCGCTCACTACCTTTTTCTGCAATAAAAGGATTCGCAAGTTTTTTCAACCGCGCACATAGCTGCGCTGTATAGAATGCCGTTATTTTTTTTTTTGTCTTTGCCCTTTTCCTCGTGCGGTCAGCACTTTTCATTGCCGTCGGTACCTGCGCCCAGACCCAAGGCGAAGATGGCACTGCCGCCAATAGAACTAAAGCCCGTGAGTATACGCTCTTTTAAACGATTTCGATGAACTTCTTCCACCTTGTGGGCTTCTGCAGAGTTGAATTGCCATATTTATATGCAACTTTGTAAAAAAAAATGGAGGCCACTGACGAAGTTTATACGGTCACAACAGTATACTCCATATACTACACTTGCTGCATTTCATTTGCATTTGAAATCACTTGTACAGCACGAAATCGAAGCACGGACGTTATATCACGGTTTAAGACAGGGCGTGCGCCAGTGCCTAAAATCCAGCCTTTCTTGCTTCTGTGGATGCGTTTTCACTACGGGCTATATACTTTGCCTCACGTGTAGGCATGAGCTCGTTCGCAGGCTCATTCAAAGAGCTCGGGGCTCGTTTGAGTAAATGCCGAAGCTCGGAGTTATGGTGTCCTATATAACCCTTTTAACCGATGTCAAATAACGATAATGAAAAAAAAGGTTATCCTCCCCTAAACACTTGCGAGCCTTTTATGAAAACTGGAAGCACAGTAAAAATATAGTTAAGAGAAATGGTTCGGACATATATAGCCCCAGCTCCTGAAATCACTCAAGACAATTAGCGCGATCTGGCGGTGGCCACTGGCAACTATGCTCGACATTTTTTTGTTTGAACATTATTTCATCTGAACGAATCAGACAAGGAAATCACAGGCGAATGCGTGAGCTTTCTTCAGCTTGACCATCCCGCATACCAGTGGCTGTAACGTTCTGCTATAACGTCATCTGTAACGTTCTGCTGCTGAGGACAGCATGGCGTGTTCCATTCCCAACCCCGGCCGTCTGCGGTACCATGTTTTGGTACTGTCGTATGCTGTGGTACCATGTTTGTGTGCACATAAAAAAAAATCTAATAGTCTGAGTTAACCCGGAGCCCTCCGCCACGGCGTCTCTCGTTTAGTCCGTTTGTTGCTTACATTGAATTATTTTAGACTAATTAAGTATTTCTTAAGAACTAACTTTGAGGTAAGAAGTTCAATAATAAAAGAGAAAATTATGGCCAAGCTTCCATATTTGTTAAATTTCGTGCTGAAACTCCAACGCCGATACACCAGTGAGGCGGCACAGATTCCAAAGTATTTTTTCGTACATGATTCGTTGTGGCGCGGTAAAAATTTGTGAAACTGGCTAAGTTCATTCTTTGGCTACTTCAGAATACAATGCAGTCCATCATTACAGGTGAAAATTACCAAGTCCCGGCACAAGCCGCCAGAATCCGTCATGAAGGCATGGTGCGGAAACTTCAAGGCGGCGCCGCCGCCTGTCATTGGCTTTTGCGTCTTTTCTGGCTTATTAAGCTTCATCTCGTGGCAAGAATGGAAAGAATAGCATTCCTTGTATAAGCGCAATTTACTAAGTACCTATCTAAGCACCATGAATGACTCAGTCTATTTTGTATAACGAGCGATAGCAGTATAATAATATCGTAACCGATAGCTGTCGTGCTCAAAAGCAGATGCTCATGTTGGTCATCGGGCGGCCAGTCGGTCATAGATTCGGACGATTGTTCGCAATAAGCGTGATCATCGATGATTTCCGGCAGGAGTAGCACTAAATGAAATTAAATTCTGGTGTTTTACGTGCCAAAAAATCCCTATCTGATTGCGAAGCACGGCGTAGCGAGGCACTCTGGAATAACTTCGAGCACCTGGGGTTCATTGACGTGCACCCAATGAACGGTAAACGAGCGTTTCTTTTTTTTTTTGCATTGCTCCTCCATCATTATGCAGCCTTCGGAACCGGATTCGAACTCGCGACCTCGTGCTTAGCAACGCCACTGAGCTTCCCCCGCGATTGGGAACTGGTGTGGTCACTGGTAACGATGGTCAACACATGAGAAGCGGCAACTCACGTGTTCAAGCCCGTGTTTCTTGTTTGTACGTTGCGATGAAAATGTGTTGTAGTGAACGCTACTAAGTGCTTGGAGCCTGTTAAATTGCCGCGTAGTTGCTGAACATCGTCGCGGTTGCGTCAGAAATATGCTTCATTTCAATGCAGTCCTCCTTACCACGTCTGGTTTTACCAAGAACGACAGCTTGGCCGGGCCTAAGGAAGCGTATATAGTAGTTAGATTTTAGGTGCTATAATCAAAACTATAAGTGTATGACTATCACTTTCCATCTGACACATTTTTTTGTCTGTTTGTTTTACCAGATGTTCGGCCTCACTGAGCTGCGAGACATGTACACGCATCTCACAACCACATCGGAAATCCCCCTGTCATTTGAACGAATCAGACAAGTGAGTTCCAATTAAAAGCAATTTTGCCAAGTTTTCTTTCCATAACGATTCCGCATATTGAGTAAAACGCAACGGTGCTATATGTATAGGGATAGCTAATGGCCACCGTGTTGCTTCCGTACGCCACGCAGAACAAAAAAATAAAAAAAATCAAATAAATCAAATAAAATGAAATAAAATAAAAAGTTCTTTCCACGGCATATTTTGTTTCCAGAGCCAAGTCTTAGTACTGTACGACACGAGGATCTTGTTTCGACCCCGAACGCCTGGCGCACTCAGGGTGCCAGGGCTTCGAGACAGGGGATACATCTACGTGGACGACGTAAGTATAGGGCTCGCTACAGAAATTCCCTCCCACCTCGTATATCAGAAATACTTCCAATATCATTATCGCGTTATTTTCTTAAAAACAGAACGACGACTGGGGAAAGGGGTGAAGGTTGCAAAACATCTCACGGTCAAAACCATGTTGAAAAAAAAAGAAAGTTATGACTTTAGTGAAGGTCGATTCCCTGGAAGGAACACTGTGCCAGCTGGCAACCGTACGAGGAAAAATGGTTGACTATAAAGTGGATGACCTTTTCGAAGTGATATACGTACGCGTGCACGGGCAGAAATGGAACGGGAATTTTTGGGAGGACAATAGGGGAATTGATGAAACAACGACAATTAAGCTTGCAACACGATTGGCGACAGGAAACCGTTAAAAAGTTTCATTCAGTCTTAAATAAGAACACACTAGGTTATTTGTGTATCATGACTGGATAAATATATGGACGCTCGATTCTGTTGCGATTCAGTGGTGCTTACCAGTTATATGTAATGAATGTTACAGATGGCTGAAACATACTTTTGGTGTAGACATTTTTTTGTCACGACCTTAGAATGGTGCCTTCGAAGGCGAAGTACAGTCGCGGACAGAATATTATGGACCATGAAATCTAAGAAAAAGCTTAATATCTCCGCAACCTCACAACGAAATCTGGTATTTGCATTTTGGACCTCGACTAGAATATGCTAACAACGTTGTCGTGGGCAGTTTTACTGGTTACTGTTAGAGGCTGCTCGGGAATTGAACGTTTTCGGAGATCCCGTGGTCCATTTTATTCTGTCCGCGACTGTACATAAAGGAGAAAGCAATACGATCACATGGCGCACTGACAATTGAAGCTTTATCGATCGCTCAGAATAAATACTGGCCTTCAAGAACGGAAGGATTTGTCTCTCGTGTAAATCTATTACTGCTGAGGTATGCCACGAAAACCCCTTGCATGCGCTTTTATACATGTATCTCTATATAACGCGACATATATCAGCCACTCTTCTTGACAAACATCAAGAAGAGTTGCAGTCAGATTTTTAATATTACAAGATAAGCTTTCTCTTTAAAAGTGCACATTCTTTAAAAAAGAAAACACCACTTTGCAGTTAACGTATTGTATACGTTGCAGAGATGTCAACAAGGCTTCATTGTACTAGCTAAATTTCAATTCAATTCAATTTCAATTGAAATTTTATTCACAACACACACAACGTTTTGTTGAAGGCTCCCCTGACAAGAAAGCTATAGAAATAGAGCTTGACGGAGGCCAGGGGGGCCGGTAATCGGCAGTAGTGACAATGAGAAGAGTGTTAATAACACGCACATTAACACGGGTAAACACACGTAATATAATATCATACACTACAATAATAGCAGCTATAGTAGTTTAATATATACCACAATAATATCATACAATACCACCATAATGCGCAAGCTTGCCATACTATACCAGAACAAATAGATACAATGCACCAATAAATTCATAAAAAACATATTGCGCGATCCCCCACGTGAAAGTACACCACCTCTATTCAAACATTTCACGAGTTATTTTATAGCATTGGTACATCGTGAGTGAGAGACTGCAAAAAATAACTGGTTCTTGAATACGTCACCAACCACCTCTCACGCTCCTTTGTCTGGTGTGTGCTAGAACGTTCTACAAGATTGGACACGCTCCTTTATAATTCAGCAGCTTTTTTTGTTTGCTGCAAAAGAAAGCTCATGGAAGAGGCGGTATTCATATAAGTTCTCCATACTAACTATCCCAATTTTCTAAAATAATTATGTTGTTGGGTGAAAATAGTCGACATGACTTGTGCAGCCAATGGCTTTATTTTCTGCTGAGCCTGCTGATGTTGCCTTTTGTTGTTGTGCCCCGTATTAATTAACAATTGTTTAAGGGCGATCGAAAAAGTGAATGGTAAATTTGGAAGAGCACTCGAGAGGGGAACATGTGGCGACATCCGAACAGCACGCCAAGTGTTGAGGACAACTTCTTGAGAACCATATCTATGTGCAAGTTACACAACAACTGGCGTGAAAGAACTGTGCGCGATCACCTTGTGTTATTGCACTGCATCAAAAGAATGGGGCCCCATACTTAACTGCCTGCCTGCAGGAATGGATTTTGTTTTTGGCGGTGAAGATCACGCCGTTCAATTTTTTTAGCAGCAATCAGAAGCCAGTTACTAAGCGACCGCGCACATAATTTTGACAGAACCTAATTGGTACGTATAACTAACGCTCTCGCAAGAAACAAAAAGACTGGTGTCCATCAGCGTATAACATAAAATTAATTCTCGTTGTCAATATTATTTAGATCATTAACATATATATTAAACAAAACGGGGCCCGGAATGTTGGCCCGAGGGACTCCACTCTCTAAATTCTTAGAACTAGACGGAAAACAAGATTTTTGATTAAAATATTGTTTGTACTAATAGACAGTGATCGAACAAGGAATCTCCGAGGCTGGCGAGAACGTTCCGACAAAGAGCCTCGCCTTCCTCATTTCGAGTCGGGTCGCGGGATCGAATCCCGGCCACGGCGGCCGCATTTCGATGGGGGCGAAATGCGAAAACACCCGTGTACTTAGATTTAGGTGCACGTTAAAGAACCCCAGGTGGTCAAAATTTCCGGAGTCCCCCACTATACGGCGTGCCTCATAATCAGAAAGTGGTTTTGGCACGTAAAACCCCATAATTTTTTTTTCCTCATTTCGACATGTTTCCTTTTCGGAACGCCTGGTACATTCGTCGTTCGACCGATCACTTCAAATGTACGTCTTCCTGTGAACCTGCGTCTTTATGGTCTACTCCTTAATTTGGCTCCGCCGCGTTCACATGTGCGTGCTCGAGCGGGGATCAATGTTGGCTATGAACGAAAAAAAGCAGCCAGTCGCAATTTTCTCGCAGTGTCTTTATTATTTTTTAATGCGAAAGTTTCTTTGCCTGCACAGTGCGTAAACATATAAGCATCGCATAACATTACACGTTGCAGAGGATGAAAATAACCCAGTCGTACGGCGACGCATTTAGTTGCATAGCATTCCGCTGCCCACTTCGCGATATCTTCCTTCACAAATAGATTCCAACATGTGCGTTGAATCTGCACGTTTTTTTTTTAAAGCTAATTCTTTTCGTGACGAACAGACGTACCAGGGCCTGCTTTCCCGCATGGACGAAGTGTACGAGACGATGATCTCTGTGACCAAAGGCCAGAGGCTGACGGTGCTAGTCGAAAGCCAGGGAAGGAACGCTTTCGGCAATCTCAACGATACCAAGGTACAGCGAATGAAGCGACTTACTATCGCTTCAAAAGCATTCTCAGGATTTTTATGCGAAGCATACTAGCTGCACAACCACGCTCTTCCTTGCTGCGCCGCGCGCGGCCGCGTAGCTGCCATATGACGTCATAACAGCTGCAAAAGCGGAGGCTCAACCCGTGCGCTCGCTTGCGGCCGCGTAGCTACATAGCCGGGTCTCAGCTCGTGCGCTCGCCTGCATGAGTTGTTTCTTCGTCTAGCCGAACCAAATATAGCCAAGCAACAGCAGTTCACCAGGCTAAACAGGTTCAACAACTAAAATAAAGGCTAGTATGCTTCGCATCCTGGGCTTAACCTTAGCTAAGCCACAGCCATTTTTTTTTGAGCAAACAATTTCGCGCCATACCAAGACAATCCGCTTGAAATAACAGACAGGCCCGATCTACCCGTGTAGATTTCTCAACCACCGTGGTATATACATCTCCGTTATAGTGAGGAAGAAAACTTGTTTATTTTTGCATTGTTTTCATGTTGAAAAAATATTTTGTGAGCAATCGTACTTGCTGCATAAAGGACTGGTCAGAGAACTTGCGCAAGAAACGAGCAGAACTCATTCTTCGCACCTATAAGAAGCTTTGCAGCTTTAACATGAAAATCTAGTGCAAATCACAGCTTTTTCAAAAGCATTGATTAATAATCAATAAAGGAGTTGAAGTTTACATTGCCAGAACGAATGAAGGAACTTAGGTTTCGATTGGCAACAAAAAATGCTTACTGGCTAAGCTAGATAGGCGGATCATAACGACGTATTTATTAGAGCTATTCGAATGGTGAACTTCTGGCATATAATCAAAGAGGAATATTTCATAGGTATGGACTTTTAATGTTGAGTCGAGTATCGAACATCCTTATTTCTCAAAATAGAAAAAAAAATGAATAGCATGAAAGAAAATGTGGAAAACGATTTTTTTTTCGCTGTACGTATTTATATATTTCAGTTTGGTCAGTTGTACTGCTTAGAAAACTTACCATTTTTCCAAGCTGGCTTGCAGCAGGCACTCCGTACGGCAGGTGCATCATATGTACCGACTTTTTTTATATAGCAGACATGCTCTAGCAACGATAATAACTCTGCATATTCGACCTTAATAATATTTGCGAAAGGATCGAAAACTTTAGTTAGAAACCGAATTCATCGGTTCCTCCTCGAAATTTTGAATGTTCTCACTTTCTTCAATAACCTCGCAGGGCATTACGGCCAACGTTACGCTGTCCGGCGTCGTGCTGACTCACTGGAACATGACACCGATCGACGACCGCGAGCACCCCAAAAAGCGGGGGGAAATTTTCGGAAAGGCCTCTCGGGTGACGGCCAAGGCCAAGCCACGGGCAGTGCCAACGGCGGGCTTCGGAGTCTACAAAGCCGAGTTCCCGGTGTTGTTGCAGTCTCCGCTGGACAGCTTTCTCAGACTGGACAATTGGAGAAAGGCAAGAAGTGCACGATTTATTACTGAAGCAACCTTCACTGACTACTTTATAGGGGGCGACATCTTCGCTGCCATCTTGTCTGCATCGTGTTCTATGTGGTTGCCATTTAAGAAAAAGCATGCTTATGTTTGTGGTTGGTACCTTGGTGCATTGGTTCCACGTCAGCTACGGTACTGTGCACCGTAGCTAACGTGGAACATATGATGCATGCGGTTGCCCAATCAAAGGACAGCGATGACAGAGCGAGAGCGTCAGTAAGCGACTTCCGCAGCATCAAAGACTGCGTGTCAGCAAGCGCAGGCCACGCGTCGGTGTTCCAACGGGTGTCGCCAGGGGCGTTCGCTAGCAGCCTGCTACAAAATACTATAGCGATATTCCACTGGGAAAAAGCAGGGTGGCTGCAGTCTATGCATCCCATTTAAAGGTTGCCCTGAACAAACTTACGAAGCGGAGATTGCAGGCATACGTGAAAAGTTCATGCAGTGGTGCTAAATAGGCCCTGCAGCACCTTTTCTTCGAACGAGTGAACACATTGCAGAGAGTGTGGTGTCTTTCAATGAATATATTGCCAAAGACATTTTTTTAAAATGATCTAATAATAACCTGTATAAAAATGATGAAGTTTTTATTTTCTACCTTCTCCCTCACAACGTTTCCTTTCAGTTGATGCCATGCTACTGTCTATGCATTGGCCTATGGCGACTCCTCCTTTCCACGATGCAGTTATGGTAACCCTTCGAGGTTGGAGCGCCACAGAAGTACCTGGCAGTGACAAAGGTGTGGGTCAGGAAAGGTGGGACGCGTCAACAACGCGCCCAACACGTAGCGGCAGCAGCGCCAACCCCCGCCCCGCTTCGTCGTTTGTTACAACATTGCAAGGGCGTGCATGCGTGCGCAAGCTTCCGCTCGGGAGTGACTCGTGGTCATAAACCCATTGCTCGATGGCTAACGTGTATGGGCAGTCGCGAGGGTCTACGGCGTAATGGATGGGGCATAATAAAGGGGGCGTCGGAAGCTAAAGGAGAGAGTGGGCAATCTCTTAAGCGAGACTGTGGACTTCATGCTGCATGCAGTGAAATAATGTTTGGCTCGCATGTTCAAGGCAGCATTGTCTATGTGTCGCGAACGCTTTCTTAACGTGTTGAGAAAGTGTTTCAGGGCCCCTTATTGTTTATCGTTCACGTACACACTGACAAAAACTGTTCGCGTTTCATTTTGCCTCCATAGCACATGCATGTGCGAAAGAAGCTTTGAACTTAAATGTTTTGTACAGGGCAGCGCCTACCTCAACGGTTTCAACCTGGGTCGCTACTGGACTCCTATGGGCCCGCAGAAGGCCCTCTACGTTCCATCGGTATTGTTCAAGCCCAGAAATGTTCTCAACGTCGTCGAGCTCGAGCAAGCGCCGTGCGGGGGCGATTCCAATCAGTGCACCGCCCAATTCGTTGACACGCCGGAAATCAACAGCACTGTGCCGATGCACCTCACTGCTTACAACTGCACCCCAGAAGCAGCTCTCTAGCGATCGCTAAGGTGGCGCGGTTACTGCACGTACTTATTACGGGTGCGCCTGCTATGGCCAGTTCTTTTTTTTACCGCTGCAATGTATTTTTCGTTAAGTCCATTGGCAAATTTTGTAATTTAAAGTAGATCGCCACAATGCTGTGAAATTGAGTTCGAGATTTAGTTACATTAAATTGTATGCGGCATAGATATTTAGCTCATAGATATTGTCCAGACATAATGGTCTTGTGCGGCTTCAAAAAAAATAAAGAAAGAAAAGACAATAAACATGCCCCAAAACAACGATCGTTCAGCCCTCCTCAACTTCACCTATCACCAAGTGCCACGAAGCAATCAAATAAATAAATAAATAAATAAATAAATAAATAAATAAATAAATACGCTTGTCTCTTTATTTCTGTGGTGTTATTGTCCCGTTCTATTTTTGTTTCTGACCCCTTCTGTTTGTGTTGTTCTCATTTCTCGGAGCCTGGCCGTGACCATGCGCGCGTGTATGCATGCTGGTGGGAAATGACTCCTCTGCAGGCTAGGTGCAGACCAACAATACAGTGCCTGACTGCATAAATTTTAAGTCTAGTTGTTAGAATTTGTGCTACAGGTTTGCTCTACGTATTCAGGATTGTCCAAAAGATAGCACACCGACCAATCAGGTGCACTATTAATCGTCATGAAGTGGGGCATCGGCATACATATTTGCCCTTCAAGCTGGTGCTCGTGATGATAAACAGAATCGTGCCAGTGAGCCGCCTAGACAAGCCTCTCCCATAGACCTAAAATATTAATGTATTGTTAATAAACTGGGCGAAGAACAATACGCTGCGAAATAAGATGTCGTCGGCGAAAACCCGACGTCGTGGCGTAGTGGATATATGGCGTTGCGGTGCTAAGCCCGAAGTCGCGGGATCGAATACCGACCGCGGCGGCCGCATTTCAATGAAGGTGAAATGCAAGATCGCCCGCGTACCCTACATTGGATGCAGATTAATAGAACCCCAGGTGGCCAAATTAATCCGTAGTCTCTTACTACGGCGTGCCTCATATTCAAATCGCGGTTTTGGCACGTAACACCCAAGAATTTACTTGATTAACTTTTTCGGCGCCGAAAGCAGAACAAAATGATATAACGGATGGTATGGCGACAGTACTTAGCCGTAATGGGTACATGTTTACATAAAGCACACACACAAAGAACTAACACTTCGTTAAAAGCGGATAGAACAGCCTCAAGACGCTGAGCGCTAGCGAGCGCACACGCTGCCACACGAACACGGCTGTGACACGGATGTTTTCAAACACGGCTATGACAATCACATGACCATTTCTGCGATATGACATGGTTCACTATCGCAAGCGAATAAAAAAAAATTTAGTGAATTAATTCTGACAACGGTGATGTTACGAAGAACGACATCACGGTGCGAATTCAGGAGATGCCCGACCGAACATTGAAACATAATACGAACTGTGCTTCTCAGTTCATTTGGAGCCCGTATTTTTAGCATAAACGACGATAAAAAGAAACTTTGTTCTCTGAATGTAGAACATGACACATCAGGACGAAGTTCACCATGTTCGGAAATAGTACGCTTTCATGTAAGTTAGCAAGATATAATAATCACTATCTCTAACAAGCTGATACGCCCTTGGGAGAAAGTGAAATTCCTCCGTGATGGTATATAGCAATGCATTTCGCATTGTAACAAAAACACGCTGAATACGTCGCTGAGGTGCCGCAAGTTGGATGGAGAGATAAAGTGCACAAGCAGCTAGAGATGTACACGTACACACCTAGATAAGCAGCATGATCAGCACTTACGTATTGCTTTCTCAGGAGAAAGCACAGAGCTTTCTCCCGAGACAATCACGTTCCTGATGCCCGATAGTCCAACGTACGCAGAAGCGATGAGACGGCGCGTCAGCACATCGCATGCGCGAAGAGCTATCGGATGTCGGCGCGACCGTACCTCACGTGTCAAGAGGCGAACGGCGTGGCAGAAGCGGAAATCGCGCCTTTCTCTCTCGCTATCGCGATAAAATCTCGCAGCAGCGGGATAGCGGGCCCGTTTCCCACGAAGTGCGCTTGCTTGCGGCGGTTGCAGCGAGGACGTCTTTGAGGTCGGCAGCCCGTCTCGGTCGCTTGTCGTCGAAGAACTCCGAAGATGATCGGCGATGCGCCGGTCGCCGTGTTCAAAGTGCTGGCCGTAGTGTTCTGGGCTCAAGCGACGCTGCTCGAGGGCACCGCAGGAGCACCACAGAAAGTGAGAACGATGCTCGAAAGGCGCGGGGCAGACGTCTACGACGTTTATAGCTCGCCGAAAGCGGCACGGAGAGAGAGGATATATATATATATATATATATATATATATATATATATATATATATATATATATATATATATATATATATATATATATATATATATATATATGTATATATATATATATATATATATATATATATATATATGTAAGAACGACCGGGTACCCGGTCTGGGGTCTTCCCTACTACGGTCGAACTGCCATTTTTTGTAAACCCTGACGAAGATCGGTCCACCGATCGAAACTGTCGAAATTAAATACTTGTTCTGTTTACCTTGTAGCACCACTCAAGTTCTTCACGTTTAAAGGTAGCCTGAAGAAACCCTCTTTGCCTACTATATATATATATATATATATATATATATATATATATATATATATATATATATATATATATATATATATACATACATATATATATATATATATATATATATATATATATATATATATATATATATATATATATATATATATATATATATATATGAGTCCGTCGATGAGGACCTACTAGAAAAGATAAACGAAGTGGCTACCAAACTGAATGTACCGCATGTAACAAGGAAGGATATAGCTGCCGTGCATAGGCTGCCAGCGAAGGCCGACAAAACGCCAGCTATTATCACTCGCTTTTTGAGGCAAGAGGACCGTGACACTTGGCTGGCAAACAGACATTTGCTGCAAAAAGAGAAAAGCTTGTTTATCTGCGAAAATATCACGCGGCTCTCCCGCACATTGCTAACCTCGACAAAAGAATGGGCAAAAAAGAATGGCTACGCATACGTTTGGCATGCTAACGGAAAAGTTCTGCTGCGGAAGCAGACCGGCGACCCCGCTTTCGTCATTCGCAGTGAGCAAGATTTTATCAACTTGCAGTAACGTGCTCTTGTAGCACCCACGATGTGGGCGTTCTTTGTGTTCTTTAGTGCAAGATGATGCACTCATGTTTTGACCTTCCTTGTGAACCTGCTTTCTTAAAAAAAGACACACTTTCTTTGTTTCATCTTAACGCTAGGAGCTTAAAAACTAAACTTGATGAGGTAGACTTATTCCTAAATGACCTTAACTATTCTTTTGACATTCTTTGTTTCACTGAAACGTGGTTTTCCTCTGATGATGAGTGTGCTTTTCTTGATGGTTACGACTGCATATCCGTATGTCGCGCTTTCAAACGTGGTGGTGGTAGTGCGATGTATATTCGCTCACACTTCAAGTACAATGCACTCACAGAATATAATATTATAAATGAAAACATTGAATGTGTCGTTGTACAACTTTATGACATCCTGCTAGGAGTGTTTTATCGCCCGCCATCTGGATCCTTGAACCATTTCTTGAACTGTATGGAAGAACTGTTTGAACTAAGTCTTGAGTTAAAACTACAGTGTGCTTTTGTTGGCGATTTTAATCTCAATGTTTCATCAGATACCTCCGGCTATTCGCGCCTACAAGAGCTGTTTGTGTCATACGCGTGCTGTAACTTAATAGATATGCCAACTAGGATTACTCCTACCTCTCAAAGTATTTTAGACCTTTGCATTACAAGCTTTCCGCCTGACGTTGTCAAATCGGGTGTATTGAAGTGCGATTTAAGTGACCATTTGCCAATCTACTGCATTTTACCTCACAAAAGGCCTAATTCAAATAAGCAACCAGTTTTTATCCGCCATTACTCTGAAAAAAATATCAGCAAATTCAAATATCTTCTCTCAAATCAAAGGTGGGACTCCATTTTAATGGAAACAGATGCAAATAAAGCGTACGAGGCTTTTCTTTCCTGCTTTATGGCTGCATACGAGAAGTGTTTCCCCCTCGAGCCATGGGTAAAACGAAAAAAGATAAGGAAGCCTTGGATCACTCATGAACTGCATATGAGAATCAAACAAAAAAACAGGTTGTTTGAAAAATTCCTGAATACCAAGCATGAAAATGACTTTACACTGTTTAAAAAAGCTCGAAACAAATTAAATGCAGATATTAGAAAATCAAGATTTGAATACTACATAACAAAGTTTGCAGACATTACGGGTAACTCACGGCTAATGTGGCAAACCGTGAGGGAGGTACTCTCGAAAAATTTCCAGCACAAAAAGGTTCCGTATCAAAACGACGCTATGACTGACAACGAAGTCGCAAATTTATTTAATGACCATTTCATTGCAGTCGGATCATGTGATGGGAATTCAGTTGATTCACCGTGCGAGCAGTTCATTGCATCAAACGCCGCAAACACATTGTTTTTAGCACCCACTGACGAACGTGAAGTGCTAGATATTATTCTGACACTAAAAAATGGCTGTGCTCCAGGAGCAGATGAAATTAAACCGAAACCTCTAAAGGCTGTAGGTGAAATAATCAGTTGTCCGCTCTCTCACATTTGCAACATTATTTTATCTACAGGCGTTTTTCCGCAGAAAATGAAACTGGCTAAAGTGACTGTTGTGCACAAGGGTGGCCCAGCGAACGAACTAACAAATTATAGGCCTATATCAGTACTACCAGTATTTGCAAAGGTAGCCGAACAGGTTATAAACAAAAGATTCGTCCGTTTTCTCACCGCGCAAAATATTATAGCCGATGAGCAATTTGGCTTTAGGAAAGATAGATCAGCCGAAACCGCACTCCTCGGGATAAAGGAAAAAATTCTAAACAACATTGAAGAAAAGGCACACACCCTGGGAATTTTCCTCGACTTCAGAAAGGCATTCGACTGTGTTCAGCACGATGTTCTAATAAGAAAGCTTCCACTTTACGGATTCCGTGGCGTGTCGTTGACCTTAATTGAGAGCTATTTAACGTCAAGAGAGCAATTTACTGTCATAAATGCTGCAACCTCACACGTAAAAACAATAAAATATGGTGTGCCTCAGGGATCTATTCTCGGACCTGTACTCTTTATTTTATACCTGAATGATATTGTGAATATACCAGGCAGCGAAAACCTAGTGTTGTACGCTGATGACACTAATGTCTTTTTCTCAGGTATTGACCCCTACGCGCTCGAAAGAAAGGCTAACTATTGGTTGACCGGCTTGAGTACATGGTTAAAACTAAACAAGATGCAATTAAATGCTAGTAAGACCAAATACATTCTCTTCAGAGCAAAAGGTGTAAAAGCTCCTGACAACCTAAACTTAAACTTTGAAAACACTCAGCTGAAACAGTGCTCGCAAATTCGTTTTCTAGGTGTTCTGTTTCAAGAAAATCTCTCTTGGAATTCGCATGTTGATCAGCTTCGAAGTGATCTTTGTCGGGCGGTTGGCATTTTAAACAAATTGAGATATCTCCCGGCGTCCATAAAGCGGCAAATATACTATTCATTAATACATTCCCGTTTAAGCTACTGTTCCCTTGTATGGTTAACGACGACTCAAACAAATCGAGATTCCCTCTTTGCAATTCAAAAGCGGGCGTTACGAGCTATTGGGAAAATACAGTTATTGCGCAGCTGCTGGCCCTTGTTTAGGTCTTATGGAATACTAGAAATAAGTAAACTGCACACATACAAATTATGTCTGGAAATATTACGCCAGTACAAACTAGACAAAATAACCTTCGAAACCACCTATCACACTAAACTTAGCACATACGAACTTAGGAAACAATGTATGGAAACACCTCGTGTACGCACTAATTACGGTTTTCAGAGGTTAGGATGGCAAATTCCTGACTTAATTATTCAATACCCTATTATTCTGGATACTGTACGCAGCACTCCCTCTATACGTAAATACAAAATGTTAATTAAAGCAATGCTCATAAATGAACCTTAAAGGTGAAAACTGAACGTATACCTATCACTAGTGTGTTTTGTAAATACTGCTATGGTCGAATTGTGCTTTGAAGTATGCTGTTTTGTTTTTCCGCCGAAAGCCTGTGTTTTTGTAAGGATGTCTTATGCATTGTGTAAAAAATATTGAATGTGTGTTCTATTATGTAATGCTCTTTCTTGATTTTTGTAGCCTGTGGTGCCGCCTGTCATCCGGGTGGCGTGGCCTCGTCAGGCAAAGTATGCCTTTTGCCACGTCACCCTGGACAACCTTTTCGTTGTCTTAAATAAATTCTGAATGAATGAATGAATATATATATGTTCGTCGACAACATGGTGTCGTTTTTCTAGTGGCTGATGCAGGCTAAATCTACGCGTACATTATGACGTTCTGGTGTGTTCCTGCTCCATAGTCCAAAACGCAGACGGAGTCGCATGACATGTGATATGTGTTCATGGAGCATGGTGACCAAACACCTAGCTAGCTGCCTTGCCATGATGAGTAATGCAATGCACGCTCAAGAAGCAGGACTACAGTAAGTCCCGTCAACCGTTAATAGTCACTCCTGCTTGCTCCATTTGCGATCGAATAAAACAGAAGTGCTTATTCTTCATAGCCATAACCGAGATTTTTAGTGCGCTTCATGATAAATCTAAAAACAGCATTGGGAAATGTTAATCTGCGGTAGATGTTTACAAACAACGCAGTCTGGCTTTATCGCCTTTATTTCTATCCATGATTGTAGAAACTGTTAGACAACTTTTCCATGCTCTCGCAAGTAATAAACATAACAAAAGACATAAAATTATTTGTGGGAAGGCGGAAATGTTGGCATAAGCTTGCATGAACTAGCCTACTAGTCTGTGTAAAGGCAGGGGAAGGAAGGAATGTGAAAGTGCTTAACTATGTAGCAATTGCCGGTATAAGAGTCCTAAAGCACACTACAGACATATGTCGCGGTAGAATTATATAATAACAACGGCACCTGTCTGTAAAAAAGTGGCCTCAGGGATATTTCGTAAATCAGTATACGAGTTACGAAAACGGAAACACTTGCGTGTATCGCTTAATTATTATCGGGTAATTAAACTTGACTTTTCGAGCGTTATTGGTATTGAATCTTGACCGCAACAGCGTAACCCCGTAGGCGTGCTTGAGAACTGAAGTTAATGACAAAATAGCAATATGGCTGGAGGCGTCTACTTCCACGGCATGTACGAAACATATGCCTGTTGTAACGACTTTACAGTCTGTCTTCGAGAAATATCCAGACAATTGTTCGTAACTAAGCGTCTCTCTTTGTTAATCTTGAGCGAGCCATATTTTGGTTCAGTTTGCAGCGATCACCGCACTGCTGCAGTTTGGGACATTTGATGCGCATGGCGTCTGGTCCTGCTATTTCTGGCCACACATCTGCCCCAAGCACTGCGTGAGGAGTGAAGGCTCCTGCTTACGACTGCAGTTTGGTTCCAATAAATGACGCCAAAGTGCCGGATTGCGGCTCCGGGCTTAAGTTCGAGAACAGCAAGGGTCGTGCCCACCTGGACTGATTGTAGGCTAGCGTGAGAAACACCTGACTGAGCTGTAACTCATGGCAGCAACTTGTACTCGGGCTTCATTTTTTTGTGGTTGCAAGACGGTTCCTCCAAGTTACAAAACGTCTCAGATTTACGAAGCTGTTTTCGTAAATATGTTTACGAAGCTGAATTGTTCGTGAGGACGGGCTTCAGAAAGTCGACACAAACCAATGGTATTGATCACTAACAAAACTTGCAATGAGTCCGGTCGGAGACTCGTACAAATTGATCGCCTGCGTAACACAGACAGAGCTAAAACGTTTCAGGCTCGCAGCACGAGTCCGAAAATGCACATTCTTCCTTATTTAGACGCGCGACAATGATTCTGTGTAACGTTCTTTAACCGCGCCCATTCCTTTGCATGCGAGTGAAAACTGTAATACTGCATACACGCAGGGCCAAAGGTCATTCGTGATCGACTACGAGAACAATCGCTTCCTGAAGGATGGCGTGCCGATACAGATTGTGTCCGGGTCCATTCATTCATTCCGTTCACTTCCCCAGCAGTGGGACGACCGCCTGGCAACAATGAGAGCTGCTGGACTCAACGCGATACAAACGTTAGTATGCTTTTTTCGTTATTTGTACGGCCTTTACCGTGGACCGATACTATACAGCTGTTTTGTCCACGATTCATTCCTTTGTTCTCCTTCCACTCACCACAGAAAATCGTATTTCCTTGTGATACAATATAAAAATGCAGCTACTTCGAAATGACATTTACGTAGATGAGAAGCAGTAGTCCCGCCCAATGCAGCACGCAGCCCCACCTAGAAATAAACCCGATGACTTTCCCTTAATTTTCTTTCCGCATTAGCAAAATAAGGAAAACAATTAGCGTATATGTAATAAAATCGAGAGGAAGCTAAACAGTAGAGGGCGAAGTCGAAGTGATCACTTATCTAAGCAATTTGAATAGGCGTCCTTACTTAAAGCTCTGTCCATCATGTGACACATATGGTAGGTGTTTGAAAAGTGATACATTTAAAAAAGGTAAACACGCCAAGTATTGTCGGCCTGTCGCCTGGAATGTATGGGTAGTTGGTTTTCTCTCATGACGTTCTGTCATGACTTTCTCTCGATGTATCGCGTAGACTTGAAGTCGACCTTGAAGGAGCGACTCTGGGGGACGGGAATAAGGACACATAATTGTGAGCAGAGCTAAGCATAAAGAAGAGAAACCTCTGTAGCTCCAAGAGACGATGGCTTGTCGGCTTGCAATTTGTGCATGTGTTCTCTTAAAATGTCACGTGTCAAAGTCAAGCTACCAGTCATGATGTCCTTGGTGCCTAAGTGCATCTAATTTTGACGCCATTGCCAAAAGAACTGAGAAATAGTCATTACAAGAACATAACCACCTTTATATTTAACTTTCGCGCGGGATGATACGATACACGGTATGTTAAGTGCGTTGCATATCGGCGTTTGCATTGCTGCAAAAATGAAACAGAAAAGCTACAGAAAGTCAGATGAATGTACTACCAGAGAAACATGAATGTGGGTGGGGCCCATAAACAAAGCGGAAAAATTAAATCACGAGAGGACATCACCGGCACCATGAATTTTTTATAAGGGTGTCCAAATAATGACGTACGTTTTCTTATAGAAACAAACAAATACAAACACACGGTTCAAAAGAACGAGCAGATGGGCTAGTTTGTTTATTGCACTGGCTAGTTGGTATTGCATGCGCTGTGGCTGACAGCCTTTGATCGATAAAGCGAAAATGCTATCCCAAAACACGGGTCAGCCTGCTAGGGAGTTCGTTGGGGCATTTGTGATAAACAGTAGAACCAAAAGTTGTGTGAGCTGCCCGTCTGTTTCTTTGTCAAAAATACAATTCCCGTTCCTTTCATGGTAGCGGCCGGTGAGATATAGTTTCGCTGGAATGTGATGTATGTTGCGTTTTTATTTCTTTGGTTATTCTGCTTCTTGTAGTAAGATGGTATATATGTATTGACGATGTGAAATATATGTTGTTAGTAGCGCCGTGTTCTCGTCTTCTCTATCGTCTTGCGGTTCCCGTTAGCGCTATACATGACGTAACACTATAACACGGGCAAGTCTGACTTCGAATATAAAATAGAACGTTGCGCATTTACAGATTTCTGAAGGAAGTTAAAGAAGAAGGTTTGACGGTTCCTTTATGCTATGCGAAACTTTCTTTATATATCCCTTAAATTCATGTAACGTCGTTCATAACAAAAAGTCTGCTCAATTGAACACCTGATATGTGACAAGCATAAACAGATCACACCTCGTGCTATCGTGGAGAGAGCAGTAGTGAACTAGATCAACATCACGGGACGAGATGAAGCCGAACTTTCTAGATAACCGGAGAGTTTGGTTTGTTAGGTAAACCAAATTTAGACTGACGGTGTCACTCAGAAAAAGGGCTGCACTAAGTTAGCATACGTGACTTCAGTGACGCAAACACGATGTACAAAGAAAACAAACAATTTTCTATAACTTAAGCTAACCTCATATGGGGCAGTCTTAATTAGTTTACGTGTACTTACCACGCCAATCGAATTGCCCGTTCCATGTCGCGTATCATTGACCGGTGCCTCCTATCAGCAACAACGCCTGCCTCAACATAATCATTCGAATTCAGAGTTTCAAGGAATTGCTTTATATTTTCGGCAGTGCACGCTTAGCAACGGAGCGCAGAACCGGTCTACCCGAACCTTCACCATTTGGATTCTTGAGAAGGATTAATTGTTCGGCTAGTCGTCGTTCTTGCATTGTTGGAAGGAAATTAGCGCGAGCAAAAGGCAGCACACGCCGGAAGAGAAGACCAAGACAAGGGATTGTTACAACTTAGTCGTAAGTATAGCACTCGTCTTCGTCTTCCCTTCCACTGTGTGGCGTCTTTTGTTCGCGCTAGTTACACTGCAACATTTGGTTCCTTAAGCGTCGTGATGCCATATATCCTTCCATTAACGAGCATGCCAGAATTTCAGATATGACACTTTCTTAATTGAGTACAAGTTTAATGTCAAACACCATCAGGGTCGTATATTGAAGTATTGAGTATTCACAAGCATCTTTCTTTATTTATGCATATTACTGACTGTAATTTCTCACCATTATATTGAACGAGGCGCTGCTAAGGTATTCGAAAGGGTAACGAGAGATACCTTAGTTAACTTATAGCGTTAGCGAAACGTGAAGTGTAAGCAAGCATGCGCAGGCCAGTCAAGTACTGCTTGCTTCTTATCTTTTACTCAACTGCCTGAAAGCAGTTGTACGTGAACGTCAATAGTTGTCACTTCAGCCTCACTCAACGTTTTTGTTTCAACGCAACCTGCAGAAGTGACGTTAGGACTCAATAATTCTGTTGACGCTGTCCTTCGCACACCGCGTCCTCTAAGCTTTCCACGTCTTGAAAGCGGTGTAGTAAGTAATCTAAGATACGTATGTAACCAAAATAGCCTGAGTATCACAAGGGGTATCACTAGACCAAGCTGAGAGCCTCTATCTTGCATGCGATGCAGCTACGTCGAGTGGAGCAGCCACGAACCGGAGGAGGGCCACTTCAACTTTGAAGGACAACAGGACATCGTTCGCTTCCTAAGGCTGGCGCAGAAGCATGACCTGCTCGTCCTGCTTAGGCCTGGACCTTACATAGATTCCGAGAGGGACATGGTGCGCATTTGTCTTGGGCACGTTTGCTCTTTCTTACAGTCGATTGCGCGTTCATTTTGATGCCGTGTCTTGGGAATGTAAAAAGATGTTGCGGGTGGGTAGGATAGAATTGCTGGTGTAAAGGAAAAATTTCCATAGCTGAAAAATTCCGAAGTTGAATGGCGTTTCTCGCATGAGGCGCATAACAGCCAGCTGCCTAATGTATAGAGCAAAACTCACTACGCATAGAGCTTAAAGAAGAAACCACGTGAGACGAACGTGTTCGTACATTGTGATCATAGCTGTAGCTTGTCAGCGGTTCAGCTTATTTGTCTAATAGTTAAAACAGGAACAACACACATCGTAATATTGCCTTACAAAGTTAGGGCGCTGTTCCTTGCAAGATATACGCTGGTGTTCACAGCAGCCAAGCGCCAAAATTACATCCCAAATGCGTTGCGCGTGCCTTATGACAGCACGATGGCACTTGTGATGAGCAAAATCAACCGAGGGGTTCGGCTCTGGCAGTGCCCTCTTAGGCTCTGGTCATAATTCTTGTTCTAATGTTCGACGCAAAGGAGCAAAAAAAAGAAGACTAAGAAACAAGACTTCACTTGTGATTATTTTAGCTCAGAGATGCTTTATGTGCTTTTCCCAGACAAGCACGTGTCAATACTCGTTTCTCTACGCTATATTATATTCAAGACCCGAGCGAGAGAAACAAAAGACGTTGCAGTTGATGTGGGCTGGATGCCCGTATTCGTTGCTGACATGATATGCAAGCAAGTTTTTCATCGAGTCAAAAATATTTTAAAAAGTAGGCACTAAAAGCCTGACAGTCAGTGATGGCGTTGTGACATAGTTTAGCCAAGCAGTAAGAGCCAGAGTCTGCACGAAATCCATTTGCAAATAATTCCAGTCACCGCGTATAGAAAGAAGACGTTCTTCCCAGAGGGAAGCGAGCAGAAGGGGCCTGAAATCACTCAGGACTATACTCGGCGCTTCTCAATATGCTTGTTCCCATAGTTCGCACGCATGCCCTAGCTTTAGCACGTTATCGAGCATACGGTGTGCTCTATTCTGCAGTGCAGCGCGGTCGAGACCAGGAGAAATGCTTGCGTTGCCCAGCTGGCTGCATTCTCTTCAAGGCTCTATGCTTGTCTTGAGCACGAAAGTTTGCGTGCCTGCTCTTTCTTTTTTGTCTCCGAATAAATTCGGTGCAGCTTCGTGCTTTCCCAATGCAGGGCCTGTACGGAAGAAATCTACGTGTTTATTTTTAAAGTGATTTTTGTGTAAATTGGGTGTTTGTAGATAAGGTTTATCAAATATTAGCAATATGTCGAACAATTTAATGTGCA
Source organism: Dermacentor albipictus (assembly GCF_038994185.2). Classification (NCBI taxonomy): domain Eukaryota; kingdom Metazoa; phylum Arthropoda; class Arachnida; order Ixodida; family Ixodidae; genus Dermacentor; species Dermacentor albipictus. Next base: position 25,294,847 of record NC_091823.1, read on the forward strand.
GCTACCTAAGCGGGTGTTCAAGAATTTATTCGTACTTGCGAAGTTCTTGGCCGACTCTTTTTCAAAGCCGAAATAGTTCTCGTCCTGATGTAATCTCCTTTGCTTAATTTTTCCTTTCTTCAGGGCGGCCTTCCGTACTGGTTGCTGTCAACGAACCGTTCCATAGGGCTGCGAACCAGTGACCCGCGTAAGAAAAAACTAGATGATATTTATTGACCTTTTCTTGTCACTGCTTACGACGAACATCCCTTATATTCAAGCGGAAGTGAATATTATGAAGTTGCAAAAAGAAAATATGCTTATCACGAGGTGGCATCAAAAAGTGTCGAGTCTAGCTCTGTTTTCGAGAAACTAATTTATTTATGTACATTCAAATATTGTCTCCTTCGAAATAGTACCCTTGATCACCAATAAAACACTTCCATTGTTCTCGCCTCGTTCCTTATATGTCCTGGAAGTCTTCTTTCCTGTACAAGTTGAGCGCTTTCTGCGATTTGCGCTTCACTTCAGCAGTCCTTTCAAATAGGCGATATTTAAGCTGGGTTTTTGATTTTGCAAAGAAAACGATGTTAGCCGAAAAAAAAATTCTGGTGTGTGGAGTGCGTGTGGAAGATACATCGTGTTTTGTAAGGCCAGAAACTCGATTGTCCGCGGAGCTCGGTGACAATGTGCACTGTCGTCGTGCAGCATCCACATTCTCGTGCATCACAGATCTGGCTGTTTTAGCCGAGCGACCTTCTTCGGACGCGCTAAAACGTGGCTGTAAAATTCGCTGTTGACGCTCTCGCTAACCAGGACGAATTGAAGATGACAAACGTTGCGGCTGTTCGAAAAAGACGATGATCACGCATTTTGTTGGGCTACGAACTTGCCTAGTCATCTCTTTTTTTCTTCAGCCGTGCAGGTGTTGCGCTTTCCATTTGCGTATGCTGTTGCTTTGTCTCAGCATCCTAGCTGCACACCCAGGTTTCGTCTTCGGTGATGATCTTCGATGTGAAAGACGGGCAATTCGGCAGATTTGGTTCCGGCCGACTTTTATTCTCCTCCCACAACTAAATACCCAGCTCAAAGCTTGCCGCTTTGACAGGGTTGGTGTAATCAAGCGCGAATCGCATAATGTGCTCGGCTCGTACAAGGAAGAACACCTACATGACATTCGCAAAATGGCAGGTACATCGTGAGCGCTGTATTGCAGCGCGAGGGGACTATTTCGAAGACGACTGAGTTTGAATGTACAAAAATAAACTTCTTTCTTCAATATAAGCACAGTTTAAAAACTTATTGGTTCCGCCTTGCAATATGCCTTGCACAAGGCCAAAGTGAACAAACCGGAACGCACTGGAATGCTGTTCAGTTTCTTAATGCTTATGAATGGTGTTTGCTGTGTGTCTATATTTCCCCGCAATGTTCCTTTGTTGGGACATCAGTCCTACGGAATAATGCTTTGCTAAAGCAGTCGCAGATTTCTTTCTCAATTATTTTGTGAATACCGTGCTCAGAAGACAGAAAAGTGTGAGACAATTCTATTTTTGCTTGCGGGGTTTGACTACTTCGTTGTCCTGATTTGTAACTCTATCTGATCCTTCAGAGGTTGCTGAATGTCCTAGACCTTCATCTTCCCACATGAATATGGTCGAAGAAAAATACCAGCCTCCGCTGCTAACGCAATAGAAGCTTGAACCGACCTGAACCCTTATTTTTTTTAAGGTATTTAGCTTCAAAGTGCTTACAGCATGATTACATGATGCGCATGTAGGAAATTACAGATGCAAACGAAAGCAATGCGGTGTCAATTCGACTCGCCCCTTGTCGCGTCTACATGAACACGTTCCCGGTCACAAATGAAGTGCCGTCCAGCCTCTCAACCAAAGGGAAAGGTCAATATAGCACTGCCTAATTGCCGCTTTTATCGATAAGCGTTGATCTCAGTCGTGCTCGCGTAATAAAACGAATCTTGCAGGCGGCTTTGTTCACGACATTTACATGGACGCCAGCAAGCAAATTCCGACCTAACATAAAACTCAACCACTCAGGTATACATAAGCACTTGATAACAAGGCACTAAAGACAGGCACATCCAACACACAAAATGAGTTCCAACACACAAAAACATCCAACATCCACGTACAACGCACAAAAACGTTAAATGTGTTCTTTATACAACCTATTGAGGTATTATAAAACACGTCCTTACGGGATGCGCACTGAAGAGGCTTGCAACTAATTCAACAAAACTTGTTCGCATGGTTAGGCTTAGTGCAGGCATTACCCTTCTGATCTGGACGTGCTACTCGGCTTATCCAAAGCAAACCTTCAATTTTTGCAGATTACATCGCTTATGTACATCGCTACTTTTCTAAGCTCCTCCCGCTCATTCAGCCACTGCTATATGTCAACGGAGGACCTGTCATTGCTATTCAGGTGAGTATACCTGCAGAGTGAGGCGATCACTTGATATATGTGGACACTTCCTACTGATTTCATAGGCGACTCACCATCAATTTATGAAAATTCTTCGTTTCGGCTGTCATTGATGCCTTGTGGCATCAGGGAGAGCACTGGAAAGCAGAAATACACAGTCCTATTAATACAGAGAGAACGCGTCATAGTAAAACCACATTTTACTAAACCAGTTAGACTGAACAAAAACTTTACTGTCAATAAAAATATCACCGCAGAGCTTTGCTTAGCTAAGCAGAGTGATTGAGCAAATAATTAGGCCCCAACAAATTAGATGAACGTAGAATACTACGGTTAAATCAGTGTTGGCGAAATTAATTTGCAAGCGTGTAATCTCACCATTGATTCTGCGCTTCGTTAGCCCTTGAATATTATATGGCACACTATATTGCTGCTGCACCAAAGTCCGTTCGCGGGAAAAAAGTAGGCTGCAAACTTTAACGCTTTATTGCAGTTCGCAAAAAAAAAACGCCGTTTGTCAAGGCGCGTCTCTAGCTATCGCGAAGAGCTAGGATATCAGCATGAATGCCTCAGAATAGGGTAGGTCTCTAGCGCGTAGCATTATCAATATCGCTGGTGCTTAACGGCCCCATCAAGCTCAACAGAACGTGCAGTACTTTGGCCATTAAAGAAGTAGGAGTTGAATGGGAACCATCAGTTACTGAGACTTTGCGCAGGTTTACTATGAAAATGTATAATCTACGTGTTCGAAGTAACTCTCGTGGCAAGAAAATGTGTTAGGATGAGAACAAGTAGCCCAGCGTCGGCGAATGGCGACTCAGTACCGGTACGCTTTCTTGGTACTAAAAAAATTCCCGTAATATAGCCTGTTAAGGAGTGCACCTCGTAGTGTTTGAAAAACAATACGTACATGGACTACTGCAGGCGCAGCAAGAGTAGAAGAGACTTGATAGCAAATATGGCTAAACCAATTTGATAGTCTTCTGTAATGTTCCTTCTCATGATCAGGGCCCTTTGTTTGTAATTGGCCTACATAAACGTGCCCTTGCACAGATTTTAGAGACTGAGTGTCAATTGCGAATTCTCGTTCTCTTGCTAGGATATTCAGTATTATCTTTATTTCCCGTATAATAACCTTGAACCCTACTCTTACTTTGTCGGCTAAGATCCTCATTCATTTCTTTCATGTAATCTCAATAATTTCTGAGCGGACAATATCATCATTAAATCGCGTGCTGTTGAAATATTCGTCATTGATACTCACATTTCATCGTTTCAGTCTAACAACTTCAATACATATAAGCATACCGTGAACACCATTGTAGAGGTCTCGGCTCCTTGCCTTACCTTGATAAGTGCGCTTCCGCATTTCTTGTGAAGAATTAGGTAGCTGTGGAATCTCTAAATATTTGCTAAGATATCCACGTACTCTTCCAGTACTCCTTGATTAGTAAATGCCCCCGTGACTGCCGCTATTGCTACTGAATCGAATGCCTTTTCGCAATCAAAAAAATACGTAAAGTACTATTGCCGGATAATCAACGCTTCATTGATGGCAAACTTGCCACAGAAAGGCGACAGGAGACAGACGCTCGACTAGACCGCGAGTAACAGGGAAAAAAATGGTCGCCACTCAACCACTTACTACTGCAAGAATTCATTCCCATGTTAGCTCTTTTCTTTAGTACTTTAGAGTGCGACCTCTAACGTGTTGTGGCAAGGTCTCTTACAGCTACAGCAGAAATTAAAGGTACTAACTCTCCTTGGCAGTGCTGACCAATGGTTGTAGCAGGAAACCGGAAGGAAATGGCTTTCATGTTGTCAAGTTGTAGTGATGATGAACAAAGACGCAGCGTAAAAAACTACGAGTCAGGAATTTAACCCTTTATTGGGTGAACTTGCGCTCACCCAGCAAAGCGGCGAGAAGGATCATCGATCATCGAAATTTGACCTGCGGCTTAAGCGCGTTGGCTATTTATAGACGACTTGTCGAAGGCTCAAGAGTAATCGCTGGCGCTCGCGTGTCTGCCAGAATTTACAAGATATACAACAGACAGAATCGTCGACAACAGTTGTAAATGTTTCAATACATGCAGGCGCGTCTTGCTTCGAGCAATAAGATTAAAAACTGTAAGCAGGTGATAAACGGCCACGGCAAGAAAAAGTGCGAGTGTCATTATTAGTAGCTTACTAGGCACTGTCTAACGACATATATGTGATCAGTGATATACTAGAAAAAATCGAACATAAACTTCTAAAATGCCTTTATGGTCTTACATATTACTTTATATCGCGAGGAACGGCAAAGTAAGCTATCATAACTTCACTGGCACCCTCTAAAGGCACACTAATTCAAGGAAGCACGAAAATTTTCCGAAGTGATTGGGCCGGCTCTGGAAATGAATGCTTCAGAACACGAAACATATTAGCGGAATGAAAATGCAAATGGAAAACGAAAGGACATGGGTCTTTCCCATGCATCTTGTTTTTTTTTTATTTCACCTAATACGTATCAAAATAATTATGACCAACTACAACGTTTAATGTTATAGAATGAAAGTCTACGATTACACATATTGAATTTTTTTAAATTTATGTTTCCTTATGTCGGTGCTGGCTGTCGCTAATCTAGATGTGGTCATCAAACGCTTTACGGGTTTCAGCTTACAATTTTCTCCACGCAATGCCCAGGTGGAAAACGAATACGGCAGTTATGCAGCATGTGATTACGTGTACACTGCGTATCTGCGAGGCATGATTCGCCTTTACTTGGGCAACGACGTCGTCCTCTACACGACAGACGGCGACGCTGATGGTTACCTGAAATGCGGAAAGATTGATGGCGTCTACACAACGGTGGACTTTGGCACAGGTAAATGTGCCTATAAGTAGACCCTAGCAAGACAGAAGTTCAGATGAAGATGGAAACTTAAAATGACGAGGAGTAGTCGAACAAAGAATGTCACTCTAGGCCAACTTTTCGACAAAGTGAATTGTCTTCGCCAGGGCGCCTTGACGTAGACTAGTCCAATTGTCTAATCACTGGCTTACAGCGAAATTCCTTGTTAGACGGCTCCTCCTCATTATAAGTAGACCCCACAGTTTACAAAGGAAGACGTGGTTTGGGGAACGAAGCGAGACGGTTAGGTGAAGAATGCGAAGTATGCTAAAATATTTTAGCGTGACAGTGACGTCACTCCAGAACCTACCTGTTTACAGTGCGGCAACACTTCAACGCCCTCTTGCACGAATATGTCATTATTTTTTAGTCTGCAGTAAAACATGGATGGTATATTCACTCGCCTGACCCTGCAAACAAAATGATACGTTACCGTTGTTCGCCCAGCTTGCCCACGTATGAGCTACAGCTGTTGCGGAGACGTGCGTTGATTTTGCCATCCGTCTGCAACTAAGACTAAATACTAAACGACAAAGAAGGCAAACATATAATGTTCTCTATTGAACAATGCAGAACAAAAAATGCAATCTATTTGCGAAATTTGAGGAATAACAAACCTCAGTGAGCGAATAATCTCATATTAAAGTGGTTATAACAAAAATGCATGTCTCTATATGTGTATACATTGTGCGTCAATGTTCTGCGCGCTAACAGGCATTGCTCACCGCGTCGTCGCAGGGAATGACATCGCTAAGGCGTTCGCTGTGCAGCGGCGGCACCAGGAACGGGGACCACTGGTGAACTCGGAGTACTACACAGGCTGGATGGACCACTGGGCTGAGCCACACTCGGTCGTGAGCACGAGCGCTTTCGTTAGCCAGCTGGACAAGATGCTCAGCATGAACGCCTCCGTCAATATGCAAGTCCCTGCTACTATTGATTTAAGGCATCGTGAAGAAATCGTCTCGCGATGACTGCATCGACATTAGTTCGATTAGCATTGACGCAATGCAGCGGCACACCGTATTGCCACCGCCGAAACACGTCATGTATGAGGCGTGTACTGCAGACTGGCTCCTCTCTCGCGCTTCACTCGGGACACGCTGCGCCATCTAGCGCCGCCGCCGCGAAGTCGGCGAGTGGCGCTTATCTGGATAAACATTCAAACAAGATTGTCGGAATACAAATGACGCGGTTTCGATTCCGCATAGCACCGGAGACGTTTTAAAATGTTTCTTTGTCACTGAAAAGTGGCGCAGTCCCAGCGGTACATACTCAGTGATCAACGTAGGCGTGAAATAGGTTCATTGAAGAGCGGCACATACCCACTGGCATGTTGTACCCACTGACCCAAGTCGGCGTTAAAGACGATGACTGAAGAGCAACACACAACGAATGGCACGTACCAAGTGACTCAAGTTGGCATGAAAAAGGCTACATATAATTATACGAGGTGATATCAAACGTTTTGAGGCTGACTCGGTTCAGAAGGAAGTAATTAATTAATTTTATTTGTTTCTTTAGTTTTGAACAATACAAGGCATTTTCTGTGGGTCATGACAAAAGGAGGTGATTAACATCGTGGCGAAGGTTGGTCACTGAAACGCTCTGACCTTTGAAAACAGTACAGCGCTCCCAGCGTTACTGTCAATTTGCGAATACGTTCTGGCCGCCTTCTTTCCGGAAGTAGTCGAGAACCCTATTGCTATTCAATGTTAATTAAGAAAGCGTGCCGAAATGGCAACGTGTGAGTAGGTTTTCTTTTTACAATTTTGGGAAGAGAGCGAAATAAGCAAGAGCCTAATCTGATGATTAGGGCATTAACCATGTTGTTTCCGGCGAGAAACTCGCGTGTGCGGAGTCATGTGTAACGGGATGTCATTGCCATCGCGTAGCATCGAGCATGTCGTGCGCCCCGGATCGGCTATGTTACTGCGATAGCAGTTATATGGACGCTCCAAGTGCATTCCTACCGTCGGCGTCGCCGTGAGGTTCCGTATAAAGCCAAAGCACGATAAATACCCGCTGTGGTTGCTCAGTGCCTATGGTGTCCGGCTGCCGAGCACAAGGTCGCGGGATCGAATCCCGGCCATGGCGGCCGCATTTCGATGGGGGCGAAATGCGAAAACACCTCTGTACTTAGGTTTAGGTGCACGTTAAAGAACCCCAGGTGGTCGAAATTTCCGGAGTCCTCCACTACGGCGTGCCTCGTAATCAGAAAGTGGTTTTGGCACGTAAAACCCCATAATTTTTTTTTAAAGCACGACAATATCGTCGCCGCGCGCCGTATGCTGTATGTGTGGGTGAAAGCTTGAGAGGGTGAGACGGCGATCGCGGCTCAATCTCGCGAACGAAAGGGAGGAAAGTAGGGAGGAAGCGCGGCGTCTTCCGTCGCGCGCAAGACTCCGGGGGGAGGGTAGGGAGGGGGGGGGGTTCTACTCGGGGCGACCCGGGCGGCCGCATGCACCTGCCCGGGCCGCTGTATCTTGCAAGCCATCTGCGATGGGGACAGAATCCGCCACGAGCTGTCTTTTCGCGGCTTAGTTCGCATTGATCCGACACACAGCAAAAGGTCAATTTGCTAGCTGGTGCTTACGCGCTATCTCACTCCACCGTTTCGACAGCTATAGTTTCCGTGGTCATCGAGTTAGACGTGTTCATATTTGTTTGTGCGCGCGTGACACCATACTTGTTAGTTTAGTTAGCATGCCTATGTTTACAAGTTTATACGGTCGATAAAACTACTATCGTGACTTCGTATAACTGTTCACTAATTTGCCATCGCAATCGATGCTTCGCCTTTCGGGCAAAACTGCGACTTTTTTTCGAATGGCTTCCCTTAGATGCCCTGAAACTTGACAGTAAAATTTGCTGTTCGTTGCCCGACCATTGGAGATGAATTCCTGATGTACGATACCACGCATGTCGAAAAACACGATGAGCATTCAATTTGTCGAGCTGCAGATATTCCTAGCATATTGTGGATCATGTAGAAGTTGGGCTTTTTCACAACGATGAGGGTTCTTCGTCTCAGGGTCTGTACCAGTGCACCTAAGTTTTGTCACGAGTGATAATCCTCGATCTGAAAGCCGGGTGATTCGTCGGATTTGGCTCACTCTTATTTCGATTTCTTCCTAAAATTAGAAAGCCAATTGGAATATCGCCAGTTTAACACGATTGCATAAATCAAGCTCAAATCGCAGAAGGGTGCTTGGCTCGTTCCGGAAAGAAGACATTCAGGACATATTCGCAAGGTGCAAGAAATACTGGAAGCGCTGTATTGCTGCGGAAGGTGTCTATTTCAAAGGTGAGAGTGCTTGAATGCACATAGATGAATTTCGCTCTCGAAAACAGTGCCAGTTCGGAGGTATTTGATACCACCTTGTACATACCGCAAGCTGGCTGAAGTTCCCAGTCAATACTAATCACATTACTAAGCTTTTGACTGAGTAACTTGAAGACTGATTGATTGATTCGTCTTATTTCAACAGGTACGTCTTCCATGGCGGCACGTCATTTGGGTACAAGTCTGGTGGTAAGGACCTAAGTTTGAAATCGCTGTTCCGGAATTTCCGTGTGCAAGGTTAGGTTAAGGGTGCCCTTGCCCACGGTCGAGTGTGCGGTGGCGTAACAGTCAGCACGGGTTATGAGTAGTTGGCGCCATTGACGATAGCGTTTGTAGGAACTACATAAGGTCCGCGTTCCTTAGAAATAAACAAAAATGATTAAATATACCGCAGTTGTAAATTGCAGTAAGACCATATTTATGAAGCATGATGATGATGATGATGATGATGATGATGATTTACTGCCATCATTTTTGAAACGAGGCGGTGACAAAGAGTCATGTAGCCTGCTTGACTTAACCAGGTATGCTATACATGTTTTTCATCCTAACATTTCGGTATACATCTCCTTTATCTATATTTTCTTTTTCAAAACTTCTCTATCTACCATGTACCGCTACCTATGCCAGTACATGATCCGGTCGTATCAATCTCTTCCCTGCTTTCTTTTTATCAATACTTTAAACGACTCTTGGTTATCTCGACTACTAACCACTTGATGCTTCCGTCCACTTAAATCAAAGCGCATATGGAAGGCGTACGTTGGGGTAATCCTTTCGCATTCCATTAGGATGTGCTCAGTGGCCTCCAGATTTTTTCTGCAGCATAAACATGCCTCATATAATTACGAATACTTGCTGCGGTATGTTTTTGTCCTTAGGCAACCAACTCGAGCCTCAAGTAGCAAGACACTTCTCTCCGTGTAATCGTACAAATTTTCCTTTCTAATTTCTTTTTTTTCTCATTCTTGTAAATCTCCATGGTCTTTTCATTTCCATTCATTGCATCGAATTCGCTGTCTTTGTTTCTGTAACTTTCTTTCTGATCTCTCCTGGTTGTCTGTCTCCCCTTTAAATTACTCTCTGCTTGGCTGCCAACTTTCTTGACCTCTTCCTCCATTCGGTGTCCGCGCTTTTTAGGTACAGATACTTGTGCACTTTAGCCGCCCATTTTTTTTTTTTTATCCATGTTGCTGAGTCTTTCTCTAACGGTAATTTTACTCTGCGCTTCTCTGACTTCAAACGAGTCCCAACCGATGTCTCATTGAACTGCCTTATTTGTGATTTCGCCGTGGGCTCCCAAAGCCAACCGGCACACCGATCTTTGGTCAACTTCCAACCCCGACAGGATGTCCGATATTATGCAGAGAATGTCATTTGCGAATGATGATGAGCGCTGGTACCATGATACCTTTCCAGATCCCGCGCACCACTTCATATTTATTTCGGCCCCAAAGTGCCATATAGTATTTCATTATTGGTGCATTATGCTTCCCTTTTATTTTTAGGTTATATTGGTGCGTGCTTGAGTTTTTCTTCGTTTATGTATACGCCAAGATGTTTATATTGCTTGACTATGGGTATGACTTGCTGTTCTATCGACACCACGTAGTTACTCATCTCTTCATTAAAGATCATAATTCTCGATTTCTCTGCGCTAAAATTAAAGCCTAGATTTGTCGTTGCGTTGCCACACATATTGGCCAGTGTCTGTAAATCTCTTGCATCCTCCGCTAGTAGCACTATGTCTTCCGCATACATCAGTGCGGGGACATTCTCTTTCACCATTTGTCCATTACGCGTGTATGATAAATTAAATCCTAATTGACTGTTTTCCAGTTGTCTTTCTATGCCATTAACACAAATCATGAAGAACAGTGGAGATAGAGGGCGCGTTTTCTGCAGTTCTCGGTGAATTTCCACCACTTCATTACAATATCAGCCTTCCCATACAGTTTTTACTCGGTTTTCTCTATATATCTCCCTCTGCAGCTCCACGAAACCGCTATCTATGTCTTCGTGTTTGTGAATATCCCATAACAACTACCTGTCTGCGCTGTCGTGGGCTCCCTGAATATCTAGAAATACCATCTATAAAGGTACATTCTGAGCTACTGATATCTCTATGCGCTGAGTTAGAACAAAAATACTAACTTCAAAGCGTCTGCCTGGTCTGAACCCATTGTGTAGTTCTCCCACAATATCGTTTGTTTCCAGCCACTTTGACATTTCTGATTTTATTGCTTGTATTTCCATTCCATATTGCACCGACCTAACTGTAACTGGCCTGTACGAGCTCGCGTCCTATATCCTTATCACGTTTGCCTTCTTTCCGATTTGCCAATCTTGCTTTTACGCCATTCAACTGGAATTTTCTTCGCCTTAATCACTTGTTTGATGGCGCTTGTCAACAGCGCCTTGCTCTTTGGACCGAAGTTCTTGATTAGCTACACTGAGATTTTGTCGGGTCCTGCGGCGGTGTTATTAGGGCCATTTTTTTTCTCCTTTTATCCAGTAAAAGCTTTCTAGGGTAAATTTCGATCTCTCAGGCTTCTCTGTTGATGCTGTTTGGGTCTGAACTAGGCTTTCTTTTGTGCCGAAGTTAGCCCTACCCATGTCAACCTCAGCCTCAGCAGGGAGGCGCCCACCCTCTGGTGCGCCGCCACCTTTCGCCGCCTTCCAGCTTCTCTGTGGCGGCCCCCTTTTCCTGCACATCGGTGCTCCCGCTAGTCCAATGTCCACGGTTCCTGTCTCTAATTGTACAGATATTGCCTGCCAAGTGGCTCAGTGCTTCGGATCTATAGTGTAAAAGCAATCTGTAATTATAAGCGCCTTTACACGCTGCCTTATTTTTTTAATTACCTGCTATTCAATTTCTAGTCCAATGTACCTTTATATTATACGGACTAAATATGTCGGTGAGCCTCTTGAAAGCCACGAGTTTATTGATATTTGCATATACTTGCAGCCAACGTGGATGACCACTTCCATCCGAATCCCACCAGCTACGACTTTGACGCGCCGATCACTGAGGCCGGTGATACGACGGACAAATTCCACGCCATACGGAAAACCATCGCGAAGGTACATGTGCAGGTCGCAAACATGGATCACTACAGGATATGCACCCCGTTTGTCTAGCATTGTACAGAAGAACGGGTTACCATTATCTGGGTAGTAATACATCGCAATTTTTGCAGGGCACCGCTGCCTAAGAGGGTCAGATAGGCTTCACTAAGCGTTCGGGGGTTGAAGCTGCGGGCTTCGGTATGTGGACGGAGGGCAAGGGCGAAGAAGTAGACGTAGCATCTCAGCGTGGATCGTATACAAACAGCAGATTTGACTGTTTAACGGAAACGAAATGAGGGAGACAGCTGAAATGCGAGACGGAAAGCGAAGCTGAACCTGGCCAGAACACAGCACGCGCCTAAATGGATCGAGAAGAGCCGTCAAGAGATACGCACATAGGAGGCTACGCTGAAGAACGAATGATCTAATGTTTCATTGCAACGCCGAAATGACTTGTTTGCTTCAAGTGAAAAGACTATAACTAGCCCACCTTCTTCCTTCCATTCGGCCCCGTGGATTATTTTTCAACGCACATCGATGGATGGATGGATGGAGGTATTTTATGCAGTACCCATTTGGATGAAGTAATTCAATTCCATCCAGTCACTTCCGTGCACATAAAAATAACGGCCGTTCTTTCTTTCTTGCAAAGCAGTACGAGAGTGGCGCAACCCATATCACAATGGCTACGAATTAGGAGACAAAGTCTGTTAGACGACGAATTCTACATGACGCAATGCTTAATCTTCCTATTAGAAGTTCGAAAAGAAAGAAACAGAGGTATGCTTACTTATAATGTAGCATAGTGATCGTGAACGCTAAAGGTTGTGGTAAAAGGTACTTGTGCCCGCACATACCTCGAAAGACGTAACGCCTGTGTGATTAAGTGTGTTGTTCAAAAGCGGGCGAACAAGGGAGACTAAGCCTGGAGCCAATGTCTCAACAATGAGATAAAGAGACAAGTCCACTTCTCGAAACATTCGCTCCAATATGCGTCTTCCCTTGTTCGCCCGCTGTTGATCATTTCAACTATCCATCATCCTGTGAACGCCTTTTCTGTGTCGTAAGATACGCAAAAAGTGCATTCACTATGGTTCGAGTACAATTCATGGAATGAACAGTTGAGCCTAAAGTAGGATGGTACCAATGAACACGAAATACAAAAAGGCCATAAAGGAAACGCACTTGACAAGTTTCACTCATACACAGTATTCATCATACGCAGTACCTTCCGTTGCCACCGGGACCCGTTCCAAAGCCTAAACCGAAAATGGCTCTTGGACCATTCAAGCTTAGACGGGTGAGCTTCCTTAATTGTTTATGAGCTATAATGTGTTCAGTGGTAACCTTTTGTTGCGATGCCAATAGGGCGGACACCCCAGGCGAATTCCCGCCGTCGTCATCGGTGTCGGCGTCGCTGTGAGGTTCCGCATAACATCCATGTGCGATAAGGTCGCAGCCGCGCGCCGTATGTTACAGGTGGGAGGGAAAGCATGTGAGAGCGAGCTGAGAAGGACGGTGGCTTTGTGCGCCAGCGATTTCTCGGGCACGCGAGTGGGGAAGGCGGGCAGGGGGTGCGCCAACTATTCGCGCGCGCAAGATGGGGGAGCGGGGAGATGTGCGCGTGCAAGAAGCTCGACGCACTTGTCTATAGACACGCTCCTGAGGGCCAGAGCAGCTACTAAAGCTCGAGCCGACAACTAGGCTGAGATAAGTTAATGGAAACCGTAAATGCAATCGCGCAAGCTCCCATACAGCCGATTTCGTTCCACGTGTCGTCTTCAGGTATTGCCAGCGCAGTGCCGAGCACGTGGCTCACGCGTTCTAGAGAAGTGCGTCGATGTCTGTGCTCCGGAGGCGGCAGCGCATGGTGCGGCCGTGAGCGTCCTATCTAGGAGGCAATCTGAATCTGAATTCGAAGTGTAGCCTAGCCGAGATAACTGACGGCTCCGTGTGCGCTGTGTTCTCGCGCACCTAGTTCGAGTTGAAGCGAGAGGCAGCACGAAGGAGAATTCGCTCGCCGCTGCTGCCGCTCTTCATCGCGCTAGCATTCCGACAGCGACTGTTTGCGGTCATCGAGTGAAATGTGTTCATGTTCGCCGGTGGGCACGTGACACCGTGCTTGTTAATTTAGTTAGTAAGCTAATGTTTGCAGCAGTTCGTACGGCTGATAAAGCTACAACCTTAATTACTTTGTATAGCTATCAAGTAGTTTGCTAACGCAATCAAATAATTTGCTAACGCCAACAATGCTTGCGTTTCGGGCGAAACAGTGACTTTTTGCTTCAGTACTTAAATTTTTATAAGGGCATTTTTTTTTTGCAGCTGTTCGGTCTGAGTGAGCTTCGAGAGATGCTTTCAAGAGCCATGAAAACGTCAGAACGTCCCCTGACGTTCGAGGAGATCAGGCAGGTAAGGAAAGGCCAAGCGGACTAATTCATCCGTTCACCTATAATCTACGTCCCTTTCATATTAACAAAAAAATATTACAAAAAAAAAAGTCGAGGAGCCGGCACCGCCTGAAAGTTGTACCGGCTGCTTCCTGTCGCAGAAAAGCTTAAATGACCGCGAATGCAGGTAATATATGATGATGATTCATAGGCATCCCCTTTGAAACGGGGTGGTGAGAAATAGTAACCTAGCCTGCATGATTTAATCAGGCATGCTATACATGTCTTTCATACTAGCATATTTGTATACATCTCCTTTATATCTTTTTCCCCCTCAGAACTTCTATATCTACCTTGTACCGCGCTACCTATGCCGGTACATGATCAGCTCGTATTAATCTCTTGCCTACTTTTTTTCCCCACCAACACTCTAAACGTCTCTTGTTTATCTCAAGTGCTCTGCGTTAATAGAAATAGCAGTAGACTTGCTTCCATTTTGTCTCGTTTAGCTCACACGTGTACGAGCTGAGTGCAGCTAGAGCGAGGGAGCCGCTGGTGTCTTTCGCAATGCTTCCAAAGGTTTCGCAATGCGGTTAGTGTTTAATGCGATTTGATTTCAATGTCGCTTCACCGTAAGTTTTCACTATGCAGCATCATGCGTAGTATTCAGAAGGATGAAAAATAGGTTAGTTTTCGCTGATCATGACTTATAGTTGCTTTCAATAAAAATGACTATGATCTGACTATGATGTGATGTGACTACGACTACCGGAATGCAGAAACAACCACGTACTTCTACTCTGATTTTCGTTAAAATAGCGCATATGCGCGAAATTGATACATTTAAATGCAGCATCTAGTATCGCCTACAGCGAAGTTTCGGGATGATTCGTTCAGTTATTACCGCGCTATTACGAAGTGCAATAACCATGCATTTCACTCTTTGTGCTGTTTCAAGCAATGCTGAATTAGGAAAAATTGATCTGTTGCATGAGAACACGGGCAGGGATAGTAACCACCCTTTCTTCTCGCACCGCTTTTTTTTTTCAGCATTTCTAGCGTCAGCATCATGGCACTACAGGGCTCAAGGTCTAAGCTGCTCCAGTAGCGTGACAATGACATCGGCGGGCTCTGCTTCTCTTCTAATGATTCCTCGTCACGCTACATGCATATCTAATGGGCGGGTGCTCTGAGCCTGGTTTGGAACTTCTTTCCCGCCGCGGAACCAAGAAAGCGATAAACATTTTTAGAGGGGACAGTTTATGCTACAAACGGTAGCTCGTTTAAGGAGAAAGAAATAAAAGCAACTTTGTCGTTGTTGGAGCTTTGTATCTAAAACATCCTACCTTCCTCGCAGAGCCAAGCGCTGGTGCTGTACGACACGTTCGTGTCGTTCCTGCCGCGCAACCCTGGAGCACTCAGGGTGCCTGGACTTCGGGACCGAGGATACATCTACGTAGACGACGTACGTGCACACGCCACGATTTTTCAGCCAACGTGCTGATCTTGTAAAAGCCACAGCTTTTTCAAAGCTTTTACAGCCGCACAAAGGTGCTGCTTTTACAAGCCCTTCAAGAACCAAAGAAACAAAAAATGCACAAGCATGTTCGAAATGAACCGTTGTAAGTAACAGCCATGCACACCACAGCGTAGACAGCATTTGATTTTTGAAGGGTGACTGAGTTCCACCCGCGGCTGGAGCAGTTCTTTTTCTTGCGGTGTAGCAATGGTTTTGAAGTACTCTAAAGAAGCAACGGTTTAGTAGCGCAAAAATAAACTCAATAATAAATGTGGGGGCATGCTACTTTTGTGAGGAGGCTGATGTTTTTAAGCCATCTTGTTTAACTGAGCCTTGTCTTGGTGGAGACCGTACATAGGAGCGCCAACTTTCTGTTAACCATGCGGCCATATAGAGGTGTAACGTCATTGATGCCTTCACGTCCATCACTTAGGGGCACGAGCGACTGACTTGATCTTGCGGTGTGGAAGAGCAAATAGTGAGAAAGTAGAAATTGACATAACAAGACAACTAGCTGGAAAGCAGCCACTACCGGCTGTCAAAACACTACATGCGCTTCCTCCTCCACTACATGTCTGGCTGTTGCGGATTACTTTTGCCGCGCTGCAGTTGTGGCTGTAATGGCTCTTGCGTCGGTCGTCGTAGTTTCATATTGCGTTGAAGATGCAGGAATCGCACAGTGGGATAATGAACATATAAGCTTCAATGCGCTTATTAATGTGAGAGCTTTAGATTATGCGAAAGAGAGGAGGTAATAGACAGCTTTTTTTAAATGCCACTCTGTAAGGCGTTTTCGCAATGGCATAACCAGTGTAATGTGCCGTGTACGAGATAAAACCTATCCACTTATCTTCAATCTACATTAATCGATGCTACTTATTTGTTCTCCGTTTGCAGCTGTACCAAGGCGTTATTTCTCGCATGGACAACGTCTCCGACGTCATGGTGTCGGTGACCAAAGGCCAGAGATTGTCGTTGCTGGTCGAAAGCCAAGGAAGAAATGCCTACGGAGACCTTAACGACGCAAAAGTGGGTTTATAACTGTATGCGGACCTCACTGCAAATTAGTGCATGTCCTTGTTCCGACTTAGCAGATCTTAGCAACTTCTGGATATGTCTTTTTTTAGCGTTTACAGCGTCACGAATTTATAGTTTATAATTTATACAATGTTCCAGGGAATCATTTCGGATGTCACTCTTTCCGGAATCGTGCTCACTCACTGGAACATCACTCCCATCGACGAACGGAAGTCACTGTCTGGAAACCTTGCGGTCACTTCGCAGAGGAGCCGCCACATATGCGGCGACGCTGGTTTTGGAGCATATGAGGCGAGGTTTCCCTTGACGTTGCCTTCGCCGCTGGACACATTCCTAAGGCTGGACAACTGGAAGAAGGCAAGCATTTGTTTAGTAAGGAAAAAAAAAAGGGGGGGGGGTATTATGATTTTCTTGTGATTCGTCTTCGTTCCTGTCTTTCAATTTTTTTTGTGTGTGATGGAGTAAACTGGGCTTCTCTTGGTGCTTCCTTGAGGGCATATGGCAGGGCGAGAACACAATCACGATGAAAGACAGGCACGCGTCACAGGCGCTGCGACGTGCGTCGTTGTCTTTCATCGTGGTGGCGTTGTTGCGCTATCATTACCTCCTTTTTGATTGAAGTCTGAAAGACAAGAAAATCAGTTCGTGTAATTTGACGCGCGTCCTAGAATAGCTTTTCAGTGTGTTTTATGTACACTACGAACCAAGCCAATTCGTGAAGCAGCTGCATCGCCGCTTAGGCTCGGTGCTTATGTCGACGGCATATCGTCGACATAAGGTACCCTGAGGCATGTACTACAAGGCATGTTTGTTGCGTTTTAGACATTTTATAGGGATATTGACACATTATTTCTGACTATTCATTTTTTTGTTAAATGAATCTCCTAGACGCTTAAAGCATAAAAAATATCATGACAAGCCTCAGGACGCCGTTAATAATTTAATATAACAGCTTTCAAGCAGCAAGTTTCGGTTTAGTTTCCAGGAGGATACTGTGTCGTGACGTCACAACACAGTATCCATCCGCCTTGCGGAAGAAGCCGCGAAGAGTCAAGACCTCTTTGCTTGCTTCTAATCGCGGAGGTTACGGCCCCCGCCCCCAAGGCCTGTGTGCCGGGGACGGGGAATAGGGGTCTCCGGCGGTACAATAAAGTTGCCATCATCATCATCATCATCACCATCATCATCATCATCATCATCATGGAAACTAAACCGGAACTTGCTGCTGAAAAGCTGTTATATTAAATTATTACCGGCGTTCTGCATGAGGGATGTCACGATATTTTTCTAGGGTTCAGACTGCTAGGACTTTAATTTAACGCAAGTAATAAACACTAGAAAATATCATGTCAGTATCCCTAGCTCCCATTCCGAGCTGAGTGTGAAACTTGCATCTGCATTTCTTTGTTGTTCAACTTGCAGTTCTCATTCTTGACGCAGGGTGCAGCCTTCTTGAACGGGTTCAACCTTGGCCGCTACTGGACGCCCATGGGTCCTCAGAAGACCCTGTACGTGCCGTCCATGCTATTCAAATCTGAAAACATTCTCAACATTATCGAACTCGAGCAAGCGCCATGCTTGGACCAGTCCACTGCCGAATTCGTCGACACGCCAGAACTCAACGCAACTGTGCCTCTTTCTGCGCATGCTGCATTAGAAAGAGACGCAAATAAATAAGTTCCAACCGTGTACGGGCCATCGGACTCTACGTTATGTCACGCTGCAACTGGTCTTGGTATTATCAGGGTCCTTCAATACCATTGAAGGACCCCGGTATTAAGCAGGCAGGCTACAAAGGCCGACTTCAGAATGAAATTGATGCGTAAGTTTCTGATGCACCGCTGAGTATACATATACAACAACTCACACCACGCAATACACATCACAACCACTTCCTCGTAATCAAAGTGAAAACAACCACTTCTTTGCAATCAAAAGGAAACAAAAAGGAAACTGAAGACTCAGTTTCATCGCTCATTCGATGAATCAAAACGCGTAAAAAGGCGATACAGGAAAGCATCTAACATAAAAGAAAAAAAAAGCTTAATTGGCTCACTTACAAAATACAGAATATACTATAGCGTCTTTCCATTTATTTGCCTACTCAGCGCCGGTACATTTCACTATCTATCGAGTGTTTGTCCTTCTTACTTTCTGTGAAGAACGAGAATAAAAGGGGGTTAACCGACGGGCCCGATTTTTATTAATCATATCATAAGAAGCCAACAAACAAAGACCTCAAGGACAACACAAGGGAAATTACATGTATTTACTAAATGAAATAAACAAATGATAAATTATTGGAATTTAAAGTGGATGAAAAAACAACTTGCCGCAGGTGGGGAACGATCCCACGTCCTCGCATTACGCGTGCGATGCTCTACCAATTGAGCTACCGCGGCGCCGTCTCTCCATCCACTTTCTGGGGTATTTATTTATTTATTTATTTATTTATTTATTTATTTATTTATTCAAAATACCCCCAAAGGCCCTCATTACGACGGTATGGCACACGTATTAACGGTGATATTTTTCAGATCCTGCATGCATGCGTTGACTATAAGAAAATTTTATCTATATTTAAAAGAATTTCTTGCGGCTTCAGCGCACCCGAAAATGATCATAGGAAATGAAAAGTGATTTCCTAGCATCTCGTAGAAAGAAGGGAGATTGTGGAAGTACGGGGGAAGGTTGCATAGGGGGGTGGTATCACCTCCGCCACCGGGAAATTTCGGGCATGGTCGCACCGTATGATAAGCTTACTGCCGATTTTAACTGCAGACGAGCTATTTCAGTTTTTTTTTTACTTTATGATTTTGCTCGTCGATGACGATATTTATTTATTTATTCCTCAAATGCCCCTGGAGAGGGGTTTTACATGAGGGGTGGGCTGCTTCAAAGGAAAATGCGTTCGATGGCAGTCCTGAATGCAGTCACACTGGAGTGGTCCGCTGCTTCTTCAGGCAGATCATTCCAGTCTCTCGCTGTACGTGGAAAAAACGAATGAAGATGGGATGATGTGCGCGCATGCGGGGGGTACACTGACTTTGAATGATTAGTCCGGGATGAATGGCGGTGAGCTGGTGATATGACGCTGTTACCAATCGGAGCATGATAAAACTTGTGATATAGAATGAGCCTGGACACTTGACGTCTCGCTTGTAGTCTAGGAAGATTCGCATTAGATTTTAGTGCTGTGACACTTGTATAAGAAGAATAGTCATGGAAAATGAATCGGGCTGCGCGGTTTTGGACAGATTCAAGCATGTTAGAAAGATTAGCATGATGAGGGTCCCAAATTGAGCATGCGTATTCAAGTTTGGGCCTTACCACAGATTTGTAGGCAAGAGTTTTTACTGGAGGAGGGGCAAATTTCAGATTTCGCCGGAGGAAGCCTAAGCTGCGGTTAGCCTCGTTAGTTATTTTAGCAATGTGAGAGGACCATGAAAGATCTTGAGTTAAGATAAGCCCCAAGTATTTATAACAGGTCACAGATGATATTATTGAATTACCTAAGAGATATGAGGGTGCTACATAAGAGTGCCGACGATTGAAAGAGATTAATGAGGTTTTATTTACATTTAATGACATTAACCATGTCTTACACCATTTTTCAACCGTTTGTAAGTCATGCTGCAGGGCAAGGATATCTGTGATATTGTTAATGGGTCGGTAAATAACACAGTCGTCCGCAAATAGGCGTATGTTAGAAGATATGTCATTAGGAAGGTCATTAATGTAGATTAAAAAGAGGAGGGGGCCAAGAACAGAACCTTGAGGAACCCCAGAAAGTACAGGAGACAGCGGGGATGAAAAGTTATTTGCAAAAACGAACTGTTGTCGGCCGGTCAGAAAGCTGCGCAACCAATTATAAATTAAGGGATTGAGATTCAGGGCTGAAAGTTTCAAGAAAAGACGGTTGTGGGGTACCTTATCAAAAGCTTTCTCGAAGTCTAAAAACAATGAGTCTACGGGTACATTAAGGTCTAATTGGGAACTGATATCATTTATAAAGAGCGCAAGTTGAGTATCGCAAGATAAATTCTTAAGAAATCCGTGCTGACTAGGATGAAAAAAGTTGTTAGAAATTAGAAATCTCATGATGTGGGAAAAGATTACATGCTCCATCAGTTTGGAACAAACGCTGGTAATGGAAATAGGCCGGTAGTCAAGACATGACGTTGAAGAAGCTTTTTTGGGGACTGGAATGATCTTACCTGTCTTCCAGTCCTGCGGCACCACTCCAGACGAGAGTGACTGTTGAAAAATGTGTGATAAGATGACACTAGTGACATATTTTGTATTCTTAAGCACTTTCGTGTTAATTCCGTCAATGCCAGCCGAAGAAGTTAGCTTCAAAGATTCTATTAGTCTGAAAATGCCATGAGGTTCAAACGTGATGGCAGGCATGGGAGGATATTGAGGATTAGGGAAATAAGGAAGATTGCCTTCAGCTTCTTTTGTAAAAACTGTACAGAATGTTGAATTAAGTGTTGTTGCAAGTTCGGTATCAGGTATAGGGACGCCATTTTGGTCAAGTATATTTATCGATTTCTTTGGGCATGGATTGACAACCTTCCAGAATTGACGAGGGTTATTACGTAGCATATCAGGAAGTGAGGTTGAAAAGAATGATCGCTTAGTTTTGTTAGCTTGTGACTGAAATATTTTGTCAATGCAGCGGTACTTTTCCCATGCGCGCGACATGTTAGATTGCTTGGCGATACGATAAAGCCTTTTCTTTCTATTGTTCAGGCGTTTTAATGTGTTATTAAACCAAGGGGATGAGGGCCGTTCAGTTACAGTGATGGTAGGAATATGGGCTTTCGTTAGTTCTTGCATTGTGGATTTAAACATTAACCAGTTATCTTCAACGGAACGACAAGTGAACGTTTCAAGAAATGAGTAACTGAACTGAGTTAACTTTTCATTGAACGCGACATAATCCCCTCTGTCGTAGAGTGTTATTATCTTTCTTATTTTGATATGTTATATGTTATATGGGATATGTTATATGAAATTGATAAGTAGCGTGAATTACAGCATGATCACTATGCCCGGGCAAAAATGTTATCTCAGAAAAGTTGTCAGGATGCGTGGTAAACAAGAGGTCGAGCAAACTGGACAATTGATTTATATGCCTTGTTGAATTGAAGATGAGCTGAGATAAGCCAAACGTAAGACATGTGTCAACAAATTCACTTTCTGCATTGCGCTTCGATAATGTTTGTGCTATGTCAGACCATACTATTGCTGGAAAGTTGAAATCGCAGAACAGAATGATTGGCGCGTTAGGAAAAGAATGTGCCAGAGTGCAAAGTGCCTCATGGAAGCATGCAATGAAGCTTGAATCGGCATCAGGAGGACGGTAGCAAGATCCGAATATTAAGGGTGGGTGTGAATTTTTAGTGCACAGAAACAGTATTTCCAATGGAGATGAGATATCAATTTTGAAACAATGAAGGTTGCGGTTAGTGGCTATTAACACTCCTCCTCCTCGCTTCACATCACGATCGCAACGGAAAATATCGAAGTCGGTTAAGGCAATCTGAATTTCGGTGTTATCAATGGTTGTGTTTAGCCAAGTTTCAGTTAGAATAAGAACGTTGCTATCTGTGGTGGAAATAAGGTTAGAAACAGAGTCGAGTTTAGGCAGAAGGCTTCTAATGTTGGTATATAAAATCGAAAGAAGGCATTTTTTTTGTTGTTCACCAGGATTATTTTTTAGCTATGATGGTCGTTGGATTACTTTGTCCGTAGAATGATCATATACATAGGTGGAGCTGTCCATTATTAACTTGTTGTGACGAAGCTTATAATGTTTGCCTTGAGGTCTTGCAAATGCAACAAGTTTTTTGCGTGCGAGCCGCGTGTTTGGTGAGTAGTCTGGCGATACACTGAAATCGGTATCTTTCAGTTTACCCAAGTTTGCTAGAATGCGCTCTTTAACTTTGAAGTGCGCGAACTTGGCAATTATAGGTCTTGTTTTGTTTACGTCAAAAGACCCAATCCTGTGAGCGCGCTCAA
The DNA here is from genome assembly GCF_038994185.2 of Dermacentor albipictus. Taxonomy (NCBI): domain Eukaryota; kingdom Metazoa; phylum Arthropoda; class Arachnida; order Ixodida; family Ixodidae; genus Dermacentor; species Dermacentor albipictus. The sequence continues at coordinate 25,317,556 of NC_091823.1, forward strand.
TGTCAACTGGCTGCAAATCAACGTTGAGCTTCGTTTTGCAGAGTTCAATCACCAAACCCTCGGCTTTGTTCCAAGTTTCATCCGGGTTGTCGGTACCTCAAGGACTGTGTATGTACTGTGACGCAACGCGACGTCTCGTTCAGGGCTTCATCCGGCAGTCAAACTTTCTTCGTGGCATTGGGGCGTGTTTGGCGCGTGAACCACGCACAGCCGACGCCGTAGCGCACACGTGCATGTTCTGACGCAGTAAGATGAGTCCACACAAGGGAAGTGTTAAGTTACAGGGGCTCCACGTCGTGCAAAAGTCAGACAAGGAAAAAAACCCGTGGAGACGTCAAGTGAGCTTGCTGGCTCGTTATTCACCCATCATCTGCACGAGACTACGAACGTGTGTTGATATGCCTCTCCCTCTCAGCTACATTCGGCTTCGGCGTCATGTGAAACAAATTCCCGAGCTGTGATTGCGTTGAACGGATGACTAACATTCAGAGGATTCTAGGAGGTAAGATATCTTCTCGGTTGTAGCGGCGGTCTCCGAATGAGACATCAAAGGAAATTTGGCGCTGACATAATTCGCCTTGTTCAAGTTTGATCAATTCTGTCGAAATTATACGATATGTCTACAGAAAATTTACACCAAGGATGTCATTCAATGCGCTTTTCTAATAAAACGACCTGCTACAAGTGTAAAAGTGTACACTGTTTCACTCGAAATAATGACTTAACTAATAAATAAATGGACAATAGCGTGAAGATGATGAATTTGTTTAATGCCCAGAGCAGAAAGCAAATCGGAAAGTGACAATTCAAGTGCACGCATATGCAATAACGTCGATGGCGCAAAATAAATAAAAAGATGTGATTGAGCAGCTCTGAATGAGCAACTATAATAGTCATTGCTATATTGCGCTACACAACATTTTAATACTTGGACTCCAATGTAAACGGAACCGCAGCCTAAAACAAATATTTTGAGGTAATAAAAACTATAGTGTATACTTGCCCCCTCCCTCCCCCAAAGACAGAAGAAGAAGAAAAAAGACATGTAGGAATTTACAGCTGTTCTAAAAACGCCGCATTAGAACATTCACTTAAACTGAAACATTAATTTGCTAACGAAAAGCAACCACGAACACAAAGACGAAATAATCGGCGGACCCTTTGCCACTTAATAACACCTAATAAATGGATAATATACTCTTGCGCTCGAAAAAGGTTATCCGTAGTGCCTAAGCCCAACCGACAACGTCACATATTTCGAACGCATGGCGTACGCGGACGGTTGACTTCATAGATCCGTCGGCATCAACAGAGAATGGCAAGCAGCGCCTCCTAACAATAAATTTTTTTCTTCACTATACTTTGGGAGGCTTAAAGGTGCTGGGGGCAAGTGCGGGGGGTGGGGGGGGGGGCGCAGTTACCCGGGTCGCCGCTGGACTTAAGGTATTTACTCTCTCAGCTTATCATACGGAAGCGCTGGGGCATTGATTGCGACAGTGCCAGGTGAGATATAATTAGGCTCATAGTTTACACAGCATTAAACGCCGTATGAGGGAAACACAGTACAGTGCAGTATTATGTGAAGACATCTCTCCGTCTTTACGCTCAAGTCTCTGTTGCTTATGGCGAAGAGCGGCACTGCTTTCGTCCTTGATGCCCGCACGCGAGCTATGTCGACAGGGGAGACCTACTAGTTCCCTGCAGCTCGAAGGGCTCACGGCAGCATGGCCACGCAGTCATTGGTGTCTTCCGCCGTTGACCTATACTGCTCGCCTTCTCTTCCCTTCGATATCTTCGTCGAAATCCTAAGGGCTGTTCTGGTCATTTCTCCTGACTTCTTACTTTCTACTGTGTAGGAATGATTTCTACGGACGGAAGCGACCACGTTGGAACTCTACGAGACCCGCATAAACCGACTGGGTGTTCATTTAACTCCTGCAATTTCATTTTGTTTCAAGCACCTTATACAAAGGGGCTGCAGATGAGTGATGGGAGCCTTACCTTGCGCCTCGACGGCTGTTCACGCAGCAGGCACAGGGTGACTATGCTAATGTTGGAAGTTGAGATAGTTGGTTACTGGCACAATGAAACGTGGTTACAGCAGAAGCCAAGACGAAGACATAGGCTCGAACTGCGCCATGCCCGTTCCTCTAGAGTCTTCGTCCTCTCTAGTACAGTAACCCAGGTTTCCTAATGACAGGTTGGATAGGTCGCAGTGAGGGCTACTACTAAATCAGCTTTGTTCTTCTAATTATTTTCACAACTGACTGCCAATAAAGTCAGTCAATAAATATACCGCTTGTGTACCCTGTTTTCGGCATGGATAAGGTAGCCGCAACGCCATATGCACTAAAATGTGCTCGCGGAAATTAAATTAGCTGAAGTGAACAAGTTTCAGGGCCAGCCCTTTCTTGCGGACATAATGTACAATCTCCCCCTAACTTTCAGTGCGCTTTTATGATCCAAAGTAAGATGGCTTTATTTATTTATAAAGCCGCTTTGAAAGGTTTTATTGTGATATGTAGCCGTAAATGGCGCGACAATTTCCGGAGTTTACGGTGACGGAATGGCGACCGGGCGGAACGCGAATTGTCACATAACTCACTTTAAAATGCACGGACCTAAGTCATCAGGGCGGCCACAGAGAATTTAAACCCGAACCCTGTGAGTCGGAACAGGTATAGTAATACTTTGACCATTGAACAGCGTCACCAACATAGCTAGCGCCACAAATAGTACGGTTTTATACGTCATGTAGCGAAGCTGGCGGCAGGGCCGTGTTGAATCTAACGCTCAATAACAGCGAAATAAGACTTTGCAAAAGTTGCAACCGAATGCGCTCTCATAGGACCACGCAGAAATTTTATTTCTGTTGAGTTATTACAGTATGTCCCTGGAGCTGCCATCTGGACCGCACGCCAACGAGGCTTCCAAAGTGCATCGAGCATTATGCGTTCGCTGGTCTCCTCACGCTCCTTTGTTCACTCAAACTGGTTTTGGCACGACGGTCGACAGTGTAAGACCTTCCACTGTCATCTACTCTTTATAAAAACGTTAGCTGGCGAGAAGCAATTCGTACACTAAGCGATAGTTCGCTTCACTCTCGACCTACGCCATGAAGCCCGCGCGAAACCTTTGATCTTAAGGTTAGAATTGCAAAACACTCAATTTGGCTTCAAAATTGAGTTCGTCTAACGGCTTAGAAGAAATGTGGTGCCCAAAACTTCAACCGAGCCTTGTTGGGGTCTCCGTTTTAATCGGTGCACTGCCACTCCAAGACTTGAGAGGCACCTGCGTGAGCGCGCACGCATCCGATCCGATTGCGGCGCTCGAGATCTGCTTGCGACCTGGCACCTTCCCAGAAAGCAGGGCGACATATCATGTGAACCGAATGCGTGGCCGCCATCTCGGCACTTTTTCCGTAGCACAGCTTTTCCTAGATAGCGGATAGATCGCTCGAAATTCCGAAGTAAATGGCTGCCTCGACTTTGTCTCTTTTCAATCTAGAGACACTTAGTACTAAAATTGTTAAAGTTTTCCTCGGCTTTTGTATTTCCATCCATATGAAAAATTCAGGACTCGAAATTCTGACAGGAATTTTTCCCAGCGCCAAGAGTTTCGTGCCGGGCGCCGTTGGAACAGGCGCTTGTCGCTGCTAGTCTGAAAGTGGGCCCTTCATTGCGACGCGCCGTTACAGCAGAAAGAAGCGTTGTCAGTGCATACGTCCGTTGATTTGTCCGAAGTTTGTCCCCTGGGAAGACGCGGCTGTCTGGACGGTGGCCGACGACGCCAGCCCGAATAATCCAGCGCACATTGCCCGCAGGCACGACGCACTTGCTTGGCAGGAGCGCCACGGCGAGGATTGACTGCCTCTTTGGCCCACGACGGCCCGGCGATTTGAAGCTCACCCACACCATGCACGACACGGCGCCGCGAGGATAAGTAAGCAATTCGTTAGGGAGTATCTGCCGCGAAACCTGGTGTTCTCGATGCACTTGAAGGGCACCAGCCCATGTTACGACGCCATCTATATAATTGCTTTCAACTCCAGGAAGCTATGTTCGCCATCCCTAGAACAGCTCAACTGAAAGCAATTCTCGAAGTTGACCTCGAAAAGACTTTTGACGAAATCTGTCATCACAGTGCGTTAGAGGAACTTGAAGAAACGAACTGTGGAACCAGGCTATTTAATTACGTCCGTTGTTTGCTTCAAGGCCGCACATACTTTCCCAGCTCGGGCGACGCCGAATTCTCAAACTAAGGCCAACCCGAACACGGCATTCCACAGGGCTCCGTAGTGTCTTTCAACCTCGCCATGTGTGATGTACATCAAGCACTGGTCACCATCCCAGATTTATACTGCACTATGTACCGGGTGTTTCAGCGAACACATTAAAAAATTCTTAAAGGTTGCCCTTGGTAGATAGCACAATTCTCGTTCATGAGCTGGTCTATACTCGAAGCGGCGAAAACTACTTGCAGAAAAAGATTGAAATGCATAATCGATTAGGTAACAAAAATCAACTAATTACCTTTTCAACTAATTACCTTATGGACCATATTGCAAGTTACAAAACCTAGCCGTGGAGTTCGCAAGGCCTTGGAACGAATTCTCAGGAGGACACCAGTTTCGAAGGTAGTAATTGCAACAAGTTTTACCAACTTCATATAGAACTAAAAGCACTCATAATGCATACTTAAGTACTGATAGTGATAGTTTTTCTAATTGTATTGTTTTTTATCCTGTTATGCTGTTACCAAGTGTAGTTGTTACTAATAAGATATAAACACGTTTCGACGTTACTCTTACTTCTCAGCTGTGCTACTGTTGCTTCAAACATTGTATACCATCACAAGCGTCTTCAGCAGCAGATCCCGAGACAGTATTCGACTGTGGGACCTCCTTATGTATACCACACACGTTATATTTCTGTATTGTATCAACAAATAAAATTCTGAAATTTTGAAAACCTGAAACACAGGTACTTCTTGTGGAGAAGCGGCCCGTAGAGTTCAGAGAGACACATTTCCGACCCCAGCCCCATGTACCTTCTTCGGGCTTTAACAGAGGGCCACCCTCTCGGCATGCACTGCGGTGAGCGCCCGAACACCTATCATACCCTATACCCAATTATTATAACATATTATTATAGATTATTATAATATGATTGAACAGCATCCGGCTTTATTTTTTCTATGTCCTAAAGCACAATAGTTATCAATTGCTGGTTAGCACGCGATTCTTTTACTGGAACAGCTCCAGTCGGAAGGAGGCTCACGCAAAGTAATGGAGAATGGTTCAAATTGCGGCTTGCAAAGCGTCGTTGGCGAGGGCACGATCCGCGAGTGTAGTAGTGCCTACATTTAATTGATGTGGCGTTGTAGCTGCATTGGCTGCTCGTTTTAAATTGCGAGAACCAGTGCACCACAGCTCCGAGAGGGTCGGCGCGGTGCTCATGCAAAGGAGGCGATGTCAGCTCAGCAGCACAGACACGTTTTCCCACGCAGCAGCGGAAAAGGGAAAGAAATAAGAAAAAAGAAAACGTCAGACGGGAACACGCATCTTGGGCTCTCAAATATCAACCACGGCGCGCAGGAAGTTCCTGACTCAGAGATGCCAGGTCAGCTCCGTCCTGCCTTCCTTGCTATATTTCACTCTCTTTCGTCTATTCCTCTCTCCTCGCAGTCGTACAGGAGAACGGGGTAATAAATAATCTGGTCGTCAATCCCTCCGTGTTTGGCTGGTCGTCACTTTTCGTCGGCCTGGCCAAGAGAGATGAAGTATTCGAAGCAGCTAATCCTTAGAATGTGAAGCAAGCAGTAGAGTCGGAGGCTTCGCTGTCGCGTAGTGGCCAGGGTGTGTTCCTTCGTTTAGCGTGCTTGGTCGAGTGGGTCGTCCGTCAGCGAAGCGCTTCATCTATCGCATCGCATCAACCCAGATAACAAGGAACGCATGTGGGTTCGTTACTCGTTGTGTTTTCTCGAAACAAAATCAAGGCGAGTTGCGGTCGAACGCCTATGGAAGTGTGTCTCATCCGCACATTAACAAACTGGCATAGTGCAGGCAGCTATGGGTGAGTGTAGTTTCCCGCACGTATCGCTGGACTATACAGGGTCAATTTCGCTCTCTAAAAGCGCGCTATGGTCTGAACGCGGCGATTTGGTTTGGTTTAGTCTCTCTCTACTATTGGAGCGTACCAACCGACTCATGGAAGTAATTTATAGAATGCCGGATCTCGGTGAATGGTGTTGTAAACATTGCACAAAATTGTAAAACCTGAGCTAATGCTTTGCACTTGAATGCGAAACCACTGCGCGTGCTGTTGATATTGACAGATGCCGCGTATTTCTTTTTCCTTTCTTTTGCGACTGTTTGCCAAAGAGCAACATTAATAATTTACTACTTTCCGTGAGAGCTCACGTTCTCCTGAAAAATTTCGCTTACGACAAACCCTCCTGAATTCAGAAATGCATGTTACCTTGCAGCCCACGCTCGGCTTGTTCAATATTGCACATGCGGTGAACGTGCCCAATATGCTCATTGCATATACTTGGGCCCGTTCACTTCAAGCGTCCACTTGACAAAGTGAAGCATGGGCTTCAAGTGCAGGTGCATTTCGGTATAAGGAGGTAATACAGGCGAAACCTAATTTCTTATCTCTGTATCCACAATTCGACCTTATCGCAATAATAATTTTACCCGCAGGTGCTCTACGCACAGTTTCATGTTCGAGAGAACAGCGGCTGCTTTCCTGGGTGGCAACACAGCGTAGCGGAAGCTAAACCAAGCGCCGAGGCACATGCTGTCCGCGGAATGAGATAAAGGCAATCAGGGCGAAAAAGGAAGTTGAGTGCCAGAGACAAGTTTGGGAAAGAGATAGCAGACTTGCGTCGGCACGAGAAGAAGCATCTGGCAGAAGGCAACATGCTCTTGAGGTTGGTCCCGCTACTCTTGAGGTACGTCGCACGTATTATGCATCCATCTGAAGTGAGCGTGTTTCTGTAAAGCATGGAGCCCATGCGGCTGCAACACGGCTAACTGAAGCAGCCGTAACATAAACGTATCTTGTATGTCTTGTGTTTGAATCCTACGCAATCTTTTGTCGTTTCTGTATAGTGCCTGCTTGTATTAACTTGCGTGAGGAATGCACAACTCAACTCCAACTGCAGAATAAGATAATTCGTCTTTGTAAGTTCTTGTGCTAAGTGGGAGGTTGATTAATCTATTGATTGGTTTTGTCCTACGCCCCGAGGTTGCATGTGTGGTATACGAGAGACGTCCTAGAGAAGGAATCTGGATTGATTTCTGCTATTTGTGGTTCTTAAAGTGCGCCGAAATCTCGGTGTGCGAGCATCTTTCATTTATTGTCCTTTGTAATGCAGTCACCGCAGTATTTTCGTTCTTGCATTCAGTAACAGAACGGGCCGTAGCCTGCTACATACTACGAATGGCAACAGGTGGGGGTAACGAGGCGCTAAATATTTATCTATACGTGTGACAGGCCAGAGATCGAGGCACGTGAAGCGATGGGCGTGCTTCTCTGCCACAGAAGAAGGAAAATCTCGGGAAACGATGTAGCTTTTACAATAGGTGTAAAAACATACATAGGTTACGCTTTGTTCCAGCAGTCATGTACGTCCATCTCTGATGTTGACGCATGTTCGTTTAGAAACAATAAACGAACCAACGAGGTTATCAATCGCAACGTTACTGATTCATAATGCTTCGGACAATATTCTCGCAGGCAGTCTCCACACTTGCGATAAATGTCCCAAAGTAGCAAATAAAAATTATTTTTTTACGTCCATAAATGGAACAAAAATATGTAATTTAAGGTGGTCCTACGAATAAGTGAAAACATTGTTTGCGTTTTGTCGGCGAAACTCGCTCTGAAATGGTATTCCCAAATCCCACATTTTCAAAATTTGGAAGTTTGCGTGACATTATGGGATCACGCTTGGGTATTCTCGCGCTAATACGGTACCGATGCGTTGCAGAGTGCTTACGCTGCGCCGCAAAACTATCACTGCAGTATATAGACCGGCCTCGGCTCATGACAGGTGTTGCAAGTGGCGCCGTAATACTTTTAGAAACACTGAAATTTTGGGCCGCTCAGTCTTTCTTACGTCAAAGTTTAAAATTTCTCCGAATTATCAAACAAAATGCGAAACGAACTCTCCAGCTATTCTTGAATAGGCTGTCGTGCAGAATATCTTACATTTTTTTTTCGCATATCTTACGCATTTTTTTACCTATAATGGAAAAATTTAGGACATGTTCATTTCGACGCCATGACAAGTCTCAATGTTAGGTATCAATGATCCTCAGTTCATGACTGATTGGAGGACGTGCAACTGCAAGGCTTAGGAAATGATAGGCTAATTAGAAGGGACCACAATGGTTGTCTAATTGAATTCACGCCTTATTACTTGGCATGAGGCATGTGCTCATGCTAAAGTTTGCAGAAAGCAAAATAGAAGCCTCACTTTAAAAAAACAGGTGGTATTACACGTCTAGCAGTATGTTTCCTGCTCGAATGAGATCTTGGTATGGCAGCATGAGCATACAACTGGGAATGAACAATTGATTTCTTATCTTGTTTGCAATTCGAACACTGTTAGGGGATAAGATAATGCGGCAATTTTTCCGCGCAAGTAGCCTCCTTTATCGCCAACGATAGCTGCGAGCTCTCCAAGAATCCTCTCTTGTCGCTACAAATACTCGTGATCTGCACGATGACTTTCTGTCAGCTGCGGCACTAAATACGTCGTCCACAGGAGCACTTCTCACAGTTCGCAGGACAAAGGGGCTGTCGTGGAATTATCGTTTCTTCGGTGTGAACACTAAAATGAGATTCTAAACACGGTCTTATATTTAACTGCTTCGTGAACAAACACGTGCAGCACAACTCTACAGATAAAATGAGCGGAAAAGAGAAGAGATAACCTGTAAAAGAAGTGAAAACCCGTAAAAACAAATTTTATGGTTAATATTTGCAAACAAAGCTCGTTGTTAGTACATGAAAATTTGGAAAGAAATCGACGTAGAAGATAAGTAGCTTCAAACTCAGTAGTTTATACAACCAGCACATATTTCTCGTGCAAGCGGGTTTCCACACCGAAGTGCCACTTTTGTGTAGTTATTGCATTATTATGGCGATAAAAATTATACGGTCGCTCGAGGCGCATTCACGCCATCGGCATCACCGTCGCCGATGTCCTGTCCCGCTATCGACTCCACATGCTTGGCCCCAGCGCAAGAGGGTTAGAGGGCGTCCAGTGACTCTGCTGTGCTAGTATGAGTGTTATGCGCACCCATGTACTATATGTTCACTTAGAACGACAGAAAGCTGAGCTAGTTGGTAAGGATTCATTTTGCAAAATAGAAGTGAGGCGTGCAGACAGGTTCGTGTTGTCCACTTCTCTACTCTTGTGTCCTGTCTGCACGCCTTGCTTCTATTTTGCAAAATACATGTACACTGTAGCATTTCTGCTTAGCTGCTAAGGGTAAGCTTGCCTGAGCAGCAAACGTATGAAAATAATGAAAAGTACAGCACCGCTCACACACACAACAAGAAAGAAAGAGAACAGAAACAATGAGCGACAACTAATTATTCTGGCGCGTTTGTCAATTTTTGTAATCTGCAGTGTTGCGTGCTGTCAAGGCCAAATTTTTTCATCGAACGCATTTGGTGACTCAAGCCAGGCAAGAAATTTCACCGGTAAGAGCATGAACGAAAAAAAATTGACGTTTTTAGTCTTATCAAATCCGCATTGCTCAAGCAGTGCACTGCGATTACCGCACATACCAAACGCTGATCGCCAGGCTGTCTTGTACAGTACAGCCGACGCAGGCGCACTCGAAAGCTGAATGATGCCGTAACGGTAGGGTTAACTGTCAGATAACTGTTACCGCTGATCGTATAGCGTTTTCTTGTATCTTAATGGACAGTTCTAAAGTAGTGTACCAAAAATGTTTGAGCACAGCAGAACAAAACAGCCCACTAAGAAACATTCTGTAAGTTCATTCTGTAAGCTGATCAGTCTTAGGGACTCTTTGAATCTTTACTCGTGCAGAATTGCAATAAGTTATAGTGTTAGCGCGGTTAGGGACGTGTTATTCCAAAATGTAAAAATGGAAGCATGCCGCTGTCACCTATATTTTCTCGTAGCACCTGCTCATTCATGAGGTCACAAATTTTGGTAGCCGCTGGCGGGGTTAATTAGGTGCTTATCAATGAAAAAGAAGAAGCTTTTTTTAATTTCAAAGCAAACAAATACTCCAGCCTGGCAACATCAATGAGCTTTTATATCCGAGAAAATGGCCGAAATACGAGAAAATGTGGCGAAATGCCTGGTGTCACAGTGATGCTATGAAATTCGCAGTTACTTTGCGAAATCCGAGAACGGAAGTTTCTTCATTAGTTTCAATGCTACTTCCTTACCCCGAAGTAAAGCAAACATATCAGAATAAGTACCAGATATTTACCTATTGAGCTTCAAGGTAAGCTAAACACTAATTGTGACTGCATTCTTTTTAGGATACAATGGGCAATGCCAACTGGCAAGCATAGCGGATCGCTTCGACTGCTATCCAGAGCCTGGATCTTCACAGAAGGGTTGTGAGGCCCGAGGTTGCTGCTGGGGCGCGCTAGGTGACGCCTCCCCAGATGGACAACCTAACATTCCCTACTGCTACTACCCCGCCGACTATCAGGGATACGTGCTCGATGGCTTAGACCACTTTTCGGATGGCATCTCCGCGAAGCTCCGCAGGAAAATTCCTTCGGGCATCGACAAGGACGTGCAGTCTGTGGCAGTGAATATCGTCTTCTACGAGAACGACACAGCCAGGATCACGGTGAGCGAATTTCGGCATCAAACGGTACCCAGTCGTGTCTCGACGTGGAAGATTCGCATGCAAAATCACGCATGGACGAAAACGCTGTTTGCCTCCAATATTTTGAAGGACAAAACACAAGCCCAGCTTATAAATTCCACGGGTTTGGTAACGCCCGAGATGGCTAAAGACACTCTTTGAGCTTCGTAGGTTTCACATGAGCGTCATGAATGTTTCACTGCATGTCCTTGATAAATATGTGTGCGAACACCCGCAGGGGTCATGAAATGCGCAAATAAACTTAACTCGCTATAATATCCACAGTAATTCGGAATAGGAGCTTAGCGGACCTTAGCGGAGTGATGGTAATAAAGCTGGCGAAAGTTGAACGAGTGCTCGTTTGCTTAGGATGCTCACACAGATGAATGGATTAATGTATGGATGGGATGGATGGATGGATGCTATAAGCGTCTCCTTTGAAACTGGGCGATGGGTTGCGCCACCAAGCTATTTTTCTTATTCTGCCTAATGTCTTACCTATCTTGTTTTTTTTGTATTTTTTTTAACAGGCACGCAGGCTTGCATAGCTGCAAGCGCCACTGGCGCAAAATATCACGAAAACGTTACTGCTGTTCATCAAGTCGACCGGTCTCTGCGAGCGTTTATAGAATGTGCACCTCCACATGCATGTGCGTGCAGCAAGTGTTCGCTTTCCCACTTCTTTCACTCCCATCGCTCCTTTATCCCTTTCCTCTTGTGCAGGGTTTACCGGACGAGGGTGTGATTAATCCTAGCAACCTATCCTTTCTTTCTCGCTCTCTCTTCCCGGCCTGCATCACATTCGAAATAAGCGTCGACGAAACGTGACCCAGACAGATTGCCCTTCTACGCATCACTTTCCCACATAGCCTTCGATACGTTATGCAAGAAAATCTACGTACAACGCCAAAATATTTCGTTTCAGATAGAGGTACATAAAAAAGTTGGCATTCACTTTAGCATATACTAAAAACGATGAATGCGAAAGCCTGCGCGCTTTCTTACTTGACAATTACTTGACATTCTCATTCGAATGCGTTGTTACTTCCTATTACTTGTTGGTTAACTCTATCTCAATTTAACTGTGCCATAATAACTTTCGTCTTAATTAACACCAAAGGTCAAGCGTTTGAATCCCACCAATTGTCGTGGGTCCGACCGTCAATAGCGGCACCATAAATTTTGGTACCATTGAATTTTGGTCTCACAAGAGATCAAGTGTCCGACTCCCCCCAAAGGTCGTGGCTTCGAGTGCCTTAATTTATTAGCACTGTCTTAATTTAAACCAAAGGTCGTGGATTCAATTCCTCCCCCCCCCCCCCATGGTCGTAGGTTCGCCCACCAACGCTGGCATCATCAATTTTAGTGCCAATAAATTTTGCTCCCATCCAAGTTCGACGGTTCGACACCTACAAGAAGGCGTGAGTTGGAATGCCTTAATTAACCCCAAAGCTAGTGGGTTCAACTCCCATCAAAGCTCGTGGGCTCGAATTCCTAATTTATCTCAATCCTAATTAACTTCGCCTGAATATCTTAGGTCGTGGGTTCAACTTTCACCAACGCTCGTGGGTTTGAGTCCCACCAATGGTCGCGGGTACGCCATCAATTTTCGTGCCATAACGACGGACGGTAAATTTTTCGATAACGCCGCACTACAGATTTTTTTACCATGAGGAACTTAAGGCTTTCGAATTAATAACTAGGCCTATAGTCTCGTTATTTCGACCAGACAGGCGTGCCCTGAGTAATCTCGAACTACAATTTTCATAATTTCTACATGTTTGGTCATGGCAGTTCACGAACACAAATAAGAAGCATAAACCTTCCTCAAAGCAGCATTCCTGTAACTGACACTGTAATTAAAGTGAGATTTGCATAAGTGAAATTTGAAGACGCTGTATTGCAAAAATCATGAGCGATTCGAGTGTGTGAAGGTGGATGACCAGCGAAGCTGTGCAACACACAGCAAAAAGGTGACACAATTTTGAACAAAGGTACACGAACACATTTATTGACCTGATCGGTGGTCATCGCGACGACAGGTACACACATACATTTATTTTTACACATCCACGTTCATTCGTGTTATACATTCGTTATATACATTCGTGTTTTGCTTTCGCGATATACCGAGGCAAATAATTCGAGACCGAAATCACCATGCCGACTGGCAGTAGGCCAGTGCCGTCTGCGCCTTCGCAGGGGGAGGGGCAGTATGGGAACGCTGGCATGACGAGCGGCAACGGAGCCGGCTGTGGAAGACGACGACAGACACGCGAGCAGTGGCACGAGCCATTGCTAATGACGATAGCTTTTGCTCAGGACGAACTGTTGACGGACACAAAAATGCACTCAGCCCTAGACATAAACAACTTCGCTGTAGTAGCTGTTAAGTGCTGTGTTTTCACCTAAAAGGCAGGCGATGGCTGCGTTTTACGATTTGCTGTGTTAGGTATAATTTGGCTTGAGCATTATCGCGGATTTCTGAAGCATTGTTTCATGTCGCTTGCCAAGTTAATGATCGACTAAGTAAGCACTTAAATAAGCAATATGGAACACAGAAGTGCTTTCTTAGTCTGCGTCACAATATTCATGCCGTCAAAAATTATTGCGAAGCATGAAACTTCCAGCATTAAAAGCTCTAAGCTAGAAAGAGATAATTTTTTGTTTGTATGGCAAGTTCAGGATGAAATTTGAAAGATATGGAGCCATGACTGTATTTGCTAGCAGGGCAACAAAAATTAAGTTTTGAAAGAATGCATCTCGTTTTGCTAAGAATCCTTTCTCGTAACTACATGTGAGCTGCTGCGGTAGCATAGAGGCTATGGTGTTGCGCTGCTGAGCGCGAGGTCGGGGGTTCGGTTCCCGCCACGGCGGATGCATTTCGATGGGGGCGAAATGCAGAAAACGCCCGTGTACTTTGGTTTAGGTGCACGTTAAAGTACCACAAGTGGCCCAAATTAATCCGGTGTCTCCAACTACGGCGTGCCTCATAATCAGATCGTATGTTTAGCCCGTAAAACTCAAGAATTTAATTTACTTACATGAGGCCACATGCGGGTGGTGACGCAGCAAGTGAGCTTCATGGTTTACGTGCATCAGTTGTAACAAATAAAACTGTAATCAGGCTAATTACACATTGTTACGTGTTTTCCAGATTCTGGATGCTACTCAGACACGATTCACGCCACCTGTGCCAAAGATTCCAGCTCGGACATACACTGGTAGCCGGCTTTACGACGTGAGCATCTCGAAAGATGGCCAACTAAGAGTCTACCGCCTCGATTGTCAGTCAACGACTATGTAAGTTGACATTTACGTCAATAATAACACAGAAGGGTTCGAAGCTAGCACGGTTGATTCAGTAGCGTTGTCATTAAGAAGTGCGTGCCCACTGAGATGCAGTGATTAGCCCTTGTACACACTCTGGTCCATATACCTAAGAAAAGTAAACAGACCAGCAGAACCCGCATTCAAAAGTAATCTAGAGCGGTTTGTAAAAACGGGCACCAGGCATTCGTGACATAGCAAGGCAAACAATAAATAAGCGCGTCTGACCAATGACACATGACCAATGGCAGATTGGGGCAATGAAAATGATAGCCCCAACCAAGCAGTCGAACCTTGGAGCACAGGGTATGTAAAACTGACTATGTGCCGCTATTTAGTGCGGCTATATTTCACGTTAACTTCGGTCACTGGTTATGTGCCACATAATCTGCCTCTTCAATGATAAAAATATATCTTATGAAGTAAGCTTGTATTAATGTACAAGGGGGGAGAGAGAGAGAGAAGAATACAGGAAGGCAGGGATGTTAACCAGTCAATAGTCTGGTTGGCTACCCTACACTGGGGGAAGGGAGAAGGGGAAGAGAAAGAAGGGAGAGAGAAGGTGTAGGTACGTGTACGGACAGCACTTCAGTTAAAGTCGCTCGAGCAAACCAGAAGTTCTGAGAAAACACAAAAGTGCCTTCACTGCCTTCACTGCAAGGATTGTTCAATAAAGACTAATAGATGTTCTGCAAAACTTTATTCCTGAAGAATATTCATCGGAACTTCTGACCCTCTCTATACGGTCCCCAGTAAGTGAAATACACGAGTCTCACCCTTTCTACGAACTCTAGGTAACATCAGTCAAGCCATCATTTGCCACCTTCTAGAAAATCACCTACGGCGTTCTAACTACGCCTTGTTCACGTCTTGTTCCATGTGAAAGCACTGTTCTTTATTTTACCGTTCCCGAAGCATAGCCTCAATTTTCTTACCCATCCTACAGTCCAGATGCGGCCCTCCCACTTCTTTATATACCTCACGGTAAAAAAGGACATTGCTCTGCCAAGGAATAAGTCGTGGAATAAGTGAATACATTGGAGGCCGTTTTTTAAGTAGGGGACGAAAGGTGGATTCTTCTATGTTATCTAGGCTTGCTGAAATGCGTGCATTTCGCTTTCTGGGCACCGTAAAGAAAGTGATAAAAGTGGCAACAAATAGTTTTCCAGAAATGAGGATTTCAGAGCATCAGGCTCAGTCTTTATTGATTAACCCTCATAAATCCATATACGCGTAAGGCGCGGACTTCCGAGCGCCGCCGCTCGATGACGCAGCTTGTGCAGAGAGAAGCGTGAGGGAGGAACGTTGGCCGGTATAAAATAACCATAACGTATATATATATATATATATATATATATATATATATATATATATATATATATATATATATATATATATACGTGCAAGCGTGTGTGCGTGCGTGTTGTGTGTGCCTTGCGTAAGCGCTAGACAGTAAACGAAAAGAAAATTCACCTCGCCCGTTTCCATTTTTTTTCCAGTTTCCACACAAACCTGTCACGCCTCGTGTTCACTGACCAGTTCCTTCAGCTTTCCACACTTTTGCCCTCGGACTACGTTTACGGCCTCGGTGAACAATGGACGACCCTTCGCCGAAACGTCAGCTGGACGAGTCGTTTCTTCTTCAACCGCGACAGACCTCCTAAGGTCTGCATTCACCTCAGCAGCACTCATCGAAAGAAAAAGAAATATTGCGTATCGACGTTGTAAATGCTCGGCCGAGTAGTGTTGCAGAGCAATCCACGTTTCGTGTCCATCTCACTGATTCGCAAGCGGAAGCTTCAAAACCATAAATCGACGCGATTAGCGAGGTAATGTGAAGTGGGGTTTTGGCCGCGCTGTCTAGGCGTTATTATTATCCGACATTAGTCTATATGTTCTGCGAGCGAACGTTTTCTGGCAGAGCTTAAGCTTTCAGACTCTGTGCTCGCTGTACCACGTTTCAGGGGAGCGCGTGATCCTTCCGTTTGAAACGCTAGCGCTGCCCTGTACATGGACGCGGTTGCTCAACCATGTTTATAAGTGCGATTTGGCTTAAGAGTTAAGCGTGCAACATTGTGGCGCGCTTAACTTAACATTGTGGCGGTAGGTTTATATATCAAAACATTTCATTGAGGTATGTTTTGTTTTTAATCTCTGTAACGCTATGAAACAAAGTGTACTCTTATATGCTATACGTACTTGAAAGGCGGCGACAGCGATGGATATTAATTGTCACAAAGGCATCTAACTCCGGTGATCGCTATAAAATGCTGGTAATTGATGCTATTTCGAACAAATATTTCTCTTTCGAAATAGAGAACACATAAAACGACGATATGTCTTTCTCGTCGCAGTAAAGGTGAAATTTCCACGCGTGTCATGCATTTGTATTCGCTCGCGATAAGCCTCACTTAACAGTGGCTAAAACAAGGTAGTGGTATCAGTGCTGCCTAACATAAGCTTCTCACTCATATCAGCGGCAGACTGAGCTTAACTTCTTTATGAAACTACGTTTCCCGAGGGTTACGCTTGAACTAGCGTACGCTTGCTCACAAAAGTGTGTGCAGCGTGCGCGTTATGAGAACGATGAATTTACTCGCAACGTCAAGAACGCAATAGCAAGTCCAAGGATTCACTCTGCGCATGCGCCATACGTGGTACAAAGTTTGTGTCTGGACCTCCACACATGAAAACACGACCCTGAGTTCGTTTGCTTGTTTCTTTATATTCATTTAGGTTATATTATTTTCAGGTACGTGTTTGTAAGATTACTGACAAATTTGACTACGCATAAATAGGCCCCCAGCAAGTCTTTCAGCGTGCAAGTGCAGATGCATTTTCATATTGATGATGGAAACTTCTTGTACCTTCTAGCATGGCAAGAACATCTACGGCACGCACCCTTTCTTGCTCGGAGTAGACAACAATCGGCAGGGATACGGAGTGTTCCTGCATAACAGCAATGCCTTGGGTGAGTTTCCACTATATTCAGTCTCTTCCTCTTGTGCATGAACTGTCGCAAGTGGTGGCCCAACAGAAAATATAAGATTTACAGGCCAGTAAGGTTTTTAAGTGCATATTTAATGCAAGTATACCGAACGACGCAGAAATTTCTTATATTTACGTAACGTTCGTCGGCCACTGCCTTTTATATCCTTAGAGAACCCCAGGGGGTCAAATATCCGCAGTCTCCAACTACGGCGCGCCCCATAATCATATCGTTGTTTTGGCACGTAAAACCACAGAATCCAATATATAGATATTGATATTATTTTCTAGGCAGCGACTTGATGAACTGCCAGGGTTTTCTCAGTGTGAGAGTAGGATGGATGGATGGAATAACTTTACTGAAAGTTCCTGCGAGCTACAGGGCGCAAGGCCTCATAGAGCGGGCTAGTCCCACGTTGGGACCGGGAGTTGTAACTCCCTGGCGGCATCGTGGGCTCGCTGGACGGCCCAGAGCTGCTCCGCCAGGTCCGTGCTGCGTAATGCCTCTTGTAGCCTGGCGGAGTCTCGATCCTTGTTTGTGTGGGTCCGACAATACGGCCAGAGCATGTGATATACGTCTATTTTGCTATGGCAATTTTCGCAATACGATGTTGTGTATAGGTCAGGCATGTAGTGATGTAGTCTGTTCTGCGTGGGCTACGTGTTGGTTTGAAGCATACCGAACGTGAGGGCTTGAGGCCTGGTGAGCTTATAGTGAGGTGTGCTGTATATTCTGCGGTCTAGAAAAAAGTGCTTTGTGATCTCGTTGTATGTGGAGGGAAGGTTCCGCTTCTCGCTGGGATGGTCACGACCAGAATAGGTGGCGTCGCGGAGTGTTAGGTCTCGTGCGCTCCTGTGAGCCATCTCATTGAGATTAGGAGGGGCGTCCTCGATCTCTCCGAGGTGTGCCGGGAACCAGCAGATGGTGTGATGCTGCAGCGGTGCGGCTGTATTGACTATTTGTAGTGATTGTCTTGCAACGGCTCCTTTCAGAAAGTCTTTCACGGCCAACCGTGAATCGCTGTAGACGTGGGTGGTGGTCGGGTCTGCGAGCGCGAGTGCGATGGTGACCTGTTCTGCAATCTCAGACTTGTGAGTCATGAACGTGAGAGCGTTCGTGACTTGACCTTGCTTATTGACCGTGGTAGCAACGAAGGCCTTCCAGGACGGGTACTGTGCCGCGTCTACGAAACAGGCTAGAATCTTCTTATCACATATTTCGCGCAGGATGAACGATCCGCGTGCCAGTCTTCTGGGTTGATGGTGCACGGGGTTCATGTTCCGCGGGAGTGGGCGAACCGTGTAGGATTTGCGTATGTCCGTCGGAACGCTTTCGTATAGATTCTCGATTGCTGTGGTGTCACGACCTAGTTTGGCTACGATTTCTCTACCCGGATTGGTTCCAGAGAGTCTTGTCAATTGAGCCCGTTCTTGAGGTTCGGCGATTTCTTCTAGTGTATTGTGTACGCCGAGTTGCAGCAGGAGCACTGTCTCGATGTTCTTGGGGATTCCCAGCGCTTGTTTGACTAGCTTCCTCAGTTGCGCATTGAGTTTGTCCTTCTCCGCTACCATCCATCTGTACATGGCCGCTTCGTACGTGAAGTGGCATAGCGCAAAGGCGTTTGTTAGCTTGAGGAGATTTTCTTCCTTAAGGCCGTGTTGCCTGTTTGCTACGCGTCGTATGAGATTCAAGGCATTATTCGACTTTGTCTCGCTCTTCTCCATTGTCGCGGCGTTAAAGCCATTGCTCTCAATGAGCATGCCGATAACTTCGATTTTGCTGACGTGTGGAATGCTTCCTCCGTCTTTTGTTCTGAGAATAATGGCGTGTGTGTCTCTGATTTCGCCGATTGGCTTGGGTCCACTTCTCGATCGTTTGTAGACGAGGAGCTCCGACTTCACGCGCGAATATCGCCGCCCCGTGGGAGCGAAGTATTCCTCGATCGCGTCGACCGCTTGCTGTAGAGAGTTCTCAATTGATCCCAGGCTACCTCCGCGTATCCAGAGCGTTACGTCATCTAAGTGTATGGTGTATTTGACGTTCTCAGTTCGATCCAATCTCTTGCCTAGGCCGGCTAGGGCAAGGTTAAAAAGCGTCGGAGAAATGACGGAACCTTGCAGGGTGCCCTTGCTGCCCAGTTTGTATTTCTGGGAATTGATTTACCCTAAACGGAGGGTGTGAGAGTTAATACCAGAATAATGAAGACTACGATAACTGTGGGATTAAAAAGCGCGTTCGATAAAAAGCGACAATTAAGTACTGAGCTTAAGCAAACGGTGGTCGAGGATCCACAACATTTTGTAAGCCATACGCCTAGGCCGATATAGTCTACTCCGACGCATTGTTTATGTGCAGGTGCGTACTGCTCTGAAGATACTCCTGACAATGTCATTAAATAATTGTTATCGACAACAAAAAAAGCAGCGTTACACGGATAATAGCAATTACGATGACCATGACACATTTCGAGCCGCCACTCTTGCTTCAGAGGTGGTGCTGCAGCCCACGCCTGCGGTCACGTTCCGAGCCCTGGGCGGCGTGCTTGACTTGTTCGTGTTCGCTGGCCCGACGGCGGCCAACGTGGTCAGCCAGTTGCAGCACGTCGTGGGCATGCCCGCAATGCCTCCCTACTGGGGACTGGGCTTCCACCTGTGCCGCTTCGGCTACAACACGCTCAACCGGACTAGGTACATCATGGAGATGAACATCAAGGCCGGAATTCCACTGGTATTTACACAACTGGTGTCTTTTCCTTCGAGTGTTTAAAGGGAGTATATCTTGACTGCTGGAGTAACTGGTTGAACATTATATGATGGTGGAGCGCAACATGACCAGCGTTCACCCTGTGAGTTTTTTTTCCTTATTTTTCTTTTTTGCAGTGCAATTCTTTCGCTAGCACTATGACAATACCTAAAGGTACCAGAACATTTGTCGTAGAGGTTTTGGGTTCTTCACTTCTGAGCTGCTTTGCATAGGCGCTGGTGGTTGTCAGATGTGACTGACATGATTGTGATAAAATCTTTTTCGGAAAAGGCTCACTCGGACGCCTGACACATAGTTGCTGCTAAAAGCACGCACACGAGATTTAATTTGTAAGGATATGCGTCCGTATACGTGTTTGTAATCAAAAGGAAAGGCAGGAATGAACAATGACATATATATGTATGGTTTTCTCCGAGTGTCTGCTTGCAGGTCTGTGTTTAATAAATCTGTGACAGTATAGGTATACATTCATGAGGAAGTATCATTGCAATATCAGTGCTAGCGCAGTTTGCATCCTTTTGTTTTACAGCTTAGTGCATCATAAATGTCTTTGGCATGAGTGTCATCGCTTCAAGTTCATGCCAATTAAGAAACTGGAAACGGTTACAGAACTCGTCCAGTGTAATTTCTGCCTCCACTGGAACGTCGAGTCACCATAGAAGTTTTCTTTCTAAATGCACAGGAGTATTGATCTAAAAGAACGTTTGTTAAATAGTGACGTAAATATTACAGGATTATGCTATTCTTTTCTCTGTTGCGACAACAAGGACACCCAATGGAACGACATTGACTACATGAGAAGTCGGAATGACTTCACTTACGACAAGGACAGGTTCGAAGGCCTTCCGGAATTCGTCAGTGAGCTCCACGCTTCTGGCCGCAACTACGTCATCATCGTGGTAAGTGGTTTAACGAGCACCTTGAATGATTGCCCGTCTAAAAGCATATCGTTTGAAGATGCATGGTTTCAGGCACTAATACATCAAAAACACGTCTATTTTCCCACAGGATCCCGCAGTCAGTGGTTCTGAAGCACCCGGAAGCTACCCTCCTTACGATGACGGAGTTGCCATGGATATCTTCGTCAAAAATATCACGGGAGGCATTGTTTACGGAAAGGTATACGGCACCCTACTAGAGCGTTTAGCCATGTCGACGCGCTCCTCTAAGGCTGAAAAAAAGAAAGAGCTCCGGATATAACTCGGAGTCTGGATCTATGAAGACGCGATCTTCTGAGCTAAAATAATTGTGTATATTGTACAATGTGTTGAAACTAAGCTTCTTAAAAACGTTGCAAGAAAACTTGTGGCTGTGAAACAGTGTTAGTTAATAATACACGCACAATTCGCCAATATTTCATTCACAAAGGCAAAGCTGTTAGGAAAAAGGTCTAATCGAGCTTTTAATGGCATTATTTTTATAGGTTCAATAATTGCTTCTCAATTATCGGGGCATTATCCACCGAGTGAAGCCCACTTAGCTGAATTTTTAGGGAAGGCTTACTACAAGACGCCCAATATCAAGGTTTCCTCTGACGGCTGAACGAATTTGTTATTAAAATGTTTCGAATATTCACACCCACCAGTGAGATTGCCTCGCAGTGAATTGCGATTGCCTTCAACATTGTGATATAGAAAATAAGGCTTTCAAAATTGCAATTTGAGTTTATTTGTCATCTCTTCCTACAGTTCCGTTTTTAATACGTCCCTGCTTGCACATTGACTATGTCTTCAGAGTATTAATAGTAAAAATTATAATCATTACCGGTATAATCATTATCACAAGAACCATCAGAAGTGTTGTGGCAAGCTCACTGCGAGACGAAGGCTGTTAAAGCGCATAATGCAGTCAAAGTATGTAGTTGCCACGCCTTTCTGGAAATGATTTCTTAAAGGAAAAGAAACTAGCTTTGCATGCCCTTTACAGATTTCTTTCTTTTATAGCGACCTGGTCAACCTTCCTGCTTAGTAAAGCATTTGACCCTAGTCTTCAGCTCAACGCGCGAATACATACTGCAATAGTTGCAATAGTCACGTAACAATGTTTCATTCCCCGAGAGTCCAAGAACTTCCTCCAGTATCGTAGAGCGAAACTCTTCTTCTAGGCATACATACAAACGACTTAGTCTAGAATGCGAGCGTTAACTTAATCACTGGCTTTTATTACAGTAATTAGTGCACGGTATTGCAATAGGCACAGTGTTTCCGGCCAACGTGCAAGTAGTAGAGGTGTCGAATGGACATATATATTTAGGTTACACAAACCCTGGAATCTTGCTCTGCCAAGTTAAGCAATGGAAGGCGTTGTGAACTTAGATTCTACCGTGACCCTGGTGCTGGCGTGAAGTTCGCCAACGGCATTGCAATGAACAGCTAGTTGTAAAGCTTAATCTTAATCCTGACGCTGACCACTGACCCAGTTTTACAGCGTAAATTGAGGCGGTTATGATGACATTGGAATTTTTCTTCAATATTATGTTATGCGCCTTCAAGTTGTACTTATAATAAGCGAGATGGCTTGGAAAGGTTGTGTTCAACAAGTGCAAGGGTGTAAGTGTGCTGGACTGCTAAGGGCCAGACAATGAAATCTTCCTTACCTCAGTAAGGAAGCCTTCATTGCAGTGAGGCTACCTTATGTCACTCTGAAAGGTTCCTTACTGAGGCGCCCTTGGTGAAGGCTTCCTTGGTGCTTCCTTGGTACTTCCTCAGCATAAGAAGCCAAACAATGAAATCTCCCTTACCTCACTAAGGAAGCCTTCATTGGGGTGAGGCTACCTTATGTCACTCTGGAAGCTTCCTTACTGAGGGGCCCTCGGTGAAGGCTTCCTTGGTGCTTCCTCAGCATAAGGTAGCTCCAAAGCTACCTTCATGCGTCCTTACGCCGCTCCTGGCCCTGAACGAGCGCTTCACCTCACTGCTTAACCACGTGGCATTCGCTTGCGCATGCGCACTGTCGCCCACCTGCGGAGAAGCGCGAGCACGGTACGTCTTGCCAGGCATGTTCGTTTCAGTCACGCGTGCGGCATGCAAGCATTGCTAGGCGTTGCTAGGCGTTGCAAGACGCCGGCGTGCCAGCGTTGCTGGAGCACATCAAGTTTTGCACTGTAATGCGCAACTTTTTTTAACTTTAGTAAACGAAACTAGAAGAAAGCGTCCACGCTTCTCTATATTAGCTATTCAATTTAAAGATTGTGTGACGATACTACAATTTTTAATAGAATAATGGTGTTCGCGGAAAGATTTGAAGAGATAATCTCGAACCCAGGCACGCGGCAACCGCTCCTTGGGTGAGGACGGGTGAAGGGAGCTTTCAGAGTACGCTTGCTTCCTCCATCGGTCCTACGCTGTAAGGAGGCCTCACGTAAGGTTAGGAAGCGCTCGAAGGAAAGGAACTAGGGGTGTGCGAATATTCGGAATTTCGAATACGAATCGAATATTTTCCATATTCGAAGCGTATTCGATTCGAGAAATGCATGTTCGGAAATTCACGAATATCCGAGGACGGCCGAATAACGGTGGAAACGGCGAATATTCGGATAGACTGCGAATAATTGAGCAATTAACCAATTGTATGCTTGCTCCGCATTCTCCTAAGAACATGTTTAACTGAGAACTTCGCATGATCCGCTCATTATCTGTATGCTCTGTTTCAGTCTATCTGCTTCAGGCATTTGAGACATGATCAGTTTCGGTTTCTTTTTCACCAAGCTTTATAATTCCAATTATTTTTGGAATGCCCCATTGCCTTGAAGGTTGCAAAGGCAACTCAGGGTTTGCTAACATTGTTGCAAAATGTATCAAGGCTCTTTGTGCGGAGTGGAAATTTGATGAAGTGGCCAGCCTAGGCATGTTTCTTGATCCGCGCTTTATGGCCACAGTTCATCAGGCATCTGGTCAGATGATCTGGCTGAAAAACCTTGTGACAAGGGAGCTCCAGGAAGCCATCGTGGAACACCGTGGGGACACCGCCGTGCCAGCGTCGACTTCGTGTCCACTGGTGGCATCGAGTGTATGGAATGCTTTTGACGATCTAGTGATGAACAAAGAGAAGACACATTTGGCATCTGCCCCTGAGAGGGAAGTCACAGACTACGCGCAAAAGCCTCTTCTGGAAAGGGGCATGAATCCTTGTGAGTGGTGGCAGTCCATTGGCCGCTTCAGGTACCCGCTTTTAAGTGCACTCGCCCGGAAGTACTTGGCGATCCCTGCCACTTCAGTTCCTAGTGAAAGAGTCTTTTCTACCGGTAGAAATGTGACAGTGCATAGAGAGCGTTCACTTTCTGGCCATATTGAGCAGTTAATTTTCCTTCACGACAATCTGTAACAAGCGTTTTACCTGACTGAGGGCATTACCTGAGTCCATTATCTATAATTGAGTACCTCTTTAATTTCAAGCAACCTTGTAAAATGCAATGTTATTTTTAAAAGGGTAATAAAGCTATTGTTACCTCTCTTGCAATTTTTTAATACTACACATGTATTCGATATTCGATTCGATATTCGAAGAGAGTTATTCGCCTTATTCGTATTCGATTCGTAATCGAAAATTTCAATATTGGCACACCCCTAAAAGGAACGTTTTTTTGTTTGGGCCAAGCTACCTTCATGCGTCCTTACGCCGCTCCTGGCCCTGAACAAGCGCTTCGCCTCACTGCTTAACCACGTGACGTTTGCTTGCGCGTGCGTGCTGTCGCCCACCTTCGGAGAAGCGCGAGCACGGTACGTTTTGCCAGGCACGTTCGTTTCAGTCACGCGTGCGGCATGGAAGCGTTGCTAGGCGTTGCTAGGCGTTGCACGACGCCGGCGTGCCAGCGTTGCTGGAGCACATCAAGTTTCGCACTGTAATCCACTGCTTCTTTAGATTTAGTAAACAAAACTAAAAAATAGCGTCCACGCTTCTCTATATTAGCTCATCAACTTAGAGATTGTGCGACGATACAACGTTTTTTATTGAATAGTGGTGTTCTGGTGTTCGCCTAAAGCTTTTAAGAGATAATCTCGAACCCAGGCATGGCGGCAACCGCTCCTTACGTGAGGACGGGTGAAGGGAGCTTTCAGAGTATGCTTGCTTCCTCCATCGCTCCTTCGCTGTAAGGAGGCCTCACGTAAGGTTAGGAAGCGCTCGAAGGAAAGGAACGTTTCATTGTTTGGGCCTAAATGCGCAGTCAGTAATGTGAGGTTTTCATCTAACGGCAGCTACACTAGCATCACCTTGCATTCTGTACTCGACAGGTTTGGAATGACAAGAGCAGCGTGTTCCCTGACTTCAGCCACCCCAATGCGACGGCCTACTGGATGAAGCAGTTCACCAGGTTTCACGATGAGGTTCCTTTCGATGGCGCCTGGATTGTGAGTATTCCATTCACTTTCTCTCTCAGTTGAAAGATTAGGTAAAGTATATTTCTTCCGGTGCTCAGAATATCGTGGCTGAGTGTAACTCTTGCCCCAGCATGATCCGATTCTGCAGTTCACTGTTTTGTTTTTAGCGCAATCTAGGATAGTTTCTTCTCGCATAGCACTGCATAGTTTAATTTCATAATCACCTGCGCGATGGCACTAAGGAAACGTCACTAATTTAATGAGAACAATGAATTTCTTGAGGAGTGCCCTTCGAGCAGCATTGGAGCACCTGGATGACAGGCCTTTCACAGTGGAGAATGTCTTGAGCTCCTGGATTCGAATGCCTGCTATGTGCAAGGCCCCAAATGCGCTGGTGCCTTTCTGCAGCATGACAGTGCTCAAAGTCGAAAGTAGGTGATACGCGCAAATATTGTACATGGAACAGAATGATTGAAAAGGAAAAGCCAGGGAAGTTGATCAGTAAAGATCGCACCCGATTAGTTTCCATAAAATTATGGATGAGAAAAGAAGGAAAGGATGATAAGGTGACGAGAGGAAGTCAATGGGAACACAATTGCAGAAAACCGTTCACTAGCAGAAAGCGTTCTGAAAGAATACTGTTGTTTAAATTGCTCTGTACTAGCACGCACAAAATCTTGACGTTTCTTGAACACTAAATGATTGACTACCACCTAGAATGAGCGCTCGTTTCGTGTCGTTCTCTTTTTTGTCCAGAGTCATACAGGTAAATTCTATGCCTGGGGATGTGTCATGCGACATTCTGTGCAAAGAGGAGTGCTAAATGATGTATGACATATGATTCAGTTCACGGCCAGAATACAGTTTTCACCATGTACTCTTTATCGACAGTCACTCAACCATACGGGGAAAACGGTGGAGTTTACTTTTCTGAACCCTTCTATGAATTCACTGGCTTCATCAGCTAGAAATCGTTACACTTACAAATGGACGTAAATGTTCACGGTAGTTCGCTGTACGGAAACACACAGACAGACCTCCAAACTTCAACTGCCCCGACGTAATCATTTGGGAATATTTGTACAGAAAATGCGCTTAAACTTCAAATCAGTGAAACATCAAATGATCACATTACATATTTGTGCCCCTGAAAATGGCCGTAACTTTGCCGTTCTTCTGTTCTGGTGCCCTCACTTGTGTAGCAAAGTGAAGATTAAGAGAGAGAAACCTTAGTAAAGGTAGGTAAATAAATAAAGAAAACCCCTGTGGAGCGAAAGGGAACAATAGGTGTTCGTAGAAGGATACTCTGTGCGGTCCGTTGTACACAACACATAAGCTCTTGCATGTGTCAGAACGAATGAACCTGCTACGGCAGTGAACTACAAGGCCGATATCAAGGGGCGAAAAACAGCGACAGTCGCTTTCTTATCATGCAGGACATGAATGAGCCATCCAATTTCTACGACGGCCACAAGGACGGCTGCCCTCCAAACCAGAAAGAAGATCAACCGCCGTACGTTCCAGGCGGAGAGAAGCTGTGCACAAAGACCCTTTGCATGAGCGACCGTCACTACATCTCGTCTCACTACAATGTCCATAATATCTACTCCCAGCTGGAGGCCCGAGCAACGTACAAGTATGTTGATACAGAGTAAATGCAAAATGACTGCAGTATGCAATTACATTAGAAGCGAATCTTTGACAGTATGTTGCACCGAAACTTGCTGCTATGCATATGGATAGTCAGTCCGCTAATTAACAAGGATGGCCACATTTTGTGATATCACTTTACGGTTCTGTGTAGGTTTATTTAAGCATTGCATTATTAAGCAATGCACTAAATCTCCGACTACATGACGCATAACACTTACCAAAAAGGGATTCCGGCTGGCTATGCGTATGGCTATGGCATGGCTATAGCTAAAGTGACTATGCGAATGACAGGCTGTAATCTGTTATTTTTGTCATGCTTAGAGCCCTCGTTCAGATCCGCCAGAAACGACCCTTCATCATTTCCCGGGCGACATCACCAGGACAATCTGTGTGGTCAGGCCACTGGTCTGGAGACATCAGCTCTTCGTGGGAGGATATGAAACTCAGCATTCCCAGTGAGCACTGAACGTTTTAAATTATGATTAACGCTATATAAGACAATACAGACAAGGACAGTACAGATGGTACCTGTGGTCTGCGCGCAAGCAGTCGACTAAAAGCTTCCAGCACTGCCTCAGCCATCCAGTGTAACAAAACACACGACACCATTTATAAAAAAAATCGCACATGCTGCCAAAGAAGAAGACTTGAAGATCTTGCAGATTCGCTTGACTTGGTCGCAGAATGGCTTGACAGCCACCAACAACGTGAGGACTTGCACAAGCAAAATACCTCTTCTTAAGCAATACTCTAATAATCTTGCGTGGCATATGGCAGTAACGATCTGGCTCTGGAATAGTGTAGTTTGGTCACAGGATACTGAACACATAGAAGGCCCAGTCAAAGGGGTATTCTTGAATTCGAACCACAAATCAACTGGCCCAGCAGCGCGTATTAATCAGTATTAAACGTGCCAATAAAATATGCGCGTTATCGTTGGTACAACTTTTTCAAAGATAGAAGTTGAATAACAGGATCACGCGATCATCGGGTTCAATCCGAGCTGCCATTGCGATGTGTGTTCTGTTCAAGAAACAAGGACAAATACGGATGGCCTAAAAACGGTATTTACAGTTACACAGAGGTGCTAATGGCTGCCTCCAGAGACATACCGAGTATTTATTTATTTATTTATTTATTTATTTATTTATTTATTTATTTATTTATTTATTTATTCCGGTACATCACAGGTTCCTATTGCAACATCATGTGAAGGGGGTTATACAAAAAACTGCAAGATCGATAAGATGGAGCGAATGTTTTCGAGTTTTGCTATACAAGTAATCAGTACGTTATCAACACAAAACACATAAAAAACAATAAACTATTGAACAACAAGCAACAAAACTGCTGAATCCACTGGCCATGTTGGGTTAGTATTGATTCGGTAGTAAATGTAGATACGAAAATTTCGCTCAACGCGAGTGCTGTAGTAAGACCAGAAAAAGTAAGACTTTTAGTACCAATCAAACATACAATGGCTATGCAGCTCGTCATGGTAACCAGACTCTTCGGATTGCGCGTGTACGGATGGCCAAAAAGTAGAACACTGTGCAGAATTTTATGCCGTGAGAGTGTGAGGGTGTGGAAGGGTGCCTATTTGCAAGTGTCGGTACCTTAAGCAAAATTATATACACTAAAGGCCTTTATAATTTCAACTTCGTAAAGTGGCTAGATGGTGTTAGTACATTCAATCTAATCTAGCTCTTAAGCAAGCATTAAATTATCACGGTCAGTGTTATAGATATACCAATGCCGTAGCCGACGAGTGTGTTCTTCTCGTAGACACTAGCTGCCTTCTTGTAAAAAAAAATATTTTCTAAAGGCGTGAATTCGGCTTCCAGATATACTGAGCTTCGGTATGTATGGAATGCCATTGATGGGGGCAGACATATGCGGCTTCAACATGAATACGACTGTCGAGCTGTGCGCCCGCTGGCACGCCCTGGGAGCCTTTTATCCATTTTCCAGGAATCACAACACGGACGATGGAATCGTAAGTTTTCACATTTACAATGTAGGAAGGTTTACGGGGCACCTTCTTCCCTTCAACTTCTCTATAAAAGGACTTTGTTATCCATCGATAATAGCAGTGCACGTTTCATTTCTTCATAATATATGCACCTGCTCCTAGTGCATCATCCATTAAAAAAGTTTTGGGCCTCTCACCTATTTTGTTACAGAGTAAACAGCATCGTAAAATTATATTTTTTACATAAATTTGATGAAATTTGCAATAATGCGCACAAAATACTCATGCAATCCTGTCAAAAAGCTTGTTCGATGACCTTTTCGTTTACAATACGGCCAACAAATGTAACCACCTGCATACCTATTATCACCGGAACAACCGATGTTATTGGATTGAGGCTGCAGTTGAACATCATTTGTATTATTATCAGCTGCATTGTTTTCTTGTTGTATTGCGTATTTGTCACCCACTCCCTTCCTTGCAGCTTTTGGAGCTTGAATGAATTCAAGGAAATAAGTTGTCACGCTTTTGTTCGGCTTCTGAATTGTCAGAAGGCTCTTAGCGAGAAAAGAGAACAACGGTAATATGTCTTAGCGCATAGGGCTACTACAGTTGGGCTGCATAGCACCAGGTCGCGGGATTGAATCCCGGCCATGGCGACCGCATTTCGATGGAGGAGAAATGCGAAAACACCCGCGTACTTAGATTTAGGTGCACTTTAAAGAACCCCATGTGGTCAAAATTTCTGGAGTCCCCCACTACGGCGTGCCTCATAATTAGAAAGTGGTTATGGCACGTAAAACCCCATAATTTAATTTTTTTAGAGCCACTATAGGTTCCAATACTATCCGATGATTGCGCTGCGCATAATAATAAATTAGATTAAATGCGTCTACCAAAGCAGCACCTCAGCTATGGCAGACGCGTCAGTGGCGCGCTCCTAATTACCTAAATACACCAGGATACACCAGATTCAATTCATGAAATTCTCGATGCGCAGGCGTTTTCGAGCTTATGCTACCCAGAGCATGTGCCTCTACGGCCGGAGATACGTCCGCGGCTTCACGTTAAACAGGACGTGGCCACAGCCAGCGATACCTTAAGGCACACTCAAGAAAGGCACTAAAGTAGCTTACACTGATAAAGTATTTTTAGGGAACTACACTTTTGGCGATTTGGCTAAAATAGGTCGATTATTACAGCAAAAAATAACAGTAAATTTTTTTTTCCTAACTCACGGTCTCGTTGGTCACGTGGGTCACGTGACGGCGTTCTCTGCCTGCGTCTTGCCGGGCGGAGACCTAATCAGCATGTTGCAAACCACGGAGCCAAAGATGAACAGCTACGTGTGCGTTAACGCGAAGCGTGGCACAAAACTGCCAAGATTTAACAAGAACGTCAGCGTTTTCTCGTGGTGTTTGAACACCAAAAAAAAGTGGAAACACCGTGTGTCCGTTAGCGTATAGCATTTGTTAGAAACATTCAACTGAAGCTTTCCCTGGCGTTGATTCCAACAAGCGCATTGGATCTGCCGTAATTTTCTTTTATACAGCATGCATTGATTTCTTCGTTTCATTTGAGATAACGCACGAGTCTGGAATAGCGACGCTCAATAAACACGCTGCTGCTCTATTCGCAATGTCACTGCAATTGGTACATTTGGGTGCCTGCACGAAAACTTTGCGTAAAGGCTTGGCTCGTCTGTTTAAAATAAGTGTTTGCAACCTTGAGTATTTGATGCTGCCGACTATCAGCAAAATTTCTTTATTCGCAGGACCAAGACCCTTTCAGCCTCGGCGAAACCGTGATCAAAGCTGCATCAGAGAGTTTGAGGCTGCGGTATTTCTTGATTCCTTACCTGTATACGCTGTTCTACAGGAGCCATGTCTACGGGGAGACGGTGGCCCGACCTCTCTTCTTTGAGTGAGCGAAAAATGATGAAACACTTTCATTTTGAAGACCCGAACTTCTCGAAGGCCTGCTGCTGTCATTGGAATTCATGAATTAAGATACAAGATCATCGATCAGAACTTTTTTAACTGTTAACAGTCGTTATTAGCCAAATTCCAGAATATAATTTGTTGCATTCTACCTCGGTTTGTGTGCGCTGTGTCGTGGAAGGCTTACACGATCATTTATTAATGAAAATTAAAAGGTTTTATTAACGCGTTATTAAACGCTCCCTAGATCACCGTCGCTTTGCACCTATCGCCAACAGTTTATGAAAAGCACCGGTCAAGGAATTTCACGCCTGCTGCCGTTTTGCCTTGTAGGGACACATATTTTGTACGTTGCGGTGCCTTGATGTAATTGTAGCTTCGCAGCACCAGTTTTTTAGGTTGAGTTTAGAAGCAACAGCGCAGTTGCCACGCTTTCAATACTCGGTTGCGTGCAGATTCCCGGACGATCCCAACACTTACGACATCGACGAACAGTTCATGTGGGGATCGGCCTTTCTGTTCAGTCCGGCACTGTACCAGGTAAGTAGCGGGCTCCATAGCAATCTGTTTTGATACCAGCGAGAGCAGTACGTGCTTCATCAGGGTGCCGTAAAAATGTTCAGCAGTCATTTCTGTTTCGCTTGCAAACGTCACAAGTTGGTGATCACGTGCCACAGCGTTAAATTTATTTTGTTTTATCAAGTCGGCCGCTCTCCGTTCTAAACATTCAGGCGTAGCAAGAGTAGTGGCAGCTATAGCAAATCATATCGAGATTTCCAAACATTCAGGAAAAGGGTTTGCTGCTAAACGCAAGAAAGGAGATAGAATTCATAGTAAAATAAGTAACTCGCCCACATTTCCGACTACTGAAGACAGCCGATGAAAATATACGGAAAATAGAAAAGGAGTAAGTAAAACAGGAACCGATTGACAGAAGATAACACAACAAACACGCTGAACCGTAAGGCCGCTAGAAAGTAACGCATTCGGCTAACCCCCATGGTTAGGGCCTTCGGAAGGAATGCTTTACAGCGTTTCAAGGCAGTGCTCGCGTAACCATGTGGCCATCTGTGCACGAACTACCGGCAAAATGTAAGAAGCGCAAGCTAACGCAGCGGGGATTACGGTGCAAGGGCGAATGCGAAACTTTTTGCGATCTTGCATGTGAGGAAAAACGTGGGGAAAAACGACATGCAGTGTTTACTCCCTACATGATCCATTGATTTCCAGCTTCAAGATATTCGATGCGTTCTGAATTGAAACTGCTTATGCTTCGAGTTGTACGTTATTGTCGTGGGGGGACTCGCAGAAAATAACGGAGAAGCACTTTGATAGAGAGGCTTCACAGACGGAAAGTATGGAATTTTAATCTGCAAAGATGTTTCGCGAAAATCAACCGATCAATGACTGATGATCAAGCTTCATTGGTACCCGCTTAAGTTAGCCGCATAAAGCCCAGTTGATCTTCTATGCAACCAACTCTAGGTGCTGCGCGAGAGAGACAAGACAGACCGGCCACGACGCAGGAAGCCATTGCAGCGCTGCCGGAGCGCGTCGCTGGAGTTTGAGTCGTGCGCCGATCTCGCTGTGTGTGGCTCGTCTTCTAGAGAGCCGAGAGCGTCGGCGCGATTCGATGACGCCACCCATAAAAGCTTTAACTGCAGAGCTTTTTTTTTTCTTAAAAGGTAATCTTGAATGTCTTTAAAGGGTTTCTTTAAGCATGGATACAAGTGCGTGTGCTGCTTCGTCGCGCGTTTGCACGGATCGTTACCTGAGTTTCTTGGCATTTCTGCGCAGGGACAAACCGAAGTCAAGGCCTATGTGCCCGCCGGTCTTTGGTACGACCTGCACGACGGAATCGCCGTGAAGGTCGAGAGCGGCACCCACATTACTTTCCCTGCCGCTCTGAGCGACCCGATGAACATCCTCGTTCGCGGGGGACACGTCTTCGCAGTGGCGGCGAACGCCACGACTACAAAGGATCAGTAAGAACATCTCAGACGCCCACATAATGGCTTTATTTTAATTTTGGGTAAAAAACATTTTGCAAGCCGCCAGAGTACTAGTACACCCTAGCTGGAGGAAAGCTTATCGACATGAAGTGGTTGCCCGAAATAAGCTTCAAACCTCACAATCTCGTCTAGGCGTCGCCACTGGATGGATGGATGGATGGATGGATAGAGGGATGTTATGACCATCCCCTTTTGAACGGGACGGTGGGTTGCGCCACCAAGCTCTTGCAGTTATACTGCTTAATGCTCTACCGAGGTTAAAAAAGAAAAAAAAAGAAAGAAAGAACACTATGAACTCCCACAACCGAATTTTCTGACCCCCTATTGCGAACTTTGCTTTTGTATGTCTCCGTCTTTTGAGTTCCGCACGCATTGTGATCGTATATTATACGGACAGCCCTAATCACAATACACAGCCTGTACCACCCAAACCTAACATTTATGAAGCTTCTTAAAAGGAATTTACCTTTCTAAAGTGGCGTTTCGCTAATTATTGTGCGCTTTACAGGCGGAAGATGCCTATGGCCTTGTATGTGGCTCTTGGCGAGGATGGTACTGCAAAAGGAGAACTCTTCTGGGATGACGGGGACTCTCTAGGTGAGATCTTAGCACGTTGCCTCTTAGCACGTTGCCAAAATTGTTTGTCGCGAGACGTGCATGCTTATAGCATCAGAGACGAAATGCACTTCAACGGCCTAAGAGTACACAAACTAACGAACATTTCAAATCGAGTTCGTTCCTGCTCACCTCGCCCCTCGTGAGTTCACACTGTAAAGCAAGTATACAATCAGCGCATTAGCTTGATGGGAACGAGTGCGCGGCCATGGGCCTCGCAATCTCACCACTTTAGACAGCGTAATGGTCCAGCATATCCACAATGTCGGGCTACGACGTAGTTCCAGTTACCATCTGACACTGGAAATGTCCGAAAATCTATATATTGCTGTAAACTGCTTCTACGGTAAGGTCCCTCGCATGCTACAAGCAAGTCTTCAGAGGCTATTCATGACTGGTGAAGTTCACTTCAAGCGGGGCCGTTTTAGGTAGGTTCAGATGTATGCGCCAGTCTTTACGTGTGCACTGCCGAACGCAAACAAGGTGAAAGAGTCGACATAGACGCAACGCACGGAAGCGCTACAGTTACGTGACGTTCTTCCGTTGCACGCGTTGTCCTTCAGACGACAGGTATCCTTCACAATCGTGCGAAAGGCGCTCTTCAATGGTTGCAGACTAGAACTCCGGCATGTAGGGAAAGTCCACGATTTTATCTTTGTCCGATAAGGTCGTTATTGCGCAGCTCTTCTGGCGGACGCGTTCGAAGGGGGCGTAGTGGTGGGCGAGGCTTTCTTTTTTTTTCACTGCTGTCTGAACGAGAAAAACCAAAAGAGAGAAAGACCAAAAGAATAGGTTATTATTTTCTCAGTAGTCAAACTATAGACTATACTCCGGCCGTTCCTAAGTATGTTTCTTTATAAACACCTAGTAAGAGAGGGCCGGCAATTCAGATATACTTGCAGCATCATCATTTGCATAGAAATACCTCAGTTAAATTCCGTTAAAATATATGACCTCATCCCGAATTAGAAATGTAAATACAATAAGATTACATATATTTTTAGAAGATATCTGCCGAACCACATCGGCATAGTGCTCCTTCATTATTATCACTAATAATACTGCCGCATATTTCTCAAGAAAGTAAGAACGTACCTAACGGCAGAATTTTTCTGAATCGTTATTTCAGATACTATCGAAAAAGGAAAATACAACCTGTTCACGTTTTCTACAAACTGGGCACAAAAGGTAAGCGTTCACTGAGCTTCCGTTCACGCAGAATAAATAACCAGCTCTATATGCAAATTGTTTCAACAGGTGGTGATTTCTGTATCACCCGTGAGGAGCGGCTTCCACGAGAAGCCTGTAGTGGACATGGTTGCTGTAACCGGCGTTTCGCAGGAGCCCAACAACGTCACCATCGGAACCAGAAGCCTGCAGTTCATTTACAATAGAGCCGAGGTAAAGAAAGTTCTCACCCTGTGCCTAATATTTAAAGGCTTTGTTTACAACAGCACTGCTATGAATTAAAATGCGAACGACGGGCAAATGCGCTTACGCATTATATTCACGCTATGTAGTTAAGCGCTTCGAATGGCTGCTTTTGCAGCCTAACTGTGGTTTTGTCAGTGTCATCTCGTGGTTAGTACACGAACCATAGTTAAATTCGGCTGCACTGTACACGGTGAATGAGCGCAAAAGAGAAAAGCTGAATCAGGTTAGGCTGATAAAGTATTAATTAGAAAGCCTATTTTAGTCAATTATGCGGTAACTATAGGATCAGCATAAGATAAAAAGAATGTCAAGCCCTTGTTTTTTCATTTGCGCTGACACGCCAACGCAACGGTGTCAATTCATTTTCTTGTATTTACACTATTCCGGTAGATTGATCGCTTTCAACATTTGCGGAGTTCAGTGCCAGAGTCATTTAGCATACGATGCAGTCGTATTCAATATAACTAGGAATGAGCAGACACCCTTAAAATTCCTGACGTCACCTTAAGCAGGCACAGGAACTTCAAAACTGTATCGCGCTACGCGTCTTATTTTCTGCGTATTTTCTCGCTTAACAGGCTTCCAATTACAATAAGAGTGACTTTGTTGGTACTCTATAAAGTCAATTTACTAATGCAGCGCAGCTTAATTGTCTATTTAGCGTGCCTTTAATGTCACCGTGACTTATAGTTCAATATTGTTTCAGCGTTTGCAACGCACTTCGCGACGCCGAATTTAACACTACACTGATTTTTTTTTCAGCTACTCTTCATACTTAACGTCGACCAGCGCTTGGACCAAACCTTCGAGATAAACTGGTCGTAACGATACGTAACTCCACGAGCTGCAATTTCAATCCATGTTCGACGGATCTGTCAAACCTTGTAAAACCACACATATAAACCGCACAAATAAAATTCACAAGAGCGTCACCAGTACTATCAACTCCCAATTAATAAGTGATAGAAGCCCCGGGGAAACTTATCAATTGCTTTTAACGTTCCGAGCCCCTCATAGTTATCGAAGAATGGGGAACGAAAGAATCAGCTCCGTAAACCGCCCCCTTCTCCCTTCCCTCCCTGCGCCTTGCTTCCACACCATGGCGTGCAGCAAACAGGCGAATTCACTACTATTCCGATGTTCACTGCAAATGTACAAAACAGAAGTCGGGGGAAACTGCTTCACCCGCCCTTCTTGGAGCTCGAGCGGCTATTGAGAAAGAAGGTGAGCACTGTCATTCTCCTTGCTGAGATCGGCAAGCTGTCGCGCTGCTGAATTGCATGCACTCGACGCCCGCAAAGGACGGACGCTTATCTACGCGCGGGCTTCTTTGCGGCGGCCTACAAGCGCGGTAATTCCTTTTGTATTGCATTTGCGGTACCCATGTTTGGTATACTCAAATGCGAGTCTGGGAAAGTACGAAAATTTCGCTTAAAAGGTTTCTTGGGTTTTAAACGCCCCATGTCTGAAGTCCTCCATCATTCAAGCTGCTCCATTGCGGATAAAAAAAAAAACTGCACTCGCCGCTGCAGTCGTCGGGGCATCGACCGGTGCAACGAGAACAGCGGCGCGTGTGCGGACTCGAGGGCCGCATCAAGGCGAGGAGGTGGCCATTGCTTTGGCCATCGCCGACCCTGAGTGCACGACTGTGCTCTGTGATTCTAGGACGGCAGTGAAAAATAAGCCAGAGCAAGGGTGTGTGGTGAAGCCGCGCGTGTGTTGCGTGTGGTCGATCTCGCGAGTGAAAGTCGGTGTGTGGTGATAAAGTGGTTTCCGGCCCACATGGGCAGTGATGTGTCGGATCGCGGCAACGCTAACCACAACGAGACGGCGAACGCGGCGGTGCGAGGACTAACCAACCGTGCCGCTGCTACTGCAGCCGACCCGTCGTGGTGGTGGGAAACCAAGGACAAAATGACTTCCTACAATGAAATTCTGAAATGGTACCGACTAGAGCGAAGGACTATGCCGCCACCTCATCCTGGCTTGACCTGCAAGGAGGCGGTTTTATACCGACAACTTCAAACGGGGTCGTTATTCACGCCGGTGCTGATGAGGCACGTGTGTCCAAGTGTTTATGAAAGTGATCTGTGTTGTGTGTGCCGAAAGGAAAGAGCCACTGCAGCTCACATCCTTTGGGACTGTGCTAAGAATCCGCATGAAGCTGCAACAATAACAACGATCCCGCCGCAGCTCGAGGCCGCAACGAGATGCTATGACCAAGATGTCCAAACCCAGGCCGTCCAGCAGATCTCGGCGGCCCTCGAAAGGCAACGACCGAGCGAAACCGGAGGGAGGCTGCCACCCCAAAGGAGGGGTAGGCGCGGTCGACCAAAGGGAATAGTGCGGCCGCGGCTGAAGTAGAGGCGCCACACGCCGCGAAGACGTCATGGCCGCGTCACGGTAACGCCTCCCTAACAGGGGAAGGCTAACCGTTCTGCAGGCGTTCACAACAAAGTTTCGTCACTCACTCACTCACTGACATTGCGAGCAGAATCCCTCCGAAGGAGAGGTAACCACGCATGTGCAAAAAAAAAAAAACCACATGAAGAAGGGAGATCTCTCCCGGCCCTCTCTTTTCTTCATTATTGTTTCCTCAGGCGTTTTCTTCAAACTCTTTATTTTCATTACTCCGTATCGCCCAATTCCAGGCCATTACACCAGTTAGAAACGAAGTACAGCGCGAAGGACAAGGTCTGATGGAGACGACACATACTGCGCTGACTTCCAACCGAGCATTTTATTGCCGTTGCCAAATCGTGTGTATATACCCGAGGGGGCACCACAGAAAATGAAGAGCGGAAAAAAGGGGCGCTCTAGCAGCAAGTCATTTGTGCTGTTAGAGTACCCCTTTTGTCCGCTTTTTACCCTTTTTGTCCTAAATACTTCGAAATTCCATTCCAAAAGATACCCATTTCTATAAACAATAACAATATTCTCTCCTTTGTGCATCTACATTGGGCTTTAGCCACAGGAACGTATGCAGAGCCGTATGCGACTTCCTTGGTGACACAAGGAGAACACCTAGCTAATTTACTGATTTATTATCTATTATATTACAAAATTTCAATTTACGTTAGTGTAATGATTGATTATTTAATAATTTACACAATTCTAAATAATTTGATTGAAATTTAATACCTTCTAGCTTGATCTTCTTTAAAAGAACACACATTTTTCTATAACCGTTTTCAGTTTAATCGCCGGCTTCTTGGCCAATCCCCCGTAGTGGGTACGAGCCATCGCATAGCAAGCAGGCAAGCAAGCAGGAGAGCAGGCAAGCAAGCAGGCAAGCAGCCAAGCAGCCAAGCAGGCAAGCAACAAAGGTAATGTAGCAACCCAGTCGCGGTGGTGGGCGGAAATGTACATGGAGAGCATGCCGGTTATGGGGCGATTCAACCGTTCGGTGAGACCATTTGTCTGAGGGTGATAGCGGTGATGACCTTGTGTTTCGTGGAACATGGGCGGAGAAGGTCATCGATGTCATCATCATCATCATCATCATCATCATATTTTATCCGACATAACTCAGTCAGATAATCCTGTAGGCGGCGAGACTACCTTACCCCGAAGAAGTCCAGCCCAGAGGGCCTTACATGCCTAAAACCTCCTTTGATTTATCCGCCAATGGAGGGTTTTGCTGGTCACCATAGATAGCGCAATATACTGTCAATTTTCAGTGGTCCTACCATCGCAGTTCCGGAATCTCGCGTATGCATGCGGCTGTGAACGCGTCTAAGAAGCGGATATATTTTCGGCAAATTTGAACAGCAGTTAAAACGTGCGTGAAAAAAAAGAAGGAAGAAAAATGGCTGTGGCTTAGCTAAGGTTACGCCCAGGATGCGAAGCATACTAGCCTTTATTTTAACGCGACAGCGTTAAGGAGCTCGTGTCGCAGAAAAGCCGGTGTTGTCGGTGTCTGCGGCGTTGCACTTCATGAATAAATCGTTGTCGCGCCGAACGCTGCGTTGCTCGACGCTCACCGCGTCCGCTGCGGGGGGCGACGCCGCGAGCGTCACGGTGTACCACGTCACGGTGTCACGTGGTAATGAAGGCGACACCGCCGCGCCTGAGGAGCTGGGCTGAGCTCTAGTAATATGCTTCGCATAAAAAGGTTTCAGGACTTACCGAGAAGCTCCGAGTCGCGTATACGCGGACAATCTCCGGCGTTGTAGCTGCATTGGCTGCTCCTTTTATGCGAAGCATATTACGAGAGCTCAACTCAGCTCCTCAGGCGCGGCGGTGTCGCCTTCAATACCACGTGACACCGTGACGTCATGACAGAGGAGAAACGGGGCTCCAACTCGCGCCGTCGCTCGCGGCGTCGCGGCGGTATATAAGCAGCTGCGCTTGCCTCTGCTAGACACTCACGAGGTGAGATGCCTCCTGGAGACAGAGCTGCTCGTTGGAATGAGAAGCGAAGGTTGCGGCGTGCTACAGAGACTGATTTTCTAGGTGGCTTTGGCTCAACTCTTGCAAGATGGACTGGGTGGGAATCGAACCAGGGTCTCCGGAGTGTGAGACGGAGACGCTACCACTGAGCCACGAGTACGATGCTTCAAAGCGGTACAAAAGCGCCTCTAGTGAATGCGGTGTTGCCTTAGAAACGAGCTGTTTCTAAGGCTCAGGCGTGCGTCGCTTGCTCAGGCGCACATTTCGTTGCCGCGCCGAACGCTGCGTTGCTCGACGCTCACCGCGTCCAATGCGGGGCGCGTAGTCGCGGCGCCGTAGTCCATTGTCTTACGCCCCTTGGCGGGTCGACGGGAACGCTGTCGCGTTCCACTCTTGAAGGCGAAGCAGAGTAACGCATGAGTT
Source organism: Dermacentor albipictus (assembly GCF_038994185.2). Classification (NCBI taxonomy): domain Eukaryota; kingdom Metazoa; phylum Arthropoda; class Arachnida; order Ixodida; family Ixodidae; genus Dermacentor; species Dermacentor albipictus. The sequence continues at coordinate 25,357,276 of NC_091823.1, forward strand.
GTTTCTTCGTCTAGCCGAACCAAATATAGCCAAGCAACAGCAGTTCACCCGGCTAAACAGTGGTTCAACAACTAAAATAAAGGCTAGTATGCTTCGCATCCTGGGTTTAACCTTAGCTAAGCCACAGCCATTTTAATTTGCCACAACCAGTGCACCACAGCTCCGAGAGGGTCCGAGAGGGCTCATGCAAAGGAAGCAACGCCAGGTCAGGAACGCGGACATGTTTTCCCAAGCAGCGGAAAAAGAAAAGAAGAAAACGTCAGACGGGAACACGCATCTTGGGCTCTCAAATATCAACCACGGCGCGCAGGAAGTTCCCCACTCACAGATGCCAAGTCAGCTCCGTCCTGCCTTCCTTGCTATTTCACTCTCTTTCGTCTATTCCTCTCTCCTCGCAGTCATACAGGAGAACGGGGTAATAAATAATCTGGTCGTCAATCCCTCCGTGTTTGGCTGGTCGTCACTTTTCGTCGGCCTGGCCAAGAGAGATGAAGTATTCGAAGCAGTTAATCCTTAGAATGTGAAGCAAGCAGTAGAGTCGGAGGCTTCGCTCTCGCGGAGTAGTCACCAGGGTGTGTTCCTTCGTTTAGCATGCTTGGTCGAGTGGGTCGTCAGTCAACGAAGCGCTTCATCTATCGCATCGAACCAACACAGATAACGCGGAGTGCGTGTGGGTTCGTCGACCGTTGTGTTTGTTCGAAGAACATTCACAACGAGGTACGGACGACAGCCTACGGAAATGTGTTTCGCCCACACATTAACAAATTCTGACATCATGCAGGCAGCTATCTGTTGGTTTGGTGCTGTTGTTCGCACGTATCGCTGGACTATACAGGGTAAATTTTGCGCTCTGAAAGGCATTCTAGATTTACGCTGTGATTTGGTTTGGTTTGGTCTCTCTCTCTCTACTAATGGCGCGTACCAACTGACTCTTGGAAGTAATTTTTAGAATACAGGATCTCGGTGAATGGTGTTGTAAACACAGTGCACAGAATTGTAAAACAGGAGCTAGTGTTTTGCGCTTGAATGCGAAAACACTCCACGTACTGTTGATAACGATAGATGTCACGTATTTCTTTTTTATTTATTCTGTGGCAGGTTGCCAAACAGCAGCGATAATTCATTTACTACTTTCCCCAAGAATTCACGCTCTCTTGAAAAGTTTCACTTACGACTAACCCTCCCGAATTCAGAAATGCGCCTTAACTTGAAGCCCATGCTCGGCTTCGTCAATATTACGCATGTGATGAATGTGCCCAAGGTGCTCATTGCATTTCCTTGGCCGCGTTCACTTCAGGCGTCTACTTGAGCAAGTGAAGCATGGGCTTCAAGTTAAGGTGTGTTTCGGGATACGGGGGTGAGAGAGGTGAAGCCAAATTTTTTAGCCTTTTTTTTTTCCCCACAATTCGACCTTACAGATAAAGGCAGTCAGTGTGACAAGGAAGTTCAGTGCCAGAGACAAGTGTGGGAAAGAGAGAGCAGATTCTTTCGTCGGCACGCGAAGAAGCGTCTGGCAGAAGGCAACATGCTCTTGAGGTTGATGCCACTACTGTTGAGGTACGTCACACTTATAGTGGATCCATCTGAAGTGAGCGTATTTCTGACGGCAAACTGAAGCAGCCGTAACATAAACGTACCCTGTATGTCTTGTGTTTCAATCCTACGCAATCTTTCGTCTTTTCTGTATAGCGCCTGCTTGTATTAACTTGCGTGAGGAATGCACAACTCGACTCGAACCGCAGAATAATATAATTCGTATTTGTAAGTTATTGTGCTAAGTGGGAGGTTCATTAATCTATTGAATGGCTTTGTTCTACGTCCCAATGTTGCATGTGTGGTATACGAGAGACGTCCTAGAGAAGGAATCTGGATTGATTTCTGCTATTTGTCGTTCTTAAAGTGCGTCGAAATCTCGGTGTGCGAGCATCTTTCATTTGTTGTCCTTTGTAATGCAGTAACCACAGTATTTTCGTTCTTGCATTCAGTAACAGAACGGGCCGTAGCCTGCTATATACTATGAATATAGCAGGCCAGGAATCGAGCCACGTGAAGCGCTGGGCTCGCTTCTCTGCCACAGAAATAAAACCACAGGAAACGGTGTAACCTTTAGAAAAGGTGTAAAAAGGTACCTAGGTTACGTTCTGTTGCAGTAGTCATGTCCGTCCAGGTGTGGTGTTTACGCATGCTCTTTTAGAAACTATAAACGAACGAACGAGGTTATCAATCGCAACGCTACTGATTCATAATGCCGCGCGAAATATTCTCGCACGCTGACTACCTGCTTGATATAAAATCTGTAGTTACAGATCAAAATATATTTTAGGTCTTTAAATGGCACAAATCTATATAACTTTAGGTATTTCTACGAATTAGCGTAAACCGAGATTGTGTTCTGTCGCCCAAACTCGCTCTGAAAGGGAACCCCTAAATTTTACATTTTTCAAATTCTGGAAGTTTGTGTGACATTATAGGACCACAATTGAGTATTTTCGTCCTAATACGGTACCAATGCATTGCAGACTACTTACGCTGCGTCACAAAACTGTTAATGCAGTATACAGACCGGCCTCGCCTCATGACAAGTGTTACTAGTGGAGCCGTGATACCTTTAGAAACACTGAAATTTCGGGTCGCTCATTGTTTCTTACGTGAAAGTTAAAAATTTCTCCAAAAAATCAAATGAAATGCAACGTACACTCTTAAAGCTAGGGTCGGCAGATTCTGAGAGAGTTAGGGGTTCCTCAGGAGAAGATTTCGCAACTTCATGTCGGTATTCCCGTGAACGTCCGTAATCGGTATCATGTCAAGCCTGTTCCCAGGAACATGCATCCGGAGCGAAATGTTGGTAAAAGAAAGGCAAGGGGAGCTTGCCTACTGAGACTCATTCGTGATGAGAATCAGAAGGTTGGCTTCGTCGATGCTTCTTTCAACGAGGAGAGAAAGGTGTTTACCATAGTTGTCGTGGACAATGAGGGCAGTCTCGTTAACGCTGCTACCGTTCGGACTGATAGGCCAGAGGTCGCAGAGCAAGCGGCTATTGCGCTCGCCTTGGTTGACAGGCGCAGGCCTTTTGTATATAGCGATTCAAAGTCGGCCGTTAGGGCCTTTGAGAAGGGCTCGGTGGCTAAGGTTGCTTTTAAAATTATGCAGACGTGTGAGATCTCTCAACACTACTTATGTTGGTTCCCTGCTCACCTTGGGATGATCGAAGGAGCCCCTCCGAATCTCAATGAGTCCGCTCATGAGGCAGCGCGAGATCTTACCCTCCGCTCTGCCCCGCGCAATGGCGTGGCGGTACTCCCCGAGAATAGAGACTCCCCTTCCACATACAATGAAATCACGAAGTATTACCTTCTTAATCGCAGGGTTTACAGTTTGCCGCATCCTAAACTAAACAGGGCTCAGGCACTTACATTACGCTTACTACAGACTGGTACTTATCCTTGCCCACGGAGACTGAACATGTTTTATCCAGAGACGTATACAGAGCCTTATTGCCAAGACTGTGGTGCTTTAGCCACGCTCGAACACATGCTCTGGTCTTGCGAAAGAATTGAAGACTCGGCGATCAAGGATGCGTCCAGGTGGGAGGCTGCACTTCGCAGCCCGGACCTGGATGAACAATTCTGGGCTGTCCAGCAGGCTCACGATGTGGCCGTGAGGCTTGGCCTTCCGGTCCCGACGTGGGAGCGGCCCGCTTAGTGATGAACTATCACTACTTGCAGGACCAAATAAAGTTTTCCTTCCTTCTTAAAGCTAACTTTGAGTGGGCTGTGGTGCAAGAGCATCTTACATCTTTTATTTTACATATCTTACACATTTTCATACCCTCTAGTGGAAAAATTTTGAACCCGTTCATTTCGACGCCATGACAAGGTCTCAACGTCAGGTATCGATGACCTTCAGTTCCTAACTGATTGGAGGACGTGCACCCGCAAGGCATAGGAAACTATATATCCTTGTTAGAAGGGACCAAAATATGTTTCATTGTATACGTACCTTATTACTTCGCACGAGGCATGTGCTCGTGCAACAGTATGCAAAAAGCAATATAGAAGCCTCACTTTCAACAACCAGACGTTAAAATACGTCTAGCAGTATCTTTCGTGCTCGAATGAGATTTTGGTATGGTCGCACGAGCATGCAAGTGGGATTGAACAATTGATTTCTTATCGTGTTTGTAATTCGAGCATTTCTCCGCGCAAGTAGCCGCCTTTATCGCGAACGATAGCTGCGGACTCTCAAAGAATCCTCTGTGGTCGCTACAAATACTCGTGATCTGTGCGATGACTTTCTGTCAGCTGCGGCACTAAATACGTTGTCCACAGCTAGAAGCACTTCTCACAGTTCGCGGAACAGATGGGCTGTCGTGCAGTTTTCGTTTCTTTGGTGTGAACACTAAAATGAGATTCCAAACACGGTCTTATATTTAACTACTTCATGAACAAACACATGCAGCACAAAGCTATATATAACGAGCGGAAAGGAGAAGTGGTGATCTCTATCTGAATACGCACGGGTTAGGCTAGAAAAGCTTTAGTTCACAAATGAAAAAGAAGCTGTAAAAACAAATCTCATGGGTAATATGTGCCAACAAAGCTCGTTCACAGTACATTAAAATTTGGAAAGAAATTGTCGGTGAAGATAAGTTTCTTGAAACCGAGGAGTTCATACAAGCGGCACAGATTTCTCCTGCAAGCGGTTTTTCCACAGCGAAGTACCACTTTCATATATCTATTTTATTATTAAAGCGGTAGAACTTACACGGTAGCTCGAGGCGTATTCATACCGTCGGCACCGCCGTCGCCGGTGTGCTGTCCGGCTATCGACTGCGCATGCCTGGTCCTAGTGCATGAAGGTTAGAGGGTCTCCAGTGATGCTGCCATGCTGGTACAGGCGTTGTGCTCATCCGTGCATTATATGTACACTATATCGTTTCTGCTTAACTGCTAAGTATAAGTTTGCCTGAGGAGTAAGCGTACAACTAAAGTTATCTAATATTCCACAAGGCGTATGGCTAATGCCGACGGTTTCCCATCGATCTCACCTCGTGCGCCACCGAGGTGCGATGCATGCGATGCCACTGGTGGCGCTCTTCATTGCGCAAGCTGTGTGAGTCGCCTGGTAGCCGGCGGGACGCTGTTTCTTCTGCGGAGTAGCGGTTACCTTGCTTGATGCATCGCCCCAACATGTCGCACCCACGCATAGTTAGAACGCTGTCCGTGAGTTTAAGCTCACCGCTAAACCTTGCTATCACTGTCAATACATCGCAATTCGGGAGGAAACGGCGTTTTATTTTAAAATGCGCGTTGTGCAAATTTTGTAGATTCATAGACGGTATTCGTCCATGTTACAGTTCGTTTACTTTGCATTAAGTAGCGCATTGCGCGTTATCTTGATGACACATCTTAATCTTTATTACTGCCATTAAAATGATAAATAGTAACAAAATTCCCCGTATATATACTCAGACCGTAAACGTTAGAATACAGTATGCAGTTCGAAAACTACCGTGTGCTAACAATTTCACCGTATCTCCACACGATTAAATCTAGGAAAATCGCAGAACGAAATATGAAAGGTACAGCACCACCCACACATGCAAAGGGAAAGATAGGAAAAAGCATAACTGCGAGTCGGCCTAGTTGGAACAGATTCATTTTTAAACAAGCGTGTTTTGTGCAAAACGGAGCGACAAAAGGAGCGACACAAGGACAAGCGCTCGTCCTTGTGTTGCTCCTTTTCTTTGTCCTTGTTTGTTTTGCGGAAAAAAAGTTTGCTTAAGAAAGAAAAAAGACACAATGACCAACAACTAATTATTCTGGCACGTTTGTCAATTTTTGTCATCTGCAGTGTGGCGTGCTGTCAAGCGGAAAATTTTTCATCGAACGCATTTGGTAACTCAAGCCAGGAAAGAAATTTCACCGGTAAGAGCATGAACGAAAAAAAGTGGGCGTTTTTAGTCTTATCAAATCGGCATTGCTCAAGCACTGCGATTACCGCACATACGAAGTTCTGCTCGCCAGGCTAAATTAAATTATGGGGCTTTACGTGCCAAAACCACTTTCTGATTATGAGGCACGCCGTAGTGGAAGACTCCTGAAATTTAGACCACCTGGGGTTCTTTAACGTGCATCTAAATACACGGGTGGTTTCGCCTCCATCGAAATGCGGCCGCCGTTGCCGGGATTCGATCCCGCGACCTCGTGCTCAGCAGCCCAACACCATAGACACTGAGCAACCACGGCGGGTGATCGCCAGGCTGTCTTGTACAGTACAGCCGACGCAGGCGCACTTGACAGCTGAATGATACCGTAATTGTAGGGTTAACTGTTATATAAACGTTACCACTAATCCTATAGCGTTTCTTTATCTTAATGGACAGTTCTAAAGTAGTGTACCAAAAATGTTTGAGCACAGTAGAACAAAACTGTGCCCACAAAGAAACATTGTGTAAGTTCATTCTGTAAGCTGATCAGTCTTACGGACTCCTTGAATCTTCACTGGTGCAGAATTGAAATAGGTTATAGTGTTAGCGCAGTCAGGGACGTGTTATTCCAAAATGTAAAAATGAAAGCATACCGCTGTCACCTATATTTTCTCGCAGTACCTTCTGATGAGGTCACAAATTTTTAGCCTCTGAAGGGGTTAATGAGGTGTCTATTAATTAAAAAAAAAGAAGCTTCGTTAAATTTTAAAGCCAACCAATACTCAGCCTGGTAAAATTATTGAGCTTTTATGTCGGGCAAAATCGCCGCAATAAGAGAAAATGTGGCGAAATCCGAGGAGCCACATTGATGCTATGAAATTCGCAGTTATTTTGCGAAATCCCAAAACGGAAGTTTCGCCATTAGCTTCAATGATACTTCCTTACCACGAAGTAAAACAAACATATCTCAATAAGTAAGTTAGAAATGCAGACTAATAAACTACTTTCTTAGTGCCTCTATAAACAAAATTTACCAATTGATCTTCAAGATAAGCTAAACACTAATTGTGGCTGCATTCTTCCTAGGCTACAAAGAGCAATGCCGACTGGCCAGCGTAGTGGATCGCTTCGACTGCTATCCAGGTAATGTAGCTTCAGAGGAGGATTGTGAGGCCCGAGGTTGCTGCTGGGGCACGCTAGGTGACGCCTCCCCAGATGGAGAGCCTACCATTCCCAACTGCTACTACCCCGCCGACTATCAGGGATACGTGCTCGATGGCTTAAACCACTTTCCGGATCGCATCTCCGCGAAGCTCCGCAGGAAAATTCCTTCAGGCATCGACAAGGACGTGCAGTCTGTGGCAGTGAACATCGTCTTCTACGAGAACGACACAGCCAGGATAACGGTGAGCGAATTTCGGCATCAAACGGCACCCAGTCGTGTCTCGACGTGGAAGATTCGCATGCAAAATCACGCATGGACGAAAACGCTGTATGCCTCCAATTTTGACCAAGGACAAAACACAAGCCCAGCTTATAAATTCTGCGGGTTTGGCAACGCCCAAAGTAGCTAAAGGTCCTATTCGAGCGCCGTAAATGTTTCGCTGTCCTTGGCGAATATGTGTGCGAGCACCCGCAGGGGGCATGAAATGCGCAAATAAATAAAGGAATACATAATGAGCAATTCCATTCTGTGAAGGTGGTTGACTAGCGAAGGTGTTTAGCACACGACACGGAGATGACGCATAACTTTGAACAAAGGTTCGAACTCATTTATTGTCTTGATGGATGGTCATCGTGACGAAAGGTACGCACATTCATTTATTGTTTTGGTTGGTAGTCATTATTTTACTAGCAAGTGCAATCAGACTCTTTTATAATGTCAAATCGATGGACGTACGCCGCTGGGTGATCGGTTGTGCCGAATCAGTGTGGCATCGCAAGGAATATGTCTGCAACACGGAACGCGTCAACCACTACAGTTTCGGTACCGACACATCCACATCGAAATCACCGACAACAGGGATTTGATGTCGATGTGTCATCAGGGACTATGAGTCATTGCATTTTTTGCTTGCTCACGGGAGTGTGAGGCATTGATGATGACAGTTTTCGACGTGCTGTTCTGTATGTTGTATGCGTGAGTAGAAAGAATTCAAGCACTGTTCGCTTCACTTTGCTGAGTGCTTGTAGCCTCTGCCTTATGGGGCTATGAGCCATTGCATTTTTCGCTTGCTTACGGTAGCATAATGCTTACGGGGGTATGGGCCATTGATGATGATATTTCTTGTTCACGGAGAACAAAAATGCATGGAACCCTAGCTATATACAGCTTCACTGTAATAATTCGTTATAAAATCCACAGTAATTCATAATTGGAGCTTAGTGGACCTCAGCGGATTGGTGGTAATAAATCCAGTGAAAGCTGAGAGCATGCTCACTTACTTTGGGTCCTATGACGGACGGACGGATGGACAGATGGATGGATCGATAGATGGATGGATGTTATGAGCATTCCCGTTAAAACAGGGCGGTGGGTTGCGCCACCAAGCCCTTTTTCTTATTTTGCCTATGGTCTTAGCTATACCTTTTTGAGAGAGCGTGAGAGAGAGAGAGAGAGAGAGAGAGAGAGAGAGAGAGAGAGAAGTGGTTCTGCGTGAGAAAGAAAAGGCTGGCGCTGTCTTCTGCAGCCCTCGAGGGAGCAGGCTCAGTGCCAACGCAGACTCGCATAGTTGTACGCGCCACTGGCGCAGAAAACTACGAAAATCTTACTGTAATTCTTCAAGTCAACAGGTCTTTTCGAGCGTTAATAGACTTTGCATGCACATCCACCTGCATGCGCGCAGCAAGTGTTCGCGTTCTTCTTTCACTTCCATCGCTCCTCTATCCCTTTCCCCCTGTGTAGGGTTTGCCCTATCGCGCGCCTGGTTAACCTTTTCAGCCTTTCCTTTCCTTCTCGTCCTCTCTCCGGCAGGCCTGCATTACTTTTGAAATAAGTGTCAACAAAACGCGACCCGAACAGATTGGCGTTTTACGCATTATTTTCCCGCATATCCTTCGATAAGTTATCAGAGAAAATCTAAGTAGAACGACCAAATATTTAGTTTGAAATAAGGGTGACTAGGGCTATAGTCTTGTGATTTCTGCCAGACAGGCGCCACCTGAGCAATCTCCGACTACAATATTTTTATAATTTGTACATATGTTATCATTGCAGCTCGCGAACATAATTAATGTACCCGAGAAACATAAACCATCCTCAAAGCAGAGCGAGCTCCTGCAGCTCACACTGTAAATAAAGTGAAATTTTTGAAAGTGAAATTTTGAAGGCGCTGTATTATAACTACCCGTTACGCGCTGTATTTTCACATACAAGACAGGGGATGGCTGCGTTTTGCGATTTGCTGTTTTATGTATAACTTGTTTTCCGCGTTTTCACAGATTTCTTAAGTCATGTTTGAAGTCGCTTGCCCAGTGAATGATCCACTAAGTAAATGCTTAAATAAGCAATGTGGACAGCAAGAGTGTTTTCTTAGTCTGCGTCACAGTATTCATGCTCTCAAAAATTATTCCCAACCATGACAATTCCAGCATTAAAAGCTCGAAGCATTAAACACGCGTCTCTAACTTGTTTTTTGTATGGCAAATTCAACATGAAATTTGAAACAGATGTGAAGCCATTACTATATTTGCTAGCAGGACAATAAAAATTAAGTTTTGAAAGAAGGCACATCGTTTTGCTAAGAATCCTTTCTCGTAACTACATGTGAGCTTCCTGCGGTAGCATAGAGGCTACGGCGTGTCACTGCTGAGCGCGAGGTCGGGGGTTCGATTCGGACCACGGCGAATGCATTTCTATGGGGGCGAAATGCAAAAAAACGCCCGTGTACTCCGGTTTAGGTGCACGTTAAAGTACCGCAAGTGGCCCAAATTAATCCGGAGTCCCCAATTACGGCGTGCCTCATAATTAGATAGTAGTTTTAGCGCGTAAAACTCAAGATTTTAATTGACCTACATGCGGCCACATGCCAATGGTGACGCAGAAAGTGAGCTTCATGACTTACGTGCATCGGTTGTAACAAATAAAACGGCGATCAGGCTAATTACGCATTGTTGCGTGTTTTCCAGATTCTGGATGCTACTCAGACACGGTTCAGGCCACCTGTACCACAGATTCCAGAACGGAAATACACTGGTAGCCGGCTTTACAACGTGAGCCTCTCGAAAGATGGCCAACTAAGAGTCTACCGCTTCGATCGTCATTCAACGACTATGTAAGTTGACGTTTGCGTCAATAATAACACAGAAGGGTTCGAAGCACGCGTGGTTGATTCAGCAGCGTTGCCGTTAAGAAATGTGTGCCCACTGACATGCAGTGTCTAGCCCTTGTACAGACCATGGTCGACGTATACGACATGCGGACAGACCAGCAGAGTACGCACTCAAAAGCATTCTATAGTCGGATAAAAATTTGGGAGAAAAAGGGCGTTTACTCCTCGAAGGCGGATGCACACGAGCTTCCACCAATGGGCGCGCACTCTAGACTGACGTCATGAGCCGGACGGCCGGTGACCCCGCCGATGCAGATGGCAGCCTGCGCTTCGAACTGGGCCGAATCGCGTCAGTTGTGTGCGTCTGCCCCTCGTGAGAGTGGATTGCCAAACTGTTTGTGGTGGTGTATCATGCCGGAAGTATTATTGCGAGCTTACGATGCACCATTCGTGCCGCATGCGTTTATTCTGAGCCACGATACGGTGACAGAAGATTGCAGCGACCCGACGTGGTTGCTCAGTGGCTATGGTGTTGGGCTGCTGAGCACGAGGTCGCGGGATCGAATCCCGGCCACGGCGGCCGCATTTCGATGGGGGCGAAATGCGAAAACACCCGTGTGCTTAGATTTAGGTGCACGTTAAAGAACCCCAGGTGGTCAAAATTTCCGGAGTCCTCCACTACGGCATGCCTCATAATCAGAAAGTGGTTTTGGCACGTTAAACCCCAAATATTATTATTAGATTGCAGCGAGCATCGCTGACGGTGCGCTACGCTTCGTCTGAAAACAGGATCCCGCGGCGACACACTGTTAAAAACAAACATGCTGCGTGTTTGTTCAATGGTGTTTGGTTTTGTCCCAATGTGAAGTTACGACGAGAAAAGTTCGCCAAAGTCTTGTGCCTAGTGTTAGCGGCGGGTGTGTTCATGTACTAGGTCGCTGTACAAAAAAAAAAATAAGATAGTGAGAAGGAACGAAAAAGGGATAACCTATCATATTTTTGAAGATAAGATTGTAATAACACAAAACCAAAAAGTATAAATATTATGCTATTTAAAACCAAGAGCATTTATTTAAAACGATGAATTAAGCATGCTTGTATTTTTCCTGCTTCGATCGTCCTCTCGCCCCAGGTTTGTAATGGTTTCGATAAATGCATTGCCTTTCTTTAATTACTTCTTAAACAGCAACTGATTTAATTTAAGCTCGGAAAACGAGTAGTAAATGTACCGTGTACATGTAAACCAGCGCAAAAGCCATGCAGAGCTGCGCTTTCTACTTTTGTCCCTTACAATGAATCTAAAATGCAGACGACGCGCAGCGTTGTAAAAGGCACGTGGTTATTTTTCTCTCGAAATATGCAATGTGCTGTAGCACTCCAGTCACGATAGCTCTACTAAGCCAGTTGTCAGAACACAAAAATATTTATTTATACCGAGGAGTAAGCGCTTGAGAAGCTCGGTTTTTTGAGCGGGACTATTTTGGTCGCGGATGCAACCGGCTGTGGCGCTTCGGTCATCTGGGTGGGGCCTCCCCTTTTTTCGAAAGTTGTCTGGAGCGGTTTGTAAAAACGGCCACCGGACATTCGTGATATAGCAAGGCAAACAATAAGCAAGCGCGGCTGACCAATGACACGTAGTTCTTAGCGACGAAAATGTTAACCCCAACCAAAGTCTTCAAACAGAGCGTTTTTTTTTCTCATAACCAGCAGTCGAACCAACTTGGAGCTCAGGGTATGTGACACTGACTATGTGGCCGCTATTTAATGCCGCTATTTCACGTCAGCTTGGGTGTCCCTGGTTATGTGCCACATGTTTTGCCTCTTCAATGATAAAAATATATCCTTTGAAATAAGCTTGTTTTAATGTATAAGGGTCGTTCAATAAAGACTAATAGATGCTCTGAAAAAGTTTACTTCCGAAAATTATTCATCGGCGCATTTATCCCTCTCTATAGGATTCCCACTAAGCGAAATACAAGCATCTCATCGTTTATGCGAAGTCTAGGTAACATCAGTCAAGCCATCTTTTGCCACCTTCTAGAAAATCACCTCCGAAGTTTTAACTGCTCCTTGTTCCATGTCTTGTTCCAGGTCAAAGCAATGTCCTTTTTTCCCGGTTTCCCGAAGTATCGCAAGAGTTTCCTTACCAATTCTACTGTCCCGATGCGCCACTCCCACTTCTTTATGTACCTCACGATAAACAAACAAACAAACAAACAAACAAACAAACAAACAAAAATGTTGAGGAGACTTACGTTTCGCCTTTAAGAGTGGAACGCGATACCATTCAAATTGGCTGAGATGGCGAAATCACAAACGCACTAAAGGAAACAAGAGACACGGTACAGGGTTTTGTTAAACAAAACGACCTAATATGCTCCCCTAATAAATCTGAACTCTTGAACATCAGAAACAAATCGAACAAACCCAGGACCATGGAGGATCAAGCTTGATTCTCCCATTAGTGTCCATTTGGAAAGCCGACTAGTCCCACATGTACTAGCTGTTGGGATACGGTGAATGCTAATACAAGATAATTCACATAATTCAGAGGCCATGATGAAACTACGAGCCATAGCCCGACAAATACGTGGCCTACGCAGGCGAGTAGGCCATGCGACGTAACGGCATGAAGGAGGCAGATCTATGTCGGTTGACCTAAGATTTTTTGATCAGCCTCGTAGTATATTCATCGCGTACTAAATCTCCGACTCGCCCACAAATAGAAAATAAATGGCATGGTTCGCCAAGAGAGGAAATGTAGGGAGTTTTGCTCCTTGAAAATACGACTCTGCCTAGGCACTACGGAGGAGTTTCTTGGCGCGCGTTTTATACGTTTTTTCTTAGGCGTGCCGGCAGAAGTCGCGGGGCGCGGTAGTGCTGAACTTACCACCGCAAGTAGGCGGCTCGAGGCAATTATATTTATTCGATCATGTTTTTACTAATTGAAACAACGTGTCATTATTTCGCATTATTGGTGGCGCCTCCAGGACACCAAAGCGGCAACGGGGACATCAAAGCTAGGAGCCGGACTGGCCCGTGGGTTGGGCCTCTGCGGCCCCAACTCACGGGCCGCCCTGCTTCCAGCTTTGATCGCCCCGCTACCGCTTGGGTGCCCCGGAGATCCTGCGCCGCCTGCTTTAATATAACCTCAGGTGTTCTCCTGAGGCCTCCGTTTGCCGGTTACATGTGCCCTCCTGGAGCAGTGCTAGTAAAATATCCGATCTATCGCCGCGACGAAAAAAAGCGACCCGCGACTTATACAACACCAGTCCAGAACATTGTCTCTTTAGGCAAAGCGGTCACCAAGCGGCGTCTGCGCCCTCTGCCTTACCGCGCGGGCAGCCAGCGGCGGAGCGTATAAACCAACTCGACCGCACTCCGCAATGCCGGCATGTCTAGGGGACAAACGAATACAACGCGCTCTAAGAAACCTCCTCCGTAGTGCATAGGCTGAGTCCTATATTCAAGCAGCAAAAGCCCCCACATTTTCTCTCTCGAGCCCGCTCTTACTCGCGCTGAGACGGAGTTGTGTGTGCTCCATTCAACGCCAGTGGTCCGTGAGGTCCGCGGCGCGTTTGGCAGCGTCCAAGTCAGTAGCGTCCGACGCACCGCGGATGGCTGTTTGACTGAGGCGAGACTTGCAATCATGTTGTCTGTGACAGGAAACTATTGCTTCTATATGAACCAGTGCACAGTATGGCGTGGTGCAGTGTGGTGAAATGAGGTGTGCCGTTGCGAACATGCACTACACCCATTTTAAGATTGTGGCTAGTATCATGTCCAACCAATCTACTTTGCCGGTAGCCATTCATGCACTACACCCATTTTATGCGAAGCATATAACGAGAGCTCAACCCAGCTCCTCAGGCGCGGCGGTGTCGCCTTCAAAACCAATCTACTTTGCCGGTAGCCATTCATGCACTGCACCCATTTTATGCGAAGCATATAACGAGAGCTCAACCCAGCTCCTCAGGCGCGGCGGTGTCGCCTTCAATACCACGTGACACCGTGACGTCACGACAGAGGAGAAACGGGGCTCCAACTCGCGCCGTCGCTCGCGGCGTCGCGGCGGTATATAAGCAGCTGCGCTTGCCTCTGCTAGACACTCACGAGGTGAGATGCCTCCTGGAGACAGAGCTGCTCGTTGGAATGAGAAGCGAAGGTTGCGGCGTGCTACAGAGACTGTTTCTAGGTGGCTTTGGCTCAACTCTTGCAAGATAGGCTGGGTGGGAATCGAACCAGGGTCTCCGGAGTGTGAGACGGAGACGCTACCACTGAGCCACGAGTACGATGCTTCAAAGCGGTACAAAAGCGCCTCTAGTGAATGCGGTGTTGCCTTAGGCACGAGCTGTTTCTAAGGCTCAGGCGTGCGTCGCTTGCTCAGGCGCACATTTCGTTGCCGCGCCGAACGCTGCGTTGCTCGACGCTCACCGCGTCCAATGCGGGGCGCGTAGTCGCTGCGCCGTAGCCCATTGTCTTACACCCTTTGGCGGGTTGACGGGAACGCTGTCGCGTTCCACTCTTGAAGGCGAAGCAGAGTAACGCATGAGTTGTTTCTTAGTCTAGCCGAACCAAATATAGCCAATCAACAGCAGTTCACCAGGCTAAACAGTGGTTCAACAACTAAAATAAAGGCTAGTATGCTTCGCATCCTGGGCTTAACCTTAGCTAAGCCACAGCCATTCTTTAATATTGTGGCTAGCATCGTGTCCAACCAGCCTGCTTTGCCGATAGCCGCTCATGCACTACACCCATTTCAAGGGTGTGGCTAGTATCACGTCGAACCAGTCTGCTTTGCCAGTAGCCACTCATGCACTGCACCCATTTCAATTCTATGGCTAGTATCATGTCCAACCAGTCTGCTTTGCCGATAGCCATCTTATGCTTACATCCACTCTCGATCACGGGACAGCATATTTTTTTCTCATGAGGACAACGTCGCCGCCACCGACGCCGGCACCGACGCCGGATTTTGCGACACGGGTCCTTAACGCTATCGCCTTGAAAGGACATCGCTTTGACATGGAACAATTCATGGAATAAGTTAAGAGACTGGAGGCCATTCTTAAGTAGGTGTCGAAAGGTGGTCCTCCTATGTTTTCAAGGCTTGGTTGGAGGCATGCATTCACTTACTGGAGAGCAAACAGAAAGTGATAAAAGTGCCGATAAATAATTTTCAGAAATGAGGATTTCAGAGCATCAGTCTCAGTCTTTATTGATTAACCCTCGTACATCCATGTACGCGTAAAGCGCGGACTTGCAGGCGACGTCGCTAGACGACGCAGCTTGCGCAGAAGGAAGCGTGAGGGAGGAGCGTTGGCCGGGATAACCTAAGACTATTTCAACCTCTGGTTAATCCAAATCGATCATTATATGTATGTATATATAGATATATATATATATAAACACACAGACGCGTGTCTGCGTGTTTCTTTTGTTTGCCTTGCGTAGGGCGCCCCCATACACAAATAAATAACTGACTTCACCCGATTCCTTTCTTTTCCAGTTTCCACACGAACCTGTCACGCCTCGTGTTCACTGACCAGTTCCTCCAGCTTTCCACGCTTTTGCCCTCGGACTACGTTTATGGCCTCGGTGAACAATGGACGACCCTTCGCCGAAACGTCAGCTGGACGAGACGCTTCGTCTTCAACCGCGACCGACCTCCTAAGGTCTGCATTCACGTCAGCAGTACTCATCCAAAGAAAAAGAAATATTGCGCCTTGGCGTTGTAAATGTTCGGTCGAGTAGTGCTCCAGAGCAATCCACGTTTGATGTCCGTCTCACTGATTCGCAAGCGGAAGCTTCGAAACCATAAATCAACGAGATTAGTGAAGTAATGTAAAGTGGGGTTTTGGCCGCCGTGTCTAGGCGTTAGTGTTATCCGACATTAGTCCATACGCTCTGTGTGCGAAAGTTTTCTGTTGGAGATTATGCTTTCAGACTCTGCGCTCGCTGTGCCACGGTTCAGGGGAGCACGTGATCCTTCGGCTTGAGGTGCTATCGCTGCCCTGTATGTGGACGCGATTTCTCAACCATGTTTACAAGGCGCAATTTGGCTAGGCTACTATAAAAATTAAGCGTGCAACATTGTATGAAATACGATAACTGTGACGAGAGGGTTATATATAAAAATATTTTATTTAGCTTTGTTCTGTATTTAATCTCGGTATCGCTATGAATCAAAAGTGTACTCTTGTATGGCATAAGTACTTGAAAGGCGGTGACAGCGATAAGTATTAAGTCGTTACAAAGGCATCTAACTCCGGTGATTTACTGGCACGAAATGCTGGTAATTGATACTATTTCGAACAAATCTTTCTCTTTCGAAATATAGAACACATAAAACGACTATATGTTTTTTTTTTTGTTGCAGTAACGGTGAAATTTCCACGCGTGTCATGCATTTGTATACGCTCGCGATAAACCTCACTTAACAGTGGCTAAAACGAGGCAGTGGTATCAGTGCTGCCTAAAAAAATTTTCTCGTTCATAGTAGCGGCAGACTGCATTTACCTTGTTTATGAAACTACGTTGCCCGAGAGTTACACTTACACAAGCGTACGCTTGCTCACAAAAGTGTGTGCAACGTGCGCGTTGTCAGAATGATGAATTCGCTCGCAACGTCAAGAACGCAATAGTAAATCCAAGGATCCACTCTGCGCATGCGCCATACGTGGTACAAAGCTTACGCCTGGACCTCCACACATGAAAGCACGACCCTGAGTTCGTTCGTTTGTTTCTTTATATTCATTTAGGTCATTTTCTTTTCAGCTACGTGTTTTTTAATATTACTGACGAATTTGAGTACGCGTATAAATAGGCCCCCAGCAAGTCTTTTCGCGTGCAAGTGCAGATGCATTCTCATATTGATGATGAAAACTTCTTGTACCTTCTAGCCCGGCAAGAAC
This sequence comes from Dermacentor albipictus, assembly GCF_038994185.2. NCBI lineage: Eukaryota > Metazoa > Arthropoda > Arachnida > Ixodida > Ixodidae > Dermacentor > Dermacentor albipictus. Next base: position 25,374,390 of record NC_091823.1, read on the forward strand.
ACCTACGGCACGCACCCCATCTTGCTCGGAGTAGACAACGACCGGCAGGGATACGGAGTGTTCCTGCACAACAGCAATGCCTTGGGTGGGTTTCCTCTATTCAGTCTCTTCCTCTTGTGAATTAACTATCCCAAGTGGTGGCCCAACAGAAAATATAAGATTTACAGGCTCTTGCAGTAAGTGCATTGCAAGTATACCCAATGACACAGAAATTTCTGATATTTACGTAACGTTCGTCGGCCACTGCCTTTTATATCCTTAGAGAACCCCTGGGGGTCAAATATTATCCGGAGTCTCCAACTACGGCACGCCTCATAATCATGTCGTTGTTTTGGCACGTAAAAACCCAGAATCCAATATATAGATATAGATATTATTTTCTAGGCAGCGACTTGATGAACGGCCAGGGTTTTCTCAATGTGAGGGTTAATACTAGAATAATGAAGACTACGATAACTGTCTGATTAAAAATCGCGCTCGATCAAAAGCGACAATTAAGTACTGAGCTTAAGCAAACGGTGGTCGAGGATCCACAACATTTTGTAAGCCATACGCCTAGGCCGATATAGTCTACTCCGACGCATTGTTTATGTGCAGGTGCGTACTGCTCTGAAGATACTCCTGACAATGTCAATAAATAATTGTTATCGACAACAAAAAAAGCAGCGTTACACGGATAATAGCAATTACGATGACCATGGCACATTTCGAGCCGCCACTCTTGCTTCAGAGGTGGTGCTGCAGCCCACGCCAGCGGTCACGTTCCGAGCCCTGGGCGGCGTGCTGGACTTGTTCGTGTTCGCTGGCCCGACGGCGGCCAACGTGGTCAGCCAGCTGCAGCACGTCGTGGGCATGCCCGCAATGCCTCCCTACTGGGGACTGGGCTTCCACCTGTGCCGCTTCGGCTACAACTCGCTCAACCGGACTAGGTACATCATGGAGATGAACATCAAGGCCGGAATTCCACTGGTATTTACACAAATGCTGTCTTTCCTTCGAGTGTGTAAAGGGCGTAATTGACTACTGGGGTAACTTGTTGAGCATTGTATAATGGTGGAGCGCAACACGACCAGCGTTCGCCCTGTGAGGTTATTTTTTCTGTTTATTTCGTTGCCGTGCCATTCTTTCGCTAGTCCTACGACAACATAGAAAAGGACTAAAACATTTATCGTAGATGTTCCGGTTTCTCCTCTTCTGAGCTGTTTTGCATAGGCGCTGGTTGATGTGCGATGTGTGTGACATGATTTTGATATAACCTTTCCGGGTAGTACTGACTCGAAGGCCTGACACATAAGTACCGCTAAATGAACGCACAGGAAAAGATTTAATTTGTAAGGCTATGCATTCCTAGACGTGTTTCTGACCAAAAGGAAAGGCAGGAACGGAGAATGACAGTTGTATATATTCTTTTCTCTCCGTGCTTGCAGGTGTGTGTTTAACAAATCTGATGCAGTGTACTTGTACATTCATGAGCAAGCATCACTGCAATATTGGTGCTAGCGCCAGTTTATATAATCTTGTTTTACAGCTTAGAACATCATACAGCTCTCTGAGATAAGTATATTAAAGTTCATCATGATTTGGAAATTGGAAAACGTTGCAGAGCTCGTCCCGTGAAATTTATGCCTCCACTGGCATGTTGAGTCACCATACAAGTATTCTTTTTACATGAATTAGAAGTATTCTTTTTAAATGCATTCACTTAAGAGAACATTCGTTACATTGCCACGTAAATCCCTTAGAAATATGCTATTCTCTTCTCTTTTGCGACGTCAAGGACACACAATGGAGCGACATTGACTACATGATAAGCCGGAATGACTTCACTTACGACAAGGACAGGTTCCGCGGTCTTCCGGAATTCGTCAGTGAGCTCCACGCTTCTGGCCGCCACTACGTCATGATCGTGGTAAGTGGTTTAACGAGCACCTTGAATGCTTGCCCATCTGAAAGCATATTGTTTGAAGATGCATTGTTTCAGGCACTAATACATCAAAAACATGTCTATTTTCCCACAGGATCCCGCAGTGAGTGGTTCTGAAGCACCCGGCAGCTACCCTCCTTACGATGACGGAGTTGCCATGGATATCTTCGTCAAAAATATCACGGGAGGCATTGTTTACGGAAAGGTATCAGTACGGCACCATAGTCGAGCGTTTAGCCATGTCGACGCGCTCCTCTAAGGCTGAAAAATAAAAATTCCGGACAAAACTCGGAGGTCTGCATATATGAAGAAGCGCTCCTATGAGCCAAAATAATTTCGTATATTGTTCAGCGCGTTGAAACTAAGCTTCTTAAGAAGGTTGCAAGAAAACGTGTCACAACCAAACAGTGACAATTATGAAGGCAAGGACAATTCGCCATTATTTCATTAACAAAGACAAAGCTATTTATTAAGAATGTTCTGATCAAGCTTCTTATGGCATATGTTCATCGGGGCCATAATTATTTATCAACTATCGAGGCAATTATTCACCGAGAGAAACCCACTTAGCTTAATTTTTTAGCATGCTACAAGACACCCACAGTCAAGGTTCCTTCGGACAGCGGAGAGAATTTGTTATTCAAAAGTTTCGAATATTCGCACCCGCCTATTATTCGCACCCGCCTATCGATTGGGTGCAACATTGTGATATATAATATAAGGCTTCAAAAATTGCAATGTACATATGTTTGCCATTTTTACCCACAGTTCCGTATTTAATTAGTCATTGCTCGCAAATTGAGTAGCTCTTCAGAGTACTAATAGTAGTAAATATAATCATAATTGGTATAATCATTATGACCAGAAACATCAGAAGCGTTTTCGCACGCCCACAGCAAGCCGAAGGCAATTAAATCCCTGCAATGCAGTCAAAGTATGTAGCTGCCACACCTTCCTTGAAATGATTTGCGGAAAAAAAAGAAAATAGATTTGCATGCACTTTATAGTTTTCTCCCTTCTATAGCAACTTGCTCAAAGAAAAACCTTAGTGCTTCGTAAAAGATTCGGCCCTAGTTTACAGCTCAACGCGCGAATACATAGCTTAATCGCTGGGTTTTATTACAATAATTATTGCACGCTTTTGCTACAGGCGCATTGTTTCCGACCAATGCCTAGCAGTAGAAGTGTCCAATGGACATATATATTTAGGTTACACAAACCCTTAAATCTTGCTCTGCCAAGTGAAGCAATGGAAGGCGTTGTGAACTTAGATTCTACCATGACCCTGGTGCTGGCGTGAAGTTCGCCAACGGCATTGCAATGAACAGCCAGTTGCAAAGCCTAATCTTAATCCTGACGCTGACTACTGACCCAGCTTTACAGCGTAAATTGAGGCGGTTATGATGACATTGGGACTTTTTCTTCAATATTATGTTATACACCTTCAAGTTGTACTTAAGATAAGCGAGATGACTTGGAAAGGTTGTGTTCAACAAGTGCAAGGGGCTGCTAAATGCGCAGTCAGTAATGTGAGGCTTTCATCTAACGGCAGCTACTCTAGCATCACCCTGCATTCTGTACTCGACAGGTTTGGAATAACAAGAGCAGCGTGTTCCCTGACTTCAGCCACCCCAATGCGACGGCTTACTGGATGAAGCAGTTCACCAGGTTTCATGATGAGGTTCCTTTCGATGGCGCCTGGATTGTGAGTATTCCATTCACTTTCTCTCTCAGTTGAAAGATTAGGTAAAGTATTTTTCTTCCAGTGCTCGGAATATCATGGCTGAGTGTAACTCTTGCCCTAGCATGATCCGATTCTGCAGTTCACTGTTTTGTTTTTAGCGAAATCTAGTATAGTTTCTTCTCGCATAGCACTGCATAGTTTAATTTCATAATCACCTGCGCGATGGCACTAAGGAAACGTCACTAATTTAATGACAACAATGAATTTCCTGAGGAGTGCCTTTCGAGCAGCATTGGGGCACTTGGACGACAGGCCTTTCATAGAGGAGAAGATCTTGGACTCCTGGACTCAATTGCCTGCTATGTGCAAGGCCCCAAATGCGCTGGTGCGTTTCTGCAGTATGATAGTGCACAAAGTCGTAAGTAGCTGACCCGAAGATATCGTGCATGGAAGAGAATGAGTGAAAAAGAAAAGGCAGGGAAGTTGATCAGCAAATATCGCATCCGATCAGTTTCCATAAAATTATAGATGAGAAAAGAAGAAAAACAAGATTAAGTGAAGAGAGGAAATCAGAGCGCACGCAATTGCAGAAAACCGTTCACTTGCAGAAAGCGTTCTGAAAGCATACTGTTGTTTAAATTGCTCTGTACTAGCGCGCAGAAAATCTTGACGTTTCTTGAACACTAAAGGATTGACTACCACCTAGAATGAGCGCTCGTTTCGTGTCGTTCTCTTTTTTGTCCCGAGTCATACAGGTAAATTCAATGCCTGGGGTTGTGTTATACGACATTTTGTGCAAAGAGGAGGGCTAAATTAAGTTATGTATGACATATTATTCAGTTCACGGCCAGAATACAGTTTTCGCCATGTACTCTTGTATCGACAGTCACTCAGCCCTACGGGGAAAACGGTGGAGTTTACTTTTCTGAACCCTTCTATGAATTGACTGGCTTCATCAGCTAGAAATCTTTACGCTTACACGTGGACGTAAATGTTCACGGTAGTGTGCTGTACGGAAACACACAGAGAGACCTCCAGACTTCAACCGCCCCGACGTAATCATTTGGGAATATTTGTACAGAAAATGCGCTTAGACTTCAAATCAGTGAAACATCAAATGATCACATTACATATCTCTGCCACTGAAAATGGCCGAATCTTTGCCGTTCTTCTGTTCTGGTGCCCTCGCTTGTGTAGCAAAATGGAGATAAAGAGAGAAAAACTTTATTAAAGGTAGTTATATAAATAAAGAAACCCCTGTGGAGCGAAAGGGAACAACAGGTGTTTGTAGAAGGCTAGTCTGTGCGGTCCGTTGTACACAACACATAAAGCTCTTGCATGTGTCAGAACGAATGAACCTGCTAGGGCAGTGAACTACAAGGCCGATATCAAGGCGCGAAAAACAGCGACAGTCCCTTTCTTATCATGCAGGACATGAATGAGCCATCCAATTTCTACGACGGCCACCAGGACGGCTGCCCTCCGAACCAGAAAGAAGATCAACCGCCGTACGTTCCAGGCGGAGAGAAGCTGTGCGCATTGACCCTTTGCATGAGCGACCGTCACTACATCTCGTCTCACTACAATGTCCACAATATCTACTCCCAGCTGGAGGCCAGAGCAACGTACAAGTATGTTGATACAGAGTAAATGCAAAATGACTGCAGTATGCAATTACATGAAATGCGAATCTTTGACAATATGTTGCACCGAAACGGCTGGTATGCATATAGATAGTTAGTCCGCAAATTAACAAGGATGGCCACATTTTGTGATATCACTTTAGGGTTCTGTGTAGGTTTATTTAAGCATTGCATTATTAAGGAATGCACTAAATCTCCGACTACACGACGCATAACACTTACCAAAAAGGGATTTCGGCTGGCTATGCGCATGGCTATGGGATGGCTATAGCTAAATTGACTATGCGAATGACAGGCTGTAATCTGTTAATTTTGTCATGCTTAGAGCCCTCGTTCAGATCCGCCGGAAACGACCCTTCATCATTTCCCGGGCGACATCACCAGGACAATCTGTGTGGTCGGGCCTCTGGTCTGGAGACATCAGCTCTTCGTGGGAGGATATGAAACTCAGCATTCCCAGTGAGCACTGAACGTTTTAAATTATGATTAACGCTATATAAGACAATACAGACAAGGACAGTACAGATCCTACCTGTGGTCTGCGCGCAAGCAGTCGAATAAAAGCTTCCAGCACTGCCTCAGCCATCCAGTGTAACAAAACACACGACAACAGCATAAAAAAATCGCACATGCTGCCAAAGAAGAAGACTTGAAGATCTTGCAGATTCGCTTGACTTGGTCGCGGAATGGCATAAGAGCCACGAGCAACGTGAGGACTTGCACAAGCAAAATACCTCTTCTTAAGCAATACTCTAATAATCTTGCGTGGCATGTGGCAGTGGCGATATGGCTCTGGAATGGTGTAGTTTGGTCACAGGATTCTGAACACATGGAAGGCCCAATCAAAAGGGTATTCTTCAATTCGAACAACGAACCAACTGGCCCAGCGGCGCGTATTAATCAGTATTAAACGTGCCAATAAAATATGCGCGTTATCGTTGGCACAACGTTTTCAAAGATAAAAGAAGTTGAATAACAGGATCATGCGACCATCGGGTTCAATCCGAGCTGCCATTTTTAAGTGTGTTACATTCAAGAAACAAAGACAAATACGGATGGCCTAAAAACGGTATTTTCAGTTACACAGTGGTGCCAATGACTGCCTCCCGAGACAGACCGAGTAGTATTTATTTATTTATTTATTTATTTATTTATTTATTTATTTATTTATTTATTTATTTATTTATTTATTATTCCCGTACATCACAGGTTCCTATTGCAACATTATGTGAAGGGAGTTATACAAAAAACTGCAAGATCGATAAGATGGAGCGAATGTTTTCGAGTTTTGCTATACAAGTAATCAGTACGTTATCAACACAAAACTCACAGAGGAAAAAAAAAACTATTGAACAACAAACAGCAAAACTGTTGAATGCACTGGTCATGTTGGGTTAGTATTGATTAGAGTTGTAAATGCAGATACGAAAATTTCGCTCAACGCGAGTGCTTAGTAACACCAGAAAAAGTAAGACTTTTAGTACCAATCAAACATACAATGGCTATGCAGCTCGTCATAGCAACCAGACTCTTCTGATTGCGCGTGTACTGATAGCCAAAAAGTAGAACACTGTGCAGAATTTTATGCCGTGAGAGCGTGAGGGTGTGGAAGGGTGCCTATTTGCAGATGTCGGTACCTTAAGCAAAATGATATACACTAAAAGCCCTTTATAATTTCAACTTGGTAAAGTGGCTAGATGGTGTTAGTACATTCAATCTAATCTAGCTCTTAAGCAAGCATTAAAATATCACGGTCTTTGTTATGGATATGCCAATGCCGTAACCGACGAGTGTGTTCTTCTCACAGACACTAGCTGCCTTCTTGTAAAAAAATATTTCCTAAAGGCGTGAATTCGGCTTTCAGATATGCTGAGCTTCAGCATGTACGGAATGCCATTAATGGGGGCAGACATATGCGGCTTCAACAAGGACGCGACTGTCGAGCTGTGCGCCCGCTGGCACGCCCTGGGAGCCTTTTATCCATTTTCCAGGAATCACAACAGCCACGATGTAATCGTAAGTTTTCACGTTTACTATGTAGAAGTTTTACGAGGCACCTTCGTCCCTTCAACTTCACTATAAAAGGAATTAGTTATCCATCAATAATAGCAATGCACGTTTCATTTTTTCATTATATATGCCCGTGCTTCTATTGCATCATCTATTAAATAAGTTTTGGGCCTCTCACTTCTTTTGTTATAGAGTAAGCAGCATCCTAAAGTTATATCTTTTAAAATAAATTTGATGAATTAAATTTGCAATAATGCGCACAATATACTCACACCATCCTCTCAAAAAGCTTGTTTGATGACTTTCTTGTTTACAATACAGCCAACAATGTAACCACCTGCATACCTATTATCACCGGAACAACCGATGTTATTGGATTAAGGCTGCAGTTGAACATCATTTGTATTATTATCAGCTGCATTGTTTTCTTGTTGTATTGTGTATTTGTCACCCACTCCCTTCCTTGCAGATTTTGGAGCTTGAATGAATTCAAGAAAATAAGTTGTCATGCGTTTGTTCTGCTTCTGAATTCTCAGAAGGCTCTTAGCGAGAAAAGAAAACGGTAATACGTCTTAGCGCATAGGGCTACTACAGTTGGGCTGCAGAGCACGAGGTCGCGGGATCGAATCACGGCCATGGCGGCCGCATTTCAATGGAGGCGAAATGCGAAAACACCCGTTTATTTAGATTTAGGCGCGCGTTAAAGAACCCCAGGTGGTCAAAATTTTTGGAGTCCTCCACTATGGCGTGCCTCATAATCTGAAAGTGGTTATGGCACGTAAAACCCCATAATTTAATTTTTTTAGGGCCACTATAGGTTCCAACGCTATCCGATGATTCCGTTGCACGTAATAATAAGTTAGATTAAACGCGTCTACCAAAGCAGCACCTCAGCTATGGCAGACGCGTCAGTGGCGCGCTCCTAATTACTTAAGTACACCAGGATACACCAGATTCAATTCATGAAATTCTCGATGCGCAGGCGTTTCCGAGCTTATGCTACCCTGAGCATGTATGTGCCTCTGCGGCCGGAGATCCACCGCGGCTTGATGGTAAATAGAAGGGGGGCACAGCCAGCGATACGTTAAGGCACACTCAAGGAAGGCACTAAATTAGCTTACATTAATAAGGTACTCTTAAGGAACTACACTTTTGATGATTTGGCTAAAGTAGGTCGATTATTAACAGCAAAAAATTACGGTCAATTTTTGTTTCCAAACTTACGGCCTCGTTGGTCGCGTGGGTCACGTGGCGGTGGTCTCTGCCTGCGTCTTGCCGGGCGGATACCTAATCAGTATGTTGCAAACCGCGCTGCCAAAGGTGAACAGCTACGTGCGCGTAAACCTGAAGCGTGGCACAAAACTGCCAAGATTTAACAAGAACGTCAGCGTTTTCTCGCACGTGCTCATTTTATACAGCCAGCATGCAGTAATTTCTTCGTTTCGTTTTAGATAACGCTCGACTCTGGAAGAGCGACGTTCACTAAGCACGCTGCGCATCTTTTCGCGCTGTCACTGCAATTGGTGCATTTGGGTGCCTGCACGAAAACATTGCGTGAAGGCTTGGCTCTTCCGTTTAAAACTGATGTTTGTAACCTTGCGTATTTGATGCTGCCGACTGTGAGCAAAATTTCTTTATTCGCAGGACCAAGACCCTTTCAGCCTCGGCAAAACCGTGATCGAAGCTGCATCAAAGAACTTGCGCATCCGTTACATGTTGATTCCTTACCTGTATACGCTGTTCTACAGAAGCCATGTCTACGGAGAGACGGTCGCCCGGCCCCTCTTCTTTGAGTGAGCGAAAAATGATCAAATGCTTTCATTTCGAATTAGAATTTATGAATCAGATACAAAACCATCTATCACAACTGTCATGGCTGCTAAGAGGCTCGTTATTAGCCAAATGCCAATACATAATTTGTCCCCTTCTTCCTGGGTTTGTATGCATTGTTTCCTGGGGTGGCTTACACGATCGTTTAATAAAGAAAAGTAAAAATATTTTAATACCGCGTTATAAAACGCTCCCTAGATCACCATCGCTTCGCATCTATAGCCAACAGTTTATTAAAATTACCGGTGGGAAAATTTCACACCTGCTGCTGTTTTGCCTTGTCGGGACACATATATTGTGCGTTGCTGTGTCTTGATGTGATTCTAGCTTCGAAGCACTAGTATTTTATGCCGAGTTTAGAGGAAATAGCACAGTTGCCCCACTTTCAATACTCGGTTGCGTGCAGATTCCCCAACGATCCCAAAACTTACGACATCGACGAACAGTTCATGTGGGGATCGGCCTTTCTGTTCAGTCCGGCACTGTACCAGGTAAGCAGCGGGTTCCATATTAATCTGTTTCAATACCGGCGAGAGCAGTACGCGAGGCAGCACGGTGCCGTAAATAATTTCAGCAGCCGTTTTCTTCCTGGCTTTCAACGTCAGAAGTCGCATTGATGAAGACGTGCCACAACGCTGAATTTATTTTGTTTCATCAAGTCGGACGCTCTGCGTTCTAAATAGTCAGGCGTTGCAAGAGTAGTGGCAGCTATAGCAAAGCATATCGAGATTTCGAAGCATTCAGGAAATGGGAAAATTCAGAAAGGAGATTTAATTCATAGTAAAGCAAATAACTCGCCCACTTTTTCAACTACTGAAGACAGCCGATGAAGATATACGGAAACTAGGAAAGGAGTAAATACAACGTGAGCCGATTGACAGTAGGTAACACAACAAACATGCTGAACCGCAAGGCGGCTGGAAAGTAACAAATTCGGCTAACCTCCATGGTTAGGGCCTACGGAAGGAATGCTTTACAGCGTTTCAAGGCAGTGCTCGCATGACTTTAACGAGCGAAGGTGGCAACCGTGTGGCCATCTGTGCACGAACTACCGGCTCAATGTAAGAAGCGCAAGCTAACGCAGCGAGGATTGCGCTTCAAGTGCGAATGCGAAACTCTTTGCGATCGTGTATGTGTTGAAATACTCCACGTGAGAAAAGATGACATGCAGTGTTAACTCCCTACGTGATCCAATGATTTCCACCTTCGAGATCTTAGATGCCTTCTGAATTGAAACTGCTTATGCTTCGAATTGTGAGTTATTCTCGTGGGGGGGGGGGGGGGGGGAACTCAGAGAAAAGAACAGAGGAGCCCTTTGATAGAGAAGCTACACAGACGAAAACTTTTTAATTTCAAACTTCAAAGATGTGTCACGAAAATCAATCGATCTGTAATTGATAATCAAGCTTCTTCGGTGATGTTCTATGCAACCAACTTCGTAGTCCATGTCACAATGTGCCTACAGAACTGCAGAAGGTACGAGCCGCACACAAGAAACATCCTTGCACTGCAGTATATAGTTCCGGGCGTAACTGGCTGATTATTGGCTCCACTAGAGATTGTGATTTTTGCTCACTACAGGACACGGTAGAGCGATACCTTACATGTTAGGACCTTCGCGTATGCACGTCGGATACCGAAATTTACTGCGGCAGTTACTACCGGTAACCCTAGCAGCCACCTTACTCGTGGCAACATGGTAGCGCCTATACAGCGCCGATCACCCGCTTCGGTCCGAATTCGTGCTTGTTCCTGGCTCTCCGCCCTGTCAACAAGAAACAAGCCGCAAAATCGGTCATTGCTAAGCCTTATCTCAAGCTGGGTCAAATAATTAGGTATCTTTTTCGTAGCTCTTGCGATCGACTGTTTGTTTTCACGTTTATAGGACTACAGACACGGCACCGAGCCGTAAAACTGGTTTGGTTTCTAGTTAGCAGATGGTTCCACAGCATTAGCAGTGGTGATGCGTTCACGATGCGGAAGACTATAAAAGCCTGATTGTTCACTACGTCATTAATTTACTACCCCGCTCTAGCATGGTACGTGATGATGGGGTCGAGCAAACGCCAAGTAGACGCTTAACAGACGCTGTGGCACAGGTGAACATTTGCAAGGGCATTCACGCGTGCTATATACTTGCTCAGGAGGCTGCAAGAAAACCGCAGTGAAATCGTACAGGTAAAGCGAAGCCCTGCTGTCGCTTTCATGTAAACACAGCTTGTGGTTCATCGTCATCATCATCAGCCTGGTTACGCCCACTGCAGGGCAAAGGCCTCTCCCATACTTCTCCAACTACCCCGGTCATGTACTAATTGTGGCCTTGTTGTTGCTGTAAACTTCTCAATCTCAACCGCCCACCTAACTTTCTGCCGCCCCCTGCTATGCGTCCCTTCCCTTGGAATCCAGTCCGTAACCCTTAATGACCATCGGTTATCTTCCCTCCTCGGGCGCTATAACGTAAAACTATTCCAAACTTTTCTATTCCAATTCTGCAATCAGCCCACCACGATTGGTCAAAAACTTTTTGGACCACCCCCGCTTCACCTGTCTGTCACGCGACGTCATGAAAAATTCGGCAGCTCCCAACCTGATATGACGTGTACACACTGATTATGCATAATTTGACCGACAAAAGATAAATAGTTATTTCTTATTCGACGCCTTCTTGCCATTAGCCCTCTGCTATTGGTAAAAAGTTTTTGGGCTGCACCCACTTCACCTACCTCTCACGCGACGTCACAAAACAGCAAAAACTTACTGCGTCAAAGTGATGCGTACCCGTTAAAGATGCATTAATATGCTGAACAAAACTGAATTTTCTTCTGAATAGCCGCAGGCTGCCCCGTTTCGAAAGGAATAAAAGATGGCTGCCGCCGATCGCTTCGGCACTGGCTACTCGCCCCTGCCAGAAAGCATGGGTTTATTTGCGCGCAATAAAGTTTCTTGCGTGGCCGTGTAACGGCTTCGAGAACTTTCAGCACGTTTACGACCTCGTTCTGCCAACTCTTCTTTCCTGAGGATACGTTTTAGCGTCATTCTTAAGGTTCCGTTGCGTGCCGCCGGGATTGTCGATGAGCCACCGCAAGCCATCGCAGACGCCGGCACCACCCTCTTCATCCGGTTATCGATATTCAGTGCAGTGGTTCGGCCCCAGCGGATCCCTCTCCACTTGAGCATGCTCCTCGCCTCTGGTGAGCCAATTAGATAAGACAAGTCGCTCAGTGCCGGCAAGGGTATTCGTTTTTCAAGCAAAGAAAAGTTACATCCTATGACCGAGGGGAGCATCTCATTGGTTTGTTCAGACAACCCTGCGGGTTACCGCCCGATGCTTGCGTCGGCGGTTACGCAAATTTGACGTCAGGAGTTTGGAATAAAAACATATTGGAATAGTTTTACGTTATGCGGCCCCTCATTACATGTCCTGCCCATGCTCATTTCTTTTGCTTGATTTCAACTAAGATGTAATTTACCCGCGTTTGTTGCCTGACCCAATCTGCTCTTTTCTTATCCCTTAACGTTAAACCCATCATTCTTCTTTCCATAGCGCGTTGCGTTGTCCTCAATTTCAGCAGAACCCTTTTCGTAAGCCTCCAGGTTTCTGCCCCATATGTGAGTACTGGTAACTCAAAGCTGTTATACACTTTCCTTTTGAGGGATAGTGGCAACCTGCTGTTCATGATTTGAGAATGCCTGCGAAACGCTGATTATTTCCGTCTCATTATCCGGATCCGCCGTCACTACCTGCCCTAAGTAGATGTATCCCCTTACCACTTCCAGTGCCTCGCTACCTATCGTAAACTGCTGTTCTCTTCCGAGACTGTTAAACATTACTTTAGTTTTCTGCAGATTAATTTTCAGACCCACCCTTCTGCCTTGCCTCTCCAGGTCAGTTAGCATGCATTTCAATTGGTCTCCTGAGTTACTAAGCAAGGCAATATCATCAGTGAATCACAAGTTGCTAAGGTATTCTCCATCAACCTTTATCCCCAATTCTTCCCACTCCAGGTCTCTGAATACCTGCTGTAAACACGCTGTGAATAGCATTGGAGAGATTGTATCTCCCTATCTGACGCCTTTCTTTATTGGGATTTTGTTGCCTTCTTTATGGAGGACTACGGTGGCTGTGGAGCCGCTATATATATCTTTCATTATTTTTACATACCACTCGTCTACACCCTGATTACGCAATGCCTCCATGACTGCTGAGGTTTCGACTGAATCAAACGCTTTCTCGTAATCAATGAAAGCTATATATAAGGGTTGGTTATATTCCGCACATTTCTCTATCACCTGATTGATAGTGTGAATATGGTCTGATGTTTGAGTAGCCTTTACGGAATCCTGCCTGGTCCTTTGGTCGACAGAAGTCTAAGGTGTTCCTGATTCTATTTGCGATTACCTTAGTGAATACTTTGTAGGCAATGGACAGTAATCTGATCGGTCTATAATTTTTCAAGTCTTTGGCGTCCCCTTTCTTATGGATTAGGATTATGTTAGCGTTCTTCCAAGATTCCGGTATGCTCGAGGTCATGAGGCATTGTGTATATAGGGTGGCCAGTCTTTCTAGAACAATTTTCCCACCATCCTTCAACAAATCTGCTGTTACCTGATCCTCCCCAGCTGCCTTCCCCCTTTGCATAGCTCCCAAGGCGTTCTTTACTTCTTCCGGCGTTACTTGTGGGATTTCGAATTCCTCTAGACTATTCTCTCTCACATTATCGTCGTGGGTGCTACTGGTACTGAATAAATCTCTATAGAACTCCTCAGCCCCTTTAACTATCTCATTCATATTAGTAACGATGTTGCCGGCTTTGTCTCTTAACGCATACATATGATTCTTGCCTATTCCTAGTTTCTTCTTCGCTGCTTTTAGGCTTCCTCCGTTCCTGAGAGCATGTTCAATTCTATCCATATTATCGTTCCTTATGTCACCTGTCTTACGCTTGTTGATTAACTTAGAAAGTTCTGCCAGTTCTAGTCTAGCTGTAGGGTTAGAGGCTTTCATACATTGGCGTTTCTTGATCAGATCTTTCGTCTCCTGCGATAGCTTACGGGTATCCTTTTTAACGGAGTTACCACCGACTTCTATTGCACGCTCCTTAATGATGCCCATAAGATTGTCACTCATTGCTTCAACACTAAGGTCCTCTTCCTGATTTAAAGCCGAATACCTGTTCTGTAGCTCGATCCGGAATTCCTCTAGCTTCCCTCTTACCGCTAACTCATTGATTGGCTTCTTATGTACCAGTTTCTTCCGTTCTCTCCTTAAGTCTAGGCTAATTCGAGTTCTTACCATCCGATGGTCACAGCAGCGCACCTTGCCGAGCACGTCCACATCTTGTATGATGCCAGGGTTAGCGCAGATTATGAAGTCTATTTCGTTTCTAGTCTCGCCATTTGGGCTCCTCCACGTCCACTATCGGCTAACCCGCTTGCGGAAGAAGGTATTCATTATCCGCATATTATTCTGTTCTGCAAATTCTACTAATAACTCTCCCATGCTATTCCTAGAGCCTATTCCATATTCCCCCACTGACTTGTCTGCAGCCTGCTTCTTGCCTACCTTGGCATTGAAGTCGCCCATCAGTATAGTGCATTTTGTTTTGACTTTACCCATCGCCGATTCCGCGTCTTCATAAAAGCTTTCGACTTCCTGGTCATCATGACTGGATGTAGGGGCGTAGGCCTGTACTACCTTCAATTTGTACCTCTTATTAAGTTCCACAACATTACCTGGCACCCTCTCGACAATGCTATAGAATTTGTGGACGTTACCAACTATATTCTAATTAATCAGGAATCCGACTCCTAGTTCTCGTCTGTCCGCTAAGCCCCAGCAGCACAGTACGTGCCCGCTTTTTAGCACTTTATATGCTTCTTTTGTCCTCCTAACTTCACTGAGCCCTATTATATCCCATTTACTGCCCTCTATATCTTCCAATACCATTGCTAGACTCGCCTCACTAGATAACGTTCTAATGTTAAATGTTGCCAGGTTCAGATTACAATGGCGGCCTGTCCGGAGCCAGGGATTCTTAGCACCCTCTGCTGCATCACAGATCTGACCACCGCCGTGGTCAATTGCTTCGCGGTTGCTGGGGACTGAGGGCCGGGGTTTGATTGTTGTATTCATATAGGAGGTTGTGGCCAAGTACTGCACCAGGGTGGCCAATCCGGCACTGGTGAGAGAGTGCGTTACCGGTTCTGGTCACCGGGATCAGGCTGCACTCCAGGCCTGTTTATGCAATTTTCTCAACACACGGTTTTTTTTTTCTGGTGGAAAATTGCGCGCACCGGGATTCGAACTATGGTCCTCTTGCACGCGAGGCGGATACTCCACCGCCACCGCAAGAGTTGTACGCCTCATTTAACCTACAGTGGTGACTTCTTTGATCAGTCAAGGTGGACCAATCTGAACTCGGTTAAACCGCACAGATGGCACTCAACTGGCACTCTCTCAGCTTGTGGTTACGGCGTCACAAAACTTTTGCGTCAATCCACCAACCATGGAACATGTAACAGGATGCCAAGAAGACGCTGAGCAGACAACGCGGCGCGGATGATTCCATCTCGAGGGGCATGCAGCCTTCCTATTGGCTAAGAATTCGTGTAGCTTTCACAGTGCTGAAACTAGCTTGTGAGATGGAATATATATACATCGCGAAGAAGACAAGACAGACAGGATTAGACGCAGAAAGTAATTGCAGCGCTACCGGAGGGCGTCGCGGAATGAATGAATGAATGAATGCAACTTTATTTGACTATATACAGCGTGCTCTCGCTTGTCGGCGTCAGCGGAAGTTTGAGTCGTGCGTCGTTCTTGGTGTGGCCGCTCTTCTAGAGAGCCCATAGCGTCGTCGCGATTGCAACGAGGCCACCCATAATAGCTTGCCTGTAGAGATTTCTTTTTACAGCGAAACTGTTAAGCGCTATTTCCTCCAGGATGGTGTCCGTGTGCACACATAAAACTCCCCATACGTGAGCCGATCCCGAAGGTAATGCGATTCCCGGCCGACTCGCGGCGGAGGTGACGCAAGCGTTAAGAACTCCCCCTACGTGGGCCGATCCTGAAGATAGTGCGGTACCGGGCCGGCCCGCGGCGGAGGTGCAGTTCGCCATTAAGGAACCCACATACACAGCTTCGCTGGTCATCTTTCTACACAGAGTGGAAGGGCATTGAATCTTTTTCTTAAAAGATAATTTTGAATGTCCTTAAAGGGTTTCTTTAAATATGGATACAAGTGGGTGTGCTGCTTCGTCGCGCGTTTGCACGGCTTGTTACCCGAGTTTCTTGGCACTTCTACGCAGAACCAAACCCAAGTGAAAGCCTATGTGCCCGCCAGTCTTTGGTACGACCTGCTCTCCGGGATCGGCGTGAAAGTCGAAAGCGGCACCCACCTTACTTTCCCCGCCGCTCTGAGCGACCCGATGAACATCCTCATTCGCGGGGGACACATCTTCGCAGGGGCGACGAATGCCACGACTACAAAGGATCAGTAAGAACATCTCAGACGCCCACATAATGGCTTTATCTTAATTTTGGTTAAAACGCCGAGATCTAGTGCACTCTAGCCGGAGGAAAACTTATCGACCTCACAACCTCGGCTAGGCGGCGCTACTGCGGCCCTTGAGAAGCGCCCCCAATGTTAAAAAAGTGGCGGTTTCACCCGAAAGGCAAAGCGTTAATTGCGATAGCAAATTATCAGGCAGCTACACGAAGCACGGTTAGAAAATTTATCGGCTGTATAAACTTCTCTAAACACTCGTTGGCTAATTCAATTAACAATCACGTCTTCAAGCGAGCAATGACAAACACGAACACATCTCAGTCGATGACTGTATACCCTCGCTGTCAGAACGCTTGTAGTGATTAACAGTGGCAGCAGCGTCGGGTAAATTCCACTTCGTGTTGCATCTTCTTACTTCAATGCAACTAGACGCGCGAGGGCATAGCGCACGCAAAAGCCATCAACTCTATCGGGTGGCCTGCAGCCTTCGAACACATCGCAGATTACCTCCAAGATAGAGAGCGCGCCCGCGCTCAGTGGCCGTAGCCGGAGTGCCGCAGCCGTAGCCGTAGCCATAGCCGGCGGAGCGCGTGTTCTCTCTCTCTTTCTCTCTCGTCACTTAGTAGGTGAGAAGCATATATAAAATAAAGATAAATTATCTTTCTTTCGGCGACGGCTACGAGCAATTAAATGTACAATGTCTTGCAAAGGCTTGAAAATATTAAATTGCTTTATGATAAAGGGTGTGCAATTGCCAATTGTGTAAACTACTACAGTTGACGTTTTGTCACGCGGCCGCCTGAAAGATTCGCAGACCACTGGCAGAATTTCCGGGAAATGCCCATAATATTTGCCCGTTGGGTTGCTGCTCAAAACATGTTATTGTTTTCACTGCACTACCCTTTTCTGCACTACCCACTTGATCGTGACAACGTTTCTCATCGGCTGGTTCTGCAGCGCGCATCTTCCCGAGGGGGACCAGCGTTGCGTGAACGCGCCCGTATGTACGAAGCTTACTGAACTTTATCCCTGCGTACGTAACTACCGCTCGATTTATCACAATATGTGTATCAAAAGAAGGCACGCGAACGGGAATATATGACGATTTGACTCCGTACAGCGCTGCGCCAGTCTCGTCTGTGAATTTCTCTTAAGCAAGCATGCAGTGTCACGGGCTGCTCTCAGTATTTCGTGTTTTCAAGGCTGGTGCGGTACTGAGCGACACGAATATACTGTGTACCAGCTTACGGGATGAGGAGGATGTGGTTGCGCCGACCGGAAAGGAGGCAACCAGCGACGTTGGAATTTGTCAGCGAGGGAAGCAATCAGAGCATGTGTCGCGTGCGGAAACTTGTCTCGTCTACACCGAACGCTCAGAGAGCTCCGCACGTGTGAAATGCCAACTCATTACATATTTTTGATGTGATCACATTTTATAAGTACAGCCCTAATCACACTACACAGCCTTTATCATCCAAACCTAACATTCATAACACCTCTTAAGAGGTATTTCATCTTCTAGAGTGGCGTTTCGCTAATTGTTGTGCACATTCCAGGCGGCAGAAGCCTTTGTTCTTGTTTGCGGCTCTTGACAAGGATGGTACTGCAAAAGGAGAACTCTTCTGGGATGACGGAGACTCTCTAGGTGAGATCTTAGCACGTTGCCTCCTATAGGACGTTGCCAGAATTGCCTCTCGCGAGAGGTGCACACTTGTAGCATCAGAGACAAAAGGCACTCCAACGGCGCTAAGTGTTCACAAATTAACCGACATTTCAAATCAAGTTCCTTCCTACTCGCCTCGCGAATTGTAAGAGTTCACACTCTAAAGGAAGCATACAATTAGCGTGTTAGCTTGAGGGGAATGACGACTGCGTGGCCATGGACCTCGCAAACTCACCACTTCCTTTATTTCATTTCATTTCATTTATTATACCTCAAAGACCCCAGTTGGGGTGTTACATGAGGGATGGGTTTTAATTACAGTGAAATTGCGATTCCAGTGCCGTCTTGAATTGATGTGGGTTGGAGTGGTGCACGGCAGTTGTAGGTAGATGGTTCCAGTCCCGTACGGTCGTTACAAAAAGTGGTAATTACATGAGGGGTCATTTGTGCTGGGGGAGGGTAAACCGCTCTGGGGTGGTTTGTGCGGCTGAACAAGCGATGAACTGGCAAGGTAGCTAGAACTTCGAAGGGAGCATTATAAAATTTGTGGTAAAGGCACAGTCTAGATGGGTGACGTCGCAATTCAAGGTTGGTCAGGTGACCACGAGCCTTAAGCTCGGGAATGCTGGAATGGCAAAGATGCAGGGAGTAAATAAAACGAGCTGCACGATTTTGGACTGATTCGAGAATATTAGATAAGTTAGATTGATGAGGATCCCAAACAGCGCACGCGTATTCTAACTTGGGGTGAACAGTAAGATAAGCTATTAGCTTCACTGACGGGGGAGCGAGTCTTAAGTGCATATACGAACAAAGGCCAAAGCGCGAATCGTGGAGTCATCTTTGTTTGTTATTTGGGTTGACCAAGAGAGATTTCTTGAAAATGTTACGCCAAGATAATTATAACCTACAGTGGATGGTATGGTGGAGCCGGAAATGATATATTCTGCTGGCTGGTAATGTGGCCTGCGGTGGAAAGATATTAATGAAATTTTCTTTATATTTAAAAACATTAATCATGTGTTACGCCAGAACTGAATAAGGCGGAGGTCGTTTTGAAGAGCATTAATATCCGCGCTTTCTAATGGAACAATATATGACGCAGTCATTTGCAAATAGGCAGAAAAGATATTAGCTGGGAGGTCATTAATATAAATAATAAAAAGTAGGAGTCCAAATACTTTACCTTGTGGCACACCAGAGATTTCGGGGGATCGGTTTGACGAGTGGGCGCTAGCATAAACAAAATGTTGCCGAGTGGTGAGAAAACTGCGAATCCAATTGTATACAGGTGTCTTAATGTTTAGTCGTGAAAGCTTTAGCAGTAGCCATTGATGCGGAACTTTGTCGAGTGCTTTTTCAAAGTCTAAGAAGAAAGAATCAACGGGTATGTGTAAGTCAAGGCTGGAACTAATACCGTTATATATAAAATAAAGCTGGTTGGGTACACATGAGAGTCCTGCGCGAAAGCCGTGTTGACTAGAATAAATTATTGCAGTCTAAGAACTTGGCAATGTTTCAGGAGATCACATGTTCCATTAGTTTAGAACAAATGCTAGTAAATGAAATAAGGCGACAACTGCTGCACAAAGATGGAGGACCTTTTTTAGGTATTGGAAAAATCTTTCCAGTCTACTGGTACCACTCCTGTTCATAGTGACTGCTGGAAAATATGGCATATTATCACAGTTGTAGTCGATTTCATCGCATTGATACTGTCCACGCCACATGAAAATGTGTTTTAACGAGTAGATTAGTTTTAAAATGCCGTTTGGACAAAATGTGACGTCGGGCATCACGGTATAGTCGAGATATGAAAAGGGACGTAAGTTGTCGACAGGTTCGGCGGTAAAAATGCAAGGAAAAAAGTGGTTAAGCTGTTCGGCGGCTTCATGATCGGGAATTAGATAGTTTTGTTCGTCGAACTATGCTAATGGTTGGGCGTTATTAGGGTTAATGGCGTTCCAGATTTTTTTAGTTATTGTGTAACATAGCGGGCAATGCCTGTGGAAAAAAAAGAAAGTTCTTTGTTTGCGAGACTATCGAATTCTTTTTTATGGCATAGCTGCTCCACGCGCGTGCATCATTGGACCGTTTTGCGGAACGAAAAAGCATTTTTTTTTATTATTCAACCACTTCGATATGACGTTCAACCATGGGGAAGACTCCTTTTCGGTTACGATAATGTTGGGCACATGCTTAGTGAACAGGTCTAGTATTTTGTTTTTCAAGAGTAGCTGGTGAGGCTCGACTGAACGCGTTAAAAAGTCAGTTAGAAGAAAAGTAGTAAATTCTTCGAGTTCAGAGTTTATAGCAGAATAATTACCCTTACCGCACGATATTATTGTTTTAGTTATCTTTGTGGGATGCGAAAGCTGACAAGAGTAGGCTGCATGGATTACTGAATGGTCCCTGACCCCTGGCAAAAACGTAATTTTTGATACCCTGTCAGACTCAGATGCCAGAAAAAGATCTAGAATAATAGAATAATTATCGCTGTAGCACGTGGGTTCATCGATGAGTTGCGTTAATCCAAAGGTTAGGTACGAATTGATGAAATCGCTCTCGGTACCGTTTTTCGAGGCTACCCGTGCTAGATTTCTCCAGAGGATTGCTGGAAAATTAAAGTCGCCGAACGGCAGTATCGGAAGATGTCGATAAGATTCGGTTAGAGAGCGAAAACCGTCATGGTATTCGGGTACAAAAAGAGGGTCACTACCAGGAGGGCGATAATAAACCCCAATTATCGTGGTGGGATACGAAGCATTGCAGAGAACGAATATAATTTCGGAACACGAGGATGTCTTGATTCCGGTACACTGAATAATGTTATGATTACCTATTTATACGCCGCCACCACACTTATTAGTGCAGTCACATTGGAATAAATATTGAAATCTCGAAATACTTGTAGTATCTCAGAGTCAGTTATAGGAGGGTTAAGCTATGTTTCTGTGATTGCAAAGAAAAATCTGATTCTGTTCTCTGAACTAGAATTTGAGAGCATTTACTTTAGGAAGAATGCTTCTTATGTTCGTATATAGAAACGAAAACGATTTTCTTCTCAGAATAATACTGCTGGGGCCTAAGTGTTTAAAGTGCGAGGAACAACCTTTTTAGCGTTGCGGATTTAAGTATGTGTTTTGTTACCAATGATGAGTTTGTCATGTCGAAGTTTAATAGATTGCTGTTGAGCTTTACCGAATACAGTAAGGTGGGTTCTTGCTTTAAGTGTGCTGGGGGAGTAATTTTCCGAAATTCGATACTGGGAGCCCTTCAGTTTATATGCATATGACAGAACTATTTCTTTAGTCTTAAAACGTGCTAATTTAACAACGATTGGTCGGTTTTTATTCATTTCGTATTTCCCTAACTGGTGGGCTCTTTCGATATCCGTTGACTAAATTGTTGTGCTTAGCTCTTTACTACATTGCAGCACTGAGGCTTCAGATTCGGACCACGTTTCACGTTCGTTATCAAAAAAAAAAAACCAACTAACACTAACTCTGGACGGCGTGCTCGGTCCTCAGAGTCGTCCAATTTCGCCCCGATTGTCGCTATATTCAGACAGCGTGATGGCCCGACATGTTGTTCAAGCCGGGCCGTAAAGCAGTTTCTGCTCCAATTTGAGACTGGAAGTCTACGAAGATCTATTTCTAGCCATAAACTGCTTCTACGGAAAAGTTGCTCGCATGCTGCAAGTAAGACTTCGGAAGCTGTTCGTGAATGATGGAGTTCGCTTCAAGCGGGGCCGCTTTAAGTGGGCTTAGATGTATGGGCCAGTCTTAACGTGTGCGCTACCGAACGCAAACAAAGCGAAAGCTATATGACATCGAGGCAATACATGGAAGCGCTACATTTATCGGTCGTTCTTCCGTTGCACGCGTTGCAGAATCGTGCGAAAGGCGCACTCCTCTCGACGCAGACTCGAAATCCGACGCGTCGGGAAAGCCTACTCGCTTTTTATTTTTGCCCGATAAAGCCGTTATTGCGCAGGTCTTTTGCAGGACGCTTCCGAAGGTGACGCAATGATGGACAGGGATTTTTTTTCCCTGTTGTCTACACGAGAGAGAAAGACCAAAAGAATAGGTTCTTCCTTTCTCAACAGCCAGACTATAGCATATACTTTGGCCGCTTCTAAATACGTTTCTTTAGAAACACCGACTCAGAAAGGACCGGCAATTCAGACATAGTTGCAACAGCATCACTTGCATATTAATACCGCAGTTAAACTGCATTAAAGTATGTGATCTCATCCCGAACTAGAAATGTACATACAATACCATTATGTATATATTTTACAAAATATCTATGCGAACCCCATCGTTACACCGCTCCTTCATTATTATCACTAATCATACTGCTGCATATTTCCCAAGAGAGTCAGAACGTACCTAACGGCAGAATTTTCTGAATCGTTATTTCAGATACTATCGAAAAAGGAAAATACAACTTGTTCACGTTTTCTGCAAACTGGGCACAAAAGGTAAGCGTTCACTGCGCTGCCATTGACGCAGGGTGGATAACCAGCTGCACATGCAAATTGTCCCGACAGGTGGTGACTTTAGTAACACCCGTGATGAGCGGCTACGACGAGAAGCCTGTAGTGAAAACAGTTTATGTGGCCGGTGTTTCGCAACTGCCCAACGACGTTACCATCGGAACCAGAAGCCTGCAGTTCTTTTACTCCAAAGGCAAGGTAAACGAAGTTCTCATCATACGCCTAAGATGTCAGGGTTCGTTTATAACAGCGCTCCTATGAATTAAAATACGAAGAACGGGGAAGTGCGCTTAGGCATTATACATTCACACTACGTGAGTCAGCGCTTCGGATGGCTACTTTTGTAGCGTAACTGTGATTTTATCAGTGCCATCTCATGCTTAACACACGAACAACGGGCAAATATGGTTGCACAGTACATAGTGAAGGCGCGGCAAATAAAAAGCTAAATCAGTTTTGGCTGGTAAAGCGCACTGTACATAGTGAGGGATCGACAAAGAAAAAGATAAATCAGTTTCGGCTGGTAAAGCGCACTGTACATAGTGAAGGCTCGACAAAGAAAAAGCTAAATCAGTTTCGGCTGGTAAAGCACACTGTACATAGTGAAGGCTCGACAAAGAAAAAGCTAAATCAGTTTCGGCTGGTAAAGCGCACTGTACACAGTGAAGGCTCGACAAAGAAAAAGCTAAATCAGTTTCAGCTGGTAAAGCGCACTGTACACAGTGAAGGCTCGACAAAGAAAAAGCTAAATCAGTTTCGGCTGGTAAAGCGCACTGTACACAGTGAAGGCTCGACAAAGCAAAAGCTAAATCAGTTTCGGCTGGCAAAGCACTAATTAAAAAGTCTATTTTCGTTAATTTTACGCTAACAGTTTGATCACTAGAATATAAAAGGGAGCTTGTGCCGAAACTCCAACGCAAGTATGCCAATTCATTTTCTCGTGTTTAGACTGTTGCGGCACATTGAACATTTTCGAAACTTGTCAAGTTCAGTCCCAGAGCCATTTAGTATATGATGTAGCCCATCCTTACCAAGAAAATAACTGGGCCCGAGCAGGCACCGTTAAAATTTGACCACACCATAAGCAGGTGCGGGAACTTCAAAATGGTCTCGGGCTAACCGTCTCGTAGTAGTCCTCTCTTGTTTTCTGCGTGTTTTGTCGCTTATTAGGCCTCCTCCCACAGTAACAGTGGCTTTGTTGGCACTCTATAAAGTTAGTTTACTGATGTAGCTCAACGTAATAGTCCCTTTAGAGTCCCTTTAATGTCAACGTGAATCACAGTTAGATTGTTTCAGTGTTAGCAACGCACTTCGCGGCGCCGAATTGAGCACTACACTGATTTTCTTTTTTCAGGTACTCGTCATATCTGACGTCAACCAGCGCCTGGACCAAGCCTTCGAGATAACCTGGTCGTAGCGATGCGCAACTCCACGAGCTGCCATTTCAATCCATGTTGGACGGATGAGTCAAACCTTGTACAGCCACACATATAAACCACATATATAAAATTCACCAAAGCACCAGCAGCATTATCAATGCCCAATTAATAAGTGATAGAAGCCTTGGGGGAACTTATTAATTGCTTTTACCGTTTCAAAGCCACTCGTAGGTATGGAAGAATGCGGAACGAAAGAATCAGCTCCGTTAGCCTCCCGCGCCTTGCTTCCACACCATGGCGTGCACCATCCAGGTGAATTCACTACTATTCCTATGTTCACTGCAAATGTACAAAACAGAAGTCGGGAGAAATTGCTGCACTTGGCCTTCTTGGAGCTCGAGCGGCCATTGAGAAAAGCAGGTGAACACTGTCATTCTCCTTACTGAAATCGGCAAGCTAGCGCGCTGCTGAAGTGTATGTACTCGACGCCCGAAAAGGAGGGACACTTATCTCAGCGCAGGTTTCTGTGCGCCGGCTTACAAGTGCGGATATTCCTTTTTTATTGCGATAGCAATTGTATGGACACTCCGGGCGCATACTTGCCGTCGGCGTCGCCGTCGGCGTGATATCCCGTATAAAGTCCAAGGGCGATAACACCATTGCCGCTCGCCGTATGCTGTATGTACGAGTGCAAGCGTGCGAGCGGATACGACGATCACGGCTCAGTCTCGCGCGCGCAAGGACGGAAAGCGGGAAGGAGGCATACCCTCTTCCGTCGCGCGCTAAGTTCCGGGGGAGGGGAAGGAGGGGGCGTTGTAACTTATACGGCGTATTCGGTGGCGGTGCGCGCCATATATTGATAGTGATTTGTGTTGAGGGCAAAGTAGGCGCTTCGACGGCTCATACATTTGCGCGTGCTACTTTTTGGCCGCTGAGTTTTCGGTGAAGCAACACGAAGGTCAATGCGCTCGCTGCTGCTGCCGCACTTCCTCACGCCAGCGTTATGACAGAGTGTCCGTGCTCATCGAGTACAGTGGTTTCACGTTTGTGCGTGCTGAAACTATGATAATTTAATAACCGTTTGTTTGTCCAATAAAATTATTATCCTTACTTTAAATAGTTGTCTATAGCTTTGCTATCGCAATCGCTGCTTCGCCTTTAGGGCGAAACGGCGACTTTTTTTGCATTTGCTGCACCCATGTTTGGTAACTTATTTTTCGAGTGCGGAAAAGTACGCTTCGCTTAAAAAAATATCGTAGGCATTAAACGCCCTATATCTGAAGTCCTCTTGTTGAAGCGGTTCCTAGCGGATTTTTCCGAAGGAGAGGAAACGACACATGTGCAAATAAAATGACAGGAAGAACTGAGACTTTCCCGGTCCTTTATTTTCCTCAATATTATTTCCTCGAGCATTTTCTTCAAGCTTTTTTTTTTCTTGATCCTGTATCGCCCAAGTTCCGGTCCTCACTCCAGTGTCGGTTGCGCCATTTCATTAAGGAAGGACCAGCCAACCAACCATCCGACCAACCTTCTGGGGCTGCAACACTGAGAACGCGTTAATTAAATGTCTGCGTGCTTCACATGAAACCTTGGATAAGACTAGTTGTCACTGATGAGTGGTAAGCTGTAGATGTATGCGACAACCGAAAAAATGCATTAATTAAAGAAAAGATTGCGTAGATTGCGCGGTTAACTATAGCATGAATAGCTGTATTGGATGTTGCCTATTTCGTTATTGGAACGCTAATTCAATTAGCAAAAATCGGCAAAGAAGTTCGGTATTCAAATAGTTTCACAACCTGCCTACTAAATCATACTGTCTTTAAACACAGCTATATATATATCGGTAGGAGCTATATTTTTATTTTTCACATGAAGGTGTCAGCGCCCGCATATCTCCCGCCACTCCACATTAGTTTTCCGCACCCAAAGTTAGGCGACGAGAAGTGTCCGGCGTATGAAAGCACGCAGGAAGGTATATAAAATAAAGCAAAAGGCCTGCAAAAGGAGCAAGCAGGGAGTGGGGGCTTCCGTGCACGCAAAATCGCTTGCATGCGCCGTTTGAAACACTGCCCTATGTCCTCTGCAATATACAGGATAAACAAGCCACTCTAAAAACATGAAAACAACACAAAACCATCTCAGCCCACTGCTGTCGGTGGACTAGCACACATTCGATAAGTGGCGCATTTCACTGCCATGTAGCGATACACAAGGCAAGCTAACACATGAATCACGTGCCGCGTTGGAGTATATAATAAGCTTCCCTAATTTCACGGTCACTGTGTCTGTCGTTTGCACTTCATCGCGCCTTGTCGCGCTGTTCGACCCCTTTCAACTTGCCCTAGCCAGTGCAGTTCAGCATACTCCAGGAGTACCCCGGGAGTATTGATGGACACGCTTTCACCTCATAACTCGTAACGCATCCGCGAAGCGACTATATTAAACGTGACGATATCGTCAGCCATCTCACAACTTCAGTGTCTGCAAATAGGCGAAGAAGTCACTCGAATGCGACCTGCGCAACGTCAATGGCCACACTGGCTGCGTCCTGATAGCCAGCTGCCAAGCCAGTTGTGTCGTTCACGAAGCCGTGCACATCAGACAGTTCATTCCGCGAAATGGTGAAGTTTATCAGCGTCATGTAGAGCACGATCGCCAGGGCCTTGGTGAGGAGGCCGGGCACGATCTGCCAGAAACACATGCACACAAGTGTTTAGCGCGCGCTCGTGTGCTCCCGGAGCATGGAGGACGCGGTATTTCCAGGTACCAACGTATGCTCGAACGTTACGAAACCGAATATGGCAAAATATTTCTGCAGAAACCCGCAAATTCGCAGAGGTTGCTCAGTGGCTATGGTGTTGGGCTGCTGTGCGGGATCGAATCCCGCCCACGGCGGCCGCATTTCGATGGAGGCGAAAAACGCCCGTGTACTTAACATTAGGTGCACGTTAAAGAACCGCAGCTGGTCGAAATTTCCGGAGTCATCCACTACGGCGTGCCACAAAGTGGTTTTGGTACGTAATACCCCATAATTCAATTTTTTTAACAAACCCGCAAGGTGCAGGCAAGGCCTCCGAGATCGGTCGGCACGCTGCTGATCTCGGAGGATAAGGGAAATTTGTCGTCAACCCTAGCGTAAGCCTAAAGCTACAAAGCAAACCCATACGGGTCTGTCAGAAAGAAAGCTTTGGAGTTGTAGAAAAAATTAAGCATGGTCTGTGAATCGAATCCAGCCACTAACCATTGGTCAAACACGTATTGAACGTCATTTGACAACTTTACGGGTCTGTCTCAGCGCATATATATTCTGGCATACGGCAGTGGTTTTCGATGCGTATGAACTGTGAACTTGGTTTACCATTATTACCAGCCTGGTCGTATAACTAGATCGCGTCAGTGTAACTCCATACAGAGGGCACAGATTAGTACAACGGGCCTGGAACAAAAGTTCGATTTTCGCGCGAAGTAACCTGGATGAGATCACTGCGTTCCGGAAGTAGCATCACTTTCGTTAAGCCGTTGGTCCCTCGAGTTGTAGGTGACGCTGAAGTACCCCGTAATGTTGCATAAAAATGTTTCACAGCACGCTGGAGCATGGTGGGACATGCCACTGCCCAGTTTCAAAGGAGAATAAACTCTTCAACGTCGCGTAGAGTTTCTAGGCGGACTCATCATAGGCCATTTAACCGTATTTTGACATTGACGGTAAATTATAGTGGTCTATCCCGTCCTCTGAGTCGGATTGCAGAAGGCCCAAGTCCGAGTCAGAGAAAGCACACGCAACCTGAACCACTCCGTTCTGTTTCCGGAGCAGAGACAGGGAAGGACACGATGGCGTAGAGGAGCTACCGGTGATGTCTGAGTGAATACCACCGCATCACATTGCATCACGGCGAGCTAGAGCATGAGCCACATAAGAAATTGGAGGCTACAAAATGGCGACTACAGAGGCCATCACTTTCAGGATAATCCTACGTCAGTACAGCAACTTTTCAGCACTATGATGAAGGCGCTGTCGCTATTTGCCTCTCGACTCAAAGGAAGAACTGAAGGTGGTGCTAACAAAAGCAAACGTTCTTTTGCGATGCACACAAATAATAATAATAATAATAATAATAATAATAATAATAATAATAATAATAATAATAATAATAATCGTCGTCGTCATAATCATCGTCATCATTCTATTTTATGTTAACTGTAGGAAGGCGGCCTCTCCCAGCGATATCCAATTACCCCTAATTTCCAATAGCTGATTCCCAATTATGCCTGCAATTTCGCAGTTTCATCACACCATATAATTCTCTGGCGTCCTCGACTGTGCTTACCTTCCCTCGGCACCTATTGTGTAAGAGACCACCGGTTACCTGACCTACGAATTACATAACCTGCTCAGCTCAACTTTCGCTTCATATTGTCAACTAGAATATCGGCTACCTACGTTTGGTCTCTGATCCACACCTGTCTTGCTGTCTCCCTGTCTCTTAACGGTACACCTAATATTTCTCGTTATATCGCTCCTTGCGCGGTCTTCAACTTCTTCTCAAGGTTCACTGTTAACCTCCGAATTACTGCATCATATTTTAGCACTGGTAGAGTGCAATGACTGTACGACTTTCTTTGCAAGGATAGCAGTAAGCTGCAGGTGATGGTTTGATATTGCTTGGCGTATGCCCTTTAACCCATTCTTATTCTTTTGTAAATTTCTTTCTCGTAGTGCACTATAACGTAAAGCTATTCAAAACTATAACGAATTTAGGAACGCGTTCTTGAATGTTCCGTAGACAAATCCTAGACCACACTAGAACGCATTCCTAAATTCGTTATTATTTAATCATTTCATTAACGAAAATATAAGGAATTTAAGAACACGCTCTTGAATGTGCCGTAGACAACTCCTAGACTGCACGAGAACGCGTTCTTAAATTCGTTATTATTTATCCATTTCATTAACGAAAATACAACAAATTTAAGAACGCGTTCTTGAATGTTCCGCAGACAACTCCTATACCGCACTAGAACGCGATCTTAAATTCGTTATTATTTATCCATTTCATAAACGAAAATACAACGAACTTAAGAACGCGTTCTTGAATGTTCCGCAGACAACTCCTATACCGCACTAGAACGCGTTCTTAAGTTCGTTATTATTTAACAATTTCACTAACGAAAATATAACAAATTTAAGCACACGTTTTTGAATGTTCCGTAGACAACTCCTATACCGCACTAGAACGCGTTCTTAAATTCGTTATTATTTAACGATTTCATTAACGAAAATATAACAAGTTTAAGCACACGTTCTTGAATGTTCCGTAGACAACTCCTAGACCGCACTAGAACGCATTCTTAAATTCGTTATTATTTAATTATGGTATTAACGAAAATATAACGAATTTAAGAACGCGTTCTTGACTGTTCCGTAGGCTACTTCTAGACCGCACTAGAACGCGTTCTTAAATTCGTTATTATTTAATTATTTTATTAACAAAAATATAACGAATTTAAGAACGCGTTCTTGAATGTTCCGTAGACAACTCCTATACCGTACTAGAACGCGTTCTTAAATTCGTTATTATTTATTTTATTAAGGAGAATATAACGAATTTAAGAACGCGTTCTTGAATGTTCCGTAGACAACTCCTAGACCGCACTACATTATTTAGTTAACGAAAATATAACAAATTTAAGAACACGTTCTTGAATGTTCCGTAGACAACTCCTAGACAGCACTAGAACGTGTTTTTAAATTCGTTATTATTTTTGTTAAATGTTCGTGCAAGCCGCCCCAAGTCAATGTTGACGTGTGCGCAATAAAGATGCTATAACCTGCTGAAAAAAATTTTTTTTCTTCGGAATAGCCGGACACTGCCCCGTTCTGCCTACCGATCACTCGAACGCTGGCTACTCGAAGCTGCCGAAAAGCATGAATTTATTTGCATATAGTAAGCATTCTTGCGCGGCAGCATAACGTTGTGGAGTCGTTCTGGCACTTTTACGACATCGCACTGCCAACTCTTCCTCACGCAGGATCCGTTTTAGTGGCATTTTTAGCCCTTCAGTTGCACATCGCCGCGATTTTCGTACAGCCACGGCAAGTTGAACAAGGCGAAGCGGGCCAATCGCACACGCCGGCACCACCCTCTTAATCCGATTATTTACTTTCACTAGATTAACTCGGCTCCACTGAAATCCTACCAACTGCTGCGTGCTTCTCGCCTCGTGTCAGTCAAATAGTTAAAAAAGCGGTCAAAACATGCAATGCCATTCGTTTTGAAAGCAAACAAAAGTGACTTCCTATAAACGAGGAGAGCGTTTGAGTGGTGTGTTCAAGTAACGCTGCGGGTCAACGCTTTATGCTTGCGTCGGCGTTTCTGTAAATTTGACGTTAGGAGATTGGAACAACAAATTGGAATGGTTTTACACTATAGGGCCCATGACCAGCGTTTTCTTTTTATGTCATAGGCTTACCTCGGTGACGTTACGACTGGCCCCGATTGCCGTACGAACACGAAGCGAAGCTAAGTGGCACGTGACAACACCGCGCAGAATATGGTTGGCTTTGTGTGACCGATACTCATGACAATATACCACGACCTCCCGTTCTGCCTGCTCGAAACAGGAAGTGCTATTTTCGGCAGTGTAGAAATCCGCCATGTTGTCAAATTCGGCATCCTGTCAGCTCTGATAGGCTCAGAGGGCTGCTACGGCTTCTCTGATTTGTTCAAAGTGCCGCCATTGCAGAAGTTGACAATGTGGCGGCATTTGAGAAAGTCCACACCAGCACCTAGGGGATGAAAATTTCTGGCAACGTCGCCGCGGAACACTAACCATTTGAAGCGAAGTCATGCTGCCCAACTCAAAGGCCATAGCGTTGTTTGGGCTCGCCGACGGGAGGATGAGGCTCAGCTGGCACACCACGCTCACCGGAAGTAGGAACAAGTGAGGCTCTCGATGCAGCTTGCGCGACTGCGTTGCATCGAGTGAACAGTGCCGTGCCTCGTTAGCTCTTCAGCGCGCTCCAGCAAGGTATTGGCGGGTTATTGGCTGCTCGTTTTGCATAATCATCTCAGAGTGTATCAAGACGCACGTGGACGCGAAAAAACAAACCAGTAAGAACGCAATTTTAAGCACGTAAGCGCTTCTTTTCGTTATCGTGTGCGCGTTTAACTCATGTTCCTTTGTAAAATTAATTTTTTATGGCAGTAGTAACCGTAAAAAAATACCTGTTTCTGAATTGAAAGTATTGAGAAGCAACTCTAATCTCTACCCACCGCGGTAGCCCTGTAACTCTGGCGTTGCGCTGCTGAGCTCGAGGAGGCGGGTTCGATCCTGGGTGCAGCGGCCGCACTTCGATGGAGGCGAAATGCAAAAACGCTCGCGCACCGTGCATTGCATGGGTGCACCCCTGGGTGGTCAAAATTAATCCGCAGCCCCTCGATACGGCGTGCCTCATTATCAGATCGCCATTTTGGCTGGTAGAACCCCAGAAGTTAAAGAAAAGCTGGCTCTCCCGTAATCGAGAGTAGAAGCTAGCATGAAAGGGCCACCGGCAATGTAGATCGGTTGGACATGATACTGGCCACCGATCTGGTGTAGTGCACTGGTGTAGTGCACGTTCATTGTAGTGATACTGGTGTAGTGCACGTTCGCAACGGCGCGCCCCACTACACCATACTCCACACTATACTGGTCCATGTGGACGCAGTCCTGTCACTGAGAGAACTTCATTGTAAGTCTCGTCGTGGTCAAGCAGCCATCCGCGGAGCGCCGGACGCTACTGGCTTGGACGCTGCCGGACGCGTTGCAGACCTCACGGACCGCATCGTTGAAAAGACCACAGGCAACTCAGCCTCAGCGCCAAAAGATGACAATAAAGTGTATAGTGCTCTGCATCTGCATTCTGAACGTCGCTATTGGAAATGACAAATAAAACTTCAGCGTACTAGAAGTTACAGCTTGAGTGGTATTGTGAACGAACATTTTGAAGAACTCGGGAGCAAGAATTTTTTTTTCTAATCGGTTTGAGAAGTAACTAGCGTATGTATACGCTCTTGACGGGTTGCCCGGATGAACTCGTTTTGTTCTCACAACTTGCCCGGATGTTTTCTCTTTCGAGTGCGCGGATGACGGCTCTGGTTTTTGGCTCGGGGTCACTTGAAGGTCGCTGACAACGGGAGCTAAAAGCATTCCATGCTTAAAATAACTCTAATATCAAGTTTGTTCCACCTGTTCCTATGTTCCTAGGTTCCTGTTGTGCCTGTGTTCTTCTTGGCCTCCGTCATACTAAAATTTCTGCTATGATTCTAAAATAAAAACTGTACAGCTTCATTCTGAGCACTTTCTACTTTTTCTATGTATGTTTGGGTTCAAGGATCCACACCATGCTGGCATATCAAAGTATTGACCGGACGTTGATAACACGCAGCAAAGCGTTGTAGCTTTCGCCAGCAATTCCTTTTTATTTCCCTTCATAAATCCAACGGCGCGAGACGCCTTGTGGAGAATGGGATCAATGCGATGTTTCCAAGGTAAATCAGGGTTATCATGATAAATTCAAAATATCAATAATAACAATATTTCCCGATATAAATTAGAGTTGGGAATATATTTTACGCTGTTACCGCATTCGCAGTCAGCATGGTCATTGAGCGCAATCATTTAACTTCCTGGCAATTTTTGTAGATGCCCTTTTGAGGCAAGATTGCTGAATTTTAACATATTGCTGGGCTTGTTAATGCATCTCGACTGTATGGTTCGGCCGGCACAACGTAGTACAGGGACCCATGACTTTCTGTCGTGCACGTGTTATGTTATACTGGCCGAACAAATTGTCGAACTGTTCACAAAGCAAACAGCTCATTCCGTGCTACAGTAGTGACATTCCTCCAGCTAAACACAACACCTACAAGCTCAGTGACGATACCGTTCGATGCGGGTTCGGACTGAGCATCGCTTAAAATCCACCGACGTACTATCCTGTATCCGATCCTGGTGAAGTGGCGTAGCCGGCTCTTGAATGTGGTCAGCTCACCGAAGCAGCCCATAATCAGCACCGAGATGTAGTGGTGGTAGAAAGGCGGCATGGTGAGGTTGAACAGCTTGTCCTCGAGCACCTTGTATACGCCGTTATTCTGCGAACGGCGGTTGTGAGCCGATGCCAAATCATGTTGTGCTTCCATTCAACCAAGTGCTAGCGCTTAGTTGAGCACGTTTCACTGCCGGTAGTGATCTTAGGAATACATGGCGAACACAAAAAATTTCGTACATTCCGAAGCTTTCAGGAACTGACAGTAGAAGCAGAAAACACAGGTATAGTGGAAGCTAAGTGGGAAGAGTACGATAAGCACTCGCTGGGACATATCAGATCGCTCACCGCGAGGCATGAGAGTCCGAGACGTAAAAAAATGTCGAAGTGTGTGTGCTCTTCAAATACATGGATTTGTTTAAAATCGAGATCAAAAGAGCCAACATTCCTGCGCTTGAGTTCCACAAAGCTCGGAGCGTAATCATGAAACGAGCGATGAAGTGTAGGTCATTGACGTTTGGAATGACGCCTCATTTTCTTCGCACCCATAGAGACCGATTTCGGCTAACCCGGAGTGATAAATGAAAACGCCACAGCGCCCTCTGCCTGGTGCAAAGTCCTTACGCACGTCGTCTAAAATTTAAAGGCAGAGTGATGATCGCTCAGCCAGAGGACAGTTCCCTATCCCAGCTCAACGGGGTTATTGAAGGGTGCCTGACACGGTCAACCAATGTCCGTACTTCAAGGCTTATTGGAGTGTTTCACCACAGTGCCTACAGTAAGATTGCCACACCACAGTACGATTGCCTTCGCAATAAATAGCTCCGAGGGGCCAGCTTTGTACTACACGCGGTGGTTGCGGATGTACGCATGGCGCCGCATTGAGTGCAATGCGGTATACCACATTCAATGGACACGTGAAGGACAAAATTGAGATCCCGTGAGAGTGAAGAGCACAGAAAGTCGCACCAAAGAAGCTGACGAGCAACCCAGAATAGTATTCATCTCACTTGGCCGAACTCGTTCTCACTAACGAAAACTACAGGAGCAATTCACGTGGCGAGCACCGTAAATGGTTGTAGGATTGAATGAATTGGCTAACAATTGGCTAATCTCGCGTTGCAGGATTACCATGCGTTTCCGAACAGTCGGCGACCACTGTGGCAGTGTGAGCGTACGATACGTAGTGCCCATGTGGTAACGATAAGAAGCCCATCCCGCCATAGCTACTACGCTATCAGAACTGTAGCAGACCGATGTAGTACGTGTCTCGCGCTCAAATATATGCGAACGAGGTCAAAAAAAACTTACCACAAACAAGCAACAGGCGGCAGAACATGTCGCGCACAATAATACATGACTACAGGCAGCCCCAAATGGCGTGGCATTTACCGCACTAACTCAATGCTGCTTACTGAACAGAGGTCACGAAACGCCCCCGTATATGCAGCCACTCACCTCTATTGCCGTGGAGATGGTGGAGGAACTGCCCAGGATGAAGATGACGCCCCAGGGAAGTCGCTTAAGCATGTCGGCCCACTCGATGATCTGCGTCTGGTGAGCCTCGGGGAGGATGTCCGCGGGAAAAAGAAAGGCCAGCATACCCACGATGATGCCAACCGATGCGTCCGTCACCTCCCTTCAAAGCGGAATGCACATTGTAACGTATCTGGCGAGGCAACAAGGCGCGCTGTGGTAAGCAAAAACTAAGCTTAGAAGTCTTATCACGTAGCATTTTATGGCAACGTGAGCTCTGACAGAGTATCTGATCGCTTGAATTGACTACGAGCACTAGATTCGATGTGTAGACAAATACGCTTACTCGTCGGCAAATTTTGTCAGTCGACACTTCGCGTGACAGACAAAAGCACGTGGTGCGTGTATTTATGCTATCAGTGATACCTGAAGGCAACGGTGGCGAACGTTCAAGTGAAAAGCAGCGGCTTTTTTGGCGCCTTTATGATGACATTACCAGTGACAGGTGCACTCTCATGCAAGTGTAATCGTAATGTGCAACTGGTTTCTTTCCCATTAGAGGTAACTATTCCTTCTAAGAGAACGCTAAGATTCTAATCAGCACCATTTATTTATGTTTCTTTTCGCGTACGATAGAAAAAGAGTGTTTGGAGATTTGTTGCCCAGGTTGTCCGCAAGTAAACATCTAAAACAATAAGTCATATAGGTGTCTATGCGAAATCAGCCTTGTGCTGTCGTAGCCTTACTTTACAGCAGCAGGATGCACACGGCTCATAAAACACCGAAAACAAGTCCGTGATGCACCCGCTCCCGCTTCGTCACTGCCTCCATCTGTATGTCTCCGGCCCTCAGCAAGTCATGTTTGTCCGGTGAGCGAGCCAGCAGCACAAAAGTTACTCCGAAAGGTTCGCTTCATGCACGGTCAGTGCGTAGGACGGTTAGAGTGATCGGAGCATTTAGAGAGGCGGAACGGAGGGCGGTAGTTGCATCCAATTCAGAGTCGAGATGGCACCTCCCTATCCCAGTGTAAGGTTTCCTTGCCCAAAAAATAGCGGGGCTCAAAAGTACAGTGCCTGCACAAACGTAGACATAAGATGTGTTCTACTGAATGTGAATGTTGCACTGCACACTGTTCTGTCACCGCGATGGCAAGAGGTCGAGCTCAGGCCGCCAGTAAGTGAGTGTAACGAATCAGCCAGGCGCCTCCGATAAAGCAGTGAGCGTCGAGCGGGGCGAGCCACCGCGGTACGCGAGCGGCGCAAGCAGCCGCAATGGCGGCCACTTAGATGGCGGCCTGAATTTATGTCGTACGGTAGTCCATCCTATAGTTTAAAAACAATTGCGGAACGTCCTTGAACGGGAATTATCCAAGATATGCTTAGCGGTAGGCCTATATATTAGGCTTCGGCTTGCTTCTGCTGCTGTTTCAGCTGTTTTGTAAACATATTGTGAGGAGAGTAATTGTAGCATATCTGTGTGGAATCAAAGATAACGTACATAAATATATACACTCACGTAGTCTTGTATTTCCCATTCCACGCACGTACAGTCTTCTCTTTCCCTCTTGTGTGTGTATCGTACTTCTCCCTCGTGTTTCCCCTTGTGCGTGTTTGGTCCCAATATATACTGAGTACGGGTCTATTGGTGCTGAAGTAAGACACGTACTTTAGCGCTTTTACGTTTTGGATGCCACGTCCGTATACATGATCAATGAGTCATCCTTGTCTTCTGGTACGCACGTACGTAGAGGGTGTTAGTCCGAACACTTAATCCAGGTACTGCGGCAACTATCTGTTTGCGGGCTTTGATACCTTCACGTTTAAATCGCCCACTACAATCACGGGCGTTCTCTTTTCTACGGAACTGTCATAACCAGGAAGGCAAGAGTTCACAGCCTACCGTGCGAGACTCACTGACATAAGTGTAGTAATGAGTCGTTATCACGCCACATCTGCCGGCCATTGCCAAGCGCGCACACAATGGGCTTAAACTGCGCATTCTCCCCATGTATTGGAAAAGGGTTCAATACCTGAAACTGTCGGCCCGATATTACACTATTTCCGCGATCGGCCCTCGTTTTTTGGCCACGGACGGATGGACAGAATTTTCGGGCCTACTTTCCCCATAATGCTATATACGCATTAAAAGGCGAATGTGGCGCTGCAACAGCGAAAAGCCAATTCTGCTCCACGAAGAAACGCCTACAAAAGAAGCTGACCGCGTATGCACGGAAGCCTCTGTCGATCGTCTCTTTTATCTGCTAAATTTGTTAACCAAATTTTCATGGTCGTTAGACGATTGAGTTTCAGTGTAGAGCGCTTTGAGGGGCACACAATTAAGCCAGGTGTTTACGACAAGATCGTTGCCTACTTGCTTTTAGGCCACTCAAATTTAAGCCACATCCCGACCCACATCCAGCTGTCTTTCGGCGCCTAATGAAAGAACCCCGCTACTGTTAGGTAGCCAGCAAATGACGGTTCGGGTCATTTAATGACCCGAGCCCGTATGTCGGGGTCAGTTGTAACGCCCCAGTAATGCGAAATAAAAATAAATTGTACAAGCGATAACGTTGGCAAAATAAGAATATGGACCATAACAAGCCAAGGAGGGCAGCAAACACGATGCGATGAAGGCTGTTCAGCCGCACTTATAAGAAGTGGTTTCATGAAAAATGTTTGAAAAGCATTGCAGCAATTCTCACCTTTCAATACCGAGCCAATCTCCCCATCCGGTGCTCATGAATGTAGGCTCCCGAAAAATCAGTAGGACCATGGCCGTGCCAACAAGGAAGGCGGCGATGTACTCGCCGTAGCTGGACGTTAAAAGAAAAGCATGAACGCCGCCGGTTCGGAACTATTCTGGGTTTGCGTTCACTGAGCATGTGGCGGCAGTTTTTGCCGCAGAAGCGGTTTTACAGTTAAGCCTCGACCATATTAGAAAACGCTTAAGTACGTTTGCATGAAGTGCGTGAACAACTATAACCCTGTCGGTTCTCACTTGCTCGGGAAGCTCGCGTCTCGAGACGGTTCAAACGCTTGTTCACGCTCACAAAGTCACAAATGTGTGGCAACGCCTCTATGCATCTTTCTGGACTCCGAAACGCACCCTTGGCGATCAGCCATGATCCCTTGGGGAACAGAGAAGCCTAACAGATTAAGTTCTGATCGTCGATTTCCGCAGGGAGGCACCTGGTTCTCTGCGATGTTTCACGGCAACCCACCATGAATCCATCGCGAGAAAGCACTGCATCAATGGCGAAGAGGACAACAGGCTGAGTTAGGCCTAAACCGAGCAAGCGTCAGGCACCAGAAACGAGCAAGAAACGTTCGTTGCGACCGTGCCACTCGCGCAGACCGGGACTCTCGCCAACGAGGATCAAATTCTACACCTCCTATTTGCACATAGCTTATTACCGCACTGTTCAGAAGCATCTGTGGTCATCTAGTTTGTTTCAGAAATCAAATAACCCTAATCTTCTTTATTGTGAATGGTAAAGACGACTCCTTGAGCTGGTGAGTCAGTACCTTTAGTGAGTCGCCAGAACTGGGGCTCTCTGGCTGTTCAGCGTTCTCCATCGGCCCGAACGTATATATAGGTGTATTCTGTTGTTCTTCTCAACGGGCTAGTAGGAGCTCACGACATAACATAGGGAAGCGCTGCAGAAAATCATCCGGTCTAACAAAAAAGCCGAAGAGCGTGACGTCATGAAGATACGGCAGCCTCGCCATCATTGCCACTTCAGGCTTTGTTCCGTGAGCGTTGAGCGCGTAAACTACCGCCGCCATATTTATACTGGTGGGCGAATTTCTTCCAAAAGTCAGTCGGTACTTGGAGACCAATTTCCAAAAGCTACCTTGCACCACATAGCAAAAAAAAGCGGTTAATCACCTCACAAATTGAAACTCATCGTCGTTAGGCACAATTTATTTATCGATTGATTTAATATATTATGTTTATCTATCTATAGGTCTATAGTAGGATGTCTTTCACACTATAAAGTCAAATTATATCAGTATGCTGGTGACACTGTCCTTGTTTCATACGCTCGAAGTTACACCGACGCCATCTCTTCTTTACAAATGGCAACAACAAAAATGATGGACTGGTTTCGGAATAACGTAGTCGATAGCAATGCGTCCAAAACTCCACTAATCTGTTTCCACAACCCTGTCAAGCAAGTTACCCTATCGTCCCCATTATATTTGCACACATCACACTGCAATTCCTGTTCCTGTGACCCTGTGCAATACGCTTGTTCAATTAAATACCTTGGTGTCTTTTTTTGACAGTGATTTATCCTGGAACTCTCATTTCGCAGATATTTGTCAGAAACTTCGCGCAGCGTCTTGTGTTTTGTATAATAGTAAATTTAGATGCCATTGTCTGTCAGAAAGCTTGTAGTACATGCCTTATGCTACAGTGTAATCCGGTATGCGATACCTACATATGGTCATGGCGCTCAACATTTGGTAAACCGGGTCAATTCCGTCCGTGGTATTCTGAAGCATGTTGTATATGATGTCTCCCCAAATCTGATGTGTTCAAAACTTTGTCTTTGCTAGAAACTGTTGTCTTAAAGCATTTTTGAATAAGCCAGTACAAAATTCCTTATGTGCCTGTTCGTTGCCCGAGACCAAAGAATCTTTATATTACACCTCGCTGTAAGACGAGATACGGTCGAAGGCTCCGTAACTATTATGTCCCAGCAATGCTTAATTTACTTCCCCAAAGCATACAAGATCTGAAGACGAAATATGGTCTCAGAAAGGCTCTTAGACACATTAATGCATGATTGGAAGCCTGTAATGTGTGTGTGTGTTTTTTTCTTCACTGTTGTCTACAAATTAACAACGTGTTACTGATGGCTCTGTCGCTGTCTGCCAGGCACTGCCGTTCAAGCCCACTGCGGCTTTGGCAGGTCCGATTCTTGTATTGTATTAGTGTCAAGTCATCAATAAATTATTATTATTATTATTATTATTATTATTATTATTATTATTATTATTATTATTATTATTATTATTATTATTATTATTATTATTATTATTATTTCACTGTACTCTTTCTTTAGAAATAGGCAGCTTATGCTTAGGATATGTCATTTTTTTCCGAGAGGCAGGCTTTTATAGGTCAATTATTTATTTTATTTATAGGTCAAATCTGTCACCGCTGGTGTCGCTGCGCCTCTCGAAGTTACCATCTTGATCAAGCTCCGTTTCTCCACCAAAATAGCGCTACGACGCGGCGCATGGAAAAAAACAGCCCGGTCGCGTGCAGGGTCTCTACTGTAAGTCAGCCGTATTTCAAAGGAAATACACTCAAGAGAAGATATCGTAAAGGCCGCTCGAAAGTATTTGTCCAGTATTTTATAGACACATGTTCCAGCGGAGCCAGTCGTGGTGTCAGTACACGGAGTTAAACATGACAAAACAGACGAGGCGCAAGGACGCTTCACCCACAGCCGCCGCCAGCAGCAAGGTGACGGAACATTTCCGCATCCTCGTGACGCCACATTCTGAAACTTAGGGAAGCGCGAGGTGAACTTGGCCCTTAATTTCGGCGTCTTTTTCAGGGTATTGCAACGCACCAATGGCTACTCGCGTTGTTATTAAAAGGAAATTTCTATGCTTGAAGATATGTAATTCGCAATTTAACCTTAATTTTTTTATTTACAATACCCCTAAGGGCTCTCATGCTAGGGTATCACATGGGGGGGGGGAGGCAGTAAGCGGAGGCGGACACACGAACTTGTGTACATGTAAAACACAGAACTAGCGCTCGAAACGATGGCACCAGAGCTTCCGGCGAAATAGAACAGACACCTCCAACATGTCAGAAGCAGTTCTCTCAGCCCAGAATAATTATTTGATGTGGCGTAACAGGTGTCGCGTTCTAATTATTCCGTAACAAAAACATCGTCACAAAAGCATAAAGACAAATATTTTGCGCGCTATATATACTTACCGACGTTACAAGAGCAGTTTTGAGGCGTAACGTCCGCCTCAGCGTAATTCATTACAATTCAATAAATTATGGGTTCGAAAAGGTAATACATTAACTTGCCCTTTCTTGCGTGCTAGTTTCCGAGAGCAGTTTTACTCGTAACTCTGCATAACGCGACGATAACGCAGTCCAATTTGACTTCTAGCCAAATATTTAGTCCAGTCGTATATGATTTCTATCTGTCGATATGCCCCAGAGAACCTGTCAGCCTGTCGTCTCTAGCTTTCTCTTTTCGCGTACCTGACATGTCCCATGATGTGCAGTCGGTCCCGAATGACGACGTTGCTCTTGGGGGCGGTGGCAGTCTCAGTGATGTCGCTGTTTACGAAGACAACGATGGAGACAATAAAGAGGCACAAACGCACATCAGGAAAACTACTTATGCCAAGATGCAAAGTGACGGTACTTACTAGTTCCGAGTGTGGACGTAATAAATGATTCTGGCGGCGATGACCATGAGCGCTAAGCAGAACGGGACGTGTACTAGAAGCCACATGTAGACGTCCAGGGTGACGTTCGGCACTTTGACGTTCCTTGAAGGAAAAAGAAATATATAAATATAAATGAATACACAGGAAACAGCCTGAAGGGTGCCGGTGGGTGTGCGGAAATTCATGGTGACGGACGTTCCCTGAAAACAAAAATTATATATATATATATATATATATATATATATATATATATATATATATATATATATATATATATATATATATATATATATATATATATATATATATATAAGCTCCGCGTGCTGTCGTTAATCAATTAGGCCATAAATCATGAACACCTCAGGCCAGACCACAAAAAAATAGTATTGATGTATGTATGTTAATCTTGTAGTACAGGCCCGCATCCGAAGAAACTGGGCAGTTATCAAGGCAACGCAGGCACATGCAGTAATTGAAATAAGCCAACACCATGCGACCTACTCCATTTTTCGAGCTCAATCGTTAGCTCTATGCAGAGATGTCAGGACGTAACAATGCATAAAACAGACAACTTTTTTTTATAAAGCTAGGCTGGCTCTCTATTTCTATGCGAAGTAAACTGTCATAGATTGAGAAAAATATCGTCTCCTTTAGCGCTACCACTATACTAATACCCCGTACGCTTTCGCCAATGAGGTCCTACGAGAAAGCTAGTCAAGAGGCAGAACCTGAAACAATCTTCTGCCTAAATTACACACGAAATTGAACTTGTCATTTAGGAGAACAGCCTCGCGAAGTAGTCAATACGTAGTGGCGTCACGAATATGATACTCACATTTCTATGTACTTTTTCATGTAGACGTTAGCGCTTGACGCTCCGTACACGGCAGCGGCCCCGAAACTGGCGCCGTACGTCAGGGCCAGTAGCACAGCCGCTCTGAGGTCTTTTGCTTTTCTGGAAAGTGAATAAAAACGCATTTATATATATCTATGGTGATTTCTAGCAGTATATATTCCGAGAGAATCACGAACTAGAGCTGAACTCTAGAGTAATATTGGCCATGAAATGTTTTCTTATTTATTTGCGCAAACTACGCGGCTGCACTTATCGAGACTGAACAAACCGCAACTAAATAAACCACGACAAAAAAAAGGCACACTTACTCTTTTTCCTCCATGATTATTGCTTCAAGCTCCCCTGTAACAGAAGTCGATCCACACGGTCACTCAGAACACGCTG
This sequence comes from Dermacentor albipictus, assembly GCF_038994185.2. Classification (NCBI taxonomy): domain Eukaryota; kingdom Metazoa; phylum Arthropoda; class Arachnida; order Ixodida; family Ixodidae; genus Dermacentor; species Dermacentor albipictus. Next base: position 25,416,713 of record NC_091823.1, read on the forward strand.
GAACTTTCGCTCTGGGCAAATTTCTATTTCTCCATTGAAGCATACTGTACGAGATACTAAAAAAAAACGCCTTTAGTAGATGTACCGTTGAACTGAGATGAATGAAATTCATTGCAGTTAAGTGAAATGGCTCAATTGTACCGGCTGTCGAACGTAAAATTTTGATTTAGGGTTGTAGATGTGTGAAAAAGTTTTCTGAAAATCAGTGAATTCAAGAGCATAGCATTATTTGAGAGCATACGTGAATATCGCTACATTGATAACGTGAGCTTTTTACTAAACCCTATTTACAAGTTATTGGTATATATAATGCAGAGAGGCATGCAATGTATCAATTCCGCCCTCTTTTTTTCAGATTTTTTAGATTTCCCAACAATGAAGTTCACCGTCAGACGCAGTCATTCCTTTTTCTTTCAGACTTTCAAACCTTCGACACTTTGTCTTGAAAGATCTGATGGCGAGAGTAAGCTTCTCGCAAGAATCGGTAGGTTTACTTTTATTTTAGCCGAATGAGCCATCAAAATCGGTTCAGCGCATGTAAAATAAAAGGGTTATCCTTTCCTAGGTATGCAGGGTGTCCCAGATAACTTTAGCCAGAGTTTAAAAAATACGCGAATGCCACGTAGCTGGACAGAATCAGGTAACGTTGTTTGCCGTTGCTTGGAGATACTCTTTTTTTTTCATTCTGCCAAATCAGATAGATAGTCTGAATTAATAACATTCTCAAACATTATAATTCAACGAAAAGTGTGAATGAGAAAATTGTAGAGCAACATGAAAAAAATTCCGCGAATACGCGCAAAGTGCCTCGAGCGACCAGTCGCGCGGCAATTTTGCGAGCATTTGCGGGCTTCTTTCACGGTCGGAAAAACACTTCTATGTCGCACGTATTGAGCAACAGAAAGCTGTATTGGGAGTTTTCATGTCGCTTTAAAGTTTTTCCATTCACACTTTTCATCTAGTTATAATATTTGAGAAGCTGATTCATTAATTAGGACTAATAAGCTAATTAGGCGGAACGAAAAAAAAAATAATCTGAGTATCTCCAAGTGATGGCACACAACATTACCCTTTTTCTGTCCAGCTACGTGGCATTTTCATATTTTTATACTGTAGCTAAAGTTAGCTGGGACACCTTGTATAAAGAGCAGGCTCCATTTCATCTTAAATGAGTCCTACAAGCGCCTGCACTTGGAGACTCCGGTGAGGCGCGAATAGCTACTGGCGAAGGTAGCCCAAACACAAGCATGAAAATCGAGTTTTACGTGCCACAACCACCATCTCATTATGAGGCAGACCGTAGAGGGGAACTCAGGATTAATTTTGACCACCTGAGGTTCTTTCACGTGCACCCGGTGCACGGAACATGAGCATTTTTGCATTATACCAACGTCGGAGTGCGGATGCAGCGACTGTGTTCGAGCCCACGACCTTGCGCCATAGGCACTGAGCTAACACGTGTGATGAGCCGAAGAAAGTTATCAAAGAACTGTCGTCGATCACAAAATGTGCCGAGATTCTCATATCACAGATGAAGACAGACATTAAGTGCGGGAACACGTAATGCAAGCTACATGTTCAACGAGCCCTTGTAGAATTTTATAAGTGAACGGGAAAAACACCGAACGCTAGTGACAAGTGCAGATCAAATGCAAGTGGAAGCGTAATTTGAATAAAAATTGCAACCTCTCCATATATCTGTATTAATGTTGCAAATATCTGCATGAACACATGACCAAGCATTGCATAAGCCTTCCTAACATCGCGCGTACTCTTATTCATGGCATATTGAATGGCGTATTGTGCAAGGGACAATATAAATAACATCGGACACGCTCTATCTCCCATCCAGCTTTCTTGTTGATAGTTGTTCTGCTGGTGGCCCATATGACGTACTCTGGCGAAGTTTTCTAGCAGAGCATTCTGAGCTAAGAGCAACATTTAAGCCAGAATTTTGACGTGTTAGTTGCGCAGGCAACTTCCTTGCAAGAAGCATTAATATACGAAAGTTTATTTTCCACAATAAGCGCAGTTGAACATCATTACTAGAGGTGAATTTGTGTCCCAGCTTTTTCTGCCACAGCGCGAAATCTCAGCTGACAATTGGCATTTGTGCTCTCCTTCTCGCTTCCTTGTGTCCGTGCTCTAAATTCCTGCCTTTTAAAATACTGAATCCTCGCCACTCACTCTACTTTCTATCGCCTAAGGAGTGTGATGTTTTGCTTGTTCTGCGATTTCCTTATATATATGCTCTGAGATTTCCACTAGCCGGTGTTCGAAATGAAGTGCCGAGAGGCCCAGCTAATAGCGAAAATAGCACAGTGGTATAATAAACGCCTTGCTAGTATATTTTAAACGCGAACAGTAAACACTTACTACTAATTCTATTTTGCATGCATAACTTGCCCATAAGTGCACAACTCACGCGCTCGACCTCCATGCTTGTGGGTCTTGTTGACTTGAGCGTGGCCACCTTCTCCGACGGCATTCGCAAAGCGAGAAGTATCTGCAGGCCCCTCGTGGCCTCCCGGTTGATCATCTTCATCGTCACCTCCCGGATCAGCGCTTTGTTGACCGGAAGACTCGTGTTGCTTTTCTGGGCTTCTGTCGCTCTCACCCTTGGGGCTTCTCTCATTGTCCTCGCTCAAGGATCTGGCGTCTCTCTGCTTCTTAGGCTTCCCCGATTCACTTTGGTCAGGGCGCGCAGTTTCCGCGACGGCAACCTTTGATGCAAGTTCCCGGGGAGGCAACGCCAAGAGTGGCACAGATTGGTTAGGAACTACTCATTCTCTTGGCAAAAAAAGAAATACTACATGAGCATAAGGGGAGGGGAGAATGTTACTCCGATGGCCACTGCATATGGCGCGGCCGCGCATGCCCTATCTTGAAAGCGATCTTCGATGTAGACGGAGTGCGCCGGGTGCTGACAGCTTCGTAAGCGCTGTGTTCTCACCACTTAGTTCGCGTTGAAGCGAGAGGCAGCACGAAGGTCAATTCGCTCGCTGCTGCTGCCGCACTTCCTCACTCCAGCGTTTTTAGAGAGTTCCCGAGGTCATCGAGTAAGATATGTTAATGTTTGCTTGTGCACGCATGATACCATGCTTGTTAATTTAATTAGTAGGCGAATGTTTAGAAGTTTATACGGCCGGTAAATCTACTAGCCTTACTTTCTATCGTCAATGTGATCAGTCGGCCTTGAGAGACGGATAATAAGTGTGACGTAGAAATGAGAGGAAGGAATAGCTGTGAAGCTGCGAAACCTGCTGTTGATGCTCCTTCCGTACAATTACCAAGGTGATGCACTGCCTCTTCGTGCTTGCGACAGGCAAAGTTGCTTTCAATCAGCTTATTTGAGGGCGCCGCCGTATGATGTGAGTGGGAGCGCAGTCACGTGCTATTTTTCATTTTTCGTGGGGTGTCTTTACCAGTCAGAAAAAAAAATGTTACCCAATTCGCACATCGTTTAAAATACTGCGATTAGATGTAATTTGGGAGTGCCTACAAATGCCTCATCGACATTTTCATAATTACGACAGTACTTCTCGAGTTAGATAATTAATTACAATTGCCTAATTAAATCACAGTAACGAAAAAATTAATCGCTACTCCACTGTACTGGAAACAATGTGCACTAGGTTTTCTTCGAGTAACGCAACTGCTCTTTCTTTGAGTCTTGGTGCGTGATAGTAGGGACACCCTGCATAATTCACTCCGTAACCGAAATGAGGCCAAGACGGATTGACTCCAAATCAGCAGCAACAGCAGCCATGCGCAGCAGCGCTTATACTCGAACTCTCAGAGAAAAAAAAGAGATGCTGCAGTTTCTTCGGAAAGGCGAAGCACTATTATTGATAGCGAAAACAATTTCACGAAGGAAGATTACACGACGGAGAGATGCCCGATCCTTGGTGGTGAGAGAGGGCTGAGACTGTGAAATTGAACTGTCCCCTACTGCGAGGTATTGCATATACTCATATAAGGCCGTCACTTCAGTGAACAATTCTTCGAGATCACAGCCTGTTTCTTCAAGTGCAATTGTTCTTTTAGGTGACATAATTAACATATATATATATATATATATATATATATATATATATATATATATATATATATATATGTAAACTTTGGGTTCGGAAAGTTGGTCGGGCACGAGCTCCCTGCCCCGCAACATTTAAATCTTTCCACCTATGCTGCTGCTGTTACTACTACTACTACTACTACTACTACTACTACTACTACTACTACTACTACTACTACTACTACTACTACTACTACTACTACTACTACTACTATTAATAATAATAATAATAATAATAATAATAATAATAATAATAGTAATAATAAATTTATTTAGCGAAACTCAGTCTAAACAGTGCTTCAGCCTCTGTCAATATTGAGCGATTATCTTGCAGACCGCCAGCAGTGCGAATGAATAAAGCTCTAGGGTTCGTATTCGGCCAAAAGAGGGGTGCCACCAGGTTTGTTCTCGGAACACTATGGTTTTGTACGGACGTGGATGGCGTCACCTCGGTAGCAAGATATTTTTCGTTTTTGCTTTTCCCTGATGAACTAGGACACCTACAGAATACCCCCCCCCCCCTCTCGCCCCAGGACAACTAGCCTAGACATATGGTCTCTGTTCTGCTCCCGATATATGATGTCACTGTACCTGCTCGTGCCGAGCGAACAAGAGGTTTCGCAGACTGTCGCCCCGTTCGGCGCAGAATCTGCTCAGTTGCCACACAAGCCCCGGTTTGGACCACGCGCGCCTGAGTCGAAACGAGACGTCAGTTGCCAAAAGCGGGTTATGCCTTGACGTCTCGTCCACCCTGTCTACCCAGGCCTTGCCGAGAGGCGGTCGCCCGGCCTTCTCGCCCGTGTCGCCTCCAAGATGGACGTTGTGGTCTGCGAGAGGTAGCACGCAAGCTTCGTCTTCGACCCGAGCGGCCTCTCTTGGCAGGTCCGTCGATTTGCGCTTGCGGCGGAGCAGCATTCGCTTAGCCCTCAAAGCATCTTTGCGACGACGGCTACGGTGCTGCTGGCTGCCGGAAAGGCGGCCGCCGAAGTCCAAGACAAAGTCCTTGCTATCCGGCACACCGAAGAATGTCTCGGCGACACCTGGTCCTTCGAGCGTCTGGCAGAGAGGTCTCGAAGGGTGCGTCTCGGTCACGATGGCTTCGCCACTGCCCGTGCTCGTGCCAATCACAGCCGCCGTGCTCCATTGCGAGATGCTCGAGTCTCGGCGCATTCCGTAAGAGGCGACAGGACGCCGCTGCTGGCACTCCGTTTGTCGCTCTTCAATGAAATGAAAGCACGATACTCTTTCTTCCACAAAACGACTGCTGAATGCTGATCCTGCAATATAAGTGAAAAGTAGAGACTCGATCATTATATAAATCAGGAGAAGGAGACGCGCATGGTTGCACAGTGTAAACATTCATGCACCAGTTAACACCGCACACCTCTCCCTGCGCTCAAAGCATTTTCCAAGGTACGCCTCCGGCTGCATGCTTCACGCCGCAGACATTATCTCCGTACGATAGGTGGAATTTCGATGCCTCGTCGCTCCGTGTAGGAACGCTGGCATCGAGGCATACCGACGCCAATAACAGTTTGACAAACCGCTTGTGCAAGCGTCTAGGCTACTCTGAACTACTCTGAAAGGTGTTCAGAAATGTCATTGTCTTTCTTTTGGATCGTTATTCTTACGGAGATAATTCGTTTCGACTGCACTTCAGTAACCTTTGCACCATAGCCTGTAACGTCGAATGCGCCGACAGCTGCTTGCTTTGCTGCTCTAATATAGCGCGAGGAAGTCGCACCGGTAGCTCACGCAAGTTTTCGGGTGACTACCGACCTGTGCGCGAGGTGGCCTACCGAGATCTCGCGCAAGAACTTCAGCGCAAACAACAGATCGATTTCTTGTAAACATAATGAGAGAGTAAGCCAGGTGAATTCAAAAGCAAAGATTCTATGCTGTAGTTTGAGTAGAGTCGAATCCCGAGTCTTCACGGCGCGAGTTGTGCTTGTTGCGTAAGTTAGGTCACACGCTTAGCTTGCGGAACACCAATACTCGCACTGCTCCAGTATGCAGACAACAAAACAACGCGTTGATGTTAACACACGTCGAAATCCTTAAGCGCAATAGTGCGTGGCCCTATGGTTTTCTTAAGACTGAAGGATCTGAAAGGAAACAAGAGGGAAGGGGGAAGCTTCTCTTTCTCACCCACTTCAGGATAGATGACATCTACAACGTGAATTTTTGTAGGCTTACCACTGCTTATTTATACAGGCATCTGAGAAGCAAATACGTCAGGCAAGAACTACGCGGGTTCTTGCGCACATGCTGGTGACGTACACGCGCTGCTCTAATCGCGAGGTGGAAATGTCATTGAGGTGCGCCTGCGAGGTTGTTATTAGTGTTATTGTGTCCTTTGTGTTTCTTCCTTCTACCCACTAAAAAGGCTTCGCGCAGTCCTACAGGAACAGAAATTCATTCATTCATTCATTCATTCATTCATTCATTCATTCATTCATTCATTCATTCATTCATTCATTCATTCATTCATTCATTCATTCAATAAAGCGAACGTTTCGCACACGCGGCATCTTTCAAGTGATGAATGACAAAATATTGCTGGACATATTTTCTGATGAGAATAATCTTCAAAAACAAAAGTGGTACCGCTCCGTAGGAGGTTGGAGCGATAATTAGCACGCCCCACTTTTTGAACAGATCAGGTCCACTAACCTTCAGCCAATTTTCTATGAGCGCGAAGAATAATGGGAACGATTTTTTTTTATATCCGTGCTTCACAAGAAGCCTACAGATAATGAAGCAAGAAATAATAAGCTTCAGGTAAAATAGCGATTTCATGAATTGGTGTGTACAAGTAAGAAAAATGAGAACGAAAGTAGACGTAAAGAATTTGCCGCCAGTACGAGCCAGGCCCGCATCTTCAGCCTCACGCGTTTGATGGGCCGGTATTTTGTAGCGATGCCTTTTTCGATTCTATGCTTTTTCGGGCTTTTCGCGCTTGGCCACTGGTCAGAGCGACGGTCTACCCACACTATCAACGCGATCAGGTGGCCGCGTGTGGTGGATGATAAGAATAGCATAGAATAAGGCATAAGGCATCGCTACAAAATAGAAAATGGCGGCCATGGTCTACCGATTGAGCTGCAGCGGCGGCTATCACCGGCCGCTCTCTCGTTACTCGTGTGCTACATCTCGCCCTAGTAACGCACTCAGAAGCACGGTGGAAATCACGTTGACTGACCGCGCCCTGTAGAGTCGAGTTGGATGAACGAGGGAAAACAAGCGGAATAACACAGAACGTACGTGAATCGAACTCGTGCACAGCCGTGGTCAGAGCAACAGAGTTCACAGCCCTGGCCTCCGATGCCGACAAAGTTCCAACTTCGCTGCACAACCCAGAGCCCGCTTTCACTCTGTGCATACGTACCCGTATCCGCCGCGGTACTGGTAGAAGCAGTGGCAACGGGCGGTGCGCAATGGATCACGTGCGAGAAATGGACTTGATACTGTGGCGATCCCGCATTCGAGGTGTTCTTGCTGAAGCTCTTAGTCTCCTGTATGCTGTGGCTCTTTGGCGAGAAAGAAACATCGCCGGTGGATTCGTCCTTCTCCTCTGGATGGCGGCTCCCTCTGGATCCTTTCGCAAGCATGCCGTCATGCGTTTTGGACGGTCTCCTTTTACCGGAAACTGCGGTCGCAAGTTTTGCTCCGTCACGCTGCTGCCACAACTTTTTGCTGCCCACTGCTGTATCGTCGTCCGACGGACTATGTGGTCCTTCCGGCGTCCTGTAGGAACTGTAAGTTGACGCGGGGTCAACCGGCCGAACGCAAAACAATACGGGCGCGTCAAAGAGCGGACAACGTTACGAGGTGCTCACAAATTTGTCTAGAACTACGGCGTCGTGCCCCAGTCCACCGCTCAGGTCTGGGACGTATAACTCAAGCAGTTGTAGTTTTTAGGCAAGCTCGACTGTTGTAGAATGCTGGCACTCGTTTTGAGAGAGCTTGCTGAACGCCGTAATTTCAGCCAACATTAGATAATGGTTAGCTTTTTTATTATCTGCTTGCAGTACCTTCTTCTATGTCCGTAGACTTCTGTATTAAAATCGTCACGAGACGATAAATTCCCCACTTTCACTTTAAATAACCACTTTCTTAGACAGCAGAGGAGATTGTTTCAACAAATGTTTTGGCAAGACTTTGCAGAGGAGGAGAAATACTCCGTGTCTCATCCTATTTCATTGTGCGACGCATTCAGTTATTGCTAATTTCTGCCCAACGCTTTATATAAAGATCCTTAATCGAAATTATCGCATTGCAGAAAGCGACGACAAGCTTCAAGTTCGGAAAGTCACCAAAAATTCTGTCCGGAGAGGCCACAAATAAGCAAAACTAGGAAAGGAAGTAACCAAACTGCGGCTAATAGCCGTTGCTTATTTCAGTTACCAATGTGAGTAAGTGGTAACCGTAATAAATCATTTCTGAAGGTAATTGTAATTGTAATCGGTCGCGTTTTTTTCTATAACGTCTACAAGTCTGGTGATAACGTATGTTTCCGTCTACTTGGCTTGAAGCTAAGTAACTTATCAACATAGATTAAATGTTCCTCATGAAATTCAAGCACCGTGTGTCACTTGTGACCACTCTGAGTTGTCGGCTTGTCTTGTAATGCTGGCGTGCCACAAAGCTCTGCATTAGTACTGCCATTATACCTCACTTATGTCAACAACCTTTATATTATTGTTTCCTCCCCTAATAGACGTTTTGCTAGTGTGTGCAAGTTATTGTGAGACTAAAGGCCAATTATTTTTTTAAATTTATACTCATCATAACAATGTGTAAAATGTGTAAACCTTGTGGTGATGTGAATCACTATCTTGCAAGCACAATTTGCAAGATAGAGATTTGATGTAGCTGTATGACCAATAATATTCGCTACTAGAATAAGTTATCTTTCTTAAAACAGGAATACGCCGGTGTCCAGATGACACATACTATGTCGTGATTATCCCCAGTAATGCCAATCAAAATTTCTTCGCACCCGCCGTGGTTGTTCAGTGGATACGGTGTTAGGCTGCTGAGCACAAGGTCGCGGGATCGAATCCCGGCTACGGCGGCCGCATTTCGATGGGGGCGAAATGCGAAAACACCCGTGTACTTAGATTTAGGTGCATGTTAAAGAACCCCAGGTGGTCGAAATTTACGGAGTCCTCCACTACGGCGTGCCTCAGAATCAGAAAGTGGTTTTGGCACGTAAAACCCCATAATTTTTTTTAATTTCTTCGATTTTTCACATGCTCCGGTTCCTCTAAAATTAAGTGCGTATAAAATGTGCTCGTGAAGGTCTAAGCTAGAGTATGCTTCACGAAACTAGAGATCCTCACGTGGTACATTATTTTATCTTTGTTGCAAACCAACTGCAATTTTGTTCTTCATGTTTTAAGCCTTCCGAATTCCTCAAGAAAGCTGGCCTTGTCCTCCCAAATTCGTCAATGAGGAAAACAACCACCCTTTAACAAATATTACTTTATACCGAGCCGAACTAAAACGTAGTATTCTACTACTATGCATCCTTTTGTATTAATGCGCAATCCTTGCTTACTTGCTTGTTTCACCGTCGCTGCCCCTACTATTGTCGGTGAGGTCTTCCTTCTTGCTCGCTCTATGTTTCTGGTTAGCCTTGGTCTTAGGTCCAGTGCTTTTTTTCCCGTTGTCTTGGAGCTTTCTGTTGACTTTGCTTCTGTCGCTCTCTCTTCTGCGTCCCTCACTTTTTCCACCGGGCTCGCTTTTCTGGGTGACCAAGCTTAAATGGGTGTCGGTGCTCCGATTTTCGCCGTCCGTCGTAACGGAAACATTCGTAGATGCGGACTTTCCGTCTATGGTCTGCATATGGTGCGAAAAGGTGTTTCGTGTTACGAAGTTCTTGCGTGCCACCTTTAGACTTCTCAGATCACCGCAGCGAATGTACACTCTAGCTTAATGTTCTCAGAACGAAACAGTGCCTTGCGCAAAAAATATAATTTAGCGCTGGTTAACCATTTCACAACGTTGCACACCACGCAGGTATAAGGCGCTTCAACGCTTGAGATTTGCTGGTATCTATACTGCAGCTGGAAATTCGTTTTTCGTGTGAAGCCGATACAAATTTCGATGGCTGTTCTGGCTTGATGCACCGAGTGAACGTCAGCAAATTATCTACAAAACTTAGTGTATGAGCTTTTTCACTCACTCTCGTCTCACTTTCTCGTTTTCTTGTTTGTAATTTGACAAGGCGTTTCTCATGCGAGGATTTTAAACATGACTATGTCTATCACTGTGCGCTAACGCATTCACTGCCAGAAAAAAAGGAAGGAATAAGCATGACAGTCCCGAAAATCCATTAAAATGTTCTAATAATTAAATATTTATAAGTAAACTCTCGATCACCATTATATTCACGAGCACGCAAGAGGCGCCCTTAGAAAAATAAATGCAGACTTGCTGCAATAATTTTACACACCATGAGTCACCCGGGGTGCAGAATATGTGAATACAGGTGACAAACTTTCTGTTCCTTCCTGTTACTGGTAAAAGGGGCAATATATGTAAGGTGGCTGTCAGTATAGGTACGCTGACGAAGTCAACACGGCTAGAAAGCTTCAATTCACAGACACTGAAAAAATCTCGGAAATTTTCTCAACTTGCGTGGAACGTTGTAATGGTCTTACAACAATTCGGTGTTTCACACGTCTCCGCGGCCTTTACCGTATTTGCACGTAAATAACGTCACCACGAAATTATGCCCGGTGTGCTCCCACCCTGGCTACGCCACTGGCGCGGGCCAGTGGCGTAGCCAGGGTCGATTAGCTTGCTTTTAATTTAGATTAACTGGCGCATAAGACAAACGAATGACAGATTCGCAGATCTGTCCGCACATCTTCTCATACTCTTGAGATCTGCGAATGGCAGGTTGACTGCGACCAATTTCCGCCCATTATAATGTCGCGTGGCGTGGTCAGGCATCCGGCCAGCGAGGGCTAAAGATGTAATGGAAACCACTCACGGTATCCTGGAGCTCAAGCTTCAGTCCCATCTTCTGCAGGTCAATACCATATGAGCGCAACGCCTCGGACACCTGCTCTCGACGCCTCTGCGGGTTCTCCGCAAGTTGGGCCTCCAGATCTGCAGGTCCTTGGCCCTTTTGAATCATAGACAAAAGAACGCAAAAGAGTTCGTACCATAACTTATTGCGGACACCGCCGGCGATTCATAGTTTAGCATAGGTCGCGCGCGGGCGCACACACGCGCACACGCACAGGCACGCACACGTACATACACGCACACAAACACACGCGCACGCGCGCACGCACATACACGCACACGGCACGCACGCACGCGCGCACGGAATATTCGTTTTCCAAAGCTCTCTCGTCTGCGCCCTTTATGTCCCGTAACCATGGCCGGTTATTTTCAACGTAGTCATAGTGGAACGCCTTGACGTTTTGCGCCGTTTACTCACAGCCACATTACGTGAAGGACACGTATGCTTGACCCTCGTTCTGCATTATTTATTTTTCCTGTTCTTTTTCTTCTTATAACCCTTTCCATCTATGTCGTAAGCAATTTCTTGTGGTCTCTTAATTTCACGATCTCAAACTTACTGATGACGCGTTTTGGATCCTCCCACAGGTAATAAATTTGATATATGGTATGTATGTAAACGTCGAAACGTCTCAGTGAATCATGCTCTTGTTTTAGCATATATATATATATATATATATATATATATATATACACGTCTCAGTGAATCATGCTCTTGTTTTAGCATATATATATATATATATATATATATATATATATATATATATATATATATATATATATATATATATATATATATATATATATATATATACATATATATATAGTATACATTACATGAGTGGGCCAGCTGTTATTTGAAAAAGACGATGCTACAAACTGGAGTCGTTTTCGTAAGCTAAATCTAAATTTTATTATGCCAAAAGTTCCTAGAGTAGAACACTCTTCGCCAGGGCGCGTCGAATGATTGTGTGGTGTTTCATCGCGGTGGCAAGTTGCTTCCGCGGCGGCGACTCCCTTCGCCCTCAAACACATTTGTAGAAGAGGGTGGCCCGCTCTCCCTCTTGCTCCCGGCGCGCTTCTATACTGGAGGCCGTTACGGAAACTTGCACGTGCGGCACCAGTCATAAACTGCTGTTTCAATTTTGACGCCGCTGGTGAATGGTGTAGCGCCGTAAACCTAAGCATCGTATGACCTTAATGTTGTCACCTCTGCGGTGACATTGCATGTTGCATAAAAAAAAATAAACAATTATGCGCATCGTTTGTTAGTTGTATACCACTTCAATTAGCCGCTTCACAGTAGCTTCGCTTCACGTAGATTTCAACGCGTGCGTTGGATCTGCATTTTTTTTTTATACGGCAACGCACTTGCTTTTCACCGATGCTTCGAATTACACATTCACACGGCTGCTCTGTAATATGGACGCTTCACGCAGCAGTGATCGCCGTTTAAGAGCCCCTCAACAGGCTTGCACATTTATATCAAACAAGCGTGGTGTGTAGATCAAGCGGTAACGATTGCGTTTGCAAAATATCCCACCGATGCGGGGCTCCAAAACGCGAACAAATTCAAACGAAATTCCCGCAGCCTCTTATAAGATTAGACAACACTCGCCAACAGAGACGTCATACCTCTCGCGCGCCAAACCAGTGTTTCGGCTTGGAACGCGCAAATATCCAGCAGCAAATATGAACACGTAATTAACGTGAAACGTAGCGCGCACGAAACACGCACGAGAAATGTTACACACATCAAGGAAGGAGAATAAGAAACCAGGGCTCACGGCGTACACAATTACGTGGTATCTCGACTCGGGTGAAAATGTCCCTCGCTGACACTGTTGGGAAATCAGTTACAGTCTCTTCTATGGAGTGGCTAGCCAACGCCACCTAAAGAGGGTAGGTTGCCTTCTTGAATGATCGCCTCGCAACATTCCATTAGCTCCTACAAAACTTTCTTTCACAATTCTGGCAGTATGACGTTCTGTGGACGGCGCTCTTTCTGGACGGCGTGTGCAACGCCTTCACGTAGGAAACCGGATTCTAATGAAATTAAATTGATGCCGCGCGCTGTCAGAAGTAATAGTTCAAGCAAGAGTCTGCCGCCTTCACGCCTTCCCCTTCGCTATCCAAAAAGAATATAGGCCTTGGTCAACCACTGTACCAAGTGACACTTTGGCGACGCTGTCTGTTGGATCAAGACTGACATTACAGGATAAAAAACGGACGCGGGGATAAAAACGGACGCCCTGACAAGCTTGCACACTCGTCGCCGAATTGACGTAAAAGCTGCGAAACGCACCTCGTCTCGATCGACGACCATGGCAATCTGTTGGACGTTTCCCTCCGTGTCGACGGCGAACATTGGCTCGGCCTCCTGCGAGATTTCCTCCACGGTATCGTCCATGCGCGCCTCACCGGCCACCACGCGGCGCTGCTTGGCCGGGTCCTTGAACACGAAGTCCACCTCGGTCAGGGTGGCGTCCGCTTCCTGGGTCATATTCGGGCGAGTTAGCGCGTACCAGTGCACAAGTCGCACATATATCGGCACTGATGAATATCCACAAATTAATGCAAGCGGCACAAGCTAACAGCTATTTATTCGCACGAGAGACGTCCCTCAGCGACGAAATAAAAAAAAAAAAGATAAACGAGTAAGGATTTAAAACATGCCAACATGCTAGTGCGTAAGGATGTGTGTCGTTTTCGTTTATTGATACTCGTATGATGATCTCAACTTGCGCGCTTTTGTCACCTCCACCCCACCTCTCTACCACCCCGGTTGCAATAAAATCATTTAGCGTTGTGGGTATGCGATGAATGAATGAATGAATGAATGAATGAATGAATGAATGAATGAATGAATGAATGAATGAATGAATGAATGAATGTTCTATATCGCTCTATATTACTACTTGGCTGCTAGGTTGTTATTTGTACCTAATGAGCACAGACGAAAAAGACATTCGCAATAGGCTTAGCACGAGGAAGCCATTACCGAAAAGCGGACAGAAACAAATACAAGATCAAATAAGCAGTACAACATACTAGCCCTTGAATTACGACTTTACAACATACTGATGAATGTTGGTGGCTTTCTTTTTTTTTCCAGGATACCCGTGCGCATTTTGCCTCATCACCGAAAGCACCGCGCACCTTCATGCTCAGCGTGTTCTGCCATGTCAACGCTGTTATCACCTTGTTGAATTTCCGCCTGACTCGACTTTGGTCTCTGCTTTGATTAGTTACGAATTATTTTAATGTCGCAGTAAGGGAAGGGGTACGGTTGCTCAACCTAACGCGGCAGGCGGTGTCACGGCTTGGATTCCCATTCGACGATCGGCGCGTGCCTCACGTGCAGACACTCACGAGTCCAGAGCAGCATGTCGCAGGCTTGATTGTCGTTGCGGGGATGGCCCAGTTTTAAATTAAACTGATGGGCAGTCAAAAGGGCTTCTGTCAGAATTCTTTGTCCGGTAGAGTGCACAGCCCGAGGAAAATATCTAAAATGTTCCTCGGATGGTCGGTCACCGTAAAGCTCTAAAATTAGGAATTCTAAGATGGTTACATGAGAATGCTGTGCAGCTACATTGATTGAGGCTTTGATGTGCTAATTCTTCGACATGTTATCGTTAGTGTCGCATCCAAATAACATTTTCCGGCGCAGCACCTCATGGAAGCTAATGTTATTTTGGCATATCGGACGCAAATGGCGACAAATGGGTCTGCATATATATGTGTGGTAAAATACGAGTCCGTGGCGTTGAACGCGCTGAGCAGTTATGTACAGTTGCCAATCATTTCTTTTTGCGAAGTAGTCACGGATACAAGGTGCCCTTATATTTTTTTTTACCACATTTGGATGGCTAGGTTCCCGTTCTGTGAACTACCGGACGCACACCGCCCCATGAGGAATGTCAACCTGCAGTATCATTTGTGCGTCCACTAAGTGCATTGAGATCTTACGAAGTCTCTCGCGTTAGTGTATCCTGTATTCTACCTTGAAATCTTACTCCATGGAGCGTATGCCTCACGTTAGCCCAGAGTGAAGCACTGCAACGACGCGCACCTTGTGACCGGCTCGGACGTGCTCTGCGTATCGAATGCGTAGGTTGTTCGCGTAGATTTCGAAGATGAGCGGATCCACGAAGCCGGCCAGAATGCCCGTGGTCATCGTGGCGTCCACCAGCATGGACACGAGGAACACAAGCAGCATGACGCTGAGAAGGACGCGGCCCACGCGCACTCCCGTCACGCACAGAAACCACAAGCACAGGCGCCGGCTCAGCGGTGACTTGAGCGCGATCAGACCAACCAGCACGGAGGAGATGGAGCGCAGGATCTCGTCCTGCGGAGGACAAGGCTTAAGGCACGTGTCACAATGACGCAATAACGCAAGCCGCCAGCGGCAGGACGCATGCCACGAAAAATAAAAATCAAAGCAACGTTTTCCTGCCGCAAAACGAATGGGTTTCGAAGGTACTTTTTTGCTGCATGCCGTATGCCACCGATTGCGGAGAAAGTAAAAGCGGCCAGTTAATTCATGTGTGCAGGAGCCGTGAACAAGTAATGATCCTCTCTCGACACCCGCCAAAAGTAATCGCTGATGACAGCGGCGTTCATGTCCGCGGACAGCGAGGCTGTCAAGTGACTCTCACGGGGGCAGACACCTGTCTGTGTGTTCATGCCAATGGTGCGTTTTGACACGAGTATCTTCCCTCCGGTAATGTGACCACACATTGTAATAGGTCGTCCACACGGAATTTCTCCGTTGCCTTGTGAAAAAGTTGCGCGGCCCGCAAGACACTTTCTGCCACCGGTTGTTCAGGAGCAAGGTCATAAATGACATGCCCAAACGTATACTAGGAAAACATATTTCAATTACATTACTACATATTTTGCTTTACGTCAGCAAGTAAATGAAGTTGCACTTTTCTAGGCCCTTTTGTACGGCCTAGAAAAGATTCTGCGTCTATATAAGGAGTACCAACGCAAGAATTCGAAAGCACCATGCTGAAAAAAAAAAAACAGCCATGACTGAATGTGAGCATTCATACTTTTGAATTCAAGACAACTGGAAAATAAATTTTCATAGCTTGTAGACAGTAGCAAGGCTTACAGGATACTGAAGAACAATATGGAACCGAGGTGCTCCATTTTATGTTAGTTACAAACGCACGAAGAAAACAGACAAGGCAGGGCATACGGGCCATAAACTCTTTTTTATTAAATGTAGAAATGAATTTTAAAAAACATAAATAGAATTGGACGAAAAGACAACTTGTCGCATTTCGCAGAAACCAGAACGTGTATCTTCAGCATTAATTGAGCAGCACTCTACCAATTAGCTATATCAGTGGATGTTTGTACGTGTGCTAAATATATTCCTAGCAGCGTTAGCCAGCGCCCCACTCACGGTCATTGATGAGGGTGTGCGGTATTTTGTTAACCACAGGCGCCACGTAACATGTGAACTGATAAATAGGTGACTGGCCAATAAACCTTATCATGCTAGCTCAAGGCATCACGGCTCCTACTATCGCAAATCAGTTTAGAGGAAGCACGCAACGTGAAGGAAGAAGGTTCATGAAAGGAAGAAATTTTCACCCACTCAACTTGCAGCACTGAGGAAACTCAAACGGGTTTCTCGGATAGAACGCTTCTCGGTTGGAAAAAAATCGTACTGAGGCGGCTTGCTCGAACATTTAACAACGAAAATAATAACGAATTTAAGAACACGTTCTTGTGCGGACTAGGCGTTTTCTATGGAACATTTAAAAGCGCGTTCGTAAGTTCGTTATTATTTTTGTTATTAAATGTTCGTGCAAGCCGCCTCTGGTCCGGGAATCGAATCCGGAACAAACGCCTTTCTGGGCTAGTCGCTCTACTATCCGAGTTAACTAGGAGGCTAGCAGATCTCAGCGTGAGACCAAATAATTTCGCAACTCGGAGCACTGGGACGCTCCATATGGCACACCAATTCTGCGCAAAGGCGTCCGCGAGTTGGAGGAAGGTCCATGGAAAGGATAAATTTCCGCGAATCTTTCTTTCCGACAAATTTGTATGGGTTTGCTTAATAGTTTCGTTTTACAAGTCGTGTGTATGCCATTTCCTGCCTTTCATCAAAGCTTCTATTAGAGCCGAGACCCCCGCTTTTCAATTAGCAAGACGAGTAAGGAGAACCGAGGGACTAGGATTTCTGTTAGGTATACAACTGCATGAACGTTATCCGAAATACTAAAGAGCAACTTTACATGAACCTAATGCCTCAATAATATACCACTTAAATTTCAAATTACACACGTCCACCTGCTATTAAAGAAACGTGTCAATGTAAAAAATTTAGGGGCCGAGTTTATGTTTTAGCATCACATAATACGTGGCCTCTCTAGCTTGCGTGCGCATGCCTACGATAGCTTCACCCTGCTCGCTCAGATCGCTATACCGAACGCTACGCCAATTCGCTCTATCAGCGTTTTTCCTGGATGTGATTGGCACTTGCGCGATTTTTTTTTCTTGCTCGAGGCTTTCTCTCGTGTGGAGAACGTACGTCCAGAGAAAGACCTTATTTTCCGACAGTTGACCGTTGTATCTCTACCGCCAAAGACAATCCCTTTCATTGACGTCCTCATCCCGAAGCCCCCCAGCGATCATGACACCTTATAAAAAGGCTCCTTTCCTGTAAAGCGGGTTTTCGTAATTGCTGGGCACAGCAACACACGCATGCGGCCAATGTGTGACAGAACGCCTTCACGAGTGTGTGGATGATTAAGAATTACCGACAGCCGCAATAATTTCGTGTTCACATCCCTGTGACGTCCGCTCTCTATTCGATAGAAATCGTGCTGTTGAAACGCTTGCACAGAACGACAACGTTATGTTGAATACATGACATCACGTCAGCGCGCGCTGAGGGGATGCTTAAGCCAATGTGAAACAATCAGGTCTGCCATTCTCGCACAAATCAGGCTCCTACGCATTGTTTCAGCGGTATGTACGGGGAAGCAAAAACGACGATTGGCTTTTAAGTAAAGTATAAAATCCGTGTATAGGCAGATTCCTCTGCAGAAACGATTATCGCGCAGAAATCAAATACCATCTTAGATGCTGCTTCTGCACTATAGCTCAACTGGAATGACGGGCAGCGCGACACCGTTCGTGACTCACGTTCATGTAGACGCCGAAGAGCTTGTGGGCCACGAGCAGGCGAGATATTGGGAACAGGAAGAGCGGCAGCATGCACGAGCACTGGTACGGGATCGGCTCGAGCACGAACAGTGTCACCATGGTGGCAACCACGAACATGCACTGCACGTGCTGCGCGAAGTAATCGAGAGTTCGACGGAAGCCCGTCTTGTGAACAAGGCTTCCGTATGAAAGCCGAAACGTCCCGTCTTTTAACCAAGTTTTACTTAGATGGTGTACGTCTTTCTTTGTGATGTTGCGCGAAGCACCGTCACACTTCCGAGGTCTTCATATTCAAGGTTATCCCGACGCCGAGCAATACTCCCGTTTGGCAACATTGTTATTGTAAAGCTCGGCGCCGAATTCACGCCTACTTATTTAATTATGACAATACAACAAACACAGAAAGTTAGTCAACAGCACGCACATAAGCACGCACGCACGTGTAGTAGATTACACGTACAGTGTACGTATAAATATTGTGTCTGTGACCAGCATGGGTCTCCGAGTCTACAGTGCGCAAGCGTTGTGTGCACAGAAATTATTTCAATAAAATTATCAAGTCCGAACTTGTATTAGCGCAGTTGATTCTGAAACGCAAAATTAGTCTTCTGTTATTTGCTAACTAATCGAAAGCTCTGCAGCGAAAAATGAACGGTGACCCGCGCCCGCCAGTCGTCTTCAGTGCCATGATCTCTAACAGGGATGCCAGGATTCAGTAATACGACGTTCCTATGCAGTGGCTTCACTGTTCTGCGTGCAATGAACATAGTTTCTTTTATATATATATAGCAAGCGTACAAAAGAACAGCGTTCACGGGAAGGAGGCTTCGACTGATAATGCCTTCCAGAAACGTTGCTCGGCTATTCCCTGCGCTCTGTCCTGTCCCACCCTTTCTGCCGTCTCGTTCGCGCTAGTAACTGTCACAGTAACTGCGTCAATGCGAACTATCTCAACTTTCTGCGTTAATTACTATCCCTTACCGCCAATTTCGAGGCAACGGCCATGATCATGAAGAAGCAGGAAAATGCGTATCCCAGCGCCATGCGGAGGGCCGGAAGGGCGTGCGCCGTCTCGTCCAACTTGTAGCCCACCTGCACCACCTTGACCACACCGGTCTTGACCTTATTCATGGCGGACGTTCGGCTCGCAGGTCACCGGCAAAGCAGCGAGGACGAGCGAAAAGAGCTTGGGCAAAGTGAACAACGTCCTCGGAAGAGGCGCGGCACGACTTCTTGTGGAAGGACGAGGCTCGTGCGGGAGCTCGAGGCTTGCAACGTCCTTGTCTTCCTCTTTACAGGTCACGCGCGCTGAAAAAAGGAAGCGGAACCATTATCTGTTGTGATGTCCGCATCAATGTACTATGCCGCGCGTGCTTTCATGCACAAAGCGAAAGACGATTCAAAGAAGTGCTCGTTTGTCCTTATCTCTGCTGAGTGAAAGGATCAACGTATACGTTTTAACTTCAAGAACTGAAGGCGTACAAACAATCACTGAAGCAATGCCTGTGCGACTAAACACAGGAAATGTAGACAACCACCACACCTCTGTACAAACATTTCAAGTTGCGTGCGACGCTGTACGAGCAAACCCAAGCTCATCATCAAGCGCAATTGACATCCCCGACTCATCAAGTCATCTCTGTACCGGAACATTCTGGCTCACCTTGGGTACCAGATTGGCCATTTTCAAATTTCTAGCCAACAGAATTATCATGGGACTCGATTATACAGATCGACGCATTTCCAATCCATCATTAAAGAAGGCGCGTTAAAACGAGCGACAGGGCGAAGAAGGGAGACGGCGCATAGGTGCCTACTAGAACTGCTGGAGAAACCGAAGGTAGATACGCAACATGGAAAGACAGTATGCATGCCCCACATGCACATCTCTTTCATTTCTTCTACCTTACATGTTAGATAAAAAAGGGAAAATGTGGCATAAAAATATCACCGCCCAAGCGCTCCATACAGATCGTCAACCAGTGAAGCTGAAACGTGCGGCATCAGTTTTTATCACTGGGTTAATCCCGACGGTTCATTAAACGACAGCTTGGTAGGTTGCCGGATCCTCGGTACGCAGTTTCTGCTTGCGCTCGGCTGCATGAGCCTGTTCTTGTGTCCAGGCTGTAGCGTTGGCACGGCGTAGATGAGCTCGTTCCCGCTTCTCCTGGCTGCGTTGCTGATCGAAAGCTGCCTGCTGCTCAGGAGTACGTATGACGCACGGCCTAACCGTTTCGGAGCTGGAGAGAAAGTGCTGCGCGCGCGTTCGCCTGCGACGGAGAGCAACGAGCTCACTACTGGCGCAGACAATCGCCGCTTCTAGTTTTGTTTTTTTCTTTTTCGCGCATGCGTATGGGGCTGCGCCGGAGGAGTTTTCGACGTACAGGTGACAGACGAACGGACGAATCGGCTAGCCATATACAACTTCGCTGTAAAAGCACCGCACATCCACCCCGTACAGATGGAGAACCAGCGAAGCTGAAATGTGCGGCCCCGGTGTTTATGTTGACGTCGACGTTGTCGCTGCTCTCCCACGTGGGCCCGAACCGCCAGATCCTCGGTCCGACGTCACCAGTGGCGATTTCGCTAGGCCATGACGTCGGCGGCGTAACATTTCCGCTCTAGCTCCGCTTCGCGAAGTAGCTCGGCCGCATGAGCCGCCGGATCGGCCCCAAATTGCCGCTTGCACTCCGCATCGAGGGCCCGATCTTCTGCCGAGGCCGCTGGCGCGAAGCCGACGCGATCTCTCCCGCTGCCTGCTCTCGGCGCTGCTGCTCGTAGGCCAACTGCCCCTCGGGACAACGAACGATGCGTGGCCGTACTATTGCGAATTCGGAGAGAGACTGCTGCGCGCTTGCTCTGCTGCGAGAGAGAAATGACGTCACTAGGCGTAGCCAATGGCATGCCACACATTCCACTGGAGGGTTTCTGTGGTCGGACCGCGAGCGTTTCGCCTAAACATATACAGCTTAGCTGTAAACATTCTCGGCGCCAAGCCACGCCTAACCTCCGTCTGCTCTACTGGGACTGTCCAGCCTCAAATGATCATCGTAATTCTGCCTTGTAGGGCACAAACTCTTAATTTCCAGGAGGACTCATTCCCTCTGGAAAGCAGGGAAGCCATGTAGACAGCACTGGCTTGCTGCAGTGCGCCCAGGTAAATTATATTCGCAATTGCATCTAAAAAAATTCTGACATGGCTGCGTGTCTTCCGCATCTCTCACCGAAGGTCGACGTTAATGCAAATAAACATTGAAGCAACGTAGCGACACACTGTGTAGCAAACATCGAATCGAGTCATGCATGCCGAGTGTATGCAGCCGGGCTCCTCTCTTCCCACTCGACAGGCTGCCCCATCTGGCGGCGCCGCCACGAAGTCGCACTGCGCGGCGCGTGTGTGAATATGTATTCAGACAAGATTTTCTGAACAAACATGACACGGGTTCAATTCCGCCCAGTACTGGACAAATATCAAAGTATATCTTTATTGCTTATGCCTAGATATACGAATCCTGTGAACCAAGTTGGCGACAAAGAGATTCATCGATGAGTGGCACACACCCAGCAAACCAAATTGGCTCGAAAGAGGTTCACTGAAAAGCGGCACATACCCTTTGAGCCTCTGCTATCTTTTAACAAACGAAAGAGTATTCACCATTTCTTCCTTTTTTTTCTTTTTTTTTGCCGCCGCTTTTTTCCACTCCGCACAATGTTTCTCATATTTCTGACTTGTAATCTGGGTTTAGCACTCAGGACACCGAGCAACTTGTTCTTTCATGCCTGTCAATTAGGCACAAGCCACGGGTCTATTATAGGCTCACTCAAGTGTCCAGAAGTTTACGTTGCTAGGGTGCCAACCATGGCGTAAATTACTCTTTCTATTTCCATCTTTATGAATAAGCCCTCACGATAATGTTGTTATGCTTCTGTTGTCTAAGGGTTCGTTTTTTGTTTGCGTTTTATTGCTCTTTGTCTTTTGTTGGTTGCCCTTTTCATTAACTCTAGTGTGGCCAATCACCTTCGTGGGTGTGAACTATATTTTGAGGCGACAACAACAACAAGAACAACGACACAAGTTGGCGTGAAAAAGGTTCATCGAAGAGCGGCACATACCCAGTGTCACATAACCAGTGGCTAAAGTTGGTCCGACGGTTGGTTTTGACTCCTGTTCCTTCAGCACATCCGCCAAATGCGCTACTCACTGCACCATGGACTACCCAGCGACTCCAATTGGTGGGATAACGGTTGAACAAAAATAGCCCTCAAAAAGTGCCCTACTTCCAATTGCATTAAAGCCCCGAGGGACATGTCCCTCTTCTTTAAGCAACCTCCCGTTCCTTAAGCTGCTACATAGCATTAAATGTAGGCCCATAATATTTTGGCACACCACAGAAAGAACGTCTTAACCCCTGCGCCTGCGCGAGCCCACTAACGGTTCGGTTGATTCATAGAGACTACTCCCAGAAATGGACACCGGTGCTATGTAAAACACCGCAGAGGTTGGCTGTGAATTAATTTTAACTACATGTGCTTTTTTAACATGTTTCAAAAGATCGGCAAACGAGCGCTTTTGCATACCACATGCACCTATTGAAATGTGATCACCGCAATCGGAAACTGAACCCGTCACTTTCTGTTCAGCAGTCTGATAAAGAAACACACGTACAATGCACAGACGGCACAGAAACACCATGGCCACTAAACTGGCGACTTGTGAAGCTTCGTATGTTGTTCTGTAGGCGGGTCTCTGCGCCCGTTGCCCAAGGTTACAGCGCTGCGGGACTCGGTGCGGTCGTATTCGCCCTTTTCTAGTAAATCGTTAGGAGCAGCAAACACCATGTCTCGCGAGATGAAAAAGG
Organism: Dermacentor albipictus; assembly: GCF_038994185.2. Classification (NCBI taxonomy): domain Eukaryota; kingdom Metazoa; phylum Arthropoda; class Arachnida; order Ixodida; family Ixodidae; genus Dermacentor; species Dermacentor albipictus. The sequence goes on from NC_091823.1 coordinate 25,439,882, forward strand.
AGATGGGGAGCCTAGTCCAAGTACCAAATATAAATTGGTATAAAGCTTGACGAGTAAGCACAAGGTAATATAAAAGCAGTTACTTCATGCATTGCTCCTGTTTGTTGACCATGTGCTACACTGACGCTCTCACTGACCGTTCCAACCACATTCATGCACACTTCAGGCATTCCTTGTTATGCCCTATCACCGTACGCTGGCCTCATTACAGCCTAGGAGCAGCGTTTGATGCTGAATTTCTGGAAACATTAAGTGACCAGGCTTCAGACAGTAAATGACGGAATTGGGAAGAACAAAGAAACACGCAAGCACGAAAGCTAGAAATCTAGCATCTCGCGGATTCATGCAAGTCATGTAGCGAGCAAATCGGTCGAATTGATGTGGTTGCACCGGCAACGAAAAAAAAATGTATATAAAATAACTTAGCAGCGCGTTCAATAGACGCGCTCGTAACGACTCTGAGCGGTCCCTGGGAGCGGTTGTCGCGATAGAAATCTTCAAGGTGCACATCGATTGCTTGACTCTCCCCAGAAACGGGACTACAGTGGACGCTTAGAATAATTAGGACGTCAAAATCTGTCCAGCAAATCACGCTATGCCCCATTTTATGTCGAAAGAACTCCAAATAAAATACCTGCAAGCTCATGAACTTCTGCGAAGGCTCGCTGATACTGAGTGAAGCGTCGTCATTCATAACCTCTGAAAGGAGGGAAGCGACTGGCCGCAGCTTCAGAGCAGCAGAATGGTGAGGATAGCCGTCTTATACGCAATGAAGACAGATGTTGACGGTGCACTATATCTTTCCGTGTTTTCTTTGAACAGCCTAATAGCTGGCACTTGTACAAGGACGAGTATGTTAACAGGACGCTGCGTTTTACGTCTCAACCGGTGAGTTCTTGATTCCCGTAAATAATGGTTCACATGCATGTTCACCTTAATATGATTAGTATGCTAGCGTTACAAGCTTCACAAACATCTCTTGCTGTTTTTCTTTTGTTGTTGTCTTCAAATAACACTACCGTGTTTTCAGCTTCCTCACGTCGCCAATAAAAATCGTGACTCAGACAAATGACTAAAATTCAGAAAGAGGACGTCGATTTAGCCTGAATAATTGCGAAACACGGAGTACATATAAGGCATTATCAGTCATGTACTAGTCTGTTGTGTTTTTTATTATTATGTGTTTTGACGAAAAGAATACGACATGACCTTAGGCCTCGCAAAATCTGAAATAATATCGCATCTCTACTAAAAACACTTGCGCTTCGCTTGAGGAGCAGACCAGCCATCCGAGATTTGTATGATTTTGCGATCATAATAGAGGTACAACTTAATAAATATGCAGAAAGACTTCCACTACATTGCTGTCCTAATAATACCTACAAATACACATAATATGTCGGTGCAGTTATGCATGTGTTTCGGTGTCATGACCGGTTGCCACGCGAAATTTGTTAGCTTGAGTACGCCTCTTGTGCACGACGATTTGCTTTATGGTTCGCTTTAGTTGGATGCTTTGAACCATAGTGTGTATGCTTAAGAATGGTAAAAAATCATCGACGATTACGATACTGCCTAATGCGAAATTTAAACGCAGCTCTATGCGTGTTTTCATTTCGCGTTGTGTTGATTGGCGTGAACTATCTGTCTCGTGCGGCACGTTGCAAAATGAGCGAAGTGTGGCGCGACTGCCTCGCTAATCAGGAGATCACGAGAGGCAGCGCGTGGGTGACGCGTGGGCGCTTATCACAGCAGCCGCCGCAGATAGACTTCAGCTCATGGAGCGCTTTGTTTCCATACAGACGACGCGCGCTACTCTGACGCCACTTTGTAGCCATCGTCGTCGCGAACCCCGTCTTGTGCGGTACTTCGCTTTTCTTCTAACGCTTTCGCCATACCCTCCCCCTCCGCTTTCCTCCTCGCGCTCTCTTCGCTGTCGCCTTCTTTAATGCTTTGCTGAGCTCCTCGTTCTTTCTTCCATCATTCGTTGTGCTCGTTCGCTCGGTTACGAGGGACGCCGACGTTTGCCGCCGGAACGGGCGCCTAAGAGCTGCGTTCTCAAAGGACAGTGAAGATATCCTAATGTATGATTTTCAAACTTCTTTTACACATTGATTATTGTTGAGTGAGGTCACTGTTATATTCGTTGACATCAATAAACCTCACTACTATGCGTAAATATTGCGGCATCACGTTCGTCCTGTCCAACTCCTTCGTTGACGCTCCTCACCAACACGAACCTAATTGAAGTAGACGTAGATGGTGTTCCGTTGACGCCATTAATTGATACTGGAGCCCAAGTGTCCATAATGAGCACTAATCTATGTCGTCGCCTCAAAAAAGTTCGTACGCCTGCCATCACTCGAGCCATACGCGTCGCCAACGGCGCCACTGTTGCCGTCAGGGGTATGTGCACTGCTCGCATAGGAATTGCTGGCCGCAGAGTTCCAGTTCTGTACACCGTGGTGACCAGTTGCCCTCATGACCTAATCTTCAAGCTCGACTTTCTGATGACGCATTCTGCCGTCATCGACTTTTCCACCGGTACGCTGTGCCTCGACCTTCCTCTTCTTCCGGACATTCGCCCCGAACTACCGAACACCCTAAGCACTACAGCGTTTGTTCGCTTACCTGACCTTAAAGATGCTAGAATGGCGACAATCCCTCCTACACTTTTAAGTCTACTTATGTCTAGCATTATGTCTGTTCCATAGCCACGGCGTTAATTAGGCTTATAAATCCACCAAATTGTGCACATCTAGCACACTATCTTTATGTTCAGCGAGCGTATTGTTGAGTCATAAATTTCCGAGAACACATCTGCGTGAATGACCAACACACTCACACACGTGACCAACACACTCACGCGCGCACATGCGGCGACCTGTAACGGTGCCGAAGTCGCAGCGGGATGGCACGGTTCGAATGGCATGTTGATTACTGTACTTTTAGTTATTATTACTGTACTAATATTGAGTAATGAGGAAATGCTAGCTCAGCACCTGGTGAACTCACATGTTCTCGTTATCATGAAAGCAGCGACGTGATGAGACCGCGAAGACCTCGCGAATTTGTGCATTGTAAGGAACGCGAGTGGACGCAACGATGAAAGCAATGCGCACTTGTGAATGTTTCAGTGGCGCCCGTACTCGGTCCACCTGACAGACAACTACGATGAGGACGAGCTGTGGGGATTGTCTGGCTCCATCGTCGACAACATAACGGCTTCCATGGGACTGCGGTAAGCGGAAACACGTTAACGATGCAGAATGATGACCCCTTGTTTGGCAGGGATCGAAGACAGGTTATCTTGGGTAACCACGGACTCATGGCATGGCTTTTTCGACAAACTCAATATTGTTTTATTGTGCTTTACCTCGACACGTTCAGCGAGGGAGCTGTTATGCCTTGGGTATACGGAACAAAGTTTCTCTGCTCAATGTGACGTCAAATGTATATGAATTGCTGCCCAAACCTGTGTAAATCATTTTAATGCCCTTCATTATTTTGCCGAGGTAAGTGCACTTTCGCTCATTTCAGGACACAGTTATTTCTGACACAGACTAAGTATATATAGGTACGCCGTTTTGTAAAATATTCAGTCATTGTAATGAAAAGCGATTTCTTTGCTGACCATCAGTACTGGTGCAACAGGAGGCATAATCGCGTGCAGGTACAAGTACAAGGCCCCAAAGGACAATATGTGGGGCTACAGGGTTCCCAACGGAACCTGGACAGGCATGCTTGGGGACCTGCAGAGAAACGTGAGCTAGGAGGCACTTGTTGAACTATAGCTGTGTCCGGTGTGCACCATATTTGCGCCGTACATACGTGTTGCTGTTGGCGCAGGAAAGCGAACTCGCCGTGGGTCCATTTCTCATCACCACAGTCATTGATGAGGAATTCTTGTTCGGCTCTGTGTTCCTTGTGGACAACTTGCGCTTCCTGGCTGGCCTCAAACAGCCCTTCTTCAGCGCTGTCTTCAGCAGGGTCTCCCCTTTCGACATTGAGGTATGCACTGAAGTACACCATCTCCGTGCACAGCGATGGCTGTGTTTTGGGAGGTGCAGTAAGCATTCTGACGCATGCGAAGAACATCACCGGGGGGCCTCGCTTGGTAGGTTAATGAACTGGCATGCATGCGAGGCACTCTAGTGCATGACTATACAAACATACTTCTGCCACGCAAGTCTGCACAAGCAGCACCATAAACTTGGCGTGACCCCTGAATCTTTCCTTGCTCTGTAGCTGTGGGTGCTGGTGGGTGTGGCCCTCTTGTTGCTGACCTACATAAGCGTCAAGCTGGTCAGGCTGCCACGTATCGAGCATAATAAAGGCTTCCTGCGGACGTACGGAGATATCTTCTTCATCTACTTCGCCGCCACCATGCAGAAACGTACGTCCCTTTCAGCGGATGACGGCATGTATAACTTGCCTGACTCAAATTTCTTATCTTTGTAGCGGTGACAAGTCAAACGTGTACACTTTTTGTCAAAAATATGCGGGTTATGTTGCCTGAGGCCATCAAGCTGACTACAGGCATTTTAAGTGAGTTCCTGATATGCCACAAGCTCCAACACCTAGGAAAATAGAATCTCGTATTCACCACCCACTTCAGGGGACGGTTTCCAGTTCTGTGGCTTGCGGCCCTTTCTACTTGGGCTGTAGAGAAGGAGCTCCGATTTCTTTGGGGAGCACCGGAGTCCCGTGTTGGTTAAAAAGCGCTCTGTAGTGTCGACAGCTTCCTGGAGAGCGGCTTCGACTTGTCCGTCACTGCCACCCGCGCACCAGACAGTGATGTCATCCGCGTAGATCGTGTGACCGATGCCCTGGACCTTGCCTAGATACCTTGAGAGGTCAACCATTGCGATGTTGAAGAGGAGTGGTGAGATGACTGATCCCTGGGGGGTGCCTCTTCTACTCAGCTCCATTGTCTCCGATTCCAAATCTCCAGCCTTGAGGATGGCGCATCGGTTGCTCAAGAAAGACCTGACGAAGGCATGGAAGGACGAGCCCAGGTCGAGCTTGGAGATGGCGTCGAGGACGAACTCGTGACGGATGTTATCAAAGGCCTTCTCCAGGTCCAAACCAAGGATGGCTCTCGTGTCCCGAGTGCAGCGTTCCAGGATTTGGATCTTGATAAGCTTCATGGCGTCCTGAGTGGAGAGGCCTGGCCTGAAACCTATCATGTTGTGAGGGAAAAGGTCGTTGGTCTCGATATACTCGGCAATTCTGTTATGGATGGCGTGCTCGGCCACCTTCCCTACACATGATTGACACATGAAGTTGACATTAATCTCTACACCAGTTGCGGAGATCCCATTCCCAAAGTCGCGTCCATTCGAATCTTGGGAATGACACTCGAAGGGACAGGCACAAATAGCATCACCATTCACAAATTAGCAAAGAAGACGGATAGCGTCATCGGTCTAATCAGGCGGGTAGCTAACAGAAGGAGAGGCCTGAGCGAAGAGAATCTGTTAAGGCTAGTCCACGCTTTCTTGTTGTGCCATTTTACGTACGTAGCGGCCATGCACGTCTGGAAGAGGGCCGAGCGAGACAAACTAAATGCCATGATAAGGAGGGGCATCAAGAGCGCGCTCGGACTACCAAACTACACACGCACCGACCGACTCCTGCAGTTGGGTATTCATAATACCCTGGAAGAGATTGCAGAAGCACAAGAAAGAGCACAGATTCTCAGGCTCTCCGGCACCAGGGCGGGCAGACGACTCCTAACTGAGATGGGCGTCCCCCCGGCCACTGTCGAAGACGCCTACCAAGGCCTACCGAAAGAGCAGAAAGATAATATCATCATATCGCCCGCCCCGCGCAATATGCATCCCCAGCGCAACGTAGAAAGAAGAAAGGCCAGAGCGGTGGCGCTCCTACGCCGCGCAACAGAACTCCCTGGCGGCAGCTGCTTCGTTGACGCGGCCCAGTATGGAAACAGCGACAATTTCACGGTGGTGTCAATCAACCACAGGGGTTCAACCGTTAACGCGGCTTCGATACGAAGCACGTCGTCGCGTGCGGCGGAGCAAGTGGCCATTGCCTTGGCCCTCCTGGATGACGGACATGCCAACATCTTCAGCGACTCCAGGGCAGCCATCCGCGCCTTCAGCGTTGGCGCCGTGTGTAAGGAAGCCTGTCGCATCCTCTACGGCAAAATCATCACCACCCACACTCTCACGTGGTTCCCCGCTCACATGGGATCCATCACGGGAGGCCCCAGAAACCTCAACGAGCTGGCCCACTCCAAGGCGCGAGGTCTCACTTTCCGCGACCATGGAGAACTCCAACGCCGGCCCGCAGCGGTGGAGAATAGAGATCAACCGACCACATATAACGAAATTGCGCAGCACTTTTATCTCGGCAGGAGAGAGTTTCCCCTTCCACACAAGAAGTTAAATAGAGCGCAGGCATTGACCCTCAGATTACTGCAAACAGGCTCTTATCCCAGCCCGGCTTTATTCCACAAAATTTATCCCGACACCTATGCCACTAGTTCTTGCAGGCATTGCAATGACATCGCTAGCCTAGATCATATGCTCTGGCGTTGCCCCTCGTTACGAGGCACAGAAGAAATCAATGAAGAAAAGTGGCTCTCCGCTATCAAGAGCCCTGATGCTGGGGTGCAACTATGGGCTGTCCAGAGGGCCCACGATGCGGCGGTCGGGCAAGGCCTGGCTGTCCCAACGTGGGAGCGGCCCGCAGCGCGCTGAGTCGCGTACCTCAGGACCTTATTAAAGTTTCGCATCCATCCATCCATCCATTCACCACCCACAGGTGTGCAGTATCAGGAGCCCGATGGGAGCCACACCACACAGGCGAAAGACATATATGATGAATGCACTGAATAGCCCGCACACTTTTGACAAGTGCTGTACACGTAATACAAAAGTGCACACGAATAAACCAATATGGGATGCAAATAGTGCGCTTACGGTGAATGTTCTCAATTTCGTGGCGCGCGGAAGTTACGAAACCTCCGTAAGTGCCTCGTCGATGGCTGACGACGTCCACTACTTCTGTGCGCAGACTCACCAACGGAGCAAGTGAGTGGGGGCGCAGTGTTCCGCGGCCTACACTGCCTCTGGCTGGTGGGCAGCTTTTTTGCCATGAACTTCTTCACGGCCAGCATGCGCGCCGACCTGCTCGTCAAAGTCGAGGCACCACGCATACGCACGACTGCCGACGTGCTGCGAAATCCCAACACACGCATCCTGCTGTTCGGCAGCGCTGGCTTCACCGAACTATTTCTGGTGAGCTTGAGAATATTTTACACAGTGCGGAAGAGACGATCACCGAGAAAATGAACGAGGAAGGCGCGTCTGCCACATGTGTTACATACGGCACTTCCCTAGTACATCGTCAAAGACATGTACGGGCGGTCTATTGTGTGTATGCTGCACATAGGCACATAAGTACTAACATGCTTCAGTTTCCGAACGTTCTTGCCTCTGTTGCCTGTTGCAGCCTCTCAGAGAAAATGGACAAAAACTTGCGTAAGGAGTCCGGCATCCGTGATCGCGTAGCTCACTGCTCGGAATTACACCACGCACTTTTTTTTTGCGTTGCACCGACTCCGTACATTGAAAGAATGAACTGCAGATGATGAGATCTTGGGCAGAAATGTTAGATGAAAGTTGCGTTGAAAGAGAACTCTTTTGATATGATCAGAGTAATAAGACGTGGTGTTGCCATTTTAGCGATTTTGTCGCTATATTTAGCGACTTTCTTGTCTTTTTAGCACCAAAGTATTTAATTTAGCGACCGGCGACATTTCTTTAGCGACGTCACAGAAGAATTGGTTGAAATTTTAGCGACTTCAAGGTAGGGAAAGTTGCTTCGCAAAAGGTATTTTAGAACTTTATTATTGAATAACTATTCTGAATGACCGAAATCTGCTGTATGAAGCGTAGCCTCTGTAACCATAGAGTTTCTTACAATTACTAAAAGGAACCCTGGTGCTGCGATCGCTCTGCCACCATGGGAATGATACGTAGTGCATAGATTTGTCTAACCTTCTCCCTCAGGGCTTCAGACTATCTTGTGGCTTCGTTAATTACGCGTTCTTTGAGCCTTTATTGGCCTAACATTTAAAGAAATTTATATTTTTTAATGCAGAAGGTAATAAGACTCTGCAAGCCCACGTAATCGCTGCTAATTGCAGTAGCTCCGCTTGTCCATGCACGCATGGCGTAATAGTTTCAATATGGGGCCCAAGTGCTAGAGGTCCTGTGTTCATATCTTACCGGCGGACATTCTTAATAACGTTTATTCATTTGTTTATTTAAATTCAGAAGGGCAAAGTTTAGGTAAATCCATGTACAACCCACCATTCCCATGCTGCTGGCGGAAATGCCGTTCGCAGCTCCCATAGACACTAGCGCCACAGTTCCCTGCGGTAATTGTATGAAACTCTATGCCTGTAACCATGATAAAACAATGGGTGCATTCACAGCGTGCTCACAAAATGCATGTTTCTTTTGTGTTATTGCTTTTTGTTTTCTTGCGAGACAAACTGGAACGAGAATAAACGTTCCGTGTTTTGCACTTTCACTAAATGCGTTCGATCAGTGAACATTTTCAAATTTTATAGTGATCTTTAGAACGCAGTAGGTGAATAATCAGATCGGTCGACTGTAGAAAGGCGTATGCATAGGTGCAGCTGGGCTCGTTCCCGCGAGCCTGAACGCACTGCTTCCTTGTGGCGTGAGTTTTTGACAAATCAGGGGACGTATTCTGCGACGCTCACTTCGGCGATACTAGTGCCTTCTCGTGACCAGGAAACCAGCCAATCAGCTCATCCGTTTTGCTCAACCACCCAATCAGCGCGGCCCTGACGACAACACTATCGCCGAAAGTGATCGTAGCAGACTACGTCTCCAGTACTGCGATGGCCTTCAAGTAGACCAAGGGATGGAAGTGTAGTATTTGGTCTGCATAAAGGTCGAGTAGCTATCATGACATGTTAAAGGGCCCCTCACTAGGCCACTTTGCAAATTTCTGTTATACGCTGGAAGTTGCTACGTGTCCTCTAGGGAGCGTCCTTCCACAAAAATTTTTCTAGTCGGCTCATTAATAGCCGAGATATAAATATATCAGTGCCGCGAACCGACGATTTCAGGATGCGAGGGCCACTGTCAAGAGAGCGCCTCTCTCCACATGCCCCATCTCTGGCCTCCGCAAGCGAAATTTCTTCCTTGTGTTCTCCCACACCGGAGTTCGAGGATCGCGTGACATATGCCTCGCCCGCCTCGCCTTCATTTTTTTTTCTGCTCCATTTTTTTTTGCGACGCGGTGCACTTCCGCTGACGGCGTCGCGCGCGAGCTGTTGCGTTTGTCTCGCTTCGCGCAGCACACGATTTTGCGCGCTGTCTACGATAACACCTGACCAGCGGTATAAGTCAGCGCTACGCGAATATGGAGGCAGACACAAGCGGTTCACAGAGAATGATCGCGCGTTGGAACACGGTAGAAAATGACACACTTTCGTTGTCTAAGCCTGCGACGGCACGTCGTGAGAACAAGCAGCGAAAACAGAAGTACATCTCTCTTGCTGCGGTGCGAAGTAAAACAAGAACACGCAGACATTCGGTTTGTGTGTTTCATTATTTCCTTAAACTTTAATTCGTCTACTGAAGCAACATATTACACAAATAACAGATGTTGCCTTGAATAATTCTCGAAGTCACGTATCTCTACGAGCGACGTCACAGCAGTGCGATGTACGTAGGTGCACTAGCACGTGTACGTCATCCCTCCGGCTTATAGCGTGGCGCCCGCGAGGAGAAGGGCAAACGGCAATCGGTTTGAAATTTCAACCCTTTCTCCGACGTGTAGCAATGTAAAACTTAGCAGACACGATCGCTAGCGCGCATTGTATGCACGGCGCTTGTCAGCTCAAAATGGCCAGTCCTGGTGAGGGTCCCTTTAACATGCGGTCTTGTGCCTCTTGCAAAACTTTTATAATCTTTCGATAGCACCGACGACTAAACAACTTGCAAGTAGAATGGGGACCAAGTGCTTTTCCGTGTTAGGAAAATCAGGTTGCTTGTGTTCTTTTGAATCGCGCTGTATTTGGAACCTCACAGTCTGAAGATAAACGCGGAATTTCATCTGTCATTGTCGGTTGTTAAAGCCCAATGCATACTGCTTCTAAATTAACCTTTTATTTCTCATTCAAATGGACCCTAAAGAAATCTGAGACGTTTTGGGAAATGATTTACGCCATGCTAGCTTATATTAGAATGTTCCAAAACGCCTACGTTACCCAAAATTTACTCAGAAGTCCTAGTGCCAATTTTAGTGATGTTGTAGCAAACTTTTGCACCCGCGCTTAAAAAGATTAAGGCAACACTGCTATGAATTTATTTCTGAAAATGTGGAAAGTTCTTTGTTTGGAAGTGCAGGATAAAATTTTACAATAAGTACGTCTTGTGCAATGAAAAGAAAAAGATGACAATGTTGCACATTGGCTTAGAATTCGTGCTTTCGACTTTAGCAAAACATGTTCGTTTGGCTTTCTCAGAAGCTGAAATGAAGCATTATAGAACGTGATTGAATATCGCAACCGCCACTCAATGTTGCTGCGACGGAGTGTCAGGTCGCTTACTCGTCTTGCTAGTCCACGGGCTTGATGGAGGGAATGAGCGAAGCGGCTCAGCTGACCGGCGCACTAAACTGAACGCAACGATGACTTAGAATACGGCATTTCAGCAAATTCAAGTTGCACGGCTGTTATTCACCTATGCTCCCTAATGGCTCCTGCAATAAAGAGCACAACGGAGCCTTACAAAGCACCCCAACGAGGTTTTTCCGCGCAAGAATTTTTTAGGTTATCTTTTTTCCTTTGTTTCTCTTGGCCAATCGTTCCCATACATATCATTTTGCTCCTTGAGTCTAACTTGTGGCATGAATGTGCAGTACACGGACGAAGCCTCGTACTCGGCCGTGTACGATCAGGTGCGACGCACCAGCGGCGAGCTCCATCCGTCCGAGATATACACGGACAGCAACTTTCGTGACGTTCTCGCACAAAAGACCGTCATGCTTCAGGAGGTGAGCCCCTACCGGCGCTGGCACGTTGCACTCATTTCAGTATCTCCCGCTGCTCGCGACAGCGTAGTTCACTGAGCGGTGACGGCCTAGAATGTGACGCTCACATGGTGAATAGCGTTATATTTAAAGACATGTTAGTAAGCCAGACTAGAGCCACGTAAGGTACAGCCTTTGTCGGCAATGGGCAGCTTGCCTTCACTTTATTACGACAGGGTGCACGCATGTACCAGAGGTCGGATATATTACAAACATAATGTGCTACCACTACGTAAACGTAACTGCTCGTGTCCCAGAGCAGACACATAGAGAGCAAGCACTTGCGGTTTTCTAGGCAGACGTGCTGGCTCGCATAGTGAGCGCGGATCAGACCACATTTACGGGTGCATCACGGGCAAAATAGAATTTTCCGAGGGCGGGTGACTCTCGAATTATCAGCTAACAAAACAATGTCAACCGAGTACATTAAGACCGGGAGATTATACCGGTACAAAAGATTAGTAGAGTACGAAAGATTATAACCGAACTTGCTTCTACCTCCTTTGTCATGAGGATCATGAATATAACAAAGAGGAGTGGTAAGAACGGGCAGTGCTGGTGCAGACTATTCCGGATATCGGGTATCGACTTCCTTTGTTAGCGTAAATGCGTCGTACATCCATTTCCTTCCGCTTACTATATGTAGCTTTTGATTATTAAAGTGCGTTCTAGAAGCCCATTTTCCAAGCAGCCTGCCTAACTAATAAGTCGTTAAAATATCGCCAGTTGTCCATTTCAGTCACTAAAAAGATCGCTGATTGCTAAATAGAAACTTTGCCGTAAACAAACAAAAAATCCCTAAATCTAACGACAAAGTCACTAAAATAGCAACACTGGTTAAATACCGCCAAATTATAAAAAGCAAATCTGATTTTCTGTTTTCAAAGATGGTTAGGTTAGACGACCCCGACAAACACGGGGTGATGCAAGGGATGGTGAATTAAACTTGTTTTGGACCGCCTAGCGACAGCTTTCTCAGCATTGCAGGCTTGCAAGGCACGTCTTGCCGGCGTCTCGCACCGCAACACACTGTAACCCTTACCTGCTTAGTGCGGCCGGCCGAGCATCATCTGCTACAGCACGTGGAGGCGACGCCCGAAACACAGTCCTAGCTGCGCAAGCAGAGGATACGTAATACAAAAATCGTACCTATGTGGGCGCAATTCTGAGTGAGGACATGGCATCAGCAGATGTTTTGTTGGATTTGTCAGTGTCCAGCCGACAGTGCCCACTTTCAGAAGTGTGTGTGTACGTGTGTAGGGGGGCGCGCAAATGGCCTACTTTTCCCGTTTACTTCTAACTGTGGAAGAGAGGAGCATGCCTCCCCTCCCCCACCGGTAGATACCTCTATGACAAGCATGGTGTCACGCATGCACAGGCCAATGTAAATACATCTCACTCGATGACCACGAGCACTCGTTGTCGCAACGATCACGTGATGGCATTTATCAACTTAATCAAGAACTTTAGGAGCCTTTCAAAACGATCACAATGCCCCCAAGGGTAACCTCCGACATAGAACTGCACCAAAGCGACACATACAGAAATAGAACAAAGCAAAACACGGCTTGCCGATTTTGTGTTTCTGTTTTCTACAGGAGAAGGGCACGATGGAGGACCAGATTCGGCGCAATTGTCCCGCCTACATGGGAAGGGGCTTTTTCTACTTCAGCGAAGAGTCATTGGGATTGCTGGTCCTATCATGGGTGACCCGCAAAGACTTCGACCCCATAATTCATCGCGAGATGAACTACAGGTGCGGATGGAATTTTTAAACAGCAGTATCAGTATGCTTTTAATTGTCGCGCAATGACTGGCCTCAGGCCGTTTTTACTACCACACGCGGGCATGGCATATCTTCGTCAGAAGCCTGACGAGTCCCCTCGTCGAAGTTACTACTGTTATTTATTATTATTATTATTATTATTATTATTACCGTCGTCATCATCACCGTAATCATCAACAGTAACACACTCTATTCTCTTTTATAAGAACTCCATTACTCTATACTCCATCTGTACACGCGTTGATTCATGATCTATAATGTATCACATCTATGTTTTTTTATTAATCAACACGGTCGGCCGTTGTCTTACCAGTTTCCGACATTTCCCTCTTGCTTTACCGAAAGCACACCAGGTAATGCACGTGGTTGTTACGGAGGCTAATAATAACAATCGGTGCTTCCCATGCCAACGAGAAGAAACTACATAGGAAACCAAAGGTTGTATTAACTTTTGCGCTGCGTATTATCCGGGCAGCCAGTTTTCGTATTGATAATAGCCTATATCCTATTTCATCGAAGAAAGCAAGGCCCCTTATGGAAACGTTGACTGCAACGAAACTCCTTGTTCGACCGCTGCTGAGCCCTTCAACACTGCAAGCATCTCCATGTGATCCCCTGTCTTGTTTGGCTTTGATCTATAGGAATGTGCGCTTGGCGTTGCAGGATCCGCTGGTTGGTGGACACCGGAATGGTGCAGCTGTTCATGCGCGACGTGTCCCCAGGACCCACTGCGTGTTGGCTGCAACAAGGTCACAAAAGCGACATGGACAGGCGCATGCTCGGATTCGAGGACCTCGAGTCCGTGTTTGTCCTATACGCGCTGCTACTGCAGTTGGCACTCGCTGCCTTCATCATCGAGTGCCTTGGCGCTGCCTACGCCAGAGGCTGTGGTCGGTTCTGCCACGCTATGAAACGCAGATGTTTCTAGCTTTTTTGATCGCTCGGCGCTGTCGAAGTTGTAAACGCCCGGCTGGCATGGACGATGCGTTATTACGTTTGCACTGCTGTGGCAGTGCGTCAGACAGAAGATAAAAAGCTACGGACAGTTGACTCTGTAGCGTAGTTTGTTAAAAATTTCGGTTTATGTTTAGGTGCCGTCTAGATTTTGCGCATTAATGAGCAGCTCAACATAATATAATGCCTAGAAAACACTAAAGCAATCTCGCAAACAACTTTTACGCAACTTCCGGTCACTATGCGATAGTGAGGCTGTCACAGGCAAGAATATTCTCGTCCAGACATTCAGGAAGCTAGAGTTATTCTCGCAATGAGACACGAAAGCGCAGCGCGCAAGAACGAAAGGTCGCTCTACACTAACAATTGCATGGCGTTTGCACGAAAAACGTGTAGCGATGATGGCGACACGTAAAAAGAATACGGAGATCCGAGGGGCTGGAACTTCTGTGTTTATGAAGGCACGCTAAATACAGAAGAAAGTGCACGAGAACACTGGTCGATGCGAAAGACACACCTTTAGGTAGTGACGCACTTGAAATTGTGTTTGTTATTTGCATCTACTTAATGTCCTGGTGCGGTCATGCGACGACTGCACAGGTGCACGTCGGGTGCGGTCCTTGAAATCTGCCCAACCTTGGCTCCTTGTGCACCGCCTTCTGTGCTGGCCTGTACCACTGCTGCCATCCACGTGCATAGTGAGCTCATAGCCGACGCAGCTATAGACGCAGATTCAACTTTGCGCAAGAAAACAGAAGTGCAAGATGGAGAAAACCGCGGCTAGGGGAGACTCGAGTCTTCGCTGGTGAGAATTCAACAGGCGCAAGAACCAGATGCCATGACACGCAGGAGAGAAGAACAGGCCTGGCGAGATCAAGCTGAAGCGAGCAGACAATGTCGTGTATATTCAGTCACTGAATTTTGCACTGTCTGAGGAAGCGTTTCATGAGTGTTGTAGCGTGCGTGAATAAAATAAACACACCACATAATGCGTCGCTAGAACTTTCTTTATGCAAAGAAATGCAGAGGATATCTGTGCATACGACAGTGCAGGTCATTCCTGCGAACTGTAAGGCTTGCCGTCTTCTGTCTCCGGCGTGTTTTCAACATCCCCTGACTGCTGCGCTGCAAAGTTAGGAAATGTACGGACTGTGGAGAAAATTGAGTAAAATTAATTCTTAAATAAGTTAGCTTTGTCTCAACTTTCTTTGGAGGACATTGTACTGTCTTTCCGATTTTCATATGGTGCATGATTTAGAAAATTAGGTAACGTGAAAGAAAAGTAGCGATTTCTAGCTGCGGTTATTTTTGACCTCATTAAATTGATAGCTTCCGCAAAATTATTTCTAGTTAGAAGATTCGGTTCTCGTTTAGAAGGTTTTCTGAGGCGCTTTACTTGGCGTTTTCCTGAATAATGTCGTGATTTATCCATGGATCGAACTTGTTTTCTTTATTTTGGTTGGTATGTAGTAAGAAATGCTATGTCATGCAACTTCTTTAAATTTCTGACACAGCGATTCAATATCACCATCCGGATGATAAGCAACCTGCTCAAACGAACTAAATCCGTGCGATAGGTGCTTGACTATGCTAATATAATCAGCCTTCACGAAATCGAGAAAAGTTAAAACTGATTCGGAGGGCTTTATGCGATTACGCAGCGTAATGGAACACAATACTACCTTGTGGTACGATATGCCGTCCATTAACTGAACGTTGGCTTTATCAGAGGGAAAATGGTCGCTAGCAAACACCAGGTCAAGTATATTTGAAGAACGCCCTCTGCACACGGGTGGGCTGCCTAATAATTTGGGAGATGTTAAATGTTAGCATAGTATCAAAAATGATCTCTTTTCTTTCAATTCGATTCCAAGCTATATTTTCCTGTATAATCAGTTTACGCGAGTTCCTCAGGACACTCTAAATAAAGTTCTTGTCACTGTCAGTTTAGCACACGGGTGGGCTGCCTAATAATTTGGGAGATGTTAAATGTTAGCATAGTATCAAAAATGATCTTTTTTCTTTCAATTCGATTCCAAGCTATATTTTCCTGTATAATCAGTTTACGCGAGTGCCTCAGGACACTCTAAATAAAGTTCTTGTCACTGTCAGTTTACGCCACAAAAGATGGTGGATGCTCTTTTCCTCTAATTGCATATTAAATTTTGTTCAGTTATGGGAAGTCTCTTGAACGCAGGATTTCAACTCCATTTCCGTCGTGGAGTAAACATTCTTTCTGTCTGTTGTTTATGTACTTCTAGTCGAGGTATATAAAATGACTTTGCTAGAGTGCGTGACAATTCGTTTGTCTTACTGAGTTTTTGTTTCCTTATCGCGCCACGCTGATACGATGTAACAGTTGTTGCTCGAATGTACAAGATGTTTGGGATAGGGACTTAGTCAGGGGCAGGCAAACATCATTAGTCCCTCGTTTCCATGGTCTCTTCTTTTTTCTTTATCGCACTTTTCTCAATGTTCCTAGTGAATCCGGAACAAGTACGTGAGACGAAAATAGAAAGCGATACTGACATAAACAACAAACTAAAATGCACGTGAACGACGAAACACGATAATTGCATCCAAGTCGTCGTCGTTTTGTTCGCTTGCAATCGCACTCTCAATGAAGGCCGGACCTCGTCCGAAACGACGATTGTTTATGCTTTTCTACGTGCGCCTACACTTATTTCAAATAATTAAGAGGAAGGTTTAACTCGGGCCCAACTCCAATGCGGCCTATTCAAATGCATGTAAAATGCAGAAACGCTTTTCTGACATAACCATTGGGCCGATTTTAACGAAATTTTGTTGCTTTTGAGAGAGAAAGCTGAATGTTAGTGACTGTTGGAAGCGGGATTTCGATTTAGCCATTGAATGTTTTAATGAGTTTTTAAAAATTGCTAAGTCTGAAAAAAATTAAAGCACGAAGTTAACAAAATCGCAGCTCTGCACTTCGACCAGATATCGCAGTTCTGTAACGTGAATCCATTAGAGCATTAAAGCGGACAAGTTTGATATGTCCATTTTTGCCTGATATGAATCTGTCACATTGTCTGCAAAATTTGCGATTTTTAACAATTTTTGTTGAAACATTCACGGCCGAAATCGAAAATTTGCTGCCAACACTCACTAGATATTGACTTTTTCTTTTATATGCAACAAATCTAATCAAATTTGTTGCAGTGACTGCCGCGAAATGCGATTTATCCTGTCCCATGTATATAGATAACAGCCCCTGACTTACAGCTTCCTCTTATACACCGGATACAAATAACTACTTACTTCACACACACACACACACACACACACAAATATATATATATATATATTATATATATATATATATATATATATATATATATATATATATATATATATATATATATATATATATATATATATATATATATATATATCGCAACTAACGATGATTTTTGGTGTACCACTGTCTGTTGCACTTCGTTCTTCGAAGAGACATTGTCTGGGTCGAGTGAGCTACTGAGCAACACTTTGCAATGTGGTGAAGGAGCTTTAATTAATGCATCCGGGAATTCTAAGAGGAGCACCGTAATGCTGACGCATTTTTCTCGTATTTACAGCTAAATCGCTACTATATTCTAAAATCAAAAACTCATTAACGTCTGCCCGACCCGATAATGCGCGTATTGTAGACGTTTATTAAGGAAAATCGAACTACAGAAAGAAAGCCCCATCATTCAGTTTTTAATTATACTTGCTAATAGTGAGTAGTATGACTCTCAGTTCTCACGCTAAGTTTTGTTTTCATATTGGAGAGAAAAATGCATGACGTTGATCAAGTATAGCCTGCAAATGTGCTCCAAGAAGAGGGGCACATCATACGCCTCTGTATTTTTTACGGAGAACCACGTGTATAGACCTCTTTATCGAAGGAATACGTGCATTGAATGTCCAGTGCCGCTAATACGTGCACTGAATGGTTGGAAGCCAAGAAGCACGATTTTGAGACACTATCACCACTGATTCGGGTGCCGGGCGATTAATATATCAAAGGCCCTTCTTTTCCTAGAGCCAGTTTTAACCGCACATCACGATGGCACATTACAGCAAAGTACAAAGGTTCAGAGCCTCGAGAAAACAAAATTGAGAGCTCTCTTAGAGCGGTTCGCGTCTCGCACACGTGATGAGCGAAATGACCCTGTAAGACTCGTCAAATGATATTCACGCGCCAAATAATATCCAGCAGACAAAAAAAAATTTTCTGAGTCGAAACTCCGCTGTTTTTCTTTTGTGGTTGGTTTCAAGGCACGTTATAATAAAGCGCGCATTCCCGCCTCGCATTTATATCCTTGGCGCAGAAGCAACATGGTGAGCCTTTTCCTTTCGCAGTTTGTAGCGTGTATTGAGCATCTATTAACTGCCAAAAGTCGAGCAACGGGAACGCAGGTTCGCACAGCTGGCTTACTCTTGCGTAAATGACATTGTCGCTATGATTTACCTGACATTAAGAAGAAACGCTCATACGTTGCTACAAAGTAACAATACAATGACTTTAAATTATATCATGTTAATTAGGTTACGATTCTTTTCAATCACGACGCTACGACGGCTATACTTTACTTAGTCTAAGAATATTTTAATATTCTTGTGACAGAATGACGCGCACACATCAGAGCGTAGGAAGAAAAAATTACAAGACCTCTTTGTAAGGAGAGACTAGAATTTGTAGTATACACTGCTGAGCGTATCGTGGAAGTGAACCATGTATTCTAGTGGCTGTGACGTAAGCAACAGGCATAAAAGGACCACTGCGACATAATTTTCATTCTACTTTGAGTAAGCAGGGTTACCTACAGGCGTTAACCTCCTTACGTGTTGTTACCTGAGACGTGCCATAGAGCACGTTTCTTGGCACACTTCTTTTCTTACATGTAATTCGCATCAACGGTCTCAAACCGCGTCTTAGGTAGTCTATGAGGAATAGCTTCGCTTTGCCCCCTCCACTGTACGACTGCTGACATAGAAAGCATTAAACCGAACGGAACTGCAGTATAAACATGGGCAGCATGGGGCCCTCACCAGAGAAACTTAACAAAACAATAGAAGATGCTCAAAACTGTGCAGAAAGGCTAATTTTCTACAATGATTCATACCCTTCAAATGTCACCGAGTTGAAATGTCACAAAAAATGTGTTACCTTTAACTGCGACGCAAACACGCTATTCTCTTGCATTTTTCTTACAAGTTTTGTCACGGAACATCTCGCATCTCGTCCGTAAATGAAGCTCATCACCACGCCCGTTCTATTGACACAGTGTGTAAGCGCCATTGAACGAGGACGTAGAAAGAAACACATACACAGAGACAGTGCTTGAACAGCATTGCATTGAACCGTGACAAAGCTGTACGGCCTCCGCTAGCCCATTCCATGTGTGCATGTGTGCGCATCGGAATGGGCTTTTTTCCTTAACTTCGGCGGATTGAAATGCTTTCTGAATCAACATAGTGCAGCACTCCGATTCCGCTCAATATAATTTAGGACTGGATTGTCGCTGAACTCGTCTGTTAACTCTTATCGCTCATATAAAGCCTCTTAAAATAGGGCAATTAAGATATCGAACATAAATAAGCGAAGAATCATCACAAACAAAAGCACAGAAGCACGGATAGTGTTGCGAGCGGAGGGAGTAAATTCTGTCACAATATACAGCTGAACAAATTTTGGTAAACAGCGGTAACTGCTGGCAACAGAAATGCGATGAGGATGTAACACACACGCTTTGTCTGACAGCTCGGGCATTTTCCAGATGTCTATATACCTACATTAGCAAATGCTTCCCCTGCAAGGCATGACATACGATGGTGAACTTTACAAGACGTAAAAAGGAATGACGTAGGAAGACCTAGAGGACAAAAGATGCCACGCCAATGGCCTAGAGTTTAAGGGACGAACTTCGTACCTTGTGGAATAGAATCCCGTAGGGGTAACAGTAGTTATGAGTGTATTTCACAGCGTTTATTTCCTCTTTGCTCCGGGATAGGCGGAAAATGCTTGGTTATATTTACTAAAAAAATTATGAAGTATTACATTTTTTTATGTGCACATTATGCTTGCGGACTGAACGGTCATGAAAAAACAAAACAGAAAGAAATATAAAGAACTAGTTTCTCACTTGTCTTGATTCATGATAGACTTACAGTTCATACTGCAACATAATTTAACTTTGATAGTTTTCTTTCCCGCAGAACTACGACCCAAATTCACCGAAGGAAAAGAAGAAAAACACGCTGTCTGTGATCTCCCGTATCTGTCGGTGCCTGTTTCGAGCATGAAAGTAAAGCGAAAAAAATGTGTCGCATGCTACTGCGACTTTTGCCGGTAGATAGTCGCCTCCGTGGGCCGAAACACATTGGCTGACTTCCAAAGGAATTAGTTCAGCCTAACCGTTTTATCCTACCCCAGTATATACTAAAGTTCAGGTCCTGCTCAATGAATTCCTTGCTTTTAAATAATCCAGGCTCCATCCAAACGCACAAGCAGCTTTAGGCGGGACTGGTTGAGTCGTCACGACTGGTCGTGCGGTTCGTGCGGCGTCCATGCCATCAAAGCGAGATATTGTTCGACAGCTCGACACTGTGAAAGAGGCCATATACCATGAGGGTGCCGAAAGTATTTCCATTCTTTCTTCTTACGTTAGCTGGCTTCTGATTCTTCTCGCCAGACATGATTCTTCTCATAATGCATTCTTCTAGTCATGATTCTCACCACACCACCATTTCGTCAGACTCTCGACTAAACAGCGGAAATTTCTCACGTGCCTCGGCCAGTAGCTCGCGACATGCTCTGCCCACGCTTGACGACAACTTCGCGAATGCATTTAGCAGAAGTGTGTGACTTATTGCTCTTGTTGTAACGCACATCGCAGCCGAGCACCTGGCCACTCTACAAGGAGCGCTACGCCAACTACACGCTGCGTTTCACATCGACACCAGTGAGTTGCGTTTGCAAACTTAAAGCTTCCCTCTGATTCGGGTGGCAAGCACCTGTATGATTAAGTGACGGTGTTGTGATCTTGCAAATCCCATGTCGCCTTGCGACGGGAATTATGAGTGACACAATTATGCGCAAGCTATGGACAGGCATGTTGACTTGTAAGCAATATAGACACCTGATATGATAAAGCGCGAGAAATCGCTAATCAGCGCACGTACGTCTCATAACCACATTTTGTTTCTTGTTTATTCTTATGGCCTTTCCGAAAGTTTTAGCCCGCCACAATAATTACCACAGCAGTGAGTGAAGCGGTGCTAGGTTCGGTGTGAGAGCGTACCCCAAGTGTATAGAGGGCATTGCAGGCTATAATATACCGGGTGTTTCTGAGAAGACTAGGCAATTTTCAAAGATTGCCTGTGGCAGATGACACAGTTCTGGTTCTCGAGCTGGTCTTTTTCGAAGAGTCAAGCATTACTTGCACGAAAAATCTAAATGCATTCTCAACTAATTAACAAAATCTCATCAGTTTTTAACAAATTACTGTGTGGACATATTGCAATTTACAAATTGTAGCCAGTGAAACTGCAAGGCGTATTCAGTGTAAAATTTCGACAGCATGTTATATTCCTGTAACACGTGAAGGCGAAAACCTGGTGCACACTTTACAATGCGCCCTCTCGCATCGTCGCGTTGCTGCTTTCAGTTTTCACAAACGAGGCTTCATCTCGTTTTCGACACTTAGCTGCGGCTTCCCGCGCTCCTGTAGCGGTGTCAGACTCGCGCCAGCGACGTTTCTCTTCGATTTCACGTTGCATCCTCTCAGTAGAGAACTGAAACGTATGCTGTTTTGTGTGTTGTATGCGTGATTTCAATTAATGTGCGCACTGTTCGCTTCACTTTGCTGAGCGCTTGTAGCCTCTGACATACGGGGACTCGAGCCATTGAAATGTTTTGCTTGCTTACGGGAGTATAAGCACTTGCTTACGGAGCTATGCGCCATTGAGAAGGTCACGAGGTTTTTTGTACCGCTTTTTGAACCACCGTATTTCTGTACGTTGTATGCGTGATTCCAATGAATGTATGCACTGTGCGCTTCACTTTGCTGAGTGCTTCTAGCCTCGGCATTACGAGAGGGAAGTGCCATTTCATTTTTTGCTTGCTTACGGGGGTATAAGCCACTGTCGATGACGATAGTTTTCGTACCATTGGACCGCACGACGCGTTTTTTTCAAGACCATCAGGGGTGTGAGCCACTTAAGGCTTTCGCCTGAAAATATTGTGTGGATGACACCATTTTCGAGATATGCGGCATCAAACTTGCGGTAAAAATGCACTACCGTTCCGCTTACTTGTTCAACAAAACCTTCTTCGCATCGAATCACAAAGTAACCAGACCGTCAATGTATTTCTTCGCAAAGTTTGGGAAATACTATCTTGAATCTGGTGTCATCCTCTGAATTGGTTCCAAGTGTATCCGCCTTAGGAACTCCCCGCTAAAATTTCTAAATTGCAATATGGGCCATAAGGTAAAGTAATGTCCGCCTCTTCGAGCAGATAGCCCAAGGACTAGAACTGTGCGATCTGCCACAAGTAATTACTAAATATTGCTTAAGATCTTCACAGAAACACACGGATAGAGCGCTTGCGTGAGACCCGTTTGCACAGAATGCCCGTCGGCCTCACATGAAGAACCGCCTCCGACGGCACACTATATTCCGATATTGTACATATACCTAGTCAGGTGCCTTGCTGCGATGCTTTCTCTCTTTATTTTTTTTCTAGAAACAAGTTCTTCCTTTCTTATGTGTGTGTGGAAGGAATGAGGCGTCAAGCTTTTGAGTAGCTCACCCTGCGGTGTTTTGGCAAATTCAGAGGAGTTATATCAGTGGGTTCTTCGAACAATAAACTGGAGTACCCTTCATGCCGGCGTTGCAGTGGCCCCCGTATGTGATATACGTCAAGGACGAGTACGGGCAAGACAGGGTGTGGGGCATCTCCGGAGCACTCATGGGAAATATGACGGAGTCCATGGGCCTACGGTAAGATGCGGCGCATGCAACGTATGCACATTCCATATGCAAGGTTCCAAGACACCGTGCACGTTTTGCCACGTTTTGCTAGGTGCCGCCGTCTGAATAAATAATGTCGCACTGCGAAGGATTATTTCCGAGTTCTTTTGTATATTATTTTTCTGATGTAAAAATAGAAATTAAACGCTGGCTTTGACCTCATTGCTACAGCTCTCCGCTTGTCTTTAACGAGTACTTAATATATTCGCCTCATACTGCCAACCCACCCTCCATTGCTTCATCTTGCTTTTCAAATAAACTGGTGCTTTCCTTCTTTAGCAGTGGGGGGGGGGGGGGGGGGGTAAGATGGGAATCTCCGCCGCTCCTTTCGTTTTCCAGTCCTTCGGTCACAATCACAAGGACACGGCTGAAAACGTGTCGGCAAAATATGATAAGAACTACACAAAGTTATTACTCATTCTTCTTTCCATTTGTTTAATCTTTTTAATCATTCGCTTTATATGTATTCGTCTGTTTCATCTAATTCATCTGTTTATTATATTCATTTATTTAATCACGCATCTCCACTAATCATTCAGCCACCTGTTAAGTGTCTCTACTTTCCACTGAATAATATTCCCATGGTTCTCCTTTACTTCCATCGACCATTCTGCATAATGGAGCATGCTTTAAGGCGCCTGTGAAAGTTCAGGTGTCAACCCTGCCTATGTCTCCGTATATTGCTTCATTTGCCATGCTGCCTTGCACATCTAAAATAGGTCTATCGGCAGTTCTATGCCTAATTTCAGTGCTAAAATTGTTGTCTCATGCCAGGTATTATTTGTAGGTTTTTTTTCTTTTTACCGCAATTGTGGCGCAGCCAAAGGGCATGGACGAAAGAACCGACACAAGGCGAAGTTTCGATACAGTTATGCTTGAGTTTGGGGAGGTCTTGTCAGATTCTCGTCACTGCGTCTTACCCGGCGTTGGCTACTGCGGCGAAGTTCGGCGTGAACAACTCATTAGCGCGTTCACTCTAACAGCGGGCCGCTTAGCGCCTTTGGAACGACCTTCAAGCATATTCCCGTTTATTCGTCAGTTTGTCGAGAGACAGACCCCTGACACTGTTTAAAGGCACGAGTTCCAGCACTGCACGTGACCTGACGGTAACTGAAACAGTTAAGCATACATCTTTTATATATTTGAGTATAACACACACATGCTTGGGTGGTTTAGTTACCTTTAGTTACCGCTAACGTGTGTTACTTCTAAAGACTATTTATCAATAGTCTTTAAAAGTAACCCCAGTTAGCAGATAACAGTCACCGCGTACCATTCAACGCGAAGTTTGCCTTCGAATCGGCAAATGAGGTGTGCCTTACTCAGAAATTGACGAATGGATTTTTTGATGTCAAGGTACGTTGTGAAGAAGCCCGCCGACAACCAGTGGGGCTACCGGATGCCCAACGGATCGTGGGCAGGCATGCTGGGAGATTTGCACAGAAATGTAAGCGATACGGGCGAAACTTTACACGTTTTCTAGTCTGCCTGATTCACTTCTTGCAAAGTCAATTAGGCCCCAATAAACTTCCTTAAGAAAGTCGCGCGCGAGCCTCGCGGATGCCCGCCGAGAAGCCCGGATGAAAGGACGTCGTCTCCGCTGTCTGCTGCTACCGCTATGTGCTTGCATGGTCCTTGCAACAGGCACAGCAACCGTCTACTCATTTTTCTGTCATTATAGGTCAGCCGGTGATGCGCAATCTTCATGAAATTTTTCGCAGATGCGCAAGTATTCACACGTCATGCTTCAAGGCTCAAAAAGCCATGTTTCAGATTTCTTAAACCGTTTGTTCCTGCGAGTTTTGCCTCCCTTGTTTAGCTTTTCGCTGGGTTTTGATACTTTTATTTCGTGCGTGTTGCATTGGCATCTGACGCATACTTGAGAGAAAAAGTTTGCAATACTGATCACACATACGCATGGAGACATACATACGTCGATACGTTGTACGACTTTCGTCCCCACCTCGAAAAAACAAGCTAACGGAAAAACGCGTCTACCATGAGTCTTAAATTGCCGCTAATGTTGGACGCGCCAAATTTCCTTTTCGGTCATGCTGCTTACGACACACACGACACCAAGCTGCATACCTTATATGTTTGTTTGTTTGTTTGTTTGTTTGTTTGTTTGTTTGTTTGTTTGTTTGTTTGTTTGTTTTGACCTCAGAGGGTCCCAACGTGTACGTTACATGAGGGATGAGCGTTGCCGACGGCTATTTATGTCGTGGTCGTTGTGGATGTGCAAGAAGCTTGGGATTTGAGAAAAAAGTTAGCTGCAGAGGCGGTAAAAGTGAGAAGATGATTCTAATCTCGCGCAGTCTGCCAAAAAAGAAAAAATTGCGGGTACGTATACGACCATACCAGACCGTGTTCACGTGGCTGGTTCTGGTGATGCGTCGGGCTGGCGTGGTGAACGCGTTATGAAGAAGCAAGGAGTGATAAAAGCTGTGACAAAGACGAAGGCGGGCTAAATTAACTGCGAGAGGCTAGCCGGTGTCAATCAAGCTAGCATTTTACAAGCGGAATGTTCGTGGTGATACAGTAACCAGATACTATGAATCGTACGGCTCATTGTTGGGCCGATTAGAGGGCGTTAGTTAAATTAGAATAGTGAGATCGAGTCGAATACCACGTTCGCACGAATGTTTTGTAGGCGATCATTTTTAAGTCAGGCGGTGCTAAGACTGTATTGTGCCTATTAGTAGAACAAGAACACGATTAGTGGAATTCACGACGTAGACCAAGTTAGATCTGGAGTAATGTATAAAGCGGAATACTCATCCATATCAGTCATGTTTATTGCCGTATTCTTAAGCTGCATACGGTGTCTGCAAGCATGCCTATGTGCGTGTTACGGGCATAAATGGCGCATAATAATATTATCACGCACAGTGTATGGTGGCTAGTTTTCCGGAGCGCACAACCGAGATTGCGCCAAGAATGTTCTGGCACGTCCGCGCTTGCACCGTGTGATGCAGTAGTGTCACTAAATTGATGCAAAAACAGTGACTCGTAAGCTGCCAACGCCCTCTCGGAGTACTGATACTGCAGAATGTGCGGATCGCCGGCAGCGGCAGAGATCGTCTTTGGTTCCATACCTTCAGTCTTAAGGGCATAGTCTCGTGACCGCGTGTTCGCGCCACCGCTGAATCTAATAGCGATATGCAACTGTGATACATCAACGCGACCTAGAACTATTTATTAATGGACCCAGCGCTGACGAAAGCCGACTGCTTGCCACAAACGTAGATGACCACCCTCGCGCATTAGCCTCTACAAGCCCGTCATAAAGTCTGATGCAACTTCTCTCGGATTAGGCACCAGAATTTACTCGTTTATTTTACCTTTTGGAAAGCAGAAAGAATGCAATAATGAACGATTTCACGCTAAGTTTAATAGTCATGCGTGTAGCAACAAAGCCTAGACTGCAACACGCCAAGCGAACACTTGTATGCAGCGTGTTGTCTTCGCAGCCTGGTAAAATGCTTTGCCAAAAGTTAAGCAGTGCGCATGCTTACAGGCCGTAACTTATGATCACAAAGGTAACTAAAAATTTCAAAAAGAACAAGAAAAATTTGTAGGACACCTTCACGTGCTGCGTAGACAGCTGCCCCACGTGCCCTCTCGCCAAACGATGCCACCGGGAAAAAGCGCGGCCCTAGACGCTTCTCAAAAGGTCCACTCTGAAACACTTCTTTTCTTAACGTCTCTGCCTGAAACCGCTTTCAACTGAAAGCACTCTATGGTCGCTTTCGGCATGCAACATTAACAATTATTGATGTGCAGTGTTAGAAGCTGAAGTTACTGTGGTTAACAATTCCAACTCTCTATTCAACCTTCTTCCTTGATGACTAAGTGAAACCAGTCTACCGAGCTCAGTACCTTTACATACAAAATGATCGCACGCATTTGTTTATTGCTGTTAGATATCACTGTCAAGCACACGTTTATGCTCCCGATTAGTACGATATCAGGATTATAATTTAGAACCTTATTGTTGATTCTTTCCTGCCCAAACCGTCCTGGTTCTTCGCCCCGAAAGACGTCCTCGTCTTCTCCGCTCATTTTGCCAACGATTCATAATTTTAAACCGGAGCCATAAAATTCTGAATTTAGTGGATTTAGTAGATAAACTTAGCTCACGTGGCAATGTATGTGGTCTAAATAGATGTACTACGACCACAGAAAAATGCAACATTTGAATTTTTTTGGCAGGAAAGCGAGCTTGCCGTGGGACCTTTCGTGATCACGTCTGGTACTGCTTCACATTTCCCGAACGGCTACATCTACATGATTGACACATTCAACTTTATGAGTGGCATCGAGCACCCGTTCACTACTGAAATTTTCACCAGGATATCAGCATTTGACATTCAGGCAAGTACAGGAATTATCGATATACCTACCTTCTTTACTGAACCTAGAAGCAAACCTACAAGGTACTAATAAATAATTGATATCAGTGCCTGTGTAAATAAAATTGGTAGAGCAGGTAAGCATACGCTCATTTACACAACGGTTTCGTACCTTTTGCCGGGGGCGTCACCAGGGAGCGGCACACCGAACCCATTCCCTCCCCCTAACCCAAATTTTTGTGTGCCAGGTATATACCAGGTACCAGGTACCAGGTTGTGTACCATCGTGCAACAAGACTCGCCTGCCCCGCCACCTCTCGCGGTCAAGTGCGAATGCCACACCCCCCGCTCCCTTCCGAAAAAAAAAAAAATTTCAGGCCATGCCGCTGCCAGGGTACAGTTCGTGAAACACGATAGAGCTCGTGGAAACACGGTGCCTTCCGAAGCCTTGTAGCTTGTCTGCAAGAATCGTCAGTAATAAATACCAAGGTATAAAACTCAGTCAAATGAAAATTGTCTAAATGTATCAGTTAGCTTAAGTATTCAGAAGGCTCCGAAGAAAAGACGATGTGCGTGGAGCACGAAAGCTGGTAAATAATACAGAATGGATGCCTTCTTGCAAGCCTGCATACAGGATATTACAGCGAAAATACGCTTCCCAACGGCCTCACTGAAATCAGCTATTAGCCTTTCCTGCTTCAGGTATAGTTCTTCTGTGCTTCTGCTCGAACATATCTGCTTGCAAAATAACTAATAAGCACGTGCAAAAATTATACTTTACTCCACGAGACAATCTACTGAATGCATGTGTAATGACAGCGCGGTGTTTCTTTTTTACTGTGAGTTCAGAAAGCCATGCACCGAATCTTTTTTTATTATTATTCCTTCATAAGCCAACCAACAAGCCTTTGCTTCTGTACTTTCTGCACACTGCCCTTTATTACGGTCGTTATACGCTCCAGGTAAATCTCTCTCTCACCAACTCACAGAGCTAACATTGCACTTCAGCGCTAACTTTTTTTTTCTATATGGCGATAACGCCTCCCACGCAATGAGAACCGCAAATCGCGACGCGTATGCCGGAGCCGCAATGCGTCCTCCCTGCGCAGATGTGGGCCCTGATGTTCGTCTACATGATCCTGCTGGCATTCCTCAGCCTTCGTCTGCTGTCCGCAAACGAGCAACGGCGCTCCACAGCCGGCTTTCTCGAACGATTCGACAAATGGAACGACGTGCTCTTCCTCTACTTTTCCGGTCTCATGCAAAGAGGTATTCGATGGCCCTTTCACGGATTGGGTTAATGAGGCTAAAGCACATTTCATCAAAAGAAAGCTGAACCGCTCGTGCTAACAGCATTCATTAGAGTCCTTAGGTGTGATATGAACTTTCAAGCCAACTAACGTATAGCCCGCTGCATGAACACGGCAAATCTAGAAACAGCGAGAGTGTCAGTCGTGTGCATTTGACGTTGCAAGAGCACGTTGTCTTATCGGAATGGTATCGTGCGGGACAACGCGAAGATGGTTGATTAACAGCCATACGTGCTCATGAAGACAGTATCCATCAAAGCGCAGTTAAATGAAAGTGAAAGAACAACATAACGTTGCGTGCAGTTTCAAAACAGCAGAGCTGTTTTTTTCCAATTCCACATAGTAACGTATGCCTTAGAAAACAACATAGTAACTGACATTCATCTACTATCGTGACTTAACGGTGCGAATTGTGAAAATGCTGTAAAATTCGTCTTATATAGTGTTAAAGCATATTCTTTCGGATACATATGCAAAGGTAAGCTCATCCACTACTTCTCAGCATAACGGATGCTTGGGTACGTAACAACGTATATATGTGTGTGTGATAGGCATTGGTAAGAGGACTCCTAACTGATCAGTACTTGATGATGCCCTCATTGTTGGTTAACGCACAAATTTATCTTCAGGAAGCAGGAACCAGTGCTGCGTTTGAGTGACGCATTGCTTATTTTTTCTGTACGAGTGTGACTAAGAGGCCCAAGGCCTCGTCAAGCAGTTGTTCTGGTGCATCCGGGAATTTTTTAAACGTCCAAATAAACAAAACATAATTAATTCATTCATTCATAGATAAAAGAGGGCCTGTTATCGATTAAGAAACCGGCATTTTTCTCCTCATGGTACGCACCATTACAGCATCGTTCATAAAGGGACATAAGTTAACATGCGATCATCCATAAATACTCTTAACAATTCACCCATCGGCCTGTCCGTCTTAATACGGGATCAGGAGCAACCGGTTCCTTTAGCGACGCGTCCGAAACTTCTTTAAGTCGCGTATGCGTCCAGCTTAACTCATAAGAATGTGGTAAAGGAGTAAGAGAATTACTTCTCCCGTGCGAACGAGTCGTGTTTGTGTTCTGTCGTACGAGTCTCGTATGCGTGTCACACCTTGCGCAGCCTCCTCTCATCGCGACGGCGGCAAAAACAGCGCCCTGTTCCATGGCCTGCTGTGGCTGTGGCTGGTGTGCAGCTTCTTCGTGATGAACTTCTTCACGGCCAACATGAGCGCTAGCCTGATGGTGAAGACCGAGGCGCCACGCATACGCACCGTCGAAGACGTGCTCCGGACGCCCGACAAGCGCATTCTGCTCTTCGCAGACAGCGGGTTCACCGACCTTCTTATGGTATACGCGCGCATGGTCCTATCAACAAGCGGACTAAGCTGACGAGCGGTAATTGCCGCAAGGCAGTGGTCCGCAAATTTACGCCGCGTAATCTGTACTGTTTAGAGCGCGCTCATTCGCGGCACTGTTTCACCTCATCTTGCGTCACTGACCATTAATGGTTTATCCCTTTCACACCTATGTCAGTGGATTTCGAGCAGTTCTCTTTCATCGCCGTAATCTGTAAACGAAGTTCCACAGACGAATCCGCGCTTCTGTTATTATGATCGGACCCTTGAGAGAACGTTCCCCAGCGCGTGTGCGCGACGGGACTATATTCATTTCCGCTTCCGGGGATTCTTTGAGGAATCAACTGGGTGCAGCCGTGGTTAACTTATTGTGCTTCTTTCTCTTTCTTTCACCATGAATAACGCATTTCATCAGTCACACTATACTATTTCACAAGTAGAGGCTGCAATCATTGCAATTAAGCACGCATTGCGAAGACGCATACTGTTCAGAGAAGCCGTAGAAAACCTTAGGGATAGAGACACGCATATATCACCAAGTAGTTATTTTAGATGTGTATGGATATATGGATAAACTGATGGTGCTATTGGTTTAGCTCCGGTGTCGCAGTCCAGATGGCTCAAATTCGAGAACTGTTGATTCTCATTTATTTGATATTGCTACGGACACCCCAAGCGCATTTACACCGTCGGCGTCGCCATGATGCTCTGTATAAAGTCCAAGTGCAATAACATCGCGAGGGTGCAACGTATGCTTGGATGCGAGGAAAAGGTTGCAAAGGTGAGTCAAGAAGAATGGTGGCTTGATGGGGCGGCGTCTTCTCACGCGCACAAGGGGTGAAGCAGAGGGATGTGCGCGCGCTAGGGGGGGGAGGGGGGGGGTGCAGGGGGGAGGGGAATTTAGTGGGCATCTCGTTTCCTATTCCGGCTGCAGCGGCTCAACGCACCAGCGCGGGCTATACCTTGGAGGTAATTTGCGGTGGGTTTGAAGGCTAGGTGGCCCGAGATATGAATGAATGAATGAATGAATGAATGAATGAATGAATGAATGAATGAATGAATGAATGAATGAATGAATGAATGAATGAATGAATGATCATGGTTATTTATGGTCCATAGTAGCAGAACGGCTACTATGGGCATAGAGCGCCAGAGCAATGGTAATCGCTCCGCTCAGGGTAATGAATGAATGTTTTTGTTCCGAAAAGGGAATTGACTTATTCAATTGCTCGCTAACTTTTACTTACTTCTTACTTACTCACCTTTATTTCTTTACTTACTTTTACTTACATACTTTACTTACTTACCTACTTACTTTTACTTACATTTACTTCCTTATTTACTTACTTTACTCCCTTACTTACGTTGACTTACGTACTTGCATACCTACTTTTACTTACTTGCTTTCTTACTTACTTACTTTTACTTGCACACTTACATTACTTGCTTTATATTTACTTACTTTACTTGCTTACCTACTTAATTTTATTTGCTTACTTGCTTACTTTTACTTACTTTTACTTGCTTTACTTACTTATTTTTCTTACTCACTTGCTTTTACTAACTTATTTTTGATGCTGTTGCATATGTTAGCTGAAAGCCAGCGCCACCTACACGTCTCCATGAAACACACTCTCAAGAGCCTGCCCTGCACCCGAAGAAAGACCCTCCTCGAAGGCTCTAATGTTAGTCTGAGCCCAGCTGCTGTATACCTGCGTAACGCAACAAACAAGTTCTCGTAGATAAGATTCTCCGACCACGCTTATAGGGTCCTCACCAACCATGTATAACAGACGCGTCAATTGTAGCCAAGGTAACGACGCGGGTTCCAATTGCACACAAATAATTCTAATATGTAGGCTGCAACATGACGGACAAAAGGAACCACTGACGCAATCGGGCTCCATACAAGGGCTCACATTCCATACAGAAACCACTTTAACGAGCGCTTAAAGGGGCATCCCGCTGTTCCTGTCAGCACGGCTAGCTTTTAGGCGCACCAAATTAAAAAAAGAACAGTAGCTCTTCAAAGGTACCTTACTGTCTGTAAAACCGCGTCGCATATTTAAGGGTCAGCCCACTTTCTCCAACGTCAAGGAGACCCGTGGACGGAAATAACAGAACCGCATGCATACACTTTTGCGTGAAAGGGTTACGGCTATCATAGTGCCAGAGCTCCTATATTTCCGCATGGAGCAAACTGCGTTGCTCTTACTACATGGCTCTTTGGCGCAGTACTCGGAGCTGGAGTCTTACCGCGCCGTGTACAGCCAAATTATGCGGACGGGCGGCGAGGTACGACCGGTGGACGTGTTCCTACAGAGCAACATGCACCGTGTGCTCAAGCAGGACGTGGTTATCCTGCAGGAGAGGCTATCGCTCGACGACCAGGTGGGCCGCCAGTGCTCGAGCCTCGTCGGCCACGGTTTCTTCTACTTTAGCGATGAATATCTGGCGACGCTCATGATCAGCTGGTATGCTAGAGCTGACTTCGACCCCGTGCTCAAGGATGAGTTTGACATCAGGTAATCATGCACTGGGAAAAGATGGCTTTTTTTTTTCCAGTCTGTCTTTTTCACAGATATGATTCACCAGTGCTCCTTCTTACGAAGCACTCATGCACACGAGAATGGCATTTACATGGACTATCCGAAATACATCATCCATATACTGCCCACATTTTTTTGCATTCAATAGGGTGTACCAGCTATCGTTAGCCAAGCTGTTAAGAGGAGAAGAAAATTGACTCCAATCCACGCTGTGAATTTGGTTGTCCAGCGAAGCTGTGGTATCACCTGATCCGACAGACCAATGCGACGTAGCCTTGAACAGGGTCCTGCCGAACCTGAACATGACACCGTTGTGCATATTGACATTGCTGCTCCTTTCGCCACTCATTGTATTCGCGCAGCTCTTCAGGCGTCCTAACTGTGCCTGGCTTGCTTTGGGCAGGAAACGCTGCGTCTTATATAGCCGGAGCACGACGCCGTTGTGCATATTGACGTTGCTGTTCCTTTCGTCACTCATCGTATTCGCACTGCTCTCTTTCGTCTTGCGTTAGCTGATTCCGGTTGCGCCTGCAAATTTCCTAATTTCATGGCCCTCCTTAATTCTCTGCCGTCCTAGACTGCGCTTCACTTTTCTTGACGACAATTCTGTAACGCTAATGGACCACCGTTTCTCTGCCCTGCGCATTACATGGCCAGCAGAGCGCCATTTTTTAAATCTTAATGTCAACTGTAATATCAGCTACCCCCGTTTGCTGTCTAATCCACGCCGTTGTCTTCTCCCTCTCTTAACGCTACGCCTAACATTTTTCGTTTCATCTCTCGTTGCACGGTTTTTAACTTCTCAAACTTTCTTGTTAGCCTCGAAGATGATGTCCCACCGGTAGAAAGCAACGACTGCACACTTTTCACGAATAGTGGTAAACTGCTGGTCTTGATTTCGTAGTACGTGCCGCATGCTCTCCAACCTGATTTTATTACTCTATAATTATCCTTCTCATATTCAGGATCTGTGAGTAAATCACCTTGATAAAGATACTCCTGCACAGATTCTAGAGGATGTAGCTGCCAGTGGAATGAGTGCTAGTTCTCTTGCCAGGCTATTGGACATTACCGTTGACTTCTGCATAGTAATATTCAACGCTACTCTATTCAACGCTATTCAACGGCTACGGCTCTCAATCATTTGTTGCAAGTCTTCCCCGGTGATGCTGAACCGGACAATCTCATCTGCAAGCAGTATAGGGGTCTGTGGTATTCGCCGTTGATTCTCACCTCCTAGTCCTTCCCAGTGTATAGTGGCTTGAACACTTCTAAGCATGCAGTGAATAGCATTGGAAGAATTCTTGTCTCCTTCAGACCACTTTCTTGATGGGCATTTTTTTGTTTTTGTGCGGATAATTAAGGTATGTGGAGTCCTTATAGATATTTGCTTCCTGTACTCATTAACTATATACGCAGTGCCTTTAATGACTGCACGCTGGTACCTCTAATGAATATCTACACTGCGTTTGATACACTACGTTATATTTCAGCTTTCCCGTGACCTCTACGTTCCGAAAAGTTCAATGAGCATAAGTCCCAACCTGCTTGCAGGCTGAAATGGTTTGTGGAGAGCGGCCTCCTGCAGCGGTTCCGGCAGGAGATCTCCCCTATCGGTGAAGAGTGTATGCTGCGCATGAGCGACAAGGCGGACATGCAGCACCGCGCCTTGCTCTTCGACGACCTGAAGCCGCTGTTCTTACTCTTGCTACTGCTGCTGATGGCAGCCGCCATGGTCTTCGTCATCGAGCTGCTAGTCGCGACTGCGAACCGAAGACGTGCAAGGCCTCGGCGCCACTGCACATCACAGAACGCCGCCGGAAGCTACAGCGCCGACTTACTCGAACAAACTGCACAAACAGCCTGAACTATAATCTTTAAATCCCGTCAGCAGAACGCAGCCTTGCTGAAGCACATGGTATTCTTGGGACAACCTTCGACCACGGGCGGAAACATACCGTTCCCAGTAGCGCGTAGCCCTACATCCGTGAACGCCTTCAACACAACAATTTCCGCAAATCACTTAGAGGGCCACATTTCCTTTAACTTTCACGCATGAACGGAGCACACATCTCTGTCCACCCCAAGAATTTCTTACTCCTCGTCAAGTTGTGCTGCCTGTGCAAAGGGCATGCACGCCACACTATGGTTATAGTTGACAAAAGCTTAGTTGCACCGCTACGGAAGGCTTTGCGGTGTAGTTTATCAAGTTTCTTTGTCCTCGTGTGTCGGGAGAGAGACATCAGCGCGTAATCCCTCGGGAGGACTCGTTTGGCGGACTCGAGGCAGCGCGGCGACAATGTGTCACATACAGATTGACCTGGAAGAGCCACGGGAGAGAACACACAAGTAATGCGAAGCCTAACGCTGCTATGATTTGTGTATGTTGCTCTGAGTGTGTCAGCGAGGGAGTTTGGCATGTAAGAGGTAGTTCGGCCAGCGGTGCTACTTGTAGTGAGCATTTAAGGACGTTGATTTCGTTTCACACATTGTAACCACTGTTTGTACGAGTGAATCAATGTAGCTGAATCTTGTACTTGATTTACTTAAATAAAGTTTGTAACGCTCGCCAATTCAAAGCGCCTGTCTCATTTTTCGGCATTGAACAGCCACAGCGCATGAAACAACCTCTATCATCATCTGGAATTCAGTGAATGCTTACGAATGTAAGTGTTACGCTATGAGAGCTAACAGTGGTTTACATTGAGCCCTATTTCCCGAATGTTCAAGCGCTGCGACTTCCAAATACGCCATATTTCCACAAGCTGGCTCAAGTAAACACCTGCAAGAGTTCGAGTCCGTATCAAAGACGACAAGTGCCACGGCACCATTACATATTGGCAAAGTAGGAAGCCTGAATAAAAAATAAAATCAGCGCCAATCCACTGCGACAAAATGAAAAAATTTCCCATGACCCACTGACCGAGCTTCATGTTTAGACAACGTTGCCTATTCAAATTTAGACTCCATAATTGCGTTGGATTTTTATCATTTAGTCAGCATGGGGAATTAACATGCCCACGATACACAGTAAACGTGATAAACAGAATGCATGTTCTCCCCGAGAATTATGGATGCCCATGAAGTCATGCTTGACCTGCAAACACACCCTCTTCTCACCTCCCCTTACCGCAATGCTTAATAATATTTGAAAGACGTTGACAACCCCGCGTGACGGTTAAGTTCTTGGATGTGAAATTGTGAGCCGCAATGGGGCTCAGAATTAATTTCAACCCTAGGGGTTCACGAAAATCCCAGCATTGAGAGTTTTTCAATTCCACTCTCACTGAAATGCAACCGACACGGGCGGTAATTCAACACACCGCATTTCTCTGAGAGCGTGTCATATGATCTAAGCTACCGTAGTGTGCCTGCTCTGTACTGTTTCCTTGACGGTGAACAAGCCACCTGGCTAGGGCGGCAAGGCGTGAATATAAGTCCACTTAGTCATTAGACTGGAGGTCTGCGATTTCTTTTAAGGAAACAACAGTCGTGCATTATTACCTGCCCAAGCTGATGTACGATGTTGAAAGTAACGGCGGCAAGTTGATACGCAGAAATATCCAATCTAACCACAGAATTCCATCTAAAGTACCCTGCGCAGCAGTTGCACGTGCTACCGCAAAGCTGTCACAAATGTTTGAAACGAGGCCCACAAAGCCGCGCATGACTGCTTTCCCGAGCGTCGCGCCTTCTCCATGAAGACAACGACGCCGTTGTAGTGCCTGCCTCTATCTCGCCCCGACATTTACCATCATCAGAAAGCCCTGCATCAGTTAAGTACATGGGAGCCTCAGCCGGGAATTTCGTCCGGCATCAAGCATGTGGAACAGTCGGTAGCGGAGCCAATAAATTTAAAGTAACAACAATGTTTTGGATATTCCAAAGGACCTTTAAGAAATTAGGAAAAGCCGGACAACGTAACATAATGTAACATACTCGGCTTGTAAAAGCTGTGCTAAGCAACCTAATGCTGTCTGCGCTGACGCAAACTATTTAAAATGTGAACAGTTCCGAAACTGTACAGCTGGTTGAGGGATGCCATAGTGGAGGGCTGCAAATTATTTCGATCACCTGGCCTTTTTCAGTGTTCACATGCATCTACACACACGTGCGTTCTTGCATTTCGCATCAATATAGATGCGACCGCCATGGCTGGGGAACGAACCCGCGACCTCATGTTCTGCAACAGAATGCCACAGCCATTGAACTAACAAGGGGATACTGAGAAAAACTACTACTTGCTGTATAACAACGTAGCAACGTTGAATTGAATCAATTTCATATCTATTATTTATATTCATCAAGATGGCAGATAACCTTAGGAATAAAAACACCTTGTCCTGCCCCACTCATTGGAACACGCATCTTCGCTACAGAAAAACGGAAACAAGCAGATAGAGGAAGATTCCCACAAAAAAGTAGTATGGCAAAGAAACAGAAAGAAGCGACGCGCTGGTATGGTAAAAAAAGTGCTTCAGTGTTTCTTATCTTCACTGTGCCAGTAATGTATCGCAGCTGCAGCAGTTCTTCTTTCTCTCTTCAAAGAGACAAAATTTGCTGCAGCTTCAGCTTCTATTTATCATCAAGTGTTGGAACTGCTATCACCAAAGTTGTTCCGCAACACTTTTATGCATTGGTTTCAAAGAAATCATTGAATTTTATTTTTTATTTATACGCGGCGTGCTGTATTCAATATTGAACGGGTAGTGGCTATGCACACTGTCATGTAACGAACCATGGCCTTTCGTCGAGCTTTCAATGCAGCCTTTCACTAAGGAGGCGAACTTATTTGTCAACTTCAAGTTAACGCATTGACAATAAATTGGCGGATACACAGTGGTTATCAATCGGCTCGGTACAGTCACATCCGCACATACATTACATCACGCTTACGGCTTTGTCTCGAAAAAATTGCTCCCCTGAGAGCACATTCACATTATGCATGGGCGGAAATTACTGATTAGCCCATGACCAAGATGACTATATCGAAGAGAAGGCTGCCAGAATTACAAAGCAGAAAATTGAAGGACTGTGATGTGACATCCGTGTTCTTTCAACTGTCCTTTTAGAGGATGCTGCTAAATGCTTCATAAAAGAAAAGAGTATTCGCGTCGGAAGAAACGCACATTCTGTGGACTTGTCTTTGTACATTCTTTAATTACTTCATTAGCGTTGAACAGGGCGGCCTAGATCTGGTTCATCTTTCCGTTGCACAACTTGTTTCTCAGTTAACTTTTTCCGTAATGCTAAACACTCGTTTTGTTTAGAAATGACGCAGCTCCGCAGTTCATCTTCTGGACGTACCATCAGCCCTTACGTGGGTGGAAAAGAGAGCTGTATGTGCAGGTGAACTTCTGTCCGCAGCATGGACGAAGGTGAACTACGGATGGACAAACCAGAGCTATGCTATAGACACCGAAGGAAGAACGATAGGACACCTTAGATGTATATCCGCAGTTATTAAAGTGCGGCAAAATGCCTGTGGTAGGACTGCTGTAAAATTATTTACACAGGCTGTTGCACAGTATCGATAATGCCGTTTCCACATGGATGCTTTTGCACAGCAGTATGGAAAGGTTGGCAGCTATCCTACGTGAGCCCCTGCTTCTCAGGGCAATGTAAAACGTGTGAGAGCATATGTGTACTCAATACACGTCATCTGACTCTGTTGCCCTGCCGTCCCGTGGGATCTACGCAGAACTAGTTGGCAGATGTGCCAATATCCGAAAAAAGGGGCATCCCATAACGCGAACGAAAAAGCCAAAAGCCATCTTTACGCACATTGTGGCAAACGTCGGCAAGCTATTGTTTCTATAGGTTTGGTTTGTCACAAAGATGATCTAACACGATGAGTTATAGAAGCCTACTACATCATAAAGAGAATGAGGAAAGCCCCAGCAAAGCTCTGGCGATGTTTTCTTAAGAATTGAATTGAATTGAAAAACGTTTATAGTATAAGGAAAGGGTTTAGGAAGCAGGTGGGTGGGGCCCCTAGTCTGAGGCTCCACTGTCCTCAGCAGCCCGCCGTGTTTGGTCTAGGAATGGCTCTTGAGCCTCTTCCTCCTTTTCCAATGCTCCGTTCCAAATTTTTGCGCCGGAATGTGAGGCGTATTAATTTTGCGTGGCCTAAGCTCGCCCTCCCACGTAATGTGGGCGAGATTTGGCTGCCCCCCAGCACCACGGGCAAGCGCCCACGTATGCGGTGGGTTGGATGGCATGGTTTAAGCATAGGTGCGGATATGTATTTGTCTGCACTCGGCGCCACTCATATGCTTCCCTTAAGGCTAACTGAGGGTGTGGCGGGGGGTAGCGCTATCTTTCACGACGATAGTGTTCTAGGATATACCGGGGCGTGTAAGGCACCCGGGACGGGAAGAGTGTGTCTGGGCGGGGGACACTCGCTCGGCGAGTCATAGCTCAAGCTGCACTGTCCGCTCTGTCATTTCCCGTGGCTGCGATGTGTCCCGGGCGCCATATGATTCTGTGTTCCTGATGTAGCGTTGTACCTAAGAGGCGGGCGACACACGCAGTAACACTGCCGCTAGTGAAATAACGCCATACTGTTTTATAATAGTCCGTGAGGATACAATAACGCTGCCTCATGGCTTCTTTGGTTTTGAGGGTGAGGGCGACCGCTAGGGCCGTGTTTGCTGAGCAGGTCTTGGCTGAAGCAAAAAGCCGTGCGTGCCGCAGCGGGCTTTGTCCGTGTAAAGTGTGTCTTAGTCCGTTCCGTGCTGTTTTGTCAGTTGTCTGGCTCTGGCGTCACGACGAGCTCGGCAGTACAAGAGATTCACGTTTTGCAGTATAGGCGGGGTGTGGATTTGGGTTCGGATATTGGTAGAAATGGATACGAGTTCCTTATCAGTGTAGTGCGCCCGCATATGATACTCCAAGCCATGTAGGAGCCCGCTGTAGGGCCTGCGGGTGAGTTGCAACATGAGGACTGCGGCCCTCAGCTCCTCAAAGATGATGTAGATCCCTAAGGCTAGAATGCGATCCGTGGGCGTTCCTGTTGGTAGTCCGAGGGCAGCCTTGTAGGCGGTACGGAGGAGCGTATCGGCTTGTTCGACCTCGGCCTTACTTAGCTTTAGGTAAGTGATACCGTACGTGATTCGGCTAATTACAAAGGCGGGCATTAGGCGGAGCATTTCCGGCTCTCCAAAGCCTTTGCCATGGTAGGTTACTTTGTATACCATGCGTGCAATTTGTTTAATTGTAGTACGAAGAAATTTAGGTGTGTGGTCCGTGCGCCTATTATCATGTACCCAGAGACCAAGTATGCTTTCTTTGACTACCTCGCGTGTGGAGTGGTCACCAACTCTCAAGTCGAAGAGTTTTTTGCCTCGGTGACCTTTGCCATGCAACCGTATACATGTTCCGATTTTCCGGGGAGCAGCTCATACCACAGACCTCCGCAAATAGATGTACTGTATGTGCTGTTTCCTGTAGAGCATGTTCTTTGTGTCGGAGAGAGCTTATGTTCGACCATAGTGCGATGTCATCGACGTACAGGGCATCGCCCAAGTCTGGTATGGACTCCAACTGTCGGGCAAGGTGAGTCATTCCAATGTTTTAAAGTGGTGGAGATAATATGGCTCCTCGAGGCGTTCCTCTATTGGGCATAGTGAAAGCAGACACGATAGGCATAGGAGAAACCAGATCGTCTTCTCAAGAAATACACCTCCTTTAGGAGGCACAAAGTATGTTCATTTTCCTGCTTCGCTTTTCTTATCATTACTTTTGTTAATCGTACATATGTGATTACAGATACAAAACACTTAGCTGAATGCACGTATCAGATGCACAAATTACACAGTTATCAGTTAACACAAATTTAAGAAATTGCCTGTGGCACATAGCACAATTTAAGTACTTGAGCTGGATTACTGAGAGAGCCGTACTTTGATTGCGAAAGAAATAGAAATTCATCGCTCAATAATTGATAAGTAACTACGTTTTTAACAATTGCTTTCGTGTGCATATTGCAATCT
This sequence comes from Dermacentor albipictus, assembly GCF_038994185.2. Classification (NCBI taxonomy): domain Eukaryota; kingdom Metazoa; phylum Arthropoda; class Arachnida; order Ixodida; family Ixodidae; genus Dermacentor; species Dermacentor albipictus. The sequence continues at coordinate 25,480,323 of NC_091823.1, forward strand.
ACTAACTGAAGCTAGTGAATTCACAAGTCACGTTCACTTGCCACGTTTATTGAAGCCAGCCCCAGTTTTCTGATAGGCACCATCAAACTTGCGGTAAAATGCACTGCTGTTCCATTTACTGTTTTAACAAAACACCTTCTTAAGCATTGCAGGAGAAATTTTAAATTAATAATAATGCATTACATTGTAATATTTTGGAATGCAACTATCAAACTTTGTTTCCAACCCGCAGAGTTTATTTGATCGTTAACTAAATATGTATTTATACTCTCCATAATAACACAGAACAAATATGATGCACGTCACCATTAACCACTTCTTTATTCTCCCCTATTTCCCGCTCCCTCATCTCTTTCTATATCCTTCTTCTTCAAGTCGCTTCAATTCCCCAACTTTGTTTTCATCCCTCCTCGGATGATACTTGAAGATGTTGGCTATAGAGACTGACTCTACAGCGTCGTTGGGGGCCAACGTACCAACCAGTATTTAACTGCCCCTGTTGTCTAGCCGTTTTCACGACCCGATATGGTTCCTTGCGTATTGAGTTTTACCCGGGGAGTCCATTCCTCACCAGCACCTAGTCCCGCACCAACAGTTCAGGTAACACAGGGCTTTGCCTTTTGTAGGAGTTTCGGTTGATTCTTGCGTGGCATTTCGTTTGGCTCTCCTCATTTCTTTTGGTTTCTTTAAGTCGTACCACTTTGTCCACTCCCACTGCCAAGTCAGCTTGAAGGTATGTAGGCTTCCCTGCAGCGGCAATATTGGCGTACATGCTAGGCCCGTTGTGTACGATCGGTTGTGATGGGATAACGCAGCTTCAAGCAACATTTCCATCCACCTGAAAATTATGGATACATACACATGTATTCCTTCAGATCACAAATGATTCTCACAGTCAAGCCGTTAGCTGCTGGATGATACCGTGCTGTGAACCCCGGCATGTATTCGCGCTGTTCTGCCCATTCCTTCAGTCTACAGCTCCTAAATGCTGCCCCGTTGTCGGATACCACTACCTACAAATTCTGAAAAATTTTTCGGCTCATGAAAGCATTAACTCTGTTAGCATCCTCTCCTCCTAGATTCGCAGTCACCATCCTGGCGTACTCGACACATACCAGGAACGCTTGGGTTTTCTTGACACGTTCAGACTTTTTCCGGAGCTCAGCGGAGTCCGAGTCCACAACTTCAAACGGTGTTTTTGAGTAGTTAGGCAAGGTCATGTGCTGAATAGGCTGCCTATATTTCGCTTTACTTATTTGGCATTCATGACACGATTCTACGTATCTCTTGCCCTCTTCTTTCATTTTTAGCCATGTAAATCGCTTTGCAAGCTTCATGTATGTTCTCCAAAAGCCATCATGCCGCCTGAATGAGGACTGTTATGATACAGATCTAGAACTTTTGGGGCCAACGTTGGAGGTACTGCAATTCCATTCTCAATGGGCTGCAAAACTTCAGTTCCCTCCCATACCTTGGCGACGTTTATTGTTTCCTGATGAGCTTCCTCTTGTATGACCGCCAAACTAGATAGGGCATCAGCGTCTTTCATTGAAGCACCCGGACGGTGATTGACTTCGAAGTCGAACCACTGAAGTTCGCCTATCAAGCGTGCAATCTTGCCTTAAGGCTCTTGGCATAGGACAAACCAAGATGTACGCACTGAAAGGTAAGCAGAGCAATATCATCAGCAATCTCGAAGATATAGTAAACGAAGCGGAATAATTCTATCCTGACCTGTACAATACTCAGAGCAGCCACGATGCCTTTATTCGAACTACTAATGAAGACGTCAAAGAGGCACCTTCTATAACTAGCGATGAGGTTAGAAGGGCCTTGCAAGACATGAAACGGGGCAAAGCGGCAGGAGAAGATGGAATAACGGTCGATTTAATCAAAGATGGAGGAGACATAATGCTTCAAAACTGGCGGCCCTTTATACGAACTGTCTCACGACTTCAAAGGTTCCAGAGAACTGGAAGTGTGTAAACATTATACTAATCCACAAAAGGGGAGACGCTAAAGATTTGGAAAATTATAGGTCATTTGCTTACTCCCAATATTATTTACAATGTTCATCAAGATAATTTTCCATAGAACAAGGCCAACACTGGACTTTAGTCAACCAAGGGAGCAGACTGGGTTCAGGAAGGGATACTCAACAATAGATCACATCCATGTCATTAATCAGATAACCGAGAAAACCGCAAAGTACAATCAGCTTTCTTATATGGCTTTCATAGATTACGAAAAGGCATTTGATTCAGTAGCGATACCAGCAGTCATAGATGCATTACGTAATCAAAGAGTACAGGCAGCTTCCGGAAATATGTCTGTGTGTAATACGACCGTAATTATGAGCCTCCAAACAATCAAGGCCCGCGTTTGCTTTTTGCTTGAAAATGTTCAGCACGCACGCTCTTTTTGGTATTTATTTGTGGACCTACATTACACCCGCTTTCCATGTGGCATGCTCGGTCGATATTGAATTTTGCCTTTTGAAGACTTGTAGATGTAGGGTAAACAATATGTCAAGCAGTCCACGTCCGCAAGACAAGCCTTGGTGGAAATCAGTGCTTCATTTAGAACACAACGCACAGCGCTGCCTGAGCTTGGATGAGTTTACACGCTATGGTGATTTCTTTTTCTCGAAATAAGCAACCCAACAACTCGCGCGAACTATACGGTCAATCGTTCACGGGACAAGTGGAGGCTATTAAGTTCTCAATAGGTCTGTGTTTGAGATAGAGCCGTCCTGAAGACGCCTCTCTTTCTTCTTCGTCTCTCGCCCGTGCTATTTGTCAGCCACACTACGGAAAAACAACAGCGGTTGACCTTTATATTTCAGGTTCTCATACCCTGAAGCGTATCTCACGCAAGGTCAGTCAGGGACTCCTCTCCATGCTACTCACGTGCTGAACACCGCCAGAGAAGAGGCGATCACAAAGCTTTTATTGTTTCCTGTCCGCATAGTTAACTTCTCGTACATCGCATGAATTTACGTTTAAATAAGACCGTTCTCATGACTGCGGCCAGTATTGCGATTTTTGGCGGTGCAGCACGATGGTAAGCATGGGACCTCCATTCGTTCACTGCTACGCAGTTTGCAAGGACCTCATTAGCATCCCAGTAGAGCTTTTCTTCAGTTGGCCACATTGTTAAAAATGAGTTTAGGCATGTGACGGAATCAATTTGTTTTTTGTTTTTTTTTTTGTTTTTCAGTTTGTCTTGAACGTCTGTGTCTGCAATTACGCGGGTAGAGGTCGGCCCGGACGTGGTTCTATCCGACATTAAATGCTTGTCAATAATTACACTGATGCGGCTGTACGAAGAACCCTTAAATACGTGATGGAGAGTAGAATTATATATCTCTTATGCGATTTTATGAATTGAGTAGAACTAGTACAGCAGCTTCGTTGCTTATGCTTATTAAGGCGACACGAATCTTCCTTTCTCTCTGAAGCCATTTATAGGATTACGCAGCTGCTACTCGCAATCATGTTTACTTTCCTGCGAATGCAAGAGAGAGAAGTGACCCAGAGCACCTGCGTGGACTCGTTTGAATTCGCTTCGTTGAAGAGGGATTTCAAGAGATAGCTACCGTGATATCTTATATATAGTGGCTATAGCGTTGCGCTGCCGAAATCGAAGTGGCGAGTTCGATGCCGGACACGGCGACCGCATTTTTCGAGGAAACGAAATGCGAAAACGCTCGTTCACTTAGATTAAGCTGCACGTCAAAAAACCACAGGTGGTCAAAATTAATCCGAAGTCTCTCGCTACGGCGCGCGCCTCGTAATCAGGTCGTGGTTTTGGCACTAAAAAGAAACCCCACAAGTGAGTTTCTTAATTCAAGAAATTTGGTTCTTGCGAGTCTTACTTTGTGGTTATGGAGCGAACAACCACAAAAGTTTGTCTCGTCAATCATTTGAAAAAAAAAAAGCGACCGGTACCAATCACACGTTCCATCGCTATCGCAGTCGCGAATTCCGGTCTTATTTCGTCGTCTCCCTTTTCTTCTTTTGCAAGAAAAAACACCGGGAATTCCCGCTGCGTGGAAAGTCACGCTACGAACTATAGTGCTGCACCGCGCACCAGCTATGCTGCGTGAGCGCGCGGTGGGCTGCTGCCTCTGAAATACGTGCATGGACATCACCACTCTCTGACACTGTGTGGCGCTTGCTGGAAACATGGTACAACGGTACAGTGCGGTACACTGTTGCATTCAGTGCCCCTCCATTTGTTAGATCCTCCAATGTACGGCTCTGACTTTGCTGACGTTCTAGCTACAAGTGCCTGCTGAAGCCATGGCAATGCACTAGCGGGTGGCGTCGAAAGGTGCCAGCGCCACAAGTCATCTGCTGCAAACTCGCGCGATTGTACTTTTGCAAGAGGAACAAAATTAGCTTATGCGCTACACTTATCTGTTCCCTTCTAAACGTAAACCGCACTGCTCAATCTTAACAGTCACTGAGTTCGGCCAACGCTTGGTGCAAGAGAAAAAGAAAAAGAATAGCTCAGTGGTTAGGCGATTCGGCTCTCATATTGCAAGCTGCCGCTGTGGCACGATTCCAACTGCACTAAAGTACCGGTAATAAGCAATGTATCCTGTTTTATAAAGCACGTGATGGCATCCTAGCCAGCCTATGACCCGGTGACTGGCGGATAGCGTGTCTTTTTTATTGACTCTCGGCAGTTAAGTGAACGAGCCACAGGTAGCTGATGCATAAACCTGAACTAGAAGAGCTTGCTAATGTTTAATACAAATACCGATTGCATGGCACTAACAGCTTCCCGTGTTGGCAGAGTTTACCACCTTCAGTCTTTTCTTGTTTGCGCACTGTTGATCAGCGTTCTCCTCGTGTCAATTCGGCCACATCCCTCTTACAGCGTGTGTCCGTCTCAGAGATACAATAAGTCTCAGTGTTCTAATTCTAATGCGAAACTGACATAATTTCGCTCACGGAAGGGCTTCCAGGACCCTATGATCGTGCACTGGCCATTGAAATTGATTTATTATTGACATGGAGAGTGAGAAAGTGAAACGCGCGCCAGCTGTCCTTCCCGATTTTAACGCGCATAATAAATACTTTCTAAAAGACATACCAGCGGCATAAATATAGGTGACGTCGAGATTACGTCAAGCCATCCCTCTAGGCGCGGGCGGTTTAAATTGAGGTACTCCAACGAGACCTTCGGGAGCATTTTACTGCGCAACAAAGTGTTATACTGGCACATAGAAAACGATCATTCTAGTCCTCTATTCTAGATTCTAGACGAATACTCTATCCTTCTGTTTCAACTTATACTTTCATTTACTTTCCTTTTAACCTACACATTAGGAAGAACAACTGACGTGCACCTACTGCTCTTTTCGTCGCAACTGACCCAACCTAGCCGATTTTGCTAATTCTGCTCCATCCAATTCAAAGCCCTATGAGCTGAAACACAATCATAGCATCGTTTTAAACCAGAAAACCAGTACCTATGTGACATCGTCTGATGGTTTTCGGTACAGCAGAGTCGAGTAACATGACTGAATTAGCAGACGGAGAAGCACTCCTTGTGACTAAGGCTTTAAGCTCACACATGCACAATATGCGGGAAAGTGTTACTAGAAATATTTTGGTTCAAGTAACATTGATATGATAAACTGTAATAGCGATGTACAATCTATCCATGTTTGGCCACACACGACACAGCCCAGCACGTGGCCCCTATACCGGATGCGCTACGCCAATCACACGGTGCGCGTCTCGTCATCACCGGTGAGCCCACGTTTGAACTTATTTTATAACGATGAAATAGGGCCCATTTCTTATTCATTACTGAGGTAGCAATTACATGGAGACTCCAGGCACATTTCCGCCGTCGCCGTCATGTTGCGTCTAAAGCCAAGTGCGATAACATCGCGGCAGCCCGCCGTATGCTGTGGGTGTGAGTGAAAGTGTGGAAGGGTGAGCCGAGAAGGATGGTGGCTTGGTCTCACTCGCACGTAGGAAGAAAAGGGAGGGAGGAAACTCGCCGTCTTCCATCGCACCCAAGGCAGCAGAGAGAATGGTGGGGGTGGGGGGGGGGGGGGCACTCTACTTCCGCGGCGGCTGCATACGGAGTGGGAGCGGCTGAGCGCTGTCACGCGCGGGCCCTATCTTGAAAGAGATGTGCTGTGGTTACAAAGTCTAGGCAATCTTAAGCGCGCCGATGGCTGATGGCTTCGTGTGCGCTGTGTTCTCACCGCTCGCGTTTAAGCGACGGGCAGCACGAAGGGCAATTCGCTCGCTGCATGCTGCCGCTCTTCCTCACGGCTGAGATTTGACAGCGAGTGTCCGGGCTTATCGAGTGATATGTAACCATGTTTGCCTACGCGCGTCACACTGTGCTTGTTATTTAGTTATTAAGCGAATGTTTGCAAGTTTATATACTCGATAAAACTACTATCGTTAGTTCGTATACAGCTGTCTAAAAATCTTATTTTCTTATTTTTATATTATATTTTATTAGGTTCGAAAATAAGCACCACCAGGAAATGCACTGACCATGAAGGCTTCAACTTCTTTAAGATCAGAGGGACGTTTCGCAAACCGTTATTCTCGCTGGAATAAATTAATGAAACTATTTTAAGCAATCATGAAAGCGGCTATCAAGCAGAAAAAAAGTTGTCACTAAAGAAACATTTTTTTCAGGTCCATATGAATTATTAAGTTCTCATAAATGAAACCGTAATCAAAATTTTACTTAGGATTCTTTGGGGATTCCATTGTTAAACCATGTTGCTGATAAATTTGCTTCCAGACTGATTTAGGGCAGTCAACAGATGTTTTTGAAACAGGCTTGTTGGTAGTATGTCAAGCCTTTGTTGAGGTCGACTGATCGGCGATCTTATGCTATTGGGTCGCTCGCTATCATTGATTATTCCCTCTTTGAAAGGATGATTTACTTTCTAGTACATCGTATGAGCCAATGCAACTACTGTGATGGTATTCGTAGAAATAATTAGCGAATCAACCTACTGCTATACATGCAAGCGAAAGAGATGAACAACATTTTGAGCTTTCTGGTGCATGGCTATTGCAGGCCGTAGCGCTTAAAATAAGGCAAGAAGATAACACCCGCCCTTTTCCGCCTGCCACACACAAAGGAAAACTTGAATCACCTTCCCTTCCTTCTTTCAACGTTTTGCTGCATTTGTGTTTTCTCCATAATCCTTAGCTATGCGCTGCGATAGATGAGAGAGCTACCCGATGTAACAAAGGTTCGCAAGGTAGCGACTGAAACATGCTGAAAGTGTTTCCGGTCGTATGCCGCTGGTGTCGCAGTGGCCCCCATACTCGATTTTCGTCAAGGATGAACACGGACAGGACAAGTTCTGGGGAATCTCAGGTGCGCTCATCGGTAACGTGACCGAGTCCATGGGCCTCAGGTGAGTGAGTGGTGCCGAATGTGCGTGCACAGCGGACCGCACAAACGCGCAGCTTCACCCCGCACTGCACGTATCGAGTGACGGAACGCCTTGCAAGTGGCCAAAGGCAAACAGGTGCCTCTGTTTAGTGCCCACTGTATCGCCTGTCTTCACATATTGTGTGCTATTTTCACAAAGTCGCGCCCTTTGGTTTGCTCTTGACATAATCTGCCGTTCTCCGTTGCATAAATTGCTTTTCTTACGTGTTCGAACATCTCATGGTGCTGCGGAAGGCCATAGCGTCTTTCGCAGAATACACGTCGCTTACATTAAATAGTGCACTGCATAATCCCGCATGGATTAAACCCAATATCGCGCCGGTGCTCCAGTCATCAGTATATTTGTGTGCAATTCACATGAGTTCAGGGAGAATGAAGCTTATGGGAAATTTCGAACGAACGCGTGGTCCTGGTGCAGAACACGCGTACACCACGGAACTCTTCTGTAGATATTTTGCACGCGTGATGCCGTCATCACTGATCTTTCATCGGGAATGTTTATGCTTGCCTTCAACAGATCCGTTGACAGACGAGGCTTGTCAACAGAGCGGAAGGTGTATCAATGCGGGCTTAAAGTTTTGTACTCGAAAAACGGAAGAACATTCAAGAAGGCCTCAATCGACATCAAAAGACTGTGGACAAAGAAGTTCAAGCGTACTTTTCGAACCAGAATATCCAATGGAAGTTCATTCCAGAACAAACTATCTGGTGGGGAGGATTCTGGGAAAGGTTGTTCCGTTCACTGAAGACTACGTTGAAGAAAGTACTTGGATGAAATTATTTAAACTTTAAAGAGTTGTTCACAAGACTCATGCAAGTGGAAGCAATAATTAATTCGCGACCAATAACTTCCGTCTACGATAATCATTCCAAGCCAAACCAGCTCCCTACAGGAGATTTGACATTTCCTGATCGAGTTGTTGAATACCAAGAAGCGAACTGGTTAAATGTGGAATCGTTTATGCAATTTTGTTGTTGTTGTTGTTGTTGTTGTTGTTGTTGTTGTTGTTGTTGTTGTTGTTGTTGTTGTTGTTGTTGTTGTTGTTGTTGTTGTTGTTGTTGTTGTTGTCGTCGTCATCGTCGTCGTCGTCGTCACCTATCCAGTGTCGCATGCCGAGTTGCACATACCCGAGGGGCACGTACAGAACTGGTCATTTCCAGCGACCCAAATTATTGTATGATCGACAAGAAAGCAGCAGCCAGCAGCTGCAAAGTGCGTGAATAGGGAAGACCATGCCGCCTTAAAAGGTGACCGCTATTCCCGATATAGCCTATACACGACCTGTCACACACGGTCAAAAAGGATTGTAAAAAAGGCGAACGTCCAGGTCGGGTTTTCAGCCCCCAACATACTGAACTGAACTAGCTGGTCCATGATTCGACGATTATAGCGTAAGAACTTCTGGAACGCGGACACAGAAGGAGCGAATAGACTTGGACGCAGCTGCATTCTCTTCGAGTATTGTAGCAGCAGAACTTGTGGAACACGGACACAGCTGCGTCCACGTATATTCGTTCCTTCTGTGTTCGTGTTCCACAAGTTCTGCTGCTACAATTCTCGAAAGACTATCACGCCTGTGCAAAGCTACGTGTGGGTCCGTCAAAGACGATCCTTGCCAAGTCACGCACAGAAACGAGTTTATTTCGTGCACTAGTGGTAGGTGTGACCTACGAGATCCCTCAGTCCTGTAGGAAAAAGTACGTGGTGCAAGCGGGCACATGTCCAAACCAAAGGTTAAGGGAACATATCAACAACGTGCGTAACGGCTAGGGTCTTAGCCTTACGTTGGAAACATTGCCACTGTTGACCTCAATTTGAAGCTGCAAGCGTGATTGGAAGGAGCAGTGAGGAGACGAAGCGAGAAATCATCGAGTATCAAGAAATAATGAGGCTAGGCGATATAAATGTGTAAGCACCCTTTCGTTATTGCTGTTCAAAAATGTTTTCTAATCGTCCAGTGTGGTGTAAAGGTCATAAACAGGAGTAAGGTGCCTAAGAAAGGCGGGCCAACGTTTCGATAGGAAGACCTACGTTCGTCACAAGAAATATGTACATTATCTTTCACGTGCGCAGTAGGTTACATTCATGAGGCAGGTCATTTCACTCTGTTCTTGTCATTTTTGTTTTGTTTGTTTCTTTTTTTCTTGTGTGGCGTCAGGACACAAAGCGTTCAAATAAATATGTGTTCGTTTATCAATAAATGTAATTGGTATTCAGCACCTGTCCTCACATATTTCTGATTTTCGTCTTGCGCAATACGCTGACCATAATAGTGCTGAAACTCATCTTCGTTTGCCGAATGAACTCGCCCCAAGCCACACCTTACTCAATTTAAGTCGAGGTTGCCCAATGAGTCGTCAGCTCCACGTTCCACGAGGTGAAAGGGGCCTAGTTTTTCTAAAATTTCAGCGATGCGAATTATCGCTCTGCAGCATACTGCGCACTTCTTTTTGTCCTCTACAAGAAAACATATGTGACATCCCTTTTGTCCTAATAAATCCAACATTTCTTTAAAGAATGGTGTTCAAGATACCTGTAGACAACCAGTGGGGCTACCGGATGGCAAACGGATCGTGGGCGGGGATGCTGGGAGACCTGTCCAGAAATGTAAGCTCTATGTGTGTCACTAAAGCTTAATTTTGTTATATTTTGTTCTATTAGAAAATGACAAAAGCTTTATTCGCCTACCATTTTACAAAAGCGACAGATGATAAAATTGGATCCTAACTCGTATATCCATTGTGCCTGTGCGCGTGCGTGCGTGCGTGCGTGCGTGTGTGTGTGTGTGTGTGTGTGTGTGTGTGTGTGTGTGTGTGTGTGTGTGTGTGTGCGTGCGTGTGTGTGTGTGTGTGTGTGTTTGTGTGTGCGCGCGCGCGTGTGTGTGTGTGTGCGTGCGTGCGTGCGTGCGTGCGCTTCATATGAAGCACTGAATGAATGAAGGTCATGTCAAGGGTGACTGACAATAAAAGTGCGTGGGGTAGTTGCGTTGTGGGAAATTATCAAATTCTTTTATTTGGGCTCCACTAAATTTCATTCTAGTTTTGCATGAGAAAAAATATCTTTACTGCTATTTATTATTACACGTGCATGGCACAAGTTTAACTGAACTTCTAACCCAACACACTATATATTTGTAGTATTAAATTCTGGGTTTTTACGTGCCAATACGACGATCTCATTATGAGGCATGTCGTACTGGGAGACTGCGATGGGAAATAACTTTAACCACCCAGGCATCATTAACGTGCACCCAATTCACGGCACACATGTGCTTTCGCATTTCGCCCCCGTCGAAATGCGGCCGCCGCAGCCAGGATTTGTTCCCGCGACCTCGCGCTTAGCAGCGCTACACCACAGCCGCTAAGCCCCACGGCGGGTATGTCTATAGCAATAACAGATAACAGTAATCCGAAACGCTTCTCAATAACCTGTCAGTCATGGTGAGTTTAGTGGTGTTTATGTTTACATTATCGTAGTCCCGTTTTACCAGTTACCAGGAATGCGTAAGACCTGTGACGGTCTCGCGTATATGAAAACTCGAAAGGGCAAAGTAAAGATAGAAAAAAAAACATATCGGTAGCTGACTGTTGAATGCTGCGTGACGTGCTGTAGAAAACAAAACAAACGTGGTCTCTATTTTCCACGTATAAGAAAACGTGAACGAAACTGCGGATCTACTTCCAAGCACCGGTGCCCCCGGCACGCTTCTGTTTCGTAGACTTCGCCTCAAAGCCAAGAAAAGTTGTACGACAAATTCGTTTACCGAGGTGACTCATTCGATGCAAGCAGCAGCACTGAAGCTACTGCATACAAATCGCGTATGAAAGTCCTTGGAAAATTTCAAAGAAATTATGAAAACCTGCATTGTGCGGTGATGTCTCATGTTATTCCTCCAGAAACTGCGCTCTTGGGTGTGCAGCGCTTTGTTGAAATTTTTCAGATGGCCGTATTGCATAAAACGTTGCTAAGCAACAATCAATGCATAACCTTTGTCTGCACGTTCCGTCAATGTGACCCTTGAAGAAAGCTTCCACAAATATATTTCACTGTTATGCGCCACCGTCATCCTAACTTACTTCCCTTACAAACACCCGCCATGGTTGCTTAGTGGCTTTGGCGTTTCGCAGCTAACCGATAGGCCGCAGGATCAAATTCCGGCCGCGGCGGCCTCATTTCGACGTGGGCGAAATGCAAAAAACGCCCGAGTATCACGCATTGTGTGCACATTAAAAAAACCCAGGTGATCAAAATTAATTTTCATTTATGAAAACCTCGTACAAATTTCGTAATTCGATCGCTGAATCACTAATCTGATTTTATTTCGCAAAAGCGCTAAACGATTTCAGCATGAATGTGAGTCTATTACTTTGTCGTAAGCCTGTGAGCTGGAGGGCCTCACTGTTTGAAATATGTACAGCTTTCCGCATATTTAACTATATCGCGCGAGAACAATGTGATATGTGTGTGTGCCGTCCTTATAGGGAACAGCGTAGCAGATGGCACTTGCACTGGAATGTTTCGCATCCGCATACTTCCGCCAGTCTCGCAGATTATCGTCGTTATAAGGCGCTGAGCGTGCGCTCGACGCTCGCGCGATGTATTTAAAATGCGGGAGGCTGTACAGAATGCTCACCATGCGAATTGCCGTGAACGTATCAAGCACCAGAAAGAGACAATTCTGGCGATGTTCAGTAGATTGATGATAAGTTGGTAGTATTCTGACCAACAAGCGTCATCGTTTCTACGTCATTTCCTGTTACCCCTAAGCAAGAAGCACGACAGAACATACTCATTCTAGGTAATGCTTTACTTCGAAGGCGAAACATCTATGGCCATTATTCACAAAACTTTTCTTACGTGACTGGCGTCCGCCATCGTTCGTCGCCACTGAAATCGTCTGGTTATACCGCCCATAGCTGTCTTCATTAGCCGGCGCCCTAACGGCTCTTACGTGACTGACGCCTAGTACACGTATGTCATTCACCAAAGTAATGAAGCAAGGAGAAACCAAAATGCACATCCTCAAATTGATTTCATTTTTTTTTTTCAGGAAAGCGACATTGCAGCGGGCCCCTTCGTGTTGACGGCGAGTACGGCCGCCACTTTCCCGAATGGCTTCTCTTACTTGGTGGAGACCTTTAACTTCTTGTGCGGCATCGAGCACCCTTTTACCACTCAAATATTCACCAAAATTTCAACGTTTGACATTCAGGCAAGTCCAAATTTCTCCCAAGCTCCTATTTAGGAACTAACGTCGGTAGAAAAAAATAAGAGAGCATTATCACGAATGTACGCTGTTGAAGCTAAAGTGTAACAAGCATTTCTTATGGTCTCAAATTTTTCGCCTACGGCGCGCCATATGAAGGGCGATTTTGTCTGTGCAGATGTGGATTATGATGTTCCTGTGCATGATTCTCCTTGCCTACATCAGTCTACACCTGCTGTCCGTAAAGCATGGCAATGGGCGTGCCCTCGGGTATCTGGAGCGATCCAACGAGTGGACCGATATGTTCTTCCTCTACTTTTCCGGTCTCATGCAGAGAGGTAGCGTGTCATTTTCCTTGCCAGAGTTCAGCGGTTTCATTTTATCTTAACAGCGCTGGCAACACTTGCTTCCGAATAAGAGAATGTTGATGGCACCTAAAGACTACGGAAATGGACCCGCTCAGCGACACAGGGTGTCTTAACGTTATCAACTGTTTCGCTTCTGTTTTCAGATGTGCACATGACATTACAACGCTGTGACGCAGGTTGTTACGCTTACACATACACTTTCGCCTCCTTGAATCACGTTCCTGACATGTAAAAACAAACTAAAGAAAAAAGTCACAGTTTCGCACGAAAGGTGAAACATTGAATGCGATAGCAAATAAGTGGACAGCTATACAAAGTAAGGATAGTAGTCTTATCGGTCGTATAAGCTAGTAAACATAGGCGCACTAACTAAATTAACGACCATGGTGTCACGTGCGCACAAGCAAACATGAACATATGTCACTCGATGACCGCGGAAACTCGCTGTCAACACGCTGGAGTGAGGAAATGCAGCAACAGCAGCGAGCGAATTGGCCTTTGGGCTGCCTCTCACATCAACGCGAACTAAGCCGCCAAAACGCAGAGCGTGGCGGACTCTGTCCCATCGGAGATGGCTTTCAAGATACCGCGGACCGGACGGGCGCGCGCGAGCGCCCGGACCGTCCGAAGTAGAACACCCCCCTCCCCCTTTCCCTACTCTTCCCCCGGAACCTTGCGAGCGACGGAAAACAGCGCGCTTCCTACCCGCTTTCCTCCCTTTCGTGCGCGAGATTAAGCCGCGATCGCCGGCTCCCACTCGCACGTACAGCATACGGCATGCGGCGACGATTTGACCGCCCTTGGACAGTATACAGAACCTCACGGCGTTGCCGACGCCGACGGCAGAAATGCGCTTGGAGTGTCCATACAATTGCTATCGCAATAAAACAGATTTTCACGTTTATGAGAAGGCACTTACGAGTGGTTACCTCTGGGCCCGCATTGGTAATGCAGCTCCATGATGAATTCATTTTCTGTAGACTGGGCACAGTCCACCCTTTTTCTGTTTGCGGAAAGACACGGCATCAGCCCGCTATTCGTTAATCCGTCTATCCCCACTCGTCAGACGCAGGAACTGTTTACTTCTGTCGAGTCCCACGCCTCAAAGACAACGTGTCCCAAGGGCCATAAAGTAGAGTGGAAGTACTTATAGCAGCGTAATATTACGGACGTATATTAAAGCGAAGCTTCGTTTTGATTTGATCATTCGGTATGTGCAGTGGGCTTGTGCCCGTACCTTACCGCAGCTGCTGAGTGGGTGCGTGCCTCTTTGACACAAGGTGGACAGTACCCTTAAATTTAGCTAGATAAGTGCCGCACTTTTCTGCGCGTACGCTTGTCATCAGCATTCTTCCGTCTCAAGTATCCTACATCGTCTTCCCGGTGCATGAACATTGCATGATGTTCCACGTTGCATACGATGAAGGTGAACAATGTTGTACTCACTGCAGTTAGTTGTATTGTATTTAATTACCCATTTCATCAAACCATAGCTTCACACAGATTCCACCATATGTTGGACCTGCGGAATCTTTTTCTCCTGTGAATGCGAGAGCGCAGAGGTCGGTCACTTAATACAAGTTTGATAGACGTTACCGTTGCGCGCAGCTACCACGCATAGCAAAGCCTGCGAGAAGAGCGTCCAGCTTAACTCTCGTACAAGAATGTGGTGAAGGAGTAGGAAAAATATTTCTCCAGTGTGAACGAGTCTTGTTTGTGTTCTGCTGCATGAGTTTCATACGCGCGTCACACCTTGCGCAGCCACCTCTCATCGCGAAGGCTGCAACAAGAGCGCCCCGTTCCGTGGCCTGCTGTGGCTGTGGCTGGTGTGCAGCTTCTTCGTGATGAACTTCTTCACGGCCAACATGAGCGCTAGCCTGATGGTGAAGACCGAGGCGCCGCGCATACGCACCGTCGAAGACGTGCTCCGGGTGCCTGACAAACGCGTCCTACTCTTCGCAGACAGCGGGTTCACTGATTTATTCATGGTATGCGCATGCTGCTGGTACCGAAGACCCGTCTTGCGGCAAGTGCGAGTGCATTAACTGCAAACGTTACTAACCCTCATGTAAAAGGATTGATTACCTCTTATCGTTACGTGTATACCTGACGAGCAATATGAAGAGGAACATCAAAACTGCTTTCAAGGGGCCGTAGTGGCTAAACAAGTAGCGGCTAAACAAACATGACCCGCACAAACGCGTTGCCCAACTCAAAGTTGTTGTTCGAGTTGTTGACAAATTCGACTTCGTCCTGCCATATGCAGCCGCCTGGTTAGCTCAAATGGTAGAGCGGCTGCCCCGGATAGGCGGTGGCCCTAGGATTGGAGACCCGGACCATGACAAATTTTTCTTCAACTGCGAGGCTTTTCTTTCTACCAACCCGTATGGGTTGTCTTTGTAGCAGTTGCTACGCTTGGGTGGATGTCTCATTTTCTTTTAACTAATTATTCTAGGTTTGTTTTATTCCTCAGCAAACTTTTTTTTAATGATTCACGTATGCTTTGACGGCTTTGTACTCCCTATCCTGCTGGGACCTTAATTGATCCGCAGTATGCCCTAAACAAAAAAGAAATATATAACACTGGACGAGTGGGCTATACGAAAGAATGGAAATGGTCAATTCAACAAACATTTTATCCAAAAACGCTACGTCAGACAATAGACGAAGGGGACGATGATTCCATCTGATGTAATATTTGCGAGGGAAGGTGCTTTTGCACGGATCAATACCGAGAGTCGGTGCACACAGTTAAAAGAAGCTCACAGCACAAAGCTCAGTAATGTCGCCCGTCCGCTGACCGGGAACTGTCCTCTCATGCTCGGAAGAGAGTCTCCCTGACAACCGCCTCGTGTCTACTGAAATAGCGGGCGACAACGCAAACATTCTTACGTTTTCGTGTGCGCATTGTTCTAATTTGAAATGGTGATATAACTGACAAGACTGTTCTTCGACAGCCGTCTCGGTAGCGCTCAAGGCGTAATGTTCACGAGGACGGGGCCTTGTTGGTACAGGTTACAGAAGGTTCAAGTTCAATTGAGAAGGCGTGTGGATGCGCTCAAGTGCATGTGTGATCACTTCTAGCGTGTCCTTTATTGTAGATGACTATTCTCAATCGTGTAATATTGTTTAATACCAGGTAAACCATAAGACTGGTGGTACAGATAAAGATTACTGAGCGTAAAACAAAGACGAGTATTGAAGTATAAGCAAGAAAGCTAAGGTTCTTGTTTGTACACGCGAATTTATCCGACTAAATGCAAATAAAACCACACGTGAACACACGGAACCATTTCATATCGCTGGGGAAGGTCAAGATGGCGTTAGTCAGACGACGGTACGCTTTCGAGGCAATTGAAACAATTTTGGCACCGCTTTCTGTTAACGAAACGACGTTTTCATTGGTACGTAAATATACGAGCAGATGCGAGAGCTTAAAATAATATAGTTCAAAGTGAGCGGTTTTCCCGTCTACTGGCATCGATCTCGATTTATTTCGCACTCGTTAATGTTCGTCAATACAAATCGTTAGCGCAAACAACGCGTAATCCAGAGTGGCGGTATAGTACGCGTGATCAGTGAATTCTCTTCGTTGGGCGCAGTACTCGGAGCTGGAGTCCTATCGCGACCTGTACAGCCAGATCAGGCGCACAGGCGGCGAGATACACCCCACCAAGGTGTTCGCCGAGAACAACATGCGGCAAGTGCTGAAGCAAAACGCGGTGATCCTGCAAGAGAAGCTGACGCTCGACGACCAGGTGGGCCGCCAATGTCGGCGTCTCGTCGGCCATGGATACTTCTACTTCAGCGAACAGTCCCTGTCCACGCTTCCCATCAGCTGGTACGCTAGAGCCGACCTCGACCCGTTGATCAGGGATGAACTCTACACAAGGTGCGCACGTGAGCCCTCGGTGTATGCACCTGTCGCGCTCGCGAGATTCGGCACGTGTATGCAGGTATTCGCCTTCAATGTGGTATAGTACGACAACTGTCGTTACGAACGCTGTTTCATTTCCCCATGCTGACTGTCAGAGAGATATCGTGGTGGAGCGCTCCGAGTTAGTTCTGAACACTCGCGCTTCCTTGATGCCCACCTAACTCGCAGTGCACGAGCATCTTTGCGTTCCACCTCATTTTACAATGCACTCGCCACGGTATGGGAATCAAATTCACACTCTTGTGCTCGTCACTAAAACCCGATAGCCGATGAGCCACCACTGCGGGCTTCTCTTTCTGGACTGTACACTCTAGGTTCTGCTCTTGCGAAGCGCAACTTAGTAAGGCGTCTTTTGTTTTTGTTTTTTATATCGTACAATATTTCCGAGAATGGCCTGTTGCAGAGAACGTAATTGTAGTCCTTGAGCAGAATTACTCGAAGCGGGGGACATAACTCGCACGAGAAACTGAAATGCCTAATCAACTAATTAACAAAATACCACTAATTACAATTTTAATGAATTACCTTTCAGTACATACATTTTATTACATTTTAACCGGTGCGTTTCCAAAGCATACGCACTTGGTACGCATTTTAAAGGGACACTAAAGTGAAAAGTGATTTCTTCTGCATCAGTAAATCACCGTTCTACAACACCAGAAACACCACTCTTACAACGATAAGACGTTTGGTAAGCCAGAAAAAGCGCAAGAACGAAATTCGGGTGGCGACGCCTACTTGAGTTCCCGCACCTGGGGGCTGTGACGTCATGGATTTTGATGGCATCTTCCAGGGCCTACTAATTGTATATAGCGGTACAGATTGACTACATTGTGTTCTAAAGGAACCAAATATTAAACATGCCAAGTTTCGGGAAGCTTTATTCAGCCAACGCGGCCCAAATGCGAAAACAAACTTTGGAATCCCTGACGTCACGCTGACGTACCGGCGCTGGCGTTTCGGCGCGAAATTCAAATACTGATACTTCGACCTTCATTTTCTCATCCAGTATTCAAACTATTTTCTCGAAATGACTGCCTGCAGGTTTCTCAAAGAATGATTTATTAGTCTAATCTGATTTATTGTTTCCCTTTAGTGTCCCTTTAAGGATCTTACGGGTTTTCAGATATGCACCATGAAACTTGCGGTAAAAACGCGCTGTTGTTCCAGTTACCTCTTAAACAAACCGCCACTTTACGCATTGAAGCAAAAAAATAACTGGACCTTCCATGTATATCGTCGCACAATTTGGGAATGATTATGTCGAAACTGGCGTCATCCTTAAAATTCATTCCAACGGGATACGCCTTGCGAACTCACTGGCTGCAATACGCTAATTGCAATTTGTGCCGTAAAGTAATTGATTAAAAAGTTAGTTATTTATGTTGCTTTCCATTTATCGTGTAAGTAATGTAAGCTTCTGTGTATTCAAGCTTACGGACTACAATTATGCTGTCTGCCACATGTGATTTTTGAAAATTCTGTATTGTACTGAAAAAAACATCCTGTATAATAAATAACCGGGTCCTCTAAGTCATTCGGAGATCTAACTGGCGTTCGTCGGCAGTATGCGATAGGAGAGAGGGAAGATGCGTCTCAATCCCACGTGCTCCGTGGTGCACGCGGATGAAATGAGAGACATAGTGCACTACTTAAAGACAAAGCATTTTGGAAGTGTGTGAGCCCTTTGCAGAACATAGCTCAGCTTGCCCATCGACGCTTGGAGCCGTTCCCCTCCCCTAGGACCAGCTCGACTCTCGGACTTATTGCTCAGTAACGGGCACAAGTAAAGGCAATCTCTCTCTCTCTCTCTCTCTCTTACATTACAGGCTTACATTACAGCATTACACGGCTTGTAAGCGCAGCCTTCACCTGCTCGTTACAGCCGTACGTGGCACCAGTGCTTTTTGTTTTGATTTTGCTTTGCTGCGGCCGGAACCGTAACGGCGGTGACCTGCTCGTACGCGCAGGCTCATGTGGTATGTGGACACCGGACTCCTGGCCAAGTTACGTGAGGAGACCTCCCCGCTGGGGGAAGAGTGCCTGCTGCGCATGAGCGACAAATCGGACCTCGAGCACCGCACTCTGCTTCTCGACGACCTCCAGCCGATGTTCCTGCTGGCCCTGCTGCTGCTGCTGCTTGCCACCGTGGTGTTCCTGGCAGAGCTGCTAATCGCGGCCATTAGCAAAAGACGCCAGGGACTCCCGCGTCACCGCCTATTTGTAGACGGCCGCCGCGTGCTCCAGGATCGGCGTGCTCGTTAACAACCGGTATTCAAACGCGAGCTTGCAAACTCGCCGACTGACAGCGAAGCTCGTGGCTAACAATGATAATGCTACATGTTTCAAAACACCGTGAGGTCAAGAGATCGCGGTGAACACCTTTTTTCTGCCACCAAGCACGTACATCGTGTACATTCATGCAGTATGTTTTTGCCTTGATTGGAGCTAAGCACGCAACGCATTGTGTCAGAGCAGTACTATCGTGCTCAGTGCGAGCTACAACGCGGAAACGCGTGGCGTAAAGGTCGCGCGTTATAACTCACACAGGGCGGGATAGCTAGCACATCTACATAGCTTTTTTTCTGTTTTCCAAGTGATAAGAACAATAATTGTTATTCCTGGAATATATTCCATCAAAGTGCCTGTTGTAGGCACCGCACGAGCTCGCTTCTTTGTTTCTTCTTAATATAGAAGGTCCAGCCCATACGTGATGCGACTGACTCAAGCTCTCCCCATGGTAATATGACCGCCAATATTCGATAGAAGATTAATTGGGAAAGGTTCCCGCGTCTTAAATATGGAGAGCCCTTTCCCCTACTTTCAGAGACTGGCTGGCGGAGTTGCCGTACCCCAAACCCATTAGAGGGCGAGGAGGACTCGCATTGCTAGCAGTAGGCGGGTCTAGCCTTGTAAATACCACCAGCAATCGCTCCGCCCAAGCACAACTCTACAATGCATATAGCACTAAGAACTCGGTGAGTACGAAAGCTATGTGCGCGGGAGATCCTCTGAGTCATAAGTGGGTCACGAGGCCTACATACAAGACCAGCGGATACCCTCAGTCACCAGTGCATTAGGGATGGCAGGTGGGTGACCGACCATCGCAGCCAGGACAACTGCAAACTGTCCTGCCTCCCCTTAAACTACCATCCTCGGGCCATGAACATTTTCCTCCAACACCGTCCAACACTGTCCCAACAAGTCCCGAACATCCATTTGGAAGAGCCTAATAAAGCGTTTGTAAGCAAGCAAACAAAACATCCTGGCTCATTTGCGTTTCAAACGCTATTGCCTTTATTTGCAATGCCTGCGTTGAGGGAAGCATATAGCTGGCTGGGTGTGGCTCAACTCCCGCTGATGTGCACTGAGAGGCACAGGGAAACGCGAATGGAGCTTTTTAGTATCCCTAACGCCGTCAAAGTAAGTAATATATATTTTGCCAAAAGCACCTTAGTACGTTTCGTGCATTTTCTCCTGCAAATCTGCACGTCTGTGCGTGTGCGTGCGTGGCAAAAGTGAGGGCACGGGGCTTCCGCGTTATTTATAATTAGAGTCACGGATGTTTCAAGATATTTCGCTTTCTTGCCCCCCATACAGATGCGTGCACGGAGGAAATTCGAAAGCTTTGCTCCTAATTCGGTTTGGATCTAATACCAAATATTAAAGAAAATAATGCAGTTCTTGAGTGTAATTTATACCCGTGTCACACGGGCGTTTGGAAGGCCTTCCAACCGATAGTCAGTTGACTCAAAGGTCAAGTTCGAGCTGCTACACGGGCCGTTTCGAAGGCCGCCGAGTCAATGGTCTATCGAGTCAACGGAGCACCTTACAACTCTATCGAAATCTCGATGGCCTTTGAGCAACGGAAGCGGAAACAGCGCGAACATGCCTTCTCGTTCACATTGTGCTCGTACTCACGGTTAGAAAGAACACATCAAACCAAATGCTCTTAAAATACTATATATGAGTGTTATTCATTATTCAATAAACTGTTTTTGCCACTTGACATGTGCGAACACACACCAGAACGGCAGCCGCATCGAGCGGCGCAAACGTTGCCGCAGTTTCGCTACTCAACAATTTAAAAATTAAACATATATGTATGGCAATGTATAAACAAATTTTTTTAATGTATAATTTAATGTATAAACAAATATAAAAGAAATTATAGTGCTTTTAAATTGTTTTAATGTTGTTTAACTTTTTGTAACATGAAAACGAAAATAAAGATCCGCAGCGCCACACAATTGTGCGAGAAACGCCTGAACTACTCAACGGCCTTTCAAAAGTGCCGTGTAGCAGCGTGAAAACTCCTTTGAGTCGATAGAGTTGTGGCGTTTCAAAGGCCGTTGACTGGAAGGCCTTCCAAATGTGCCCGTGTGACACAGGTATTACCTAAGCGGCACGATAACAACTACTTGACTTTGACATTACATGAGATTGACATGACGACACTTCGTGAGCTGAGATCTAAGACAGCGAAAATAATTTCTTGTGAAAGAAACCTACAGAACGACTGTTGGGCTTTGAACGACAGTGATTCACATACGATCGACAAGTGAGTGAAATTTTAACAGCTAATTATGCATTGATGTTCCAGTTATTTTACGAGGTTCGTAAGTTTACGCTTTAGTTCATCGGCTTTTTTCGTCCTAAATGTTGGCTCGGTAACTCCAATAGCTCACCAATTAGAACAATTTAAAGTGCAAATTTTTAATGTTAACACTACAGCTTTATGGTAAAACACGGTTCCTTGCGGCATTAATAATGTACGTAGTAAAGTCGATCTGAAAAGATAAGTTGTTTTACATTTAAAGAGCTGTCGCTTTTGCATGAGCCTTCAAAAGGATCTGCCTGAATCGAGCAGGCGAAAACTTATACATATGAACGTGAAATGCCTCACAATTGCTAGCAACTATTCTTTCACAGCCTCAGTAAATCGTTTACTTACGATCCATAACTGTGAATAGCACGAGGATCAAAGGCGATGGATCAGAATACTTTTTTCGTTCGCTCTCTCTTCGTTGTCTCTCAAGCTATTTGAGTCCGAGTTTTTGAGTATTTCTTTGTTCCAAACAAGTGAATCGCATGGCTGAAGAGATGGGCACAGCAACTGCATATCACGGCTTCACATTTTTATGCGAATAAAAAGAAAAACCTACAATTCAATTTTAACGTGGACTTGGTCATAAGCCCACGAAATAACACAGAAATAACACAGAGAGGTGGCCTAATCAAGAACGACTCATAACTTATCATGATGTGATCATGTCCTAAATTGTTCAAAACTGATATAGCTACACACACATAAGCGAAACGCCAGCTAAACTTCAAAAAGCTGGGCAAGTGCATCGGTATCGGCACACCGAGAGCGGCAGTAAGGGATGGTGAACCTTAAAGAAAGTAAAGTGATATTCTGGAGCAGCGAAAGGTAAGACAAATGAATACACGAAAAACAAAACAAAAGTTGGTGTCTGGTGTATGTATACTTGGCGTACTCCACCGGCAGACGCGACACGACGACACAGCAGACGTGGAGCTATGACCCAGTGGCCGCAAACGTGACCGGAAGGAGGGATGTCCCGGCCCGGTATAGGCCAGTTCTCCGACGTGTCTTCATTTGCAATGTTGTATAACAGACACGCTTACAAACACGCCCGATCTCCGCCTTCTATATGCTCATTCGTATAATGGAGTTCCGTCACGGCTCTCTAACGCGCACATACTACAGCAAGCAGCGGTTTCAATTTCCAGTAAGGTCAGGTCGCGGCGGCGTGTCACCCCGTTGGCAGTTAATGACTCTTCCGCGTCACACGCAGTTTTCCGAAGGCTCGTCACGTTTCATTCGGCACATTATGCGTAGTGCACCACTACAACATCCATTTACGGTACGGCCTAGCCAGTACAGACACTTCTACAATTGGACTGGAGGGCTGAACGTAATAAGCGAGTACCGGACAGCTGTACATTATTTGCGCACGCTTACGTGTATCGGTTTCCTTCGCGCCCTCAACGCCGTTTGGTGTCGAGGGAGTGCGGAGCGGCAACGCACAGGGTGTGCCCGCTGACACTGCAAAAAAAAAACAATAATGATTAGTATGCTTCTCTTTCCATAACAGACATAGACAAGACTGGGTCCCCACTCACACATACATCAGCCAGCATAGGCACAGCAAGGTAAACACGAACGTATAGCTCTTTTCTTTCGGCCAATCTACAGCTGAAGCATGAAGCTCAGCCGACGCAGCTAAAAGCAACAGTGTTCTGCGCAAGGCGTTCAACGGAAAGCGTCGAACATATCAGATGTTCTGGTTCTAAGATCTGATCCCACTGTTCACTCCTCGGCGCTACAGCTGCACCATTTTATGACGGAGTGACAAAGAGATCACGCCTACCAAATGTCAGCAGTGCTGTTTATAGATTAAGGCTTCAGGCCTCCACGCCGAATCGCGCAGTGATCAGTGAGGATCCCCCGTTTCGCAGTGTCGCTCATTTTGGCGAAAACCAAACTTAAAGCAAAATTTGAAAAGCCAGAACGCTGCATACCGCTCTGTCTTTGCGGCTGCTTCTTCTAGCAGCCGACGCAAAAGTCCGAATGTTTGCTTCCGACAAGACCCTTTCCTCCGCTCTGTGGCAGCAGCGTGTTCAGGACCCCAGCCAACTTCCTGTCCTGCATTTTTTACAGTCAAGTTAGCCAAGAAAAAAGAAGTGTTTTGTTGCATAGTATACAGTAGGCACATATTCTTGATGTGTTCAGATAAAACGAACGTGCATCACGCGTCGAGCTCATGTAGGGACTTTTTTTTAGTACTTCACAATAAAATTCCCTTGTCGAACGCTCCAACTCTATAGTAGAACTGGTGCCAGCTGGGTAGTTCTACAAAGTTAAAGTCTATTGTAACTTGTGTTCTGCCAGAGGGCTTAACCAAAAGTCTGGTGGGAACTCTGTAATCATGAAAAGGGTCTGACGTTATGGCCAGAACTATATCAGTGCTTTGTATGAAGCAAGCAGGAGCTCACGGAAATGAATAACTAAGCCAACGTCCAGTTCTCCCGCCATTTAATGATATTGGCAAACTTCGGCACGTTACATCACGTCGATGGCAGTGGAAATGCCCGAAATATTTATTCTGTGAAGCATTCTCCGAGTACGCTGATCATCCTGAAGTTACAAGTATTGCATTATGATGCCAGTGGTTTAATGAGGCGGCCATTACTGGTTGCTTAAGTCATATTAATGTAGTGGGTGAATGTTGCGTCGAATAATCACATCTGCGCGACCTTCACAGAGGATCCACGTCAGGCGTTTCCACAGCAATCGAAGTGGACGTGACATAACCAAAGGTTGCCAATGTCGTGAGATGGCAGGCGCAATGGGCGTTGCCTGCTTTTCCCCCTCTGGTCCCGACAGCATTTGAGCAGCGCTTTCGTAATGGGAAGTTCCGTCCTGCCATTCTCTCCGTCTCGTGTTTGCTTTTTCTCGTAATACCCGCGGGTGTGGCTCCATTCTAATTTCGCGGTAAGGGGGGGACGGGAATCAGGGGGCGTAAGTACGTCAAGTATTTTCGGGCTGGAACGAATGCGTCATTCTTGACAACCAGGAGGCAGCTGCCTTAGAAGAACCCAAAGTGCGAAGGCAAAAACAAAAATAAAACGGCTGAATCGCCAGGTGCGGAGATGCACGGGAATGATGTTAATATACGCGTACGCTAACCAGAAAAAAACACACACTCGTTAATAACGCCGCGACCCCCTGACAGGTCCGTCCCCCTTGCCTCTTCGCCTTTATTCGATAAAATTATTCTCATTATCCTAAGTAAAGAGTTCCATTTGGCTGATCCGCGGCCACCTACTTATGCAACCGGCCCCTCCGCCGTCCGAGCTCATCGAAATCGCTTCCCTACCATCCCGTGCCTCCTCACGCCTCCCACCCTGCTTCTTTTCTTTTTTCGGCTCATTAATTTTTGCGTGTATGTTGACCTGTTCTCGGCATTTTTCTTCCCGCTTAATATGTGCAACCAACGATTTTGCGAATTTCGTTTTTTTTTTACATTAGTCTCAGCTGTGCGCGTGACACACTGCCCTCTATGTCGTCTCCCCCCCCCCTCCCCTCCCTTAGCATTCCCGTTGCTCAGGCAGCTTTTTCGGTTGTCGTTCGCATGCAGTTTTGGCCAGTGACCTTGCAGGAAAGGAGGGCGCAATGAGAGAGAGAAAACACCTAGGTGCTGGTTTTCGTTCGCACTTCTGGCTCACCGGGAAGCGAACGGGGCTCAGACGAGCATCTGTCTGGCGGCTGCGGGACCATGGAATCGCCGGCGTCACCTCCACCTCAAGGCACCCAGACGGAGCTACAGCTCGGCACAGGCTACGAAGTCCTCGACCATTTGCAGGTAATCTTTCATATTTACGCGCTTTAACATTTAGCCAGACCTTGAAGAGTTCGTGTTTCGCTTTGCGCTCGTCAGTGTGACTCTGGCAACCAGACGAGTATTGTTATTGTAAAGTTTGAGTAGCTTGTTCGGGTAATTATCGATGAAGACTACTAATGTGTGACTGCAAGAAATACCTGAAAAAGAATGAGTTATTCCTCAATTTCGAAGTTGCGCAGAACTCTTCAGCAAAAAATAAATAAACGAGAAAGGTGACATTATCATGCTTCACCGCGCAGTACCTTCCGCGCTCTAGCGCATGTTGTCCATCTACGTAAATTGAAACGCCAGCACAATAAAATAAACTGCAGTTCGCCGTAATCGACGGTATATACTACAGTCACTAAAACGATTGGCAGTCGCTAAAACTCATCTAGCACCAAACTGAGCGTATCGTGTTGCACCAATTGCAGAAAGGCAAAGAAGAATTCAAGCCAGTTTTGACTTTCACGTGTTTCGTGTTGCGCTGATAGGTGACAGCAGATCGAGAAATCCGAGGCAACAGAGACAAAGCGTTCGGCTGCGCCGCACGGGACTCTCGTGTGAGAGGACGCGTCGGCCCATCTGCTCAGTGCGCGCCATAGCCACCAGCGCAAACGTGCCAGCAAAAGTTGCGAGAGTATACTCGAAGGTGCCAGCGCTTGCGCCGCGCGCATTGAGGCATCGGTTCTGAAACGCCGCATTGAGGAGCTACGCATGCCGCTAAGCGCGCGTGGTTACCGAATGAAATTTGAATGAAGAACGATTTTGTGTGGTGATGACATGTGCATGCAACTAGAGTGGCATACAGCAACTCATCCTAAGGATTTATCACGTACTACATGGCATAGCCAGAATTCCCTTGCAATTTTCCCCGGTTTCTCGTAGGCTTTTCTTCTTCATTCCGTTCTTCTGCTTTCATAAACTTGAAACTCAAATCTATTCTAACTTTCTGCCTCTCCTGTGCACATATTTAGCCATAAATACCAGGAACTACAGCAATATTAGCTTGTTCAATTTAATAAGGGGACTTTTTAATGCAGCCCTAGAATATAGGATGCTTGGCTTAAACTTTCTTGTCGCGAAAAGAGCGGTAACCCGTCATTATAATTCCAGAGAGCACCCCTCTTAACTTCACAAACGACAAATACATTTCTATATCAAGCAAAATTACGGTTGATCACCTTCATTTCTGGCCATGGAGAGTGCACTTGTAGTACAACAACAATAAAGCGTTAATTGAGATAAAACTTACATTGCCCAATGAATTATCAATTTGTTTGCTGAGCTATCAACTACTGAAACTTCGCTACAGCGCGTCATAAATGCTACTGTGGTCTCTGCGTTAAGTTTCTTGCGCTTAAATCAGCATTTAAATGTACCAAGCTCAGGGTATCAAAAATACCGTTTATGCTCTGGTATAAGGGTCGCCCTCGTGTAGGAGCCGAAACCCCGACTTTCCGCTCAAGATTAGAAAAATTTGACCAAAATAGTTGAACAAAAAAAGATGCGCACGCCTCGGTTAGAGAAGAGTACAGACCTGGGCTTGTCGGTGCGCCATTACAGAAAGAAAACAGCACACGGACAACAATGGAGACCAAGGCGCTATAGTGTCGTCTTTGCCCAGGTTCACATTTTACGGCGAAGCTGTAATATGGCTAAAGTTCCGCGCATTTTTGCCCTCCGTGAACAAAAACTATCATCATCAATGGCTCGTACCCCCGTAAGCATTCATATTCCCGTAAGCAAGCAAAAAATGCGATGGCTCATAGCCCCGTAAGGCAGAGGCTACAAGCACTCAGAAAAGTGAAGCGAACAGTGCTTAAATTCTTTCCAAACATGCATACAACATACAGAACAGCATGTCGAAATTAGATGCGATGACGCTACCCCCGTTGTCGTTGTCGGTGATTTCAATGTGGATGCATCCGTACCGAAAAGGGAGCGATTTACGCGTTCCGTGTTGCAGATATATTTCTTGCGATGCCACACCGATTCGGCCCAACTGACCACCCAGCGGCGTACGTGCATCGATTTGACATTATCAGAGATTGTAATTGCAGTTATGAGTTAAGTAATGACTGCCGATCAAGACAATAAATGAGTGTGCGTACCTGATGAGCACCCGTCACGATGAGCACCCATCAAGACTATAAATGAGTTCGTACCATTGTTCGAAATTATGTGTCACCTCCGTGTCGCGTGCTTAACAGCTTCGCTGGTCAACCGCCTTCACAAAGTGGGATGGCACATGATTTTGTTTGTTCGTGCGCTGTTTTTTTTTTTAACAGTTGCGTTCGCATTTTTGCTACAGGGAAAGCACGGCGATCACCAACGCCGGGAAAACTTGGACCATATGGCCTTCCTCCGTATTACATCATCAACAGTGCGAAGTGCGGCTCTTACACGAGTACATGCAATATTAATTCCAGGCGTTTACTTAAGAGCAGCAGACGTTTATTAAAACCGCGTGAGAGTGAGATGGGCAGAAAAGGAGGTTAGCCATTGCAAAATCTGGCCGGCTACACTGCACTGGGAGAATGAGATAAGATAATAAAGATAAGAAAATGAGAAAGAAACTTGAGAGAGAGAGAGAGAGAGCAATTCTTTTAAGCCTGCCATGCCTTCCGCGCGTCCTCAAGAAGTGTAACATCACCTTTTACGCCCTCTGCGCACACGCTGTTCTCGACAAACTCTATCATTACGACAAAGGACGATTGTGCCGTCTGCTTAGAGAGCTCACTTGCTCATGCGCAATGGAGCAGACGCTGTGTACGTCCCGCACCAGAGAGCCTTGAAGGTCATACGCATCGCGTTTCACCTCTAAACACTCGTCTATTTGCACGTTCCTTGTCATTCCTTCTTCTGTCGCAGACAATATCTCTCTCTCTCTCTTTACACTGATGACGCTCCTCAATAAAGCTGTTTGCATCGTTTTACGGTAGCATGACGGCTACACGCATAGAGCCCGTAACTGCAAAAAAGCTCTTACGCTACATTTGTTCGTACGCGCTAATTCGCGGCATTTCTGGTGCGGAACATGTAATTAGCGAAGGCAGCCTGTTCGTAAGTGGTAAACACCACTTACGAACAGAAAGCTTCATGAATTTGGCCCCTGGTGCGTGAGGTATTCGATGAGACATGTACCACTGCACCTGAACCGAGATATGAGGCGAACTTCGTTTCTACTGAACGTCTCAGTACATACTTGGCCACGCATCCTAAATTACTGAAATATCATTCATCATATAATACCAAGAAGAAAATCAATACGTAATCTTTTTTACTCGATACAAAAGACCAAAAGACGTCCGCATATTGCTGCGTAATAAAAGGATGGTGCTGCGCATTCCATATTACATTTGGCAGCCGTATTTCAGCAGGCATATACAAATATGTCGTGTTTTCTCTATTTCCAGCGGGTTATTACTAAAACACCGGGAGCAGGAAGCTCCATTCTGAATATCTTGGGCGATGAACTCTACGAATGCGGTATGTTAAGTATGACTTTTCTCAATTTCTGCATTGCTTGCTTTCAGCTCAAGGTTTCCAAGTTATATTTTGGATAACACCACTAAATTAACGAACAATGGTTGAACAAGGGATGGCTGAGGCTGCACAGGAGTCTCCAGCCTCCCATGTTGATAACTTCAAGTATACTTCTTTCTGTGACCCCACTGTCTCGTTTGGACCACTGAACTTTATGGAGCACGAATTGTGAAACTCGTTGCTTTTAGCATCTCTTGTGAGAAGTAACTTTTAAAATCTTGTTGGTTGCAGCGTCACGCGAGATCCGAGGACTGGGCAGATGGGGCTTACAAGGGGTACAGTGTATAGAGGTTCAAAGCGACCTGTTTCGAAGTATTCTATTTCACGCGTCAGCAAACGCATACATAGAACACGTGAACGAATGCAGCATCCGAAGTCTACAGGAGATTGCATAATGAGTAATATTCCTAGGCAATCACGCGCACTTGTGGAATGCTTGGATTGTTTTTCTGCATTCTTTCCACAAGATGCCAAAGAATACGTGCTCAACAACGGTTACTGCGGCAGCAGCAGTAGCAGCGTGACGACGCGAGAGAGCAACGCGGATGAAACATTTCTGGATGAGTTGCAGGTGAGCTATCTTTGCAGAGTATGACATTAAAGGAAGTCTGCAGAAAAGTTTACCCTTATATGCCTAAATTAGGTGAACATTTTTTTAATGCGGCATGTTTACTTATTATTATTCATTTTTTGCAGAACATTTGGCATGCTAAGCTCATCGAATGCCTGAAAGACACGGCCAAACAGTTCGGACTTCCACTTAGCCGCAAGGTTCGTTTCGTATGATTCTGAAACACAGAAAGTGTGCCGGGGACGGCGTCTTTTATTATGCCTGGATATCCTGATTTCCGCGTTTCATGGAGCACGCAGCAATGCATGGTACATTACGAAAGCGCATGTTTTGTTCCTTGTGTTCATCTGAAATAGTATAAATTAGGTTTGCTTACATTTCCTTTACTTAACTACACATTATCATCTTCGCGAAATAAAGCTAGACGTATTAGTGAAAGCACTAAAGTCACCTTCACTCTCACATTTTACTAGTCGCGCACATCTGTGTACGGCATGAAAGCAGCCCCGTACTCTGCATCTCTCTTTCGAGTCTACATGAGCATATCGAGCACTTTCGTGTTTTCAATCCAGACTTATATTTGATGCAGGATTACGATGTCACTAATGTTACTAGATTGTTTGCAGCACAGAAATCATCCTCAGTACTTCTTTCTAATGATTTTTTAATGATAGAACCTTCGACTAGCCCTAGTCAGAAATTGATCAAACATTTTTAGAGACATCCATCCTCCCATCATATTTCACGTATAGGTGGCATTCTCATGTTGGCAAAACATCCTTGTAGCTCATCGAGGCAACAACTTACGCTCTAGGCAGTCACGGGGAATATTCTCTGAGACAGTATTTTTAACGGTCCAGTGAGGTAACTAGTTTTGAAAACACATAACGTTGTTCGTCTGCCATAGTGCAGAGTGTTACACGTAACACGTGTAAAAATCCCTTTTTATTTTAATCCGCCCTATCCAGCGCACCATCGGGGAACAGGAGCTCGTAGAATCCAGATGGTTTGACTTGGGAAGCGAAGAGATCGGTGAGCAAAATGGCCTTGCCCTAATTCTTGAAGCCTTGTTGTCTGTGTTCACTTTCGTTACATTTGTTCTGCTTTTATAAAAGAAATAATTCAACTGTGAATTCCTAATGTTAGTTGTTTTCGAAGGAGTGCTAACATCCAAGCATAAAACCGCTATAGATCATTTCGCTGTTTACAAGCATGGACCCTGGACCACCCTATCTCTAATTTAGGAAACATAGTAGAGATGAGTCCCTTGGACGGCTTCCGGTATTGGGCATTAAGGTAGCCCGCTAAATTTAGCAGGTGAATATAGAAAATGACGAGCAGCAGGAGTGCGTTAAAACAGAAGCTCGCATATTTTTAACGCTCCTCTCTTGTACATAACCACATTGTTAACAACTCAAGTTTGCCGTTATTTATTCGAAAAGTTGTAAATATTAGTCTTGAGACATGATGCGCCTTCGTTTTATCAGAAAACGTAAGAAGAGACTTTCCGTACGTTAAAGCTACTTAAAAACACAGCTCTTGTTCTGGTGCAGTTGTGGATTTATATCAGCACCTGACCAGAAGTACATCATGCCTTATTTTATTTATTTTCAATAAAGTTCTTGCTCACTCACTCATTTCGAGCCCGAACGCTAGCTGCTGTTAACGCGCGCGCGATGCCGTCTACACATACACGCATACTAACAAACTCTAGCAATGCCTCTCCAAAAAGCGTCACTCACGAGTCATCAGATAACGAAGCAAAGTAAAACAAATATGACTTAGCCTGGAATCTAATTCTTAAGCTGACAATTAATTGTGCTTTCTCGAATAAGCCGTGGACTCAACTGTCACGGTAAGCGTTCACATGGGCCACTGATGCTGCCGAAGTGCTCAGCGCATTCTGTCAGCGAAAAGAATGAAGTGGAGGTTACTTTAACACAATACTCTGTCGTGTTATGGCAAAAATGGTCACGATGACCAGCAAACCCTGTAAAGCACCCGTGTCACCTAATGCGACAAAGCGATCGCGGCCGCTGAGCAATCTGCCGTATAGTGAGCAAAGCTGCGATTATCGCATATTGTACTATAGGTGTTAACAAGAAAAGAGAAAATGCCGTTCCCATTGGCTCAAATTATGGCAGAGAGACTCACGCGAAAGTTTCATCTGCATAAACAGTTGCTAGCAAGACATTCAAAGCTGAGTATGTACATCTGCGGCGCCAGGTGGTTCGTTCAAAATCGCAATCATGCATCGATATGTGACGGTTCACCTGTAATGAGCATAAAGAACAAAACGGTGGATAAGACACGTGCGTCAACGGTGTGAATAATATTGTGTAAGTTCTGCGGCTTGCGCCTCCTGCCAGTTCACCTACAGCCTACTGACGATCTTCTAGTTTGAGCATTTTCTAGATGGTCGGGTAGTTATCTCGCGCCACGCTCACTCAATTAGTTCATCTACATGCGCAGCATCAAAACGAACGGATGGCATTAAGACGACTGCGGAGAAGACCAAATTTAGATTAGTGAGAACGTGCGGTCCGAAAAAGAAAAAGCCGAAAGGACCCGACCGTGATATTTCTTTTCGCCATTTTCTTTCAATGCACTCGCGGCGAGGCAAGAAGAACAGCGGACCCTGCGTTTTTTCTCCTCGTTCATTCCCAAGGTCGAAATTCGAGCCTCATTAATATTACAACGGAATCGATACTGAACGTCCGAGCACGAAACCTCACGCCGACGTTGTCAAAGCCATTGCGTCAAGGACGACACCTCCGCCCCCTCATGAGTGATGGGTGCCATTAGCCGGATCACTTTCATCGACGAAGTTTCGTCAACTCCGCCTGCGCTTTGTGTGGCAGCGCAGCTCATTGCGCTCAGTCTTTGATGCCCTATTCACGTTCTCCTCCCTCTTTCCTCCCACTGATTCTAGGCAGACCGCCATGGTCACTATGCCCCATTTGCATAGCAACATTAGCCAGTATAGAACTATTTGCTGGTTCAAGGCCAAGTAAATATCGTGTACAATTTGATTATCCTGAAAGAATCAGCGTTGCGTCCGTAATGGTTGATTGCACTGTCCGCTACTCTTACCAACACTGAGCGCGAAGGCACAAGCAAGCAAGCGCAGCTCCTTCGTATCAAAATTAGGACAAAATCAAGACAGCAAGCCGAATACGATTTGACAACGGAGTGGTGTGTATGCCACGGATGACAGCAAGAATTTTAAAATGTTGTCGTCACGCAAGCAGTAAATGATTGTAAGAGCAGGAGAATTCATAATACATTCACGTACAGTTTCAAACTCACATGACAAAATGTCACAGAACAAAGAAACAGTCGAGCGCAATTTTACGCCAGCTACCTTCTGTCTACCTAGCTTCAGTAGCTACACGCAAGTTCTTTAGCGCGAGGCAGTAAAATGGAAGCAAGATTCGGTCACTTCATCCGTAATGCGCCTTCGGAATGTCTATGACAGTCTGATCCCTGTCAGGATGATGGAATCTTGCGGGCCCAGTCCTGCGATTCCATCAGCCATCGCACTTCCCTGAAGTGTGCCTTCCTACCTGCACGTTTATTTTCTGCAACTTCTCGCTATTCATTTATTTTTTATTTATAAAATACTCTGTGCACGTTGTGCGAGAGCTACAATATACAGGTTAATATGACAGATTGAACAAAACACTTCACTATGTTCAAGAGAGCACAGATGTTTTGTCACGTGCTGTTGGTTACACGCGTGTCTCATGATGAATAAACTTTGTTGTACTGGGTCAGAAATGTCATCGTATGATGAGGCCGCCCCGCCCACCTGGGTTTGTAAGCAGTGGAACGATAACGAACTTCATAATATAACCAGTAGTGTTAATTAGGGAGGAATATCTTCATTTTTTATTTTCATCGCCTTCTTCATTTTTCGTTGCAAATATGCGTACAATAAATAAAAAGCTCGGAGAAACCTCAGGCTGCCGAAACGAGAGATGCTCTGACCGACCACTTGACAGCCAAGCAGACCCAAACAATCCCTGTGTGTGACTGCTAGAGTCATTAAACGATGCAGTTGCTTGTTAGTAGCGCACACCATTATATTTGGTACCTGAAACAGATAGAATAATTGTATCGGATATAGGAGAGAGTGCGGAACTACGAAGAACGGGCGCCAACGACTGATCGGTTACTAGATTATTAGCCGAGAGATCATAGCTGTTATATCATTATGAGTCACAAATATGCGTACGTTTAGAGTCTGTCTTGGGCCCTTTAGCCTGCCTCACACAACAGAGGCGTGCGATAACCTTTTTATTCACAAAGTTAAAAAACATTGGTCCACTCGACAAACTTTAGTTCTACTCTGTCACCCTCATGCACCTTTCACGCAGCGAATTCAGTCACCTCATTGTAGGACGATGCACATACTGAAGGACTTTACCATAGCGCGCCGTCGCCCATGAATCCGTAAAACTTAGTGCCCATTTTTTTTTAACTTATTCCTTTCTTTTGCGCCTCTCTCCTTCTCTCTTTGCCTCCCCGATTCGCTTCCCCACGCAGAGTAGCATGACAGTGATGTCTATACGCCGGCTAAAATATCTGCCTTTCATTAAAGGGTTCTCTCTATCTACGTTTAGAGCTTTGGAAAGCAATTTTGCATCAATTGATAGACTCTGCACCTAAACAATCGCGTCTGACCACAATTGACGTATGCTTGTTGCTTCCCGACAGAACTCTTGGCAGTCGAACCACTTTACACACCTCAAGATTTCCTTGACTTCTTGCTTTCTCCGGCGTCCAATGAAGACGAGATTTGCATCGCTTCCGGAAACACGAGGTAACAAAATATCAACATCGTCCATAACCAGAGCTAATATTTGCACGTATTAAACACACTCTCTGGCTTTCTTTGCATTATTGTAAGAGTACGCTTACAGGACTTTTGCCACAAATAAGTTGTAGTTCGAAAGAGCTCGAAGTTTGGGGTCTTGTGAACAGAGTTCAGCATTAAAGAAGAAAAGCTCCGCTATAGACTCTTATGTTTGTGCATTTTGTTCTCTACATTTCTAACACGCTGCGTTTATCGCCTGCAAGCCCCCTTGCCCAAGCGGCGGTTGCGCTCAAAACCAAAGATATCTGCGAACTGGTTCGTACCGCGCCGTTGTACTGGCATGCTTTGGAACGTCGAGAGTTTGCCTGCTGGTGGGTTGCTAATGCATTTACTTTTTACTCCGTGCAGAGAGAAATGCTGAAGACGCCAAGTTACGAGGCTCCCAAGTCTCAGGACTTGGACAGCGCAGAGTACGAACTATTTGCACAGCTAAGTACGCAAGGATGCTTGTTTTCAAAGTTATATCTTGCAACAGCGTCCAAACTACATAAACTCAAACCTCCATTCTGCACTTTTGTCCTCTTTTTCGCACTTTCTTCTCATTCGTTCACTCCCGCCAAGCATCGCAAAACCTTCGAGCGAATGTGTCGATGCCGTCGGACAAAGTCACCTCTTTTTCTGCACGGAACTGCGAACAGTCGAGGGGGTATATTCTTCGAAGAGCTGAGCTTTATATGGCTTTTACGACCAGATGTCGCAAAGAAAGGTAGAACAAAAACGTAATTTCAACTGCTTTGATCAGTAGCATGGGCAACGAGTGAATACCTAAAATTTGAAAGCACGGCTTTGGAAAGCTTATCGAGCTGCAGCGATTGTAATTTTGACTGCGATCTTGCGTGTATCGTCGGTACGTGCACGAAGTCTAGACTCATTTCTTGCTCCTGGAATGAACTGCCAGCTATGCAAGCACAGTAAGAGAGGCGTTCCTACAGCGTCTCACCGATTGCCGTCACGAGCTCGAAAACACTAAAGCCTAAAGAAAAAGAGTGATTGTGCAGACGAAGAGGCGCTATTTTCCGCAATTCTTCAGGGAGCATGGCTCAGTTTTTGAGAAAAGTAAGGGGGACATGAAAAACATCAGGTCGCGTGCAATGCGCGTCCGCGAAAGCTCACAAATGCTCATAAAGCTGAACAATATTACGTATTCCGTTACGTTACCTTACTGTGACTGGATGCTGCTACTCGTTCGTAAACGCGAAGTGGAACAACCTCTAGTGGCGTTCAAGCATCGCGCAGCGCGGTCAATATTTCACCCGGAACACACACACAAAGAAAAGGCAGCAACGATGCGAAGGAAAGAGTGGCTTGGAACGCTCACTTACCCGACAGCGCGAAGCCGGGTGACGTCGACACACAATGGTGAAGCACCAGCGAAACGGGAACGTGTCGTTTGCTCGTGCAAACAAGGTGCAAGTAACTGCTTTCTTAAGGCGAAAGCCTTAGACTACTCATGAGACGAAAAATTAGACGCCCGGCATTACGCCGTCCAGCGTTATGGCCTCCAAATTCATGCCACTGAAATTCATGGGGAGTCGAACCTTCGACCTTTGGTAGGAGTAGGACCTACTACCTGTGGTATTAATTAAGTGGAGTTAAACAATAAATTTATTTATAAGAAACCATGACGCCGAGGTTAAGAAAAAGCGTCAGCACGACCTGTAATGTTAATTAAGGCAAAATTAATTAATTTGCTATTAATTACGATATAACTAATGAAGGCGCTCTAACATTCCCCCGACCTTTCGTAGGAGTCGAACCAACTTGGAGATATATGTGGATTCCAGTTGTCATTACGAAGGTCGAGAGTCAAACCCACTTGGAGATATGGGCGAACCGGCCATATCTCCAAGTTGGATTCCAATTGCCATCACGAACGTCGACAGCCGAACCCACGACCTTTGGTGTTAATTAAGGCGAGGTTGATTAAAGCACACCCACGACACAAACATGGGCGATCCAGCCATATCTCCAACTAACATCGTGAAGGACGAGAGTCTAACTCATTACCTTTGGTGTTTAAGATAGAGTTAATCAAGACACTCGAGCCCACGACCTTTGGCGGGATAAAAACAAGTAATAGGAGGTAACAACGCATTAGAATAAAAATGTCAAGTAATGTAATGAATGTCTCTTGAGCGGGCAGGCTTTCACCTTGATCCTCTTTAGCATGTGCTAAGGTGACTCAACTTTTTAAATACTCCGCACAGGACGATGTGTGTTTAGTGAGTGGAGTGTTCGTAGACGCTGGTTTCTCTAGGATGCGGGAGGTGTTGCAAAGCCACAAGTTTACATTGAATTGGGCGTTTGGCCGTGAAAATGTATATTTCTGTGTCGTTTGTTCAATACTTGCAAATTGTCTCCAGAAAAGAACAGCGTTCCTCACGAACGCCAAAGAAAGCTTCTCTTCAATCGATTCCCACAGCGCACGAGACTCGGATTGTTTTTGCTTATTTAAATAAGGAGAACCATGGCCAATTGTTTAACGAAGCGAAGACGAGAAGTCAAACTAGATCTCATTTCACTGCTTTTAAGTAGTTATGTGATGTTCCTCTAGCGGCAGCCAACGAAGAAACTTCACTTTGGACAAAAGTCACGTCGCCGTGTGTCTGGTTACGATGTCAACATATTGCAAGCAGAATACCTCCACTCATTCGATGACTGAGTGTCGGCGTTTAAAAGCATGCCGAAACGTGAGACGGGTCAGTCAGTCAGTGACATTCGGTGGGTCAGATTTTTATGGCACAGCAGCCATGCCTGCTTATAATGCGTCATTTAAGTGTTCACTACATTTGTCTGAGCTGCCGAAAGCGCCGATGACTACAATGCCGATAGTGTACAGCTTAATTTACCCTTACCCACAAGCTTGAGTAGCACTCACGCCTTTCGAACTAATATGTAATTGTTAAATGTACCCCTCCACATGACATTCATTAGTTAAGAACGTAACTTCTGTGCATGACGAGGGCTCGTTTGGAGCATGTGTGTGACAAATCGTCCATTAAATACTCTGAAAAAAGGCCTCATCTCATCGATCGGGAAAGTGAAAGTGACATGCCTGGCGCACTCACCTTCCACCACCACCACAGCTTACCCCATAGCACAACCCAGGCCAACAACTCCTGTATACGCTTATTTATTTACTTTTTATTGTGGTACCTCCAAACGAGCCCAGAAATGTCAAAGATTTGCATGTTTAGTGTTACGTTTCCATCAGCCGTGACGAAGGAGCACCCGCCGTGGTTGCTCAGTGGCTATGGTGTTCGGCTGCTGACCACGAGGTCGCGGGATCGAATCCCGGCCACGGCGGCCGCATTTCGATGGGGGCGAAATGCGAAAACACCCGTGTGCTTAGATTTAGGTGCACGTTAAAGAACCCCAGGTGGTCAAAATTTCCGGAGTCCTCCACTACGGCGTGCCTCATAATCAGAAAGCGGTTTTGGCACGTAAAACCCCAAATATTATTATTAGTGACGAAGGAGCAGACAAGTTCACGATATAACGACGTCTATTGACCCATGTTCATGGGCGCTTGAGTCGGACGTATAAAAGGATTGCCGCTAGGAAGTGGCGCTCGGCTTTTAACCATTTGCGGCACATGCGCGCTTCGCGGAGTGCCTTTATCAGTGGCGCGCTATCGGACACAACATTTAGTCACAAGCTTCCGCGGTAAGAGTGGAATCAGTGTGTTAAACTGGTGAAAGCTTGTCGTTTTCGGAATAAGATAATGTACCCAGTGGATGTGGTTGACTTTTATGAATCGTGCCTTTTGGTTTTTTTACGCAGTATATGACACAAGTGACCAGCTTGCTGCTAGGGAGTTCCTGAAGCGCGGTTGTCCGCATTGCATGCGAAGACTTTTCTGGGCCAGGGTGCTGGGAATTTCGTCAGCTGAGAAGGTCAGCGTTTGTAAACAAACGTTGTGGAGGTCGCAGTATAGGTAAGTGTTTTCATTGGCGTTCTCCTCAGGTGAACGCCGAGTTCCATGGCCTAAAGGAAAGAGTGATACGGTACGAGCTACTTGTGGACCAAATTATTATAAAGGTAATAAGGTAATAGTAATGCATCAGTGGGCCCTTCATCCCCATTTCTGAGTGTCGTTGATGTCAACCACTTATATACTTTTATTTTCTAGGACGTTCGTGACACTGTAATGAACGACATCGAGTACTTCGTGTTTGACGACAGTTGCTACCAAGTAAGCAGGTCAAATTGTGCTGTAAGCTTGCACAAATCCGTACAGGTGCTTGCCAAATGCTCTATACAGAGCTTGACACTGGTGTCGTGTACGTGTATTTCAGGTGATGTTGGCGTTCACAAGAGACTACTATGTCGCGAGAAGAATAAGCAACGATTCATTAGGGACGGTTATACTCAGAGCTGATTTACCTTGCGGAGTCGTTCCATACTACGGCTTCTCATTGCTCGGTGAGTACTAGCGACCAGCCGTATTTCTCGCTTGAAATGGTTTTGCATTGTTGGGAGCAGGCTGAACGAAAACTCAATCCGGCTTCATTCAATTTATTAAATTATGCATTAGTCTCTAGGACTCTAAATTACCGTCTAATAATTTGACTCACGAAATTTAATGAAAATTGTCTTTGTCTGCTTCGTTGATAGTAGAGACTCAGGTTCTACACCCATTTTCGAAGAAGTGTTGAACAGCACGCTTCTTTTCTTTTTTATGTTGGTTTATAACAAAGATGAACGCCTTACATTATTATGCACACGGTATTGTGTGCACTTCACTGGCATATATATATATATATATATATATATATTATATATATATATATATATATATATATATATATACATATATATATATATATATATATGTGTGTGTGTGTGTGTGTGTGTGTGTGTGTGTGTGTGTGTGTGTGTGTGTGTGTGTGTGTGTGTGTGTGTGTGTGTGTGTGTGTGTGTGTGTGCAATGCACGCGTCTAACATCTAACATAACTAAAACGCCAACAGCGGAGCGCTTGGCCAACGTAAGCCCGACAGTACAATCAGCGCTACCTGCTGGGCCCTCCGTAGCGGCCCTAAGGCGGTGTGGGAAAGAAGTAGGCCCCAAACTGACCAAACATATCGCGGTGGCCGTGGCAGTGAGACAAGTAGTCTCGCACTCATCGCCCGAACTGGGCAGGGCCAGCGGATTGCGCTGATTGCAGTATGAGACACGCGCTCCACTGCCCGTGTTTCAATTGTCTGCGAGAGAACATATCAAATTTCATTCATTCATTTATTTCGAACAGCAGTTGCGGGTTCCTCAGGCGAAAAGCGATTGCAAAACACTTGAAAGTGCCTTAGCGCCCACGTACGTGGCAGCGGTTTTCCAGACTAGATGCGTACGAATGCCCACTAGTGCAATATAGTAATAAAGAAAGTCAATAAAAAGAATACGGTAATAAAAAACGAACTTTCATTTCAAGTATAACAAAGGCGACGAATATATTTATTCAACGAATAAATATATTAGAAAATATTTGTTGCATTAAGCGAACTTAAAATGTTTAGCGTGAACACAAATCACAATATAACGCAAATAACAACAAACACAGAGCATGCGTAAAGCTAAAGATCATCATTCTAATGATAATATGGCAACATTAAATAACAACATTGACCAAGACTTTAAAGATATTTCCTCATTTGTCTTCTGCTGTATGTAGCGAAGCCAACGTTTCTCTGTTCACATTTGTTGAGCAAGGATCGCAATGTAAGCCTTAGAGAGTGCAGGAAATTGTCCGTGCGCCAACGCAGAACAAATAAGCCATTTGTCGGCGCTGCGGGTGCGTGAGTCACTGTGTTGTATGCGTATTTAGACAATATTTTAATAAGCACTCTAAATTGTTCATTAGCAAATAAATAATAATAAGGGAAACAAAAATTATGCATTCGCTTTATACTAATTATCTTATGACGAGAAAACAATGCGTATGCGGAGTTAGTGCATGGGACGTTCGCATTGCATTTAAGTGCTCCCTTCTTGTAATAAACGAATGGTGTTTATGAGATCTAAATTTCTTGCATTTAATCACATTCTTCCGATGACTAATAGCCGTGTAACAGCGGCAGCAACGTGTAGAATAGTATAGCCACAGCTAATTCCATTATTTGTAGTCTACGTCAGCATATCTTGTCTAAAGTTAATGCACCTTTAAACGTAAACATATCGTTTATGGGAGGAGCGACAAACCCGAAGTAATGTGATATACATTTCTTTTTACTTCGAACATTTTAACAAAAATAAAATGCCTGCAAATGTAGCTTGAATTACATCACTGCAGGTGAATTATCTACCCAGGTGGACATCATGTTCAAGAAAAACTAAAGCATTCAATTTACTAAATAAACTAATCGCAATGATTAACTTTCGTGTTACCTACATTACGGCACATAATTCTATGGAAAAGCTGAAGTGAATCGTCATGAAAGTCTAGTTACGCCTTTCTACGCTTCGAGATGGCCATGTGGAACGAAATGTCTGGCGTAAAATTATTCTTTCACTTTACCCGATTACCCTCGTGGAACCACAAAACGCGGCTCTCTCTCCAGCCCCTGTGTGACGTAACAAGCGTGGCGCAAAATGACCCTGTCGTCACGCTTCCCTCTTTTCACGATCTTATTTCGATTGGTGCTGTGCGCAAACTCCCGATTGGATACACAGTCACCTCATCAACGGGGGCGGGACGGACCGCTTTATCGTACCGCATAGCCAAGCTTCATTTTACGCCGCCCTACTACGTCACAGCGAGGTTGCACTCTGCAGTGCTGAGTGTGTAATCGGGTAAACTTAACAAATAATTTGCCGCCAGTTTTACATGGCCGTATTAAAATGTAGAAACACGGAACTAGAGGTTTAAGGTGATTCCCTTCAAGCTTTCAATATAAACATGTGCCGCAATATTTTTAACTAAGAAATTCATTAATCTAATTAGTTTATTTAGGGAATGAATTTATTTGTTTTATTTTTATTTATATATTAGCATATGATGTCCGCCTTGGCTGATAGTAATTAGGTAGTGACCTGATTCGAGTAATTCTTGTAGGCGTCTTTTTCAAGCGTTGGAAGTTAAAAAAGAACATTGTATATTTAAAGCTACGAAGCACTCGCTTCACTATGCGAGCATTCATCCAAGGATCGGTGATTAAACTGGTCAGGTGACTCATTTGTTGCAGTGAGCCCCCTGTGCTTCATGTACGCAGACGTCGGCATTATGTACGCTGTCTTTCGTGAAATGTACTGCCGCTACTTCCACAAGTTAATGGCCATTTCTTCGGACCCGCAGGTGAGAAACACTTATAATGACTCTCTTGGTGCGAAAAACAAGACAACACAAAGAACTGAAAATGCGGTCATAAGTCGCGTGTCTGTGAAACAAGACATGCAAAGCGATGAAAAAAAACAGATTTCACCAATATAAAAACTTACATTTGCTTACTTTTCTCTCACATGTGTTGGGTGAACATTAAAGTAGATAGCTTATTCGCACAAACGCACTTCACACTAAGGTTTTACTTGAAAGACATTGCTCCAGGGGGAAAGAAGAAATTCGCGCAACTTTTCCATAACGAAAGAAAAATGAAAATGTAAGGCACCTGAGATTTGCTTGTCACTACAGATGCGTTTTTGTGCGCACTTATCAACAAAACTTTCTCGGGCAACCGAATCAAATGTTTTGGTTACAGACCTTCACGAATACTTCAAATGAAAAGCGCAAACCTTCACAAACATTACAACACATAAGCCGTGATTTGTAAAGCTTCACCGAAGAGCGCATCATCTAGTGTGCAGTATTTGACGCGTATCACGCATCGTCCTAATAAATGGTGTTCACGCTGTTCTTATGCTCCTCTTCGTCGTTGTCCTCTATGTAAGCGGTGTGCCCAACTTTGATTCGTGAGCTCGTGAAATGCTACCGTACGACGATATTGTGTTCTGCACTAAATCGCTGACGAGCTAGCTCTCCACGAAGAATCTTCGTGAATACGCATAAAAAATGTTAAGAATTACGCCGTTTGACATTATAAGACAACGCGAATGTTATGAGAGGCACCGCAGTGGGATAATCTTAATTTATTTCGACCACCTGGCGTTCTATATAAAGGACCTCAATGCACTCGCCCCGGCGGAGAGTCGAACCCACAACCTCTGACTAAGCAATGCAACAAAGTAATTATGAGAGTTCTTTGAAACATGGCTCACGTACACGAGGCTCCAAGCAACTGCACTTCTCGCAATGCGGTTCTCATGTCCAGCCGGCGTAAGCAAGGTTATTGCACACAAGGTATTAGCGTAATGCCTAATGTCAGGAAGTGGTCATTGCCAGCTGGCTCCGACGCGAGCTTTTCTAAACAGAATTTATAGGGAAATTTTGCGACCAGGCACAAACCATGGAAGCGGCGTAACTTGAATCTCACGAAATTTACAAGTGCGAAGCAATTTGAGACAGCCTAATAAAACAACACTCCGCCTTTCGCGTTTTGTGCCTGTGTTCTTGTCTGCATTGCTGGAACACCTTCTGATGCCATACCAACAACCCCAGTTAGCAAATCTCGTCTTTGGCCATTTCTACATACATTACAGAGTACGGAGCAACAAAGCTAACGGGGATAACCAATATCATATTTGACATTAAGGGAAAAAAATTTGAGCTGCATGAGCAGGCCATGTAATGCGTAAGGTAGATAACTAGTGGACCATTAGAGTTACTAGTTATCTAGTAACTCTAATGGTCTACCTAGTCTAGTAACTATTACTAGACTAGGTGGGTGATAAAATTAGGAAATTTGCAGGCGCAAGTTGGAATCAGCTGAAGCAAGACAGGGGTAATTGGAGATCGCAGGTAGAGGCCTTCGTCCTGGAGTGGACATAAAGAGATGATGATTACAATGATGATGATGATGATATGCATTACGCAAATAAATTGTAATCTTACCGCACGAAATGCACCACTTAAATGCTGTAAACACGTGTCAAACTGATGAGACTAATTATTGCTGGCCTTTTGCATCAGCTACTGCATCGTCGTCTAGGTCTTTTTTCGATGCAGTTGCTCGGGTAAATTTCAACATCTCACGAGTATATCCGCGAGAGAGAGAGATATTTAATGAATCGTGGAAATGTTTGCCTGGCGCCATATCTAGTATGCTACTACGACGACATGGATAGGAAGCAAAATTAAGTGATGTGCACAGTTCACAACACAGATACATTACATACACCAAACCAACATTCAACACTCGACTAAAATCATGTCTAACTGCGACCAGTGTATCTCAGCAAGCAAAAAACTGCCTTCGTTTCGCTTCCTTCAAGAATTCCCTCACTATGCAGATACTGATGACACACTGAATATTCAGCTTCGATGTTAATCCGTTATGATTTCTGTTTTTCTTTCAGGGCATTGTGTCACTGTTATTGACCTTTGAAAGATTGGTTCAGTACAGGGAACCCGAATTCCTGCCGGCGCTGGCCTCCAAGAATGTCAATCTGTAGGTTGGTTTCGCTTCCTCCATAAAGCACGGCGATAAGTGTTGATCTTTTTTTTTATGACAAATAGCCTTTTACGAAACATCGCAGGCAACCTATTGTGTTCCAAATGCTTATGCAATCATTCTGTGCGCACCTACCTGCGGAAGAAGTCCTGAGATTGTGGGACAGAGTTCTGGGCTACGACTCTGTCTACGTCCTTCCAGGTAAGATTCCGGAATTCCATAAATTTTGTTTGGACAATTTTTTTTTATTACATAGCATAGCTTCTTCGCTTAACTAACTTGCACATTATGAAGTGATCAGTGGGAGCACGAGCGCACGCAACGCGTGCATGTATTTCACCAGCATACATAGTTCGCCATGGCGCTTGCACTAACTTTTCATGTTTGAGAACGTGCGAGTTTCAGTGTGTGCGCCGTAACACATTTCTAGGTGTAGTGCACGACGCAATACTGTCTTGGAAGAAAATATGCAGATCACACACACTGTGAGAATCGATTTAAGCGGAGCTTTCATCGGTGTTTGCGAAAAGCGATGTTCTTGTTTAGCGAGTGTTTACAAGTACTTATAGAGTACAGGACGTAGTCATAGACGTAGTTGTACCTATTTTCACCGCGACATGTCTCGTTCAACGTGAACTTGTGGCGCTCGGACATGCAAATCCCACGTGTGACGGCGAATGAATGAGTATATAACAGTATGACAATGAGGGCGTGTCAGCGACGGCGTGATGATGTGACGATTATGTAGTGACGTTGACTGCGTGACGGATAATGACGCTGGAATGACGACGATGACATGACGACAATTAGATGTCAAAGCTGGAATTAGGACGACAGAATAACGAC
This sequence comes from Dermacentor albipictus, assembly GCF_038994185.2. Taxonomy (NCBI): domain Eukaryota; kingdom Metazoa; phylum Arthropoda; class Arachnida; order Ixodida; family Ixodidae; genus Dermacentor; species Dermacentor albipictus. The sequence goes on from NC_091823.1 coordinate 25,525,044, forward strand.
GAAGGCATGATCACGATGGAGTGACACCAGCATGATTACGACTGCCAGATGACGGCGGTATGACAGCTACGGAATGGCGACGATGGAAAGATGATGATGGCGTGACAATGACGCCGTGGTGGCGTCGAAATCACAACGCAGTCAGGACGTCAGAATAAAGACGGCGGAACTATGACCTTGCCCCACCCCCCTCCATCCAAAAGAAATTTGCGGCTCCGCCACTGTGCACAGGACGCCGAGTTCATCAGCTACCGTACAGCTGGCTTCTGAAATGCATGCACAGCCGCCACCATTCTCAGAGTCTACGTGACGTACAACACCCCACGCTCTAATATTGCTCAGAAGCTTGGTGGTTAGGGCGTCGCGTCTGCCTCCATATTACACATAGCCGCAGATTACACATGACCTAATAGCAGCGTGAGGCTTATAGCGCGTCAAAAAGACAAGGACGAAAGTGAGACGGGACACATACAGGCGCTAACGCGCTATAAGCCTCACAATAGCGCCTGTATGTGTCACGTCTCACTTTCGTCCTTGTCTTTTTAACGCGCTATAAGCCTCACAATGTCTTACCAACAAGCCCAAATCACTGCTTTACTAATAGCAGCGGCGGTGGTTGGTAGGCAAAGTGCTGCTCTTCTTCGCCACATAACGTAAATGGGGCCGAACGACGGCAGTGTAATAGGAATGGCTCAATGAAAGACGCATCAAAGCCTCTTTAAGCTATCGCAGTATAAACTGTTTTGGTTGAAGAGACGGTTTACAAAGATACGCCCATATCATGTAATGCTTGAGTGGGCCAAGGTCGGTTGCACCGTCATTAATGCTGTTTCAAGCGGAAATTAGTCGTACTTGGCAATATTTACAGTTAGGTCAACAGTTAGCAGGCAGCTTATCGTTAACTAATTTTAGACTCACATAACCCGTGCTCATTTTCTTTTAGCTTGTAGTATAGGTGCCTGTTTGTGCCATATACAAGTCCCCTTATTGCCTTATTATGGCCAGAGGAGCGAGCCTCCTGTACCGGGAGCATCAATACCGGGGTCACAAGCTCGCATTTAAAAGAAATCATGACAGCTGCTTTGACAAGAAGCGAATAGCCACTCTTTCGCTATTACACAATACGCACGGTGCACCATGATTCGCACTATGCAAGCACCATGACTTATACTTCCTTTATGGCATATATATCCGTGTAAAAGGTTTGCCTAAACTAAACAAAATCTGTCTGCGCCTGCTAAGACGCTAACCTTGCGCCCTCTTGACTACCACAAGGAGAGTTCAGAAGCACCGATGATTCAACCGCTACAAGCAGGTCAACATCTGCACTTCACATCTAATAGCTAGGTGTGTTCGCTAGTCGTCGACTTCTACACCTGAAATATTCGATAGCGGCAGAGCTTCGGGCTATGCTTGTGGCTGTCAAGTTCATTCGAAATCAGATTGACCTACCTATGTGCTTCATCTTGACAACCTACATGCTTCATTTTGACAAACACATATTCAACACAACGCGCAACTTCGTTATGCATATATAGCGCGGCAATAGATACCGCCGAAGTCAAAGGACACGTAACAAAACTGCTCTAGAGATATCTCTTCATGTTAGTATCACAGCGAATGCTGAAGCAGACAGACTTGCTGCTGTTCTGCACACGCTGCGATGACAATCCTATGAAAGGCAAATGCAAACTTGCGCTTTAAGAAGGCTATGCAAATAAAAAAAGAAACTTCGTATTTGTTGTTTATTCGTGTGTATTCTAACGTTGCGTTAGAATTTGCTTGTGGACTTCTGTCTTCGTTGTACCAAGGCTCCCAATGATTCCATTGCATTTTTATTGATTCAATGTGTACAAGCGCTAAAACTGTCTCTTCCTTTTTTCTGTATTTGGTGTCACTTCTACCTGCACACATGCCTAATAAATCTCCTGAACGAACCGGTGGCGAATATTTTTGACGCTTGCAACATCATCAAATAAATAAGTGATTCATGACAATAATTATTTTGGTGTTCCCCATGTTTGAATAAAAGACTACAGAGGCCGCCCACTGTGCCTTTCTTTAAATAAATTGACTCTCTTTCTCTCATCTCTTTGACGGTTGCGAAACGCACCCCGAAAAAAATTCCGTTCTACAATGTATATCTGCAGGCTACACAAGTACATTTGGTTGTACTGAAACCCCCGGTCACCAGCAGCAATTTCTTTTTTTTTCTCTCTCTCTCTCTCTCTGCAGTTGCAGCGGCAAGTTTAGTCTGTTCCAAAAAGACGGAAATTCTTGGCACGAAAGATCAGTCTTCACTAGAGGTAAGCCAGACAAACACTTCGAGTTTTTAATCTTCTTCGGCAGTTTTTCAGCTAAAGTCGAGTGCGTCCTGTTGACTTTCCTTGACGCGTTGTGTTGCAGGACATATTTAACAAGCTGAAGCCCTGTGACGTCATAACCACGCTGGACGATTTTCTCAAGCCTCCAAGTTTGTGACGGCGACACGAAAAATTAGAGCAATTGAGTTTCACTGCCGACCATAGCTACAGCAAGTAGTCAAGAACGCCCTGCCTGTCAGAGGCCAACAGGGACATCGTGCAATTCTGCTGTGATAGTTTTACATCGTTAGCATCATCTGAGCCAACAACTGCATCCTAACCAATGCAACGCTGCCGTTTCTTTCACTACGCAGCACATTTTCTGGCTGTCTTTGTTACTCAGCGCTGTCAGGACGCAGCACTTCCATCTCACTCTGTAAGCTGTCTATATCAGTCATAGCAGCATGTGCGTGTTTAATACGAATAATTTCATATTTAATTAAGAAATGAAAGTATATACATCACTGACCACAGGGCTAAAAGCTTGTTCGTAAGTCATGACAATATCGTCTCGCAACCGGAATTTCAATTAGCAGAGCGCAAGAAGAAACGTGTTCAGGAAAAAATTCACCTTGCAAAACCATTTTGCTGATTATTAGAATCATGTTAATAAAATTCGAGCTAATAATGCAGACTTATTTGTTATTTTCGCATGTGCCATTCTTCTTTTTTTTTTTGTGCGGCACCTATACTCAATTTAACGTGACTTTCAAGGCCAGAATGCTGCCTTTTCCTTGTGCAAATTTCGTCAAGTGCTAAACGTGATCGCGAGCTTTTGTTAATTAAATGTGTGCATGACTGCAATTTAAAGTGCGCAAGAAAAAGTTGTCTCACGTTTCTTTTTTCATTTTATTTTATTATTGAACAGAGACGCTTGTGATTACTCCCATTTCAGACTCACTGCACGGGAACATATTTCTTTCTTTATTTATTTATTTCTTTCTTTCTTCTTTCTTTCTTTCTTACTTTCTTTTTTTTTCTTTCTTTCTTTCTTCTTTCTTTCTTTCTTACTTTCTTTTTTTCTTTCTTTCTTTCTTTCTTAAGCTTTATGGTTTTCTGAAAATTATGCACTAGGAGGCACGCGAAGACCAGCTGTGCAAATGAGTTATGTGGCCAGGAGGACACAAAGTGAGATGACGATTATCGCTGACAGCAGCTCAATTAACTAATACTGAATAATTACCTTTTTGTTGACTGCTGTAAATGGGTATGTTTGTATCGAAAAGTTACAGTCAGTCGTGTTTCTACGCAGTATCAGTTGGAAGAATTCTTCTACCGTGTCTGTGCTCCGACATATCCAACTCCAAATATTAACTGTCGTTTGCATGATTATATACGCATGCAGGAGAGTGAGGATCGGCGCAAAGCTCCATCCTCATGTGACGCGGCCGTTGCGCGCGGCGTTTAGTCTGACAACAGGGCAGATGCATACGCAAAAATAACTGTTCACCTTCCCCTCTCGGCTGACAAAATCAAGATATGACTAAAGAATACATCGTTGCGCCAAAAAAGGAAAATAAAGACTTGGGAAGGAAGAGTACGAAACGACAGATTGAGCGCTGAACTTCAACTGATTTTATTCTTGCAGCAGGACAGGGAGAATGAACAAATGCGCATGCGTACATCAGTGTTGCCTAGAGCGATTCCAGTGACGTTTTTAACAGTTGCAACTCGTTTTCAAACAGAAAAACAGACGTGTCATTAATACAACTCGTGCCTCTCTCTTTAATGTAATATGCCTCCAAAAGTTCTCTTGCTAACGTATCACCACTCCTGCCAAGTATCTTTATCTCATGCAGCAGTGGCTGGCATCTGCCTTCCAGGCAAACCGTGCAATGCGCAGGTAAATGCGCATTACCTTTATTGATTACAGACAATTCTGCATGCTCCCGGGCCAGGGAGAATGAATTGATCGCCGCTTGTAATTCAACCATTTGACCATTTGCGTCTATATACGGAAGTTTCCATTTATTGTCTCGGCATTCCGTTGCGTCGGAAGCGAAATTTCGTTATAATGAACTCGTAAACACACTTCGTTAAATTGAGGTTTTAAATACATGGTGTGCTATGGACAAGAGGTTACGAAAAGTTAAATACTTCGTTACATCAAGAACGTCGTTGCACAGAGGTTCGTTATATCGAGGTTTAAATGTAATGTAAAATACAATCAAACAAGTGAACCCACTACATTACTATGTATTAACGCCGAGAGCGGACGCCCTGCCACCTACCTCAATTCAACTCATTTTACTTTTTACACATATTTTTATAGCATAGGTCCCACATGAAATGTATCGCGATATATGCGACATGTTTTAGATATTGCTTTAATAATTGCCCTTACATTTGATGCACAGAGTCGGCGTAACTGAAGTGCTTGAAAAGCAGCTTTCCAGCTCTTAAAATATATGCCGGATATAGACTATTTTACGGAAGCGTTTAGGTGCCGCCATCTTGGGCTCTTAACGCTGCTGCTTTTTATCTTTAACGAAATGTACGCGTTACTAACGTCGATCCGCAAGCATTAAAATAATTGTATAAATGTGTACAACGTTTCCTGGTCATGTCACGTGACTTCATTTCTCATAAAACTTAGAAATTGTGTGACAGCCCATGAATCGAATGTAAAATACAACGAAACAAGTGAAGCCACCGCATGACGACATACTGACACCGAATGCGGACGTTCTCGGTGTCAGTATGAGTCACGATTATTAGGGCACTTAACGCATTTTCCAGGGGATATCTGTCTGTCTATGTCTACCTGGGTCACTAGGTGGTCTGTGATCGAATGCGTAACGCATCGGGCTGCTGTGCCGTGGGAACAGGGTTCGAAACCAACCACACGACTAACTTGGTTCACAATGTGGCAATTTGAACGTGCGTGCCACTTTTCAACGAACCTCTTTCACGCCGACGCGAGCCACTGTAGATGCGGAGCTGGGACGGCACCACTGTTCGAAAAAAACGCTCTAACGCCTGTTTGGAGCACTGGGTATGTGCCACTGTGAAATAGAAAGAGAAAAATAAAACGTTCGTCGCTCTAGTCAGCGAAAGTATGAAAACTATCAACCGAAATCACGTACAGGCCTCAACTTCGGAAAGTATTGGCATGCATGGTCGTTCAGCACCGAACACATTAATGAAATCACATGACTAACGGAAGAGAACACGTGAATGAAATGTTTATTTAGATGAATATCCATGTTTTGAGGCAACGAAATGGTTATACCACGCCATAGCCAAAATGACGTTCTACGACCTACCTCACAGAAAACAAAAACAACAAATCCACATTACGTAGGTATAGGCATAAGGAGAGAAATCCACGCTGAGAATTAAAGGATTAAGCTGCACTGAAGTGTCATGTTCGCGAGCACACGTTTCTGGGAGTCGCGTCGGGCCGAGGAGCGAATCGCCGATAACGCCAGTCGCTGGCGTCTAAGCACAGTTGCCGCTTTCCAGCACTCAAGGGAGCTTTTTCGTCCACGTGACTACCGCTCTGTCAGCACCAGAGTAACTTACAAACTTTTGCCTCCACAGCAAGATTCGCAAAGCCAAAAGCTGCTTCCAGGGTTACTTTCTTCGAAAAAGATCGCATTTCGATGGGGGCGAAATGTGAAAACACCCGTGGTGCTTAGATTTAGGTGATCGTTATAGAACCCCAGGTAGACGAAATTTCCGGAGTTCTCCACTACGGCGTGCCTCATAATCAGAAAGTGGTTTTGGCATGTCAGTGGCGGGTCGATATTGTAAACGTGCTTTCCGAAGCAGACGACCGAGCTTGGTACTACCCAGTTGAGGACAGAGGGCGCTTTTTAGCACCATTTTCGCAGCGCCCCCTGGGCAATGCAAGAGCCCAATCTCGGAGGCCATGGCTCCCTTACAGTCGTATTTAGACCGCTTTTTTTATAGCATCGTAGCTCGACCTTCAGCAACGCCATCGTAGCTCGACATCAGGTGCTGCGGGCACGCTGGAAGAATGAGGTGTATCAATCGGCCTCCAAGCGAGGAAATGATCGCTAATGTCGCACGGTTTCTTCGCAGGAGCCATCAAATATACGCCTCCAAGCACATCAGTCCCTGAATAGAGCAAATACTTTCTTCTAAAAGCGCACCGTTTTATTGTCGATCACCATAAATGGTTCCTGAGCTTGAATACTTATGCATGGACATTCTCCGTGCCTCTACTCCCGAGTTTTGTCACGAAAATCATGGGGTTTTACGTGCCAAAACCACTTTACGAGGCACGTCGTAGTGGAGGACCCCGGAAACTTGGACCACCTGGGGTTATTTAACGTGCGTCTGAATACACGGGTGTTTTCACATTTCGCCCCCATCGAAATGCGACTGCCGAGGCCTGGATTCGATCCCGCGACCTCTTGCTCAGCAGCCCAACACCATAGCCACTGAGCAACCACGGCGGGTCACGAAATGTTCATGTGCCACAGTATTGCAGCGCTGTCTGATAACAATGCTATCCCAACTAGACCCACCGCAAACATTTAGAATACATCCAAAATAATCTTTTTGGAAGAAATAGTGAATGTCACTGAAATCTTGCTCTATACGCAAGTGGAGTTGTGCATCCTAACAGCCCTCCTATGGAAGTCTGCATCAAAACCAGTGAAATCGAGGGACAAATGAAAGGAACTTTGATAGAATGCAACCAAAACTAAAACACAGTGCCAGTTATTTAATAATGCTGCACACATTTGCAAACCTCGCAGCTCATTTGTATCTTCGCACTTGATGCTCCTTCCCCATTGACCATGGAGAGACTGCGTCTAACATGGCCTAGTATTTTTATGGATCGCTGCGAACGTTACCAGGACTTATTCCCTTTATTCTCCAAGAAAGTGTTCAAGTTTCAGTGGCAAGCTTTTGAACGGTGTGTTCTTCAAACCAAAATGACATGTGCCAAGGGAGGCAAAGAGTTTATTGTGCTTTGCTGGTTTAACGGTAAGACTTCTGGTATCTGGCACGGGCCCCAGGTCCGCCGAACTTCTTGGGCTCGCAGCGCCTTGGGTCAGCCACAAGCAATGTGCGGTCGTACTGGATCAAGGTGTCCTTGATCTCCTTCTTGGACTGCTCGTCCACATCTGCAAAGAGAGGAAGAAACAACAAGCATGTTTGTTACTGCTGTCAACAGAGCAGAGAAAGAGCTAAAAAAAAAAAGGCCATGCACCCTAAGCTAGGCGTGGATGAATACTCGAAGTTTCGAATACACATTATCACACACCAATTATCCATATTTTAAGAACGAATTATTCAGTTCTTAATATTTGAAACCAATCAATACAGTAGAACATTGTTCATCCTGTTTCACACAATTTTCCAAAGTCAAAGTTCATGATCAAGAACAAACCATATTCCTAATACATTTGCAGTTAATACATTCACGGAAAACATTTTTCAGCACCAACGCTCAGTACATCGCCAAACTGTGATCGTACATTTTCCAGTCACTAGATCCAAGGCAAACAGATGTGTGGCATGCGCGACGGAGAGCAGTAGCAGCTTTATGTACAAGCTTCCCTGCAGGGCACAGTCAGTTTCCTCTTCCAGTACAGTAAAACCTCGTTAAACCATACCCGCTTAAACAGTAGTTTCGTTTTAAAAGTAGTGAAGTCAAATCCCCGACTTAGCAGCCATTGAACATCATGTGTTTTGTATACGCATAAACCGTATCAGCTTATTGCATATGTATCGGTTAAGGGGGGACACCCCTCTTTGAAAAAAATTTTTTATTTGTGGATTGATTTCAATGAAACTTCTATGTTTCATTAAGTTTTATGCACTGATTCTAAATCTGCATTTATTTTTTCCATACAATAAACAGTTTTCAAAATATTTACAATATTATGTTTTTCATTTGGAGTTTGATAATTTCCCAAACAATTGATGCAATGATAAAATTTAGCATACCAAATTAATGTTTAACATCTAAGGAATGTAGTAAAACAAGAATGAGTCTCCTAGGCCAATTAGGTCTAAATCTAGGGGTTGCTAAACCCATTGCAGTAAAAGTTCCCTCACCTGCTTTATACACAGTATCTTTTTAAAAAATGTTACTGACCAATATGCGCAGTGAAATTAGCCTTACTACATAGAGTAAGAGTTTCTGTTTTCAGGGAAAAAAAATTACTGTGCTAGCACAAATACAAACAGAAATATGTTCACTCCAAAACTGCTTGTGTGTCAAAATTGTAGTTTTGAGAAAACGAAGAAAAACGGTTTCAAGCACCTTTATGAGAACGAAAGCACCTCAAATTACGAAAATGCACCTGGGGAATAATCTGGGTGCATCCCAGATTGGTGCTTCTTTTTTGCCATCGTCTGGAGGCCCAGTGATAATGCCCGTTTTTTCCTGGAAGCAGTGGTGCGACGCAAGTCTTTTTCTTTGGCTCTTTTTGAGCCGGAGTCTGTCACATTCATATTCATTTCTTGAAGAATGGCTGTTGCTGCATATTCATTTCCAGTATTGAAGCGTAGCACTGCTTCTGCAACGGCTGCCTCCACAGCAAAAAGGGAGAAATGCTGCTCTTTGGAAATCATACTCCAGATGACTGAGTGGAATGATTCATTGGAGTTTTGGGTTCTCCCTCGCTTGCACCTATCCAGCAGCTTTACATCTGCCAAGCGCTCATACACAGGCAAAAGGGCCTTTGCCACGTCCGCTGGCAAGTTATACTTGTGCCTTGGTTGTGGCTCACCTTTTGCTGTTGCCGCATTATGACGGCACCAAGAATCCTTGCCACTTGGGCACAGGCTGTGGTTAGAGCAGCTGTCGGTTGACGTGACATGGTGGTACGTTGCCATTACCGCTCTCTGCATGGCGTCAACATCACCACAGTGAGACTTGAGTGCTCGACCATAATAGGCACTCAGCCTGTTGATGAGGTCTGCTGTGAGCCTCCCCTTGCCACCAAGTCCCCGCATGCCTTCACTTTTGTGCTTCTGGAGCAGGTTTCGAAGCGCTGCACCCATACGTTTTTGTACATGATTGATGCAGTCTTCTTTCTGAACATCTACAAAGCCGTACACCTTTGCATCCTTGATAGCATTAAAAGTGCGGCTGTCACCGTCGCACAGCATGGTTGAGTACTTTACTTTGTTGCGTTCTAAAGAACGCTGGAACAAGATTAATCCAGCCTCAACTTCCATTTGGCCAGATTTACAATCAGTGTTCTTCTGGCACTGATGGGATTTCCTCCACCCAGCATACTCATCAGAGTCAGGTCTGGGCCCAATTTCACAGCCCAAACAAAAGTTTGAAAGCACGACGTAGTCCAGGATGTAGCCGGTAAATAGCTCCGCCACTGCGCCTACTCCTATATGCGAAGAATGGCCCCGCGTCATCCAGGTGCCATCAAAGCACACAGCAATGTTGCCTTTGTGTCCAAAACACAAGTTTTCGTAAAGTGTAACCGCTTTTTCTGCACACTGCACCATAACAGCCTCAGCTGCGCGCGTCGCACCGGGGTTCAGAGTTTTTTTCAAATGCTGCTGAAACGTCTTGTTGTGGAGACCTCGGCCAGACAGGCCCATCGCTGCGAAAATGTCATTCATGGCTGTCTGGCCGTTACCTGTTGCGAGCATCGCACGCCCGGCAAGGATATTAATTTCAAACGGGTTGCATTTCTTTTCACTCTGTACCCTTCGCGAACTCCACTCAGTCGCTATCTCACCGCACCTCTCGCAGATGAGCATCAGTTTCACTGCGAGGCCGTACTCGCGATCTCCTGTCACCATCTCCGCGCGTCCTTGACAAGTCTGGCAGCGCATAAAGCCAAGGAGGGAGTTTATCGCACGCATGTCGACGGCAGTAAACGCTGTCTTACGTTCGTCTGTTACCGACGCTGCCGCGCCGCCGAGTTCCGTGAACTGCTCCATCTTTCGCGTCGTTGCTGCCGTCGACGCAAGCCGCTCGAGCGTAGCCTTTTCACGAGCGCTTGCCTCCCTTACGTCGCTGTCGGTCACAGTTTTCGAGTCAATTCTCACTCGGGCGGACACTTCAGACGCGTCGGGTGCGCTGTCCACCGATGCAACTTCCAGCGAGGCATTGTTTGGTTCTCCGCGGCAGGGCGGTTGCCCGTCCGTGCGTTGGTCGGCGAGTCTGGCGTCCGCAGGCGTGTTGGCTGCACTGTCCAGCGAAGCATCGTCCAGCGAAGCATTTTCTGCTTCTCCGCGACAATCGGGCGGCTGACGATCCGCAGAAGTGATGGGAGCACTGTTCAGCGATGCGTCGTCCAGCGATGCCTTGCTTGCTTCTCCGCGGCTATCATGCGGTTGCTCGTCTGCACTTGCTCCTCGTCGGTCGCTTACTTCAGACGGAAAAGAAGACGATTCCCCTACTTTCTTTTTCGTTTTCCTTCGTCTCCGGCCGAACATATACACGGAATGGTGCTTCTTCGGTCCCCCTGGCATAGTTCCGTGCAGTAGCGAGGACCCGCTCAAAATGGCGGCATGTGCAGCGCTCATGCCAGGGCAACCGGCCTAAGCCTATCAGATGGTGCCATTCGGGTCACGTGCTTTTACCGACCAATAAGAACGCGCGTTGAAGAAAACTTTGCGCTTGTTTTATTTTACTGCGGCTGGCACATGGTGGCTGGCTGAGAGAGGGTGGGAAGCCGGACGCGCGAGCTTTCAAACAAGACCAAGATGGCATAGGTGCGGCTTTTCGTTTTTGCGCGGCGCGCGGTCGTAACTAGCGCTGTTTGTCCTCAATTTAAAGGGCGCTTTCAGAAACTACATTATTTTAAATCGACATTACGGCGCAATTACGCATCAGATTTAAATGGAAATTTGCTCAAAGGTGCGGAATTATGCCATGAATCCAAAAATGAAAAGATTGAAAATCGGGCTTTTTGACCGATTTTCGGTCCCAAAGAGCCGTGTCCCCCCTTAACACAGTGTTTCCCCTTTTCGCCGCACAAACACGGCAGTTCGCCGTCTCCACTGGGCGGCCCGGCAGAACAAGCCTCGGAGATCAGAACAGCCTCCAAGCTGTGCGTTTGCGTGCGAAGCCACATCAACATCGTTTCGGCGCCGGGCCAGAGAGCGTTGTGGCGTCACGTGAACAGGACTCGCGTCGTGCCGAAGCTCAGAGAAAAAAAGATGCCGGGTGCTCAGCATAGAAGAAAAATTAGACATTGTTCGTGCTATCGAACGTGACACGAAGAAGTCGGCGCTGGCGTGCGACAGGGATCTACTGTTGACTACAGTATGTGGCATTTGGAAGGCAAAGAAGTTGCTTTGCAGCACTGCTGCGACCGCGAGGTGATGGCTATAAGGTTCAGCTTTTCGCCATTGTTGCCTCTATTGTCGCCGAAGTGTCGAAAAGCAACAGTGACGAGGACGACACGGAAAGCGACAGCACGGGCGATTCAGGCCCAACAGTGGCAGAAGCTGCGTGTTACATCAGCCTCATGAACGCAATCGTTGCGACAAGAACAGCACCCCGCGATGAAGAAGGCGCCCCGCGAACTCTGCAGTGTTACCGCGCACGTGCATGGAGAGCATGAAACGCCAACGAGGAATCTGCCATGCAAGTGTTTGCCGAGAAGAGGGGGCTGCCTGAAAAGCTGGCTCGCAGCTTCATTAAGTTTGAGGCCACTGTCGTCGATGCTAGGCCGCTGCGGCATAAGACGAAAATAACACTTTTGTCATGCAAAGTGGATAAATACTGCATGTTTTGTCCCCTTTCATCACACTCTCTCCGAGTTCCGTTTTTGACAGGTAAGTGGGCGATCTCGTGCTATTTCGGTTAAGCAGTACTACCACCGTTTAGAACGTACTTTTTCCAAGCTCCGGCCAACTACGGTTTAACAAGGTTTCACTGTACTAGAAATCTTGCGGATTGTTGAAAATTGCACCCATAGGTATCTAATAAAGACAAAATGAGATATCCACCCAATCATAGCAACTGGTACAAAGGAAACCCATAAGGGTTCCTCGAAAGAAAAGCCTCGCAGTTGAAGAAAAATTTGTCCTGGTCCGTGGACCAGGACGTATTTTTTTAAATTATCAGTAAAGAGAATGAATGGCTCTTCGATCAGTCACTGTTCTGGCACTGAACTCAATAGGTGAAGTTGAGAGCCTGTCAGAACCTTATGATGCTCACTCGCAACCTGTCAGCCATTAGACTTCAGAAAGAATTTCCATCTTTTAAAACATGGCAACTGTAGTTTCAATGACGGTCATCAAAGACTCTGGTTGGAATCTTTTAAAACAAGTTTTTACTGTTTTGCAAGAATAAATATTAAGGAGGTCTGTGCTAAAATATGAACTGCGATTCAACCGTTAACCATGAATACTGCTTACAATGAACAATAAAATCAAAAGTGCAAGGAACATCACATAAAACCAAATGCGAGCTTACATTTCTGGTAGTATGCAACGAGGGCCTTGGAAATGGCTTGCCGGATTGCTGCATGGAACAGAGACATTCAGGATGTTAGCAACGTAAGTGAATCACACTGTGATGCGCAACCATGCACTAAGAATGAAACTTGACAATCCACAGTAGATAAGACACACAACAAACGCATGCCAAAATGCACAAGCATAACACGTAGCAAAGCTAACAGCCATTTTACGTATTACTATTAGCAAACAACAAATATTAAAAAGCTAGCAATTTCCTTGTAATAACATTATCACTACGATGTGCTCGTAGCACATTTGTCAGTTCAACCAACAAAGGTGGCATTCACCTATTCACCCACTATTCTATGGCTCTTAACATATTTCAGCATACATATACCCCTTTCGCCCCCTTGGCACATCTGTTATGGCTGTTGGTCACACATGAACACAGACCAATATATTCACAGTGCCAGTACATACCAAGTGGCCCAAGTTGACTCTTCCCATACAGATACAGTTAAACTTTGATCTAACGAAATTCTCTATACAGTCGAACCCACTTATAACGATATTAAGTACCACAAAAATTATTTTTTATAACCGATAACTGTTATAACCTGGTTGCACGAAAAAAAATCAAATTGGGGAATGGCGTAGCTGTCCCGAGAAAACTATAATGGCGGGGAGGCTAGTTCTCCCCAACATCTTTCTCCATACGACTTCAGATTGTGTTGACCCAAACGTTTAACTGTTTAGCTCTGCTTCCTGCACGCTCCGATCACAAGTTAACAAGCCGCGGCTGTCGGCATACAAGAATGGCACTGCTGTAACAACTGCAAAGAGGGGTCACGGGCAGCAAGTGATATACAAGCTGCGCCGAGGCATCGCTTTAGTGGCCCCACAAATCACCTCTTAAATAATGTGGGAAAGTTGCTGTGGCACCATCTCAGCTTGAGAAATCCAAAAGAAACGCTGGGACGTGATTACAAGCATCTCTCCACATACTTCCCACTAGCTTGCACGAGAAAACTGCATGTCCGTCAGCTTTGCTTGCTTCACGCGAAGCTTGCCTTCTCCAAGGCATCCAGGTGCTCCACTAAGTGAAGTGGAAGGTCTCTCGTGACAACAAGCTCATGAGGGACCGAGTCATCTACAGGACCTCCTGCAGGGACTATGTTGAGGTACCCTGCACTACCACGTCCGCGCTGCTGTCGTGGCCATCACTGTCACAATCCAACGCAAGCACATTCGCGACAGTTGCCTCGTTGATTAGAAGCACTTCGTTTCCAAATTTATAACAGTGCTTTTCTTTTCAGTGGCAACGCCCTGAATGGCCCATGCACAACGTTGCCAGGAACGACTTCCATGCACAACAAAGACAAGCATGAGCAACTTGCCCAGAATGAGGGCCATAGAATAGAGAACCAACTGCGAGGACTGAGCAAGCAATCTGGGAGCAGCACGCGCAGCGTTGTCAGCACAGTTGGCGCAGTCCAGTGTTTCAGAGGGTGGCTCTGTGCAGAGCTATAGGTGCAGCCCATTCGTGTTCGGAGGGGTGCAAGCGTGACGGGAGAGATGCGCATGATGCTGGCATGCATCTCTCATGGAGAGAAGCACGCGGCAGCAGTTTGGGTGGCGGGCGATTGCACATTGGCTCGCATTTCACTTTTTCTTTTCAAGGATTTCGCATTCTACTACCTTTTGGCCTGGATACCCAGCAGCAAGACTTCATCATAACCAATATTGCAGCATGGGTCATTGTAGCACCGTCTACGGTCGTTACAATGGATCTATGCAGAACAGACTTTCGAATATAACGGACCATATTTCAACCTTAGTTTGGTTTGCCTATTTCATTAATGCAACGAAGTTCGCTTTTAGCAGACTATGCTACAACGAACTATCAGCTACAGTGGACGGGCAATTTTTGTAAAAATCGGGCGTATAAAACTGACTTCAGCTGTGTTGACATGGGCTGACAACTGACTTGCGAGGGTCAGGTGGCAATCGTGGCTCCATATCTTGCGCACAAGGGAGGGAGGAAAGCGGGGTGAAAGCGCTGTCTTTCGTGCGCGAGGCACAGGGGGAGGCAAGGGAACGAGGGGGTTTCTACTCCAGTGGCTGCTGTTAACGGTGCAGCCACCATATCTTGAAAGCAATCTACAACATGGACAATGTGCGCCAAGTGCTGGTAGCTTCGTATGTGCGATGCTTTCAACGTTTAGTTCGTGTTAAAGCGAGAGACAGCACTAAGGTTAATTTGCTCGCTGCTGCCATGCTTATCTTGTTTAATTTGCTATCGCAATCGATGCTTCGCCTTTCGAGCGAAACTGCAAGTTATTTTGTTTGTTTTTTACTTTGGACGTTTGTCGCTCACTCTTAGCAATAAAGTTGTTAGACAGCGCGACCAATGTTTCGGGAAGTGAGGCGTCTCAAATATTATGGACTTCAGATAAAATAGACGTTTTTGTCGGATTAACAGGGTCCTTTGTAACGAGAGTCGACTGAAAGCAGGTTATTTCCCCATAAAAAACATACAAAAGTTGACGGTAAAACAGCTTTTCATTGGTATAACCGATGTATTGTTAAAACCGGTATTGTTATAAGGGGGTTCAACTGTATTACAATGTATTTTGTCCACAGCACACCATGTATCTTGGACTTCAATATAATTGTGTTTGTACAAGATTTCAATATACCGAAATTTTACTGCCACCTTGAAGGAATACCTGGACAGTAAATGGAAACTTCCGCGAATGCAGAAGGTAAAGTGGTTGAATTACAAGCAGCCGTTTGCAAACCCTGTGCGACCACTGAAGTATAGACTGTTTCATCGGGCGAGGATGATAGGGCGCCCGGAGAGCCTTTCCTCCTCTCTGGCTTGGGCGATCCGGTACGGCGCTGCTTGAAAGTATTGCTGTCGCGTGCTGCGGAACGATTTCTAGACGTTTTAGATGGTACTTTTTGAAATTTACGCCATGTCCGTTCATATAAGGTCGTCAGGGAAGCCTTTCGGTGCATCGGTAACTACAGTAGGCGGAAATATCTTTTGGGTGCGCAAAAATGTGACGCATTTTATCAGCCGCGGTGTACGCACATTATCAGTCGCGGTGTGTGTATGTGTTGTGATCTATTTTGCTTATATCGGTTTTATTTCAACAAAGAAAACTGGTGTCTCTGTATTAGCAGCACGAAATGGTAAATCTGCTCAATATCTGATCGCTTGGTGTAGGGAGTAAAACATAAAGCATATAGAGCGAAAGCTCGTGCACGGGCAACCTAAGGCAACCACGAAACATCTAAGCGGCAGGCGCTATCAAATTTCGCGCATTTCAAGTCTAGTAGGCTTCAAATTGCCATATGTCTACGCTAGCCTTCCTGCATGAGGCCGATGGCGCTGCTCAACACAGCGATAACTGCGGTTGGTGAACCAGCACGGTACATATGTGTAACCTGTGCGCTTCGGCATTGCCTTTTTGGCCTGTATGCAGCCACAATATATGAGACATCGCATAAAAAGAATGCGATGCCCATTTTTGAGGACAAAATTTCCGTAATACGTGTGAGTGCGTCGCAGAGAATGGAACGAACACAACCCCCCCAAAAAAATTCAGTTATCATCCTCTCTCGAAATAGCGAGACAAAACGGGCTAACGCGCAATAGGGCCTCACATAGTCACGCCGCACAACGTTTATAAATACATAACCGCTGATGCCGTATGCTTGGACCATGCAGTATATAGAACAAAGATGTATGTAATCCACCACCTACCACGGCCTAGGACGCTCGCGCAGTTCGTAAACAGCCCCTTTGCTGGACAAGCTTAATTCAGACTGTAAGGTATGCTGCTATTACTTGCAAAAAATATTTTATTCAGGGGCGGAAACCTCATCCATCGAACCAAGTAGTCACGCAATCTAACCTGCAGCGAACAGTTTGAACGCTTGTCAAAGTATAACATCACAGCCCCTATCGTAGCAGAACGGTACCTACGCTCACGCTGTTACGATCGTCGCGTATGTTTCATGGCTCCTAAACCGCAGCTTAGAAATATAGGATAACACTGCAATAAGGTCACATTAGTGATTGGAACATTCAGAAATACACAATTGATCTCCGAGGCTGATTGTAGACTCGAAAATGCGCGCACACATCGCGCTGCGTGTTCCGTCCACCTCAACGCCAGCAGAAATTCCGGCCATGACGCCTTAAACCACTTCAGCACGTCTCACAGAACCGTTTATTACGTAGAAGACGCACGTCATACTAAACAGACCGCACGACCGCGAAAACAAACGCCAGAACCTACCGCCGAGCGTATACCTGCCATGCAGAAGACCGCTTTCACCCAAGCCAGTATGGCGCTGCTCATAGGCGGCGCCACCGCGCTCACAATATGGCGGCGCCTACGAAAAAACGGTCTATAGCAGCGTCACATTCCATATAAAGACAAAGTGCAATAAGATACTATTGCTTCTGGTACGCTGTATGGTTTAGGTGGAAGTGGAAGCATGCATAGGTGAACCGAGAAGGATGGTGGCTTGAGCGTAGTCCTCCCGCGCAAGCAAGTGAAAAGGAGGGAGGGGAGCTCATTCATGGTAACGCTATCAAGAGCACATGCGAGAGGAACGTAGAAAGGGGAACAGAAGTGGGCGACAGGTTGGCAAGCTTCTTTTCTAGCATGCGGCTGTGCATGGCTGTCAGGGCAGCTAAGTGCATATGCAGCCCGAGTGGCCCATTTTAGAGGTAATCTGCTGCGTGTGCAAAGAGTGGACATGCAGAGATGGCACGGCATCATGTGCACCGTTTTCCTGCGCATTTTATAGTGAAGGTTGCATAATCCAGAGTTATACACTCAAAGTAAGGACATGAAGGATTCGATCCCCACTGCTGCCACTTTTCAAGATTGCGTTGTCACACTGCAGGCGACACTATCAGCTGCAGGGGTGGAGTGGACACAAAAGCGTGGCTGGGTGTGCTTCGTATTGCAGATGCAAAGATATCGTCGACACTGCACAATATCGCTTCTTTTGTCCCCAACTTAGACTTAGAATTTAGACTTCATTATATATACCTATGTTGTACATACAAACCGCAAAATGAGCAGAATAGCCAAAGAGAGCTATCACTTTAAAGATGACACAGCAGCAACTGTTCAGGCATTTCAACGGACTTCTGCTAAATGAAGTCACTCACCGTAGATCTGGGCCACGTTACCACCGCCCTTGACACGAATCCTAATGTCGACGCCAGCAAAACGCTCCTTACCCAGCAGCAGGATGGGCTCGAGCAGCTGCGCAGAGAGGTAAAGCATGGCTCACTCTATGGCACTATCTTCATACAGCACAGCCTATTTACAACAATATGTTGTTAACAGTAGCTAAGTGACAAATGCAACATAACAGAAGGAAAGGGGCTTCAAAGAACTGCGTCGTACGACTAGAACCATCCCATACTATACATCTGAACAGAGGGAAATGAGTTCAGACACACTCCAAGCAATACAGCTGAAGGGACGTTGAAGGATCAGACACTCAGTTCGCATGCCGTGTACTGATGGGGCTGTCCTTAGCTCAATTCTATTCACCAGTACAAGTTAGGTAACAAAGTAGATAAGAAACCGAAAAAAAATTAACATCATGGCATAAATAACTATCAACCAAACAACAGGGCTGTGATAGAGGTCTGTGCATAAAAATTGCTAATTAAAATTTGCTTAAACAAAAAGACCCCTAATACAATTTAAATGGTGTTTCTCAATATCATCTATAACGAGAAACTTCATGCAAGAACTAACCTTATGCCATTCAGTCACAAATTATAAGGCAGTGCCAATAATTGTGCCAAAGTTGCATAATTTTGTTCCAAGAAGCTGCTCAGACCCCTTGACACCAAGCGGGACAATCTTCCATGCATTTGCTAGAGACACTTTGCAATTACACTGAAATTAAATTTTGATTATACACTCAATCACTTTAGCATTACTTTCCTACTTTAGGCATTCTCTGTCTTATATCTATCTCGACTCTTATGCTGACCCAGTGGCTCTAGTGTGCACTTGTGCCACCAACTTGGGGAAGTAATGTGCTTGTGATGCTGTCAGTAATTACATCGTCGTCATTCCAATTCTTCATGATCTAATTCTCGTTATGCCGTCGCCATGCCTTCTGTGCCAACCCGGTGGCCTATTGTCTAATAGCTTGGGACACCAGCTATGCAGTCCTAGCTGTGATGCTGTCATGATCGTTGCATTGTGTTCATGCAGGCTTATGCCGACCATTACAGATGATAATGAACGTGACTGCAGATGTAAAGTGTCGCTAGATTGCTTGAATGCTAATCGCATTACCTTCGACAGCCATCAAACCATTGTGTTCAAACCACATGCATAGGTCAATTATTGGCTGCAAGCATTGAGAAGCAAGAAGCTATTCCTTCACTATTGTTTATGGAGCATGCCATGCATATCAGCACCTTTATACTCGCTTTAGCTTTCTGTACGAATGGAGGTAAAGCTACAGGGTGGAGCTTTTGTGCATGTTTCACTGCACCAAGTAGTCCAGCAGTTTGCTAGCTCATTAAGCTTCACAGAACAGATATTGAATTGGTGTGGCTTCCATGCGCAAAAGTTTCATGTTTGCCCAAACACAGAAAATATGGTAAACAAGTGAAATCTTAACACTCAGTTTTGTATTTTGCTGTTGCAAATAACTTTCCATAGCTAAGCTCACGCGAACTTATTTTAAAGGTGCTATTGTGCGTGCTTTGCCTCAGTAGCTTTCCCTTCAATGCCATGGAACAGTGACCACAAGTCTAGTAATGTGATCATGTGTGGCAATTCTCTGCAGCCTGAAATGAACTGGAGTCACACTGGCAAGCAGAAGGTTCAACTGAACCACACACAGTTCAATGCCTGTGGTTTGCCCCACTACTGGTCAAATTGTAAGAACAAATCACATACACAAATGTGTACACCACAATTGAAAGTATTGATCTAATAGCCTAAACCTATTTTACAAAGATACCCGCTATATCTTCCTTGGATGCGCACAATGTGCCACGACCCAAACACAAATAGCAGCACTCTGCAGTAAGAACTTTTTTTTAATATTGGAGAGTGTGACGTAACTGCACTAGTAATTTTGTTGGGGGGCGTTTGCCTTAAGGTGTGCTTGTTGAGCAATGCGTTGCGGGGGCACTACCGCAATCCAGAAAGCAGTGAGGACTCGCAACACGTCGTCATCACGACGAAGCCAAGTCATTCCGCTAACTTGTTTGTGCCTGCGAATATATTCACCAAACGTGTTTGTATGCGCCTCTTTAGAGTCTGAAATATGTAGAGATATGTATGTGAAATATGTATGTGATATACACAAAACAACAAGTTCATCTCCAAAGTGAAAATCTCGGTCAGCTGGTGGTGTTAACGACCAAACGCTCGAGAAGTAACGTATCGTTTCAGAGAACATGCACAGAACCGTCGCTGTCATTAAACGGGCAATGCAACACAGGACACAAAAGTTCTCCAGGGCGCGCTTACCTTGTAACGCAGCGTCAAGGGCTCGATGTTCTCCAGTGGCCGGCCGTTGACTTTGAGCAGCCCATTGCCGCGCTTGCAGTAAGCCACGGCAGTGGCAGTTTTCTGAAAACATGCGCAGCCTTGTAAGCGGCATCATGACAGCAGCAGATGAACACAGTCCATATGCTCTCAGCTGTCACACCACGCGGCTCGATAACGCCGGCATCCACGTGTAGTGCACCAAGTTCGATTACTAGCACGCTTAAAAATGGGGACGGCAAGACACGACGATCACTGGTCTAAGAAAAAAAAATGTCACAATGGAGCGAGACTTCAGCCCACGGCCAAATTATTCTCAAGTATTGCGAGGTGTCGGGAAATTGAGAACGATCCGGTGACAACCTTTGCGAGTGAAATTTCGTGTTAGGCCTACGCTCTCACCTTCCTGCCGAAGACTTGAACCGATTGTATAGCTTCTTTCGTGGCCCTGCAAACACATTAGGTCGTGAGAAGCTACTTATAAGCAATAACGACGTATGCGCAAGCGTGCAGAAGTTAGAAATATTACTTACGTCGTCATTTTCGCGAGAAAGCAGACCCAAACGTGGTCTGTGGCTCAAAAGCGCTAAAGAGAAAGGAAGGCAGCCGACTCTCGTTGCAATCTCGTGGATTCTCGACTCGTGTCTAATCCTGATCCAATGAGCGAGCGAATCCGATATCATAGCTGCAGCCAGCCAGCATGAGCCAAGACGAATCACGGAAACCCATGTCGGCCGTCTCTGTGGCATCGCTTGCGATCTTTTTAGATAAATTAACTTTTCACATTGTAAGTAACCAGGCTGCGCTCGCTGCAAATGCACGCACGATTGCAAACGCATTCGCAAGTGAAAATAATTGACTTGTGTATCATGTAATAAGTCTCGGTTTCGCCAAAAAGGCGAAACCGAGACATAGGCATACTTACTAAAAAATTAACAAGCATGGTGCCACGCGCGCACAAGCAAACATGAACACATCTCACTCGATGACCGCAGGAACTCCCTGTCAAAACTCTCGAGTGAGAAGCGCGGCAGCAGCAGCGAGCGAATTTACTTTCGTGCTGCGTCTCGCAACGCCGTGAGAACAGAGTGCGCGGCGGACTCTGTCCCCGGCGCAGATGGTTTTCAAAATACGACCCGGTTGGGCGCGCGCGGCCGCCCACCCGCATGAGTGGGCGTCCGGGGTCTTTGAATGCTGTCGCATTCCACTCTTACAGGCGAAGCTTAAGCATCCTCAAAATTTTTAATTAGGCCATCATCTCTTAAAAAAAAAAATTGCTGAAACTCAGAAGTTCTGTAACTATGTAAATAATGACACCACATTTGGTAAACACGTAAGATATCTAAAGCACAAAAAATTGATGTGTTATACATCACTCTCAGATATGCCAGTAATTTCCGAGTACGGTTATTGCAACACTCATAAGCACTGCAACAATTTCTGCTATGCTGTAAACTCGTGTATCAAGTTTGTTCACTTTAGATGCTCTAACAAATGCAATTTACAAAACTGCGGTATCTGTGAAGTTACAGATTTGTAAACTTCAGTTGCACAGGAAGCATAGCGCGCAAAGGACGATCCACAAAGACTAGACGGGACAAGTACTTGTCCTGTCTAGTCTTTGTGGATCATCCTTTGCGCGCTATGCTTCCAGTGTAACTATGTTTTACCAACCAGCCCAAGCCTATATTCTTCTGATAAAATTCATGTTGCAGTTTTTTTTAGAACTTGCCAGTTTGTGGAAAGTTTTGCAAAAGATTTGAGATGTTAAATAACATGTCTACTGGCTACAGATCCTAGAATTTGTCTGTCAAATGCAACAAATTTAACTTCAATTGGTCCAGCAATTGTCTCATTAGAGCATTTTACATGCATTTGAATGGGGAGTTGACCCAAACTAAATCTTCCTCAAAATGCATTATGCAACTGCTGAAAGTTACATAATGTGATTGAAAAAATTGACACCACATTGCCGTATGGCATGGCTGGCTTTTTCAGCAGCCAAAAGACGCAAAGCATGCACATGAGAGAGAGAGAGACAGAGAAAATGTGCATAGCTGAAAATTCAGTGGTGCAGGTTGTATAGTGGTGTGTTCAAGTTGGGCATATAATCTTTGCCCACATCTGTCATGTTAGAAGGTTCCCCAATGTAAATGTCAAATATGGCCATTCTAGGCTTACAGACATGTGGTCCTAGTTGAAAACTTTGCACAGCCTACAGAAACAGAATGTAGTGAAAAGAAAGTTGTTCACTTCAGTCTACAAGTACCACAATATAACAGCTTTTTATTGAAATTGGTGCTTTGTATGTAACTGACACACTTCTACGTAGGTGATTTTTAATTTAGCGGTACACATAATAAAAAACAATTTCAATTGAGCAAGGCTAATGAGACTTGCAAAATACGCAATTTCTTTTGTAATTTGTTCCTAAGAGAGCAGGAACACAATATCAACCACTACGTCAATGCAATGCACGTCGTGTTTTCCTGCGCAACTTATCAGCTTATTAACATTTGGCTCCTAAAACTGGCCTAGACTGATCTAACCAACATTAAACATCTCCCCTCGGAATGCAAGCCTCGATGTGAAAGGCTGTGATGGGCATGTGAGCATCAACCATCCATTTAACTCCTTTGCTGGCTTCTTAACGCAGTGTTCAGAATTTTCTGTTGCCACAGGTGATTTCTTGCCAAATGCTTCTTGAAGAGTTTGCTGCATGAGGCCTCCAGGTTGTGCAGCCACCTCACCAGAAGCGCTGCTTTCACTCATATTTGCGTCGCCTATTATCACTTCCTCTTCTTCTCCTGGGGCAAGCCTAACTTCTTTCACTTCCGCTTTCCAGCCTGCTGTTACATTCATGCCAGCACTGGTACGTGTGTCGGGGCCGTCACTGCTACTGCTGCTAAGGGTTGCTTCACTTGAGCTGTTTCGAACAAGACGTTCGTTGTCCTGCTCACTAAACTCTGATGCATTGGCATCATTTTTGTCACCATCAGATTTAGCAAAATCTACAACTTCACCATCTATTGTAGTTGAAACCCAAGTCTCTGTCCGAACTGCTTCTTGAGACCCTTTGTCAACATCTTGTGATGTGGAGACATGTTTTGAAGAACTGAGTTCAGTAGGTTCCTCAGTAGGCTGAGTGTCATCAGGTTCACTGTCATCGTCCTCTGCAGAAGGGTGGCGCGAAGTGTACTCATCAATTTCGTCATCAAACTCCTCTTCATCTAGAGCAACGTCGTTAATGCTTTCTTCTTCGGAGGGGTCAATGCTTGTCTCTGTTGAAACAGCTCCTTGTGACAGTTCTGGATGCAGTTCACTAGCATGATTTGTTTCAGCTGCATTATATTTTGTTGAATGCAGAGACCCTGCAGCTGTATTCTGTGTCAAGTTACTTGTGTCACTATCAAGGTCACTCGGAAAACGGTTCTCGTTTGACGAGATTCCTGGCTCAGCAACTGGTGCTTCGCCATTGCTCTCTACAGCCCTGTTATGACCACCAGTACTTGATAAGTTGGGCTGATAGCTGCCTCTAGCCTCACCTGTCTCTGAGTTTGCCACATCATTATCAGTTTCTCCAACTTCACTTAAGAAACCAAACATGCGGGCATCATTATCATTATCACTGGATCTGTCCTCTTGCACAGCTTCTTTAATATTGACTTCGACAGCGCCTTCCTCCGCATTTTCTTGTACAGCCTTCTCGGAAGAAATTAGATTGGTGAAAAATAATGCAGGATCCTGAGCTGGAAAACCTGAAGGAGCCGAGGGGGCTGAGGACTGATTTTTGTCAGCACATTTGGGTTCATCAGAATCGTCAGTGTCATCTGCATCACCAGTGTTTTCTATGACCCGCAAAGGCTTGATGAAGTCATCTCTAGACTCATCTACAAGCAATTTGCTCAAATCAAATTCTTCTGCAAAATTTCGAAGTGCTTGGTCCTCTGATGCCTTGTCTGCACTGCAACAATGTACGGCCGCCACGTCCACAGGGTGGGCCTCAGTGTTGAACACGTAAGCCCCTGTGTCTATGATGCACTCTCCAGATGATGTCTGTATGATGTCAGCAGAACTGCCATTGTTGTGGATGAAATGATCAGGAGTGAAGAGGAGGTAAAGATACTTGGTCGTTTCAGCTAAAAAGAAGGATTCCATCCTGTCTTCAAGGGTGTGGTCCCCAACCTTCTTTATCTAAAGAAAAGAAAATAGAGAAGATATTACTTCATCTTTATTGATACAATATTTGGCAGAGAGCACAATAATATATATATAAACACTATGAATGACAAGCTATGAACACAGACAAATATCAGGTATAATGTCAAAACAACTAAAGCAGTTGGAAAACGACAGTATTATCTCGTGATATTATAGTTGAGGAAGATAGAATAAACAAGTAAATAAATATAGTACACTAGTACATTTGTATGTGACACTAGAGACGAATATTCACCCAAACTATTGTTCTGGACACATTGTAATAATATATGTTTTACACCAAAGAATGGCTCTGTTGTGCAGAAAACTGCAACTGAAGGAGCTGCACTTTTCTTTTACAATTTATGTTGCAGAGAATGAACAGGATGATGTATCTTGCCATATTATTACCACCAAGTTGAGAAAGAGCTACACCATGTATGGGAAATGGAGAAACTGCATCAGAAAATGCATCAGGTGTGGTGACAAAAAAAAAAAAAACTAAACCTACAGCTCTTTGCATAGAATTGATTGAAAGAACTTGAAATGTCATATCCAAATATCTGGTACACACATTGCCAGTGCTCTTGTTCATCAAATGCCACTTAAAGTACATGGACAAAATGTAGCCAATAGGTGACTCTTTACTGATGCAGTTTCAACTAAACTCCACACACACATAAAGGCCACAGTGGTCCAGACGCAAGAAAAAGCCATGAAAGAAACTCACTGTTGCATAGCCACATTCAGTCTTGGCACTGTGCCTGATTGATTCAAGGATGTCAACACCTATCTCCAGAAAATGTGGATCCTTTGTGGCTTGATAGAGATAAACTAAGCTCTCGACAAGTTCTGGAAGGAACGAAAATAATTTAGAGAACATAAGACATAATTCAGGACACTGCACCCTAAGAAACAGCTAAAGCAGCTTAAGGAAAATGAAATGTGAAGTCACTTTTAACTGGCTCATGTTATATGAAGCTTCCCAGTGTTTGTTGTATAGCTTGGCTATATTGGTTAGCTTCTGTATCATGTCACTCAGGATGGAAATGCTTGACTGGCTCCTGCTAGTCTAAATTACTTTATTAACCAGCTGGTGCAGGTTGGGAATAGGCCAAAAATACAACTGAGCTGGTAAGCCAAACTCTGGTCTCCAGTCTCTCAGCCAACACACACTAACCTTTCGCCTTTCTCTTCTCTCTCAATAATCTGTTTCACAATACATTACGCCATTAAAAGAGCCAGTCATAATATCAACCGACACTTGCCAAAACATATTTTTGTGTAGAAAGTAAGTCCCACTGCTATTTTGTCACCATCGTCCAGATGCTGTGGACTGCTGTATGTGTGCACATACTTAATTACAGAAGGATATGGCAGTGCAATATGAAATAGTAGTATGATTAGAGCTCATACACATAGAAATTGTAAGATGCTATTTGGCATGACAACTATAAAGGCCTCACAGTATTGGCACGTTTTATTACTTGCACATAAGAGCAGTAACTGTCTTCCACCCTCTATTTAGTACTACTACTGGTTATCTGAAAACAGCAATTTATATGACACCAGACCAAAAATTCTTTACCATACAGCATTTAGCAATATCTGTATAAGATGGGGTTATGCAAGTTTTCCAATATGTTGCAAGAAATATTGTCCTAAATTAAAACACTAGGGATGTTTTAGATTACAACTATAACAGCAATGTAGGGTCACATGGTCAAGAACCCAATAGACAATATTTTCAATTAAGGCAGTGCCAAATGTGGCCGCATAAAAAGAATACCACCTGAAGAGGCTACATTAATATGTTTGTATTTATTTTTTTCAATTCAATCTGCAATACAAGAGTTCACGGCAGAGCATCAAGTCACAACTCACCTGGCCTAAGCGGGTAGCCATCTCGCTTTGGGTGAGCTCTTCCATGCACCACTTCATAAAATTCCGGGGTGAACCCATACTCTCTCCACACCTGGTGGTAGTTATATAATGACTTACGTGCATTGTCCAGATCACCTATTAAAGTCTGCAATTAATACAGTAGGAAAGGAAAATCACTCAGAAGTCAGAAATAAGCAAGCATTGCATGGATTTAAACACAACAGGGTTTAAAATGTGGT
This sequence comes from Dermacentor albipictus, assembly GCF_038994185.2. NCBI lineage: Eukaryota > Metazoa > Arthropoda > Arachnida > Ixodida > Ixodidae > Dermacentor > Dermacentor albipictus. Next base: position 25,551,660 of record NC_091823.1, read on the forward strand.
GCTAGCCTCTATGTTGGTTTCTTTATTGGTGCTGCAGTGAGCATAGGGATTAGGAAGCATGTAAGCCAGCTTGGTTCCAATGGTGGCTTATTGCACGATGCTATTACAGCTACACAAATGTCTCAATATGTTGCTTGAACGTACCATATATATATTATACTTCCTGTAAAAAATTTGCCACTAGAAATTATGCACGTACTGTAGACTGCCATGAGGTTGCAGGCTTGCAAGTTTTTTTCACGCACCAAACTCTGCCTGCTCACTCAATACTGCTCATCATTGATGGCAGCTACACCACACCTGTATGCCACCATTTCATGAAAGCATATAGCTTTGAAAATTAAATTGTAGGGGTTAACACCACAAAATTGCACTGTGGGTTAAGAGGAATGCCACAGCAGAATGTTCCGGATTAATTTCGACCACTCGTGGTTCTTTAACGCTATGTTGAAGCGATGTCGATTGCAATACTTTTTCTCATGCAACACAATATACTGTGTTACTCAACTTACGAACTTTAGCGACCCAGAAAAATACATACACAGTCCAAACTATTGATTTTGTGAGAGACAAGAATCAGAGAACAGACAAAGCAGTGCTTATATAATTTGCTTTCATGTTATCTGCTCAGTCATTCTTGCTTAGCAAACTATTCACAATATAAAATCCTGATAACTAGCCAAAGCTAACACCTTAGTTGACATGCATAATAATTGAAGCAAACACAATGCAGAAATTTAAACTTAGCCAAAGCAGAAATGAAGTTTAATTATTGGTGACCTAAATGAATGATTAAAGAATAGAATAACGGATGTGTTACTCACCAACAAACCTGGCCAAAATGCTTCGAGGCTTTGGAATACTGGCATGGTAACTTTGCCAGATGAGTTTTCCACCCAGAAGTACCAATCGTCACGCTTCATATATTTGGTTATTGTTTTCTCATATTCTGCAAGCAAACAATGAAACAACAAAATGTAAGAGGAAGAAGCAATATTATTCTATGCATAAGTAACAAGCAAAATGACAGCTTGCATGTCCACTTCTTGCATTCAGGTCTACCACAAGACCCATTTTAAGGACTTCCAAGTTCTCAAGCAAAGCAAGAACACAGAAAAAGTGTAACAAAATTGCACTCAATAAAGAGAGATACAACACTTGTATAAGAAAATACAGAAGGATCAGCCTCATACAGACATTCTTAGATTGCTGTGCTGTGCAAAAAAAGGTTTGGAAGAGACATTTAAGACTGCTTATGTATGGGAATGTGAAAGCATTTAGTTGCTTTGGAGAGATATTTTCACTTAGGTATTCATCCGTATGTCGTGCTCTTTCTAAACTTGTACAGCATTCCTTTTGCGTTCCCTTGCTTCTATCTTCTGCAGCATGCTTTTGTGGGCGACCATGTTTCACAGATGCCGCTGAGGTAGATGCTTCGGAGTGCATCCCAGCAAACATACCACCGACAAAATCTGAAAAGCTAGTGATGTGCGCGAGGCAGCAACGTGACATGTGAAATGACACAGGCACTAGGCACACCTCATTTTATACACTCATGAATTGGCATCGAGAGTGCATCGCTGTAGACACAGCACTGAATAAATCCGAAAAGCAAGTGACACGGGGGAGGCAGTGACGGAGGCAGTGATGTGACATGTGCAATGACGAACGCACCAGGCACAACTTTAGTCAGCCGTAACCGTGGAGCCACCACAGCGTTGGGGAAGCCTGCTTACCTCGCACCCCGAAGGCCCAGGTTTGATTGCCACCCAGACCGAAATGTACCAAATTTCATTTCAGTTCCATTAATTGACTTTGTTTAGAGAAACTTGTGTGACAAATTTGATGTCAATCCAAGCACTTCTGACGTGTTTTTATTTGTTATGCCGTCAGCCATTTTTGGTACCATCTTTCGGTCACATTGCCGCCAACAACACTGAATTTTTGCGTAATGGGGCATATAATGCTTTCGCATTAAAAGAAGATTATGTCTGGCAGTGATGTAGACAGAGAGAAAATGGCCTCCTGGTCATACATGAACATGACTAGTGAGCCTACTCCCAACTTCAACAAGTCAAGACAGGTGTGGCTGAGGAACTCCAGTAATGTATGGAAGGCTTCAACAAACTTTCATTATCTGTTGTGTTACCTGGTGTTTGAATAAATCTTCAACGGTATGTTCAGTGCTTCTTTTTCTTTCTTTTATGCTTGGTGTTCAACTATGCTGTACTACTTCCTTCCAAATGCAAGACCACTAACTTGCCCTGTGTTTTCTTTCCTTCTGTCATAACTCAGAATTAACTGAGGAAGATAACATGCATGCACATGCAAAAACAGACATGATATAAGATACTTAGACTCCAAGGGTGCAAAGGACTTTATGGGAAGGGGGAGTGGATTGAGGATTGTAACAGAAAAAAGGTATGTGTAAGAAAAAAACGTGATAAACAAAATAAAAGTGAATGACTAGGATGAAAAACTGTGCACTGTATAAACTTCTAAAACAATAATTGATAATGGTTAAACATTCATAAAGCACAAGACATATAGTAATGAGCAAAATAGCAAAATTAAGAAGAAAATTAACTGTTATGACAGCATAAAGCAATTATATCACACAAATGCACACACAATGAAATAAGACCAATGTGCAGCCACCAGTTGGTGCTGCACTATTTACTACCATCTTTATGATGCCAAGGTGCATCAGCTAATTTTCCACATGGTGCATGCACAAGTTCACAAATACGTATAAGCTTATTCGTTTAGTTATGAATTTATATTTCTTACATCCTTTGTTGTGTTAGGCATTACGGCCATTGCGGCTACACACAATGAAATAAGACCAACGTGCAACCACCAGGTGGTGTTATGCTATTTACCACCATCTTTATGATGCCAGGTGCATCAGCTAATTTTCCCAATGGTGCATGTACAAATTCACAAATATAAGCTTATTCGTTTAGTTATGAATTTATTTGTTTCTTACATCCTTTGTTGTGTTAGGCATTATGGCCATAGTGGCTATAATGAAATACACAGTACTGAAAAAAATGCATATAGAGCATGGTAGAGAACATTCCAATCCTTTATTTTCTAAATAAAGAAAGAATATCACAGGATGCCACCTCTAAAAAGGAATGGAATGAAATTTCACATTTCAGTCACATCTTTGCAATGTGTAAGACGCTGGCCTAATATAACGTGTTTCTCTACTGATGTTAAAATGCAACCTCATCATACTAAATTTAACTAAAGAAGTACGTGTGAAATACTCCAAAGGCATAGAAGCATTGCTCGCACCTTTAAACATGCGCATAAGTTCAGGCCTCTGCAGCATGATGGCGCCCTTCACCAGGTACTCGTAGTAGGAGTCCACACCAGCTCCTATGCCAGAATCTGTAGCTGTCCAGATGCCAAGCTGAACATCAATGTGGTTCCCTACCTGCAAGATGGCAGCAAGTATTGCATGCCCGTTGTCATCATTGCAGTGCGAAATGCACATGTAACCACTTCCAAAGCCAATGAAACTTATACAGAGCACAGAACTCAAGGGACTTATATTGCAACTAAGCATGTCAAGATGACTCATACAATGCGTACTGCCAGCACATATTAAAATACAAACATAAAAGCCATGGTTTTCATGAAACCTAGCAAAAAGCTGTAAGTATGAAAATTTGTGCCCCACTTTGACATGTCATTAGCATTACTTGTGACAAATCTGAGTTGGTCACTTGCAACATCTCAGAGTTGATCACAAATCCATCACCCAATTCTTTTTGATAGACTTCACATATACCTACTGCTCCGCTATTATTTCAATCAGCGTTGATAGCTATACAGGTAGAATTTCAGGCAAAATTTAGTTTAAAAAAAAGGCAGTTCTGACCCTTATGAACAATAAGCTTATACTCTTCTATGATTATACTTCATAGACTTTCTACGATATTCATTTTTAAAAAGGAACTACAAATGGCATTAATTCATTATCAACCTTAAACACTTTAGCAACACTAGTATTAGTCTATTCAGCTCATGCATTTAACGCAAAGTGTCTATGAGTATACTGTAATCTTCTGAAGGTGTACAAGTTTTTTGTGTGCACTGTGGCAAGCCCACTACCAATCGCTCATGGGAATGCGAGGCATGCGCAGAGAGTTAGGCCAGCTCCAGAATGGTGCGACTGCAAACCAGGCACTGTCTTCTTTGTTCCCTCACAGCTCATGCCCTACCTTGGAACCCTCGAATAAAAGATGTTCAGATCAACTTGGCTGTCTCCACAGCGCGAACTGTCAGAAGATTTGATAAAAGAAGCAAGATGTGAACCTTAATAAAGTGTATATCCTTTGAAGAAAAGGCAGTGTAGAAGAAATTCGCAAGGTTCACAACCAGCCGTTTTTCTTGTTTAAAGGAGGCAAAAATACTACTAATGATTTAACAAGGTGGCAAAATTTCTCAAGTACCAAAAGGCCCTGCCCAGAAGCCTCCTCTAAATATTTCTTGAAAGCATCTGCTTTTAACAAGGTTACCAAAAGTTACTGCCTATCAATGGATTTTCTATTGCCCTGTGATTGGAATATGTGGGGCTTTTTATCTTCAGCAAGATTGCAAACTAGTTGACATGGGCACAGAAGCGAGAAGAATGACACAAATTCACCTTCTTAGCTGGGGCTTTGCCACAAAAAAGTGACGCTCACGCTTCCTAACATTGTGGTGCACAATCATGCTGTTTCCATTCTTACTTTATGCAGCTAATCTTGGTGCTGCCAAATTAAGGGCACATGGATGCTCACCTACACCACAATGTGAGCCTGGGTGCAGCCTGAATTTAAGCTCAATGCAAGAAACTGGAACTTTCAACTGAGTGCTATAGAGGGCACTGCATTCTGTTTATATTGATTGGCTAAAATTGGACATGGAGAAAACAGACTTGTTAGCCATCACACAGTGCGTTAGTTGTGTAGCTTGTAATTATTGAATGTGTCGAGATGGTAGGTGACAAAAACATAAGGATGCCAAAGTATGCTCCAATGCTACAGTGAAGCAATGAGCTGGATGATGTCATATGAAGGCACCTCGAAAGTGAATGGTCAGCATTATCAATCAAGAGTCAACAAATAAGGACATAGACTGACGGTGCACATAAAGAGAAATGTAGGTGTGCACAGTACCAAGCCTATGGATGTCCGGGACCTCCAAAGTGCTTTCAAGGCTCGTAGGGCGACCTTCTCGAAGACCGGGTTGCCTGTCAGCCGGCTGAGGGTGGCAAACTCGACCAGAAAGGTGCCCACACCAGCAGTACATGTGATGCTGGTCTCTCCCAATGGCACTCCATTGATTAGGTTAACTGTGCCATATGGCATGCCTGTCTTGGTGTTGAAAGCTGCACACAGAAGCAACATTGTCTCAGTCTGTCGCACCAGGCTTGCAGCTTTCATTGCAGAGCTCCTTGGTAATCAGAAAGCTCCTATAATGTAAATAAATTGCTAAAAAATAAAAAAAGGAAAGATAAATTGGCATGGGTGAACTTTATCAGGTTATGCCAGCACATCCTAAAGGTATGAAATTGTGGCGTTTAATGCCCACAAACTGCACAGTGGGCTATGAAGGATGCCTTAGCGGATGGCTCCAGATCATTTTTGACCAGCTGGGGTTTTTTAATGAGCACCTAAATCTGAGTATACAAGCATTTTTCTCATTTCATCCTCATTAAAATGCAGCTGCCATGCCCAGGAATCAAAATTATGATCTTGTGCTTAGCAGCATGACATAGCCACTGAGCCATTGCGGTAGGTACCAGCCCATTTCAGTGCCAGAAAAGCATGCAAGATAGGCACTTGGACTATCAACAGCAACTTGATGCTTCCAAAGACAGATGTTGTTATGTGTCACGGCCACAAGTCCAAAGCTATAGTCAAAACGTTCAACATCAGCCCATGCAGTGTTTAGAGTTGAAGCCTTTTTGATGCATCAGAGGACAGTCAAGGTCACCTGTGTTTACTATGGTAGGTCTTTCACTTATACACTTTACTTCAAATGCATATTTTTCAGGTGCATGGCCACAAGCTACAAACAATATATTTCTATTGCATTGTTGGCATTTTCCTTGTGGCTAGTCAACTACTCTGCAATGTATAGGTATCAGCACATCAAGTGCAAGGGAAGTTGGAAAATGAAATGGAATAGACTAAGCAATGGTCATGAGGTAAATGCAATACCTGGAAGCAATCGTGTGGCCACATCTTCAGCAAGGCGCAGGAGGGGTCCCGAACAAGGCCAGCCAGGCTCAAGAGGCATTTGAGCTTTTCGAGACAGTAGATGTGCCGAAAGCAGACCACCAACCACTGCCACAGCGAAGCATAAGTGTAACAGAAGGCTGCGCTCAAATGCAACCATGTGCAGCTGCGCATCCACTGTTTGGCACTTTCTCTACTGCATCTACTTAATTATTAATAGTTAAAGTTAATAGAGCACAAAGTTCACTGCACCAGACCTTCACATCCTCTTCCCAATTGTTGGAAATCTCTCACAAGCATAGTAACCAACATACCCGCTGTGTCAAAGGTCAGTTTTGGAATACTTTACTTAATGATCAGAATGCAAACTACAAATTTGTAACGGGAGTTGTTAAATCCTCAAATGAAACCTATTGTGCAGTCACTACAAAAGAAGGCAGGTGCAGTGCACGAACACTGTACAGCTCATGAGCAGTAAGGACATGCTAAGCAGGAAAATAGCATGTGCAGCTTACAAGCACCTATTCTAGACAAGGAAAGTAGCATCAAAGAGGTATTACAGTACCACTGACAGATCATGTACAGTACATTCATGTGGTATTCAGTATTCTCCTTAATATGATTAACCAGTTTTCAACTTTTTAACTGAGACACCTATTTACAAGCACATGAAGGCATATTATGTTTTTCCAAGCCTTCGGACAAAGATGCAGTAAATGCTGAATTGCATTATGATCAATAATGGCTTCTCAGACAATCTAACTCAATGATATATCTGTTGCCCTGCAACGTTCATGCAGATGAAACACTTTCTAATCTCACACAAGATTGACTTCTTACATGTTCATTGTGGCGTTTTTGAGCACATCCTACAGAGCACTAATTGACATCTTGGTTTATTGGTTTGGAATAAGTGATCAATAAGGAATTGGAAAAACAGCAGCCACATCAAGTAAACACAAGAGGTAACAAGGAAGTGCCAATTTCATCTGCATAGAGCCCTCTATTAATTTCTAACGAGAGAGCGAGATTATAGTTGGGATAACCTGTATGTGTAGTGTACTCACCTCGAATGTTGGTCTCAAAGACCGAGACATTGATGTTGATGTTGAAATTGATGTTTTCTGCAATCATTGTTGCTACCTTTCTAAACTCCGTGTAGTTGCCCATAATGGCCAATGTGTCGAGTGCATCAATGAGCGTGAGTGAGAAGCTGCCCCAAGTGTCAACGCCATCACAGGAAAGTGGCCGTAGCTCATCATAAGGGTAAGCATACTTCATGTAGCCATCGTAAGCATGCTGGAACATCTCCAACACTCGATTCCTGCAACAGGATCACAAGGAATGTGTTCACCTTTGGCAGGGAAACCAGGTAACCATAGTATGAGCAGACTAGTTGAGATGACGTAAAACATCACATGCATCTAAACTTGGTCTCTGACAGCATCGATTCAGAGCACAAAAAAGAAAACATAATAAGTCACATCAGGAATATTATAGGAACTTGAGATAGACTATGAAAAGGCTTCAACATTTACTTTGCTCCAGCTGACAATGATACTTACCACACTTTATATTGCAGAGGTTTAATAGTAAGGATATTCATGCAGGGCTGTTTGACAATGTTCATTAGCAGCAAATAGTTATCATTGTCAGAACCATCAGTAACATTAACAAAAAGGCGATGTTGGCTATGGAAATGCTGCTTTCACATGTGGTTCATGTACTCTGAATACCTTTACAGTAGGCCTGTACACCATGTATATGTTACGAGGTGTGCAGAAAAATAAATGCCATTTCTCTAGCAGTCTTTCTTAAAAGCAAATTCGGTTAAACATTGAGTAATAAGACAATCGTAGCACTAGACAAGCACAATGCTGCAAGAATGCTACTGTGATCACACTGTATAGCAGCAGTAAAATAAGTTTCTTTTAGCACTAAATACGACTGGAGGCCAGAATGTCAAGGTCAGCTGTGAAATGTGCTGTTCGCGCCAGCGTTTTTCACACAATGCAATTATTTTGCAGTAAGATGATGACGTTTCTAAGCGAGTACAAACAGTTTCAAATACATGCCTTCTTATTTTTTTGTCATCCGTATTATACCAACTGTTATAGTTCTTTTTGTATATTTTTATTGTGTGGGTGAGAAAGAGAACACCTTGTGAGAACTATACAGCGGCTTTGCATTATAGGATACACAGGTGTCATACACCGGTACAAAGCTTGTACTAAATATATTAATGGAACTCATATATCTTAGAGAACTGTCAATGACCTTGTAAATAATATTTTATAGGGATGTGTGCGTTGTGGGAAGCTTCAGAGAAACAGATTAATTACACAGCGAACACGATGAGTGCATAACCATTGGCGAATGCAAGGAAGAAGCCTGTTTGGCCATAAACGTTAGTAGCACAAAAATATCTTTATTTCCTTAGCCCAGGAAAGTAAAGCTATTTATAGTAATAATGACATAAGCCCAGTGACAGCCAGTAGCATACAATACCACAATAACACATCCTAAGGAGCCAACGTACGCGTCACCCAACGTAAACAAAATCGACTTCGACACTAGGATTAGGAAGGCAAGATAATCAAAGGTTATATCTACCTGTAGACTCCCAGTTTGTGGTCGTTGAATTTTTCGCACGAGATATGAGGAATGATTGCACACGACAATAATATTACGTGTACTAAGGAGCCCATGACACGAACGCAGACGCTTTAGCACCGGCAACGCTCTCCTGTGGTACATGTGTGCGTTCTAAACTCGACGCGATCGGCTAGGGCGCCTTGCCTGTCAAGTAGATTCTAGCAGTGTGCCATCACGCGTACAACCATCCGGTCCGTCATTGAACGGCTAATTACTGACAGCAAAATTACCTCCTTTCCATTAGCACAGTAAATACTACTCATATTACGCGATCAGCGTCAGCGTCGCCAGCTTCCTGGCGGCGTCTGCGGCTACATACTTGTCACGTGACCACATGAACCACGTGCTTAGCATAGCCTCGAACGCAAAGCTGCATGAACCGGAATAAGCGCTTGTCCCTTCTCTTCCTTTTCCGCTTAGCTTTCATGTCGGGCGCATTGTAGCCGATTGAAGGTAAGTTAAAAATCTGTTCAATCAGAATCTTATTCAAAATTATTCCATTTCGGAAACCGCGAATACCGTGCGGCATTGGCCATATGTTTGCTCGTTTGTATTATTTTAACGAGGTAAATGTTCCATTGCCCTTTATTGGGGTTCGATCCTACCGTCTTGCCTGATGAGCCGGCCTGTGGCGTTTACTTTGCGCTGAACGTGTGTTGATTGATTTGGATTTATCGCGCATTGGAAACAATCGATGGTTACTGATTTTTGGTGCGATGTTTCTGTATTCCACAAGCTTCTCCGCTTTTTGGCTGACGGAGTCATTCGGCTGTAGGTGGTGTGTGTGAGAGCGGATTGTCAATCGCTCCATTCTACCCTGCAGGTTCAACATGTTGATGCCCAAGAAGAATCGCGTGGCCATCTATGAATATTTGTTCAAGGTGAGCACACAACTGTCTTCGTGCTACTAAACCATTTTATCGGCTTCTTTGTGGTGGTCTCGCGACTAATGCAAGATTATCGTATGACCGTGTAGAGAAGCCTACTACGGCGGGCGGGCGGGCTTCTTCGGAGCCAAGCATGGTTACGAACGTCCATGGTGTATTGGGATATCTTGCTGTTTCCTGGACTGCAATCCGCCAAAAGCATCAGTAATCAGCAGCCAGTGCGTGCGCGTCCGCATATTTAACGTAACACTTTAGCTTCGAAAACTCCAAAGCATAAAACTGGTGTAGATGTCCTAATATCTTACATCCTAGGAAGGTCTCGTCGCTGGAAACCACCGTGGTTGGGGATACAAAGCGATATTGGAAGCGTTTACTGTTATTGCTTTTGTTAGCATGTTTCAAAGCTGCGAGGACAAGAAAGTAATGTGGCTCAGAAGCTCTGTTTTAAAACAGTTGGGCGTGAACTGCACAATGCATTTGCAGCGATGGGCAAGGTTGTGATTCGTTAAAATTTGTTTAAACAGTGGCGCAAATAGGGAACACGTGCTCTCGGTTTTCTGCATGCACTTCCTGCGTGCCGTACTTGTTCTACAAGCAAGCATTTTGTTCTAGCAGTATATTGAGTGCAGTAATCCTAATTCACTGGTACGACTTTCATGCATATAAGTGTTTTTCATATGCCACTGTTGATATCAAATGCATTGCGTTTATGCCCAAATTGTGAATATTACTTACATAGCGTCTCGTCTTGCCCATTTCATTAAGGTCAGGCATACTTCATTGCTCATGTCCATTCTTGTAGGAGGGTGTCCTGGTGGCGAAAAAGGATTTTCACGCACCCAAGCACCCCGAACTTGAGGCCATCCCAAACCTCCAAGTGATCAAGGCGTTGCAGTCCCTCAAGTCACGTGGCTATGTGAAGGAACAGTTTGCGTGGCGCCACTACTACTGGTACCTCACCAACGAGGGCATTCAGTATCTGCGAGACTTTCTGCACCTGCCACCAGAGATTGTGCCTGCCACCTTGAAGAAGCAGTCTCGCCAGGAGGCACCTAGCCGTAGGCCCAAGAGTGAGTAGTCGAATTCTTCCACATTTTGCTATGTGGTGAAAGCAAGGGCCTGCGGAGAGGCTCTGATGTGCATTTAAGAAACTAGTCAAAGCCACTCAGCATTATGGGGCAGCTCCTCAACAGGTGCATGTAAAGAACTGTAGGTGGTGAAAACTAATTTAAAGCTTTGCAATGCGGCATAGTAGCCCTGGTGTTGCTTTGGGACATTGAACATATTCTATGAATCAATCCAGCATTAATAAATCTGTCGGTTCTTCATGTTAAATAAAGCATAAAGCCTTTATTGCATGAAGAAATAATAGTTCGGCTAGGTGTAGAGTTTTGACAATGCAATAAAAGCAGTTGCAGGTGCATCGTGTAGGGTGTTCCACGATGGTAGTACTGTGTTCTGTGCACTATCTTGTGCCTTCACTTTATAATCCCATGTTAAATAGAATGCCACAACATATGCAAGGCTGTTGACTTCTAATTATTGGCGACTCTGCTGCTGAAGACTTACCTAGATTCATACGTAGCAGGCAACACTGAAGCTACGAAAGTAGTACAGTCATACCGAATTTGCTCAAATCCAGGTCTGCTTCATTTACAGTCCGACCCCAGAAATTGGGACGGTCAGGAAAAAACTGAAATTTCCTCTCATGCAAGTCGAACTAAAGAATGCTTGTTATCGATGTGGTTGTAGACAGGCCGAGGTAAACAGGCACCCGAACATGTTCTGAGTGATGTGTCGAACATTTGCAACCCACCTCGTCTTCGCTTGTATGATCTCGATTGTCATAGTTATTGTTGCTTTTTCTTTGTGTCTTGATAAAATAAGCAAGTTCTTTTTTCACTTTGAGGCATTGGCCTCCCTGCAGTACACTCAAAGCTGTGCTCAACTTAGTTGGTTTTTGTTTCTGCCATGTAGCCACGAGGTGTCACGTTAAGTGGTTGGCAGTTGAGGATAAAGTGCATACTTGGAATATAGACCACCCCGACTCACATAACATTTTCTTCTAAAAAAGCCATCAGCCTATATTTCTCTCTGTATATTTTTCAATGCAGTTGTTTTTTAGTTGTAATATATTTCTGTAGAAAGTGCCACAACTACATCCTGTGAACATAAGGCAATCTTGAATAGTGCATTATCTTTGTGCTTCCAGCATTTTGGTCATGACTGCAAGTGGTGTGCCGTGGCTGCTGGTCATAAACATGTCACTCTGTTCATTCAGTGGTAAATAGGCTGTGGTTGTGATGCCTTCCATTTAATAGTTACGTTGTTTTGCTACATAAAAAGTATCATACAATTTTACTTATACAGGGGTGTCTACCAAGTTGACATTCCAAATTCCCAGAGTTTTCCAGGTTTTCCGTGAGTGCCTTTGCGAAATCCCCCGAGTGACACAAAACTTCATTTTATGTCAAGACAGGTTGACACCATGTCGCCCAATGCTGTCACTCCCTAGCAAGCATGTTACAAAATAAAGAGCAACTTATTCCAGTTTGAATAGTAAGGACTAGTGTTTATTTTACTCAAAAAGAAACAAAACGGCAGAGTTAGTAAAATGCACAGCGAATAAAATATCTTTAAAGAAAACGGTAAAACCCATTGCAAGTCGTGTCGAATATTCTCAGATACGAATAAAAGGGAGATGCTTATGGAAGCAAATATTTTCGAATGTGAGCTACAGTGAAACCTCGTTAAACCGTAGTCGGCCGGAGCTCGGAAAAAGTACGTACTAAACGGTAGTACTGTTTAAGCGAAATAGCATGAGATCACCCACTTACCTGTCGAAAACGGAACTCAGCGAGAGTACGATGAAAGCGGAAAAAACATGCAGTATTTATTCACTTCGCGGGACGTAAGTGTTATTTTCGTTTGATGTCGCGGCGGCCTAGCACGACGACAGCGGCCTCAAACTTACTGAAGCTGCGTGCCAGCTTCTCAGCCAGCCCCCCCTCGATCCTCTCGGCAAACACTCGCACGGCGGATTCCTCGTTGGCGTTACGTATTCTCCGTGCACGCGCGCAGTAGTGCTGCATAAGTCCCGGGGAACCTTTTTCATTGCCGGGTGCCGGAGTTCGGAAAACTTTTCGTTTGGAACAGTTACGTTATCGCGCCCCTGTTCTCCTTGCGACGATCGCATTCATGAGGCTGACGTAACGCGCAGCTTCTGCCACTGTCGGGCCTGTCGGGAACACGCTTTCCGTGTCGTCCTCATCACTGTCGCTAGTTGACACTTCGGCAACAACAGCGGCAACGATGGTGAAAAGTCGAACCTCGTAGCCGACATCTCTTCGCGGTCGCAGCAGCGCTGCCGAGCAACTTCGCATTCCAAATGCCACACACTGTAGTCAACAGCAGATCCATGTCGCGGGCCAGCGCCGACTTCTTCGTGTCACGTTCGGTAGCACAGACGATGTCTAATTTTTCTTCTATGCTGAGCACCCGGTGTCTTTTTTATCCTAGCTTCGGCATGACACGCGTCCTCGCTTGCACGGCGTCCATGCGGCGTCGACATGCTGTTGATGTTGATGCGGCTTCACGTGCAAACGCACAGGGCGCTTGGAGGCCGTTGTACCGATCTCCGAGGCTTGTTGTTCTGCCGGGCCGCCCGATGGAGATGACGCACCGCCGTGTTTGCGCGACGAAAAGTGGAAACGCTACGTTTTAACCGATGAGTACGCAATAAGCTGGTACGGTTTATGCGGATACAAAATACATTATGTTCAATGTCCGCTGAGTCGGGGAATTGACTTTACTACTTTTAAACCGAAACTACTGTTTAAGCGGGTACGGTTTAACGAGGTTTTACTGTATTTCTATCAACTGATTGCAAGCTCATGGTATGAGGCCTGAACTTTGTCACAATTGAGATTCTCTCAAGATTTAGTAGGTCAACCTCAACTGTCCTGACATACTCTCAGCCCACGCACAAAGCCTCAGTGTTGTATTTCACTTCTTTAAAGAGTTTAGTTTGGTTTGGATGAGGGACACCTGCATGTCGACGTCAGCCAACACTTCACTTTTTGAGCTCAAGCTCCTTCAAAGAAGTGGTGGCACACTTCCTTTCCGTTCACTCCTCAGTGTGTAAGTCGTTTCTATTTTCGTCCTCGTTCTGCTGCGCGTTCACCCCCATGGACCACTTGAAGCATTTTTTGGACTCCCTAGGGGCCACAAAAACGTCCGAAAAAAATCGGGCAGTTCAAAAAGATGAATGCTTGCCTTTTACTGCCCTTAAAGGCTTAAATTGATACAGGCACATCCGTAAAAGCTCTGAAGGCCTGCTAGTACACGTATTACGCATATAGGTGCTCATACTGTGACCGGAGATGGCAGGTGCATGTTAAGGAATACATACTGTGTCCAGTGACAGTTGCCCCTTCCTACGCTTGCTTTGCTTCATTGCAATACTTTTGCATATGCTTCATTGCGTAACACTGCCATACTGAGGCAAAGCTGACTTTCGGAAACTGGCATTATGCACAGTGTTGTGCTTTACAAGCTTCGAAGCCAATCGCGAGGACCACAAAGGCTGAGTCGGTACCATTGCTCACAGCAGCGAAGTCTTTCAATGAAAAACACGACATAGGACAGCAAGAAGCTTAAGAGCGAACATCGAAGCAGCTAGGCCTAGCGTTGCTGTGGTGGTGGCTACAGCTGCCAGTGGATCTGCGTGCGAGAGTGCCGGTTCGAGCTAGGCAGCAAGGTAATCAAAATGGCGGCAGTGGTGGTGGCTTTGATTAATGCCGTTTCCGACCTGCGGTCACGATAAAAAGTTAGAAAAATCGGACGGCGAAGGGTTCTCGCGCCTGAAATTTTAGACGTTCTTCTACAGCGACTCTATGGGGTATGTGGTAGTGCCGCAATGCCATCCGGAAAGTCTGTAGTTGACAACTCCTCCAGCGGACGACGTGGCGTCAAAAAGGACTTGCTACGATTACCCTGTTATTCGAGCCAGCATTACAGGGACTTGTTCCCTTTCAACAATATAACCGTTCATTTCCCCTGGTAGAAGCACACATTCCCCGAGATTTCCTGTTTTTTCCGGTTGGTAGACACCCTGATATAGTTACATGACTGATACCCATATATTTTCTTTTCATATGTGATGCGCACTTTGGTTGTGATTGCATGTAGCTGAACTCTCTCTAGTCCTCACAACATTGCTTGCTATGTATGAAATGGAATGTCTAAGACCCGAAACCTTTGCTATGCTTAACTATATTTCTTTTCTTGGCACCCACACTTTTAATAAACAACCAGTTGACTATTTCATGCTTTCCATGACAAGTCAAGACCTACCTTTTCTTAATTTCAGCTGTACACAGCTGTAGTTGAAGGTTGAAGCTATAGTGAATAGTCATTCTCTTTGAGGGGAATTTCCTGCTGCATTCTTGACCTTGTATATTTATTTGTAACTGCGAGTGCTTTCTGGTGGTGTAATAGCTGTGGCTGTTACGTCTCCACGTAGCGTAGTTGTCAGTGTTGTAACTAAACATTATGCTTTGCTGCTGTTGCAGTGACACAAGACATGCAGAGCAAGACGACAGACGACCGCAGCGACTACAGGAGAGCACCAGGTCTGGACAAGAAGGGCGACGTAGGACCAGGAACAGATACCAACTTTGATTTCGTAAGTTTTTGCCATATCGGAAGATTTTGTCTTTAGAACTCTTGGTGCTTTTGTGTATGTAGGTAAGCATTTTTTCTGAGTGGTTATGTCAGGAGTTGCAGTACATTGGTTCTAGTACTATGGGTTACCTAATTTAGTGCCTCTTTGTGCTTGCTTGTGTAGGTCTGACAGTCGCACATTATGGAGATAGAGACACCTCATAATGTGTTGTGCCTCAATTTGTGAGGTCTTCGTGCCACCCTTCTAGAGGTGTTACATTTTAGTAACTTAGAAATCATTTAGCTTGATTACATTTTGCCTTTAGCTACCCTCCAAGCAATTGGCAATTGGTTTGTAAATTATTTGGGCTAAGTATCGCTTTAATTCTGGTTGGCACTTCATTCAAACCCGTCAAAATATTAGGCTCTCGTAATCTGCAGGTGACTGTTATGTCCTCAGTGCAGCTTAGGCACGTAGTAGTAGTAGTACATACCTGCCAACCTGTGAAAATTAAACTTTGCAAGAATCTCACGAACACAACACTGGAAGGGAATAGCATACATTTTTTTGTTGTCCCAAGCATGCTTTTTGTGGGATACATGCAATTTATTAAAGATTATTTATCATTATACACAAGCAGCAGCAAATTTTGAACACTGTAATTGACAAGCAACACAGCAACATTGCTGTTGCCAATTACACCTGATTTTTCAATCTGTTCACTTAAAGAAGTTACCCCTTTGGTTTCCTTTCACAAATGGAAAGACATTTAAGAGAAAAATTTTTTGCTAACAGCATTTACTTTTTTGCAAAACTACTAAACATGCGTAAAATTGTGGCAGCACGAATTCATAAAGCTTGCGAAAAAATATGGAAGTTGGCAGGTAATTGCCTCTGTGTAATCAGCTTTTCTTGTGCATTTTCTGTCCCTAACATTTTAGTTGTGAAGTTGTGCATTTCACTTATCAAATTGGTATAAGGATGGTTATTCATTGCACAGAGAAAGGCTGACAAATGTGTATGGTTCTGGAGGGAAAGAAATACCGTATTTATTCGAATATAGGTCGACCTTCTTTTTTTCCAGAAATGTTACCCATAATTAGCTATCGACCTATATTTGTGATCGAAGCTAGAAAAAGTACTGAGCTAATGGAGTTCCAATCTGGAACAGAGCTGGAGCCGGAGCTGCGAGGGCCAAGGCCACAAACCAAAACGCCCTGCCATGCATGTCGATACCATACATCGAAGCCGCAGTCACGCAAATCACAAATGTCTTATTTACTCTATTCTAACATGCACTGATTGTAATGTGCACCCGTACAGTACAGTACTAACTAAATTAACAACCATGGTTTTATGTGCGCACAAGCAAACATGAGCACATCTCACTTGATGACCTCAGAAACTCGCCGTCAAAATGCTGGAGTGAGGAAGCGTGGCGGATTCTGTTCTCATAGGTCGCTTTCAATATAAGGCCAAGGCGATCGTCACAAATTCGCCCTGTTTCGGTGCAATGTGTTGCTTTGCTGGCGAAAACCACCTTCTGTTTCCAGTCCCACACGAAAGTTTCGCACACTCTAAACACCCATGATGCAGCCCGATTTCCATCTGTCTCCGCACATATCACTTTTAAATGCGGCATCAAGAACTTCGCACTTCATGCTGGTAGAGCAAACACAGAAAATGGGAAGACAGATGGTGGACTAATGCCCAAGTACACATACTGCAGCACATGGAGGAAGCTACAGAAGCTGGACTCGAAGCACGTATGAGGCGGCCATATTGAAATGCCGATAGCGATATGGTAATGCAGATTTATGGCCGTACTCAATTCTACTGTGCCTATTCTAATGGTTGATCTATATTCGAATAACTTTTTATTTCATGGGGAGCGCAATCTGTAGGAGTTCACCTATATTTGTGCTTTGAGTAAATGTGGTAATTTGTTGCTTCGTTATATTATAAAGTGCAGAACAAAAATTGATCTCTATGCCAAGTTGGGCATAAATGGAGCTTGACAATAAGTTTTGTTGTGTGGCGGGGTCTAAAAAGAGTTTTCTTTCTTTTACAGCGGGGAGGCTTCGGACGTGGCCGTGGAGCTCCTCAGTAGAACAGTTCCAACACTCGTCTAGAGGCATGTGAATAAACTTGCTGCAGACAAAACAGTCTCTTTATTGTGCATTATCCCGGAAGAAAGTGATGTTCCTGTATGGGTACAGCTGCAAGACCAAGAGGAAACAGCATGCAAATTAGCATTTATGGCACTTGCTCACATGAGGTCTACCAGCCCTTGTATAATTTCTTTTTCAGCCACTTTCTTCAAACAAGCTACAGCGCAGAGATTACACAAAGGTGTCCAGTCAACCTTTAGTGACCGGACATGTATTAGGAAGTTATGTATTCGAAATAACGCACCTAGGAGTCTTTGCGTACTCAACACCCAGCAGTTTGCGTCTGCTAACTTTGGGTGCGCGAAACATAAAAACTCCGCATTACCAAAATTCGGGCAACTTCCCAGTACACGTCCGGTCCCCTGCTCCAAGTCGAAAGCCACATTGCACTTGGCATGCATTTCTAAAGGTGGTGTGCACAATTATTCAGCATGCTATTGAGGAAATTAAGCTTTATACAAAGCTATGAAAACTCTAGGTTCCTTAACTCAGACCTTTGGTATGCCCATGTGATTCAGTATTACGATTAATACCGATATTACGATAATAATATTACGATATTACCAGTTTTAACAATATATTGGTTATGACATATAGTTCTGCGGAAACCCGCAAGGTGGAGAGAAGTAATTAATAAAGGGAATCTGACATCCACTTGTTCGTAGCAATTGCTACAAAGGAAACCCATACGCATTCCTCGAAAGAAAAGCCTCAGAGTCCTGAGGAAATTTGTCCTTGTCCAGGACTCGAACCCGGGACCACCGCCTTTCCGGGGCAGCAGCTCTACCATCTGAGCTAACTAGGCGGCTAGCAGATAGCACGAAGCAAGGCACGTGTTTGACGTATAGTTCTGCGGAAGCCCGCAAAACTATACTTTATTAATATAACCCTTTATTACCCTTCATTAATATATTGGTTATAACAATGAGAAGCTGCTGTACTGTCAATTTTTGTATGTTTTCCATGGAGAATTAACCCGCTTATTACGATGCCGCATTATCGGTTATAACGATGAAGCTTGGCTGTCCGAGCCGACAGGTAGTGAAATGCGGAATTCTTGAAAAGAAAATGAGAAATTCAAGCCGCTGTTACAACAGCCACCGCACGCTCATTTTCAAGCCATCTCCTAGCACCTCTCTCCCGTCGCCCCCCCCCTTCCGAACACAAATGGACTGCACTGTTCGCATGTTGATCGCTGGCTCCTCATTCGTCGTTCTGCAAACAGCTTAATTGCTCGTGTTGGTCTTCGTTGTTTGCGTCGAAATCTTTCCTGGCAACGCAGTTTCTCGCCACTGAAATGGAAGATGGCTGATCCGCCTGCTGATAATTAGCAATGTACGCGTTGCCAGTGAAAAAGTGCACGGCTGTAGATTTGGAAATTAAGTGTTTCTAACCGATGCGATCGTCACGAACGTGCTTGCATAAGATAGCGTCGGCGACAACGGCAGCAATGACGCGGTAGGGCAGGCTGCCTCAACGTTGTCCTTGCAGGAGGCCTGGCAGATGATTCAGTCGCTCCAGGGCTTAGTTTTCGCGAGGAACCTTCTGCTCCACTACGTGGAGCACCTGGATGCCTTGGAGAAGAAGGATGTCGGCAAGCTTCACGCAAGGCATACACGGCTGAGGGACGTAGGGTTTTCTCATGCAAGCCAGTGAGAAGTATGTGTATGTGTCGAGATGCTTGTGGCGATCTCAGCGTTTCTTCTGGATTTTTCAAGCTGACGGGCTGCCGTGGCAGCGCCCTCGCCATCTTTAAAAGGCCCCTTTCGGGGCCACCAAAGTGATGCCTCAGCAGTACTCGCATATTGTTTCCCACCCGTGACACCTCTTTGTAGTTGTTATAGCAGTGCCATTCTTTAACGCCGACAGCCGCAGCTTGCTACACGCAATAGGAGCGCCCAGGAAGCAGTTAAATGAGTGAACACAATGAGCAGTTGGATGGAGGAAGGTGGTGGGGAGTGGTACTGGCCTCCCCGCCATTATAGTGTTCTCACAACAGTTCTGCCATCCCCCTATTTTGATTTTTTCATGCAACCCGGTTATAACAATGGAATTTTCATGGCACCTGAATATTGTTATAAGTGGGTTTGACTGTATACCTTAAAGGAGTACTAAGAAAATTTGTCTTGTTTCAATTTCTTTCTGTTGTGGAGCCTCTCCCCTGAGAGTACAAGTCATTAATTATCTTGAGCTTCAGTGTGACCTGTTCAACATGCATGCTAAGTGCAAAGTGGCTTTTGATGTGAAAACAGACTTGTCATCAAAACCTATTGTGGCGGTCTCGTGTTGCCTGTATCACTGATGTGTACACACACTGCGGCTGTGTTACAAGAAGCAGAGTCTGCACTTGATGGGACAGGAGGAGAAAGCGTGCCTCCTGCATTTCCAAAAGAAGCCAAAGAAGGGCCAATTTGGCAGCTTTCAGTGACATGGTTGTGTGGTCTTCAATCACCACACCAGGCTGACTGGCACACTTTTAAGTTATTTGTGATGCCATGTGACCACCATCCCCACTTTCTGTGATGTGGTGAATAGAAGCCTTGCTTCTTTAGGTAATTAGCTTTGACTGAATAGCTTTGTCATCAAGCTTAATTTTCTCAAGAGCATGCCGAATGATTAGGTACGCCACCTTTTGAGATGCATGCAAAGTGCAAATGTGGCTTTGGACACGAAGTGGGAGACTGAGCATACATTGGGAAGTTATTCGAAATAACACACCTAGACGTCTTTACACACCCAACGCTCAGCAGTTTGCATTCTCTAACTTTGGGCGTGCAATACCTAAAAGTCCCCATTACTGAAATTTGAGTTGGTTTTAATGTGGTATTGAAAACCATTTACCAGCCAGCATGGGTTGTCAGTTGCAAGCCCCACTGTGACCACTGAAACCTAGCTGTGCACGACCGAATTGGCCTTTCTATACCTTTTTGCCGCACTTCTCTGCATTTGACTTGGCATTAAGCTTTCTACAAAGCTATGGAGTCGAAAGCTAGCTGGCTACCTAAAGAAGCAATGCTTTTATGTCGATAGTTCTTTAGAAGGGCACTAAAGCGAAACACAAAATCAGTTTTGATGGATAAAGCGTTCTTTGAAAACATTGTTGTCGTTAATTTCGAAATAATAGGTTGATTATTAGAAGAGAAAATGATGTTCGAAGTTCTAGTTTCTGAATCTTGCGCAGAGTCCTCGACGCTAGCATGTCACTGTGACGTTGGGGATTCCAAAGTATTTTCTCGTATTTGGGCCATGTTACCTAAACAGAAGTTACTAATGCTTGCCATATTTGATCGTTGGCTCCTTTAGGACAAAATGTAGTCTATCTTTATCGCTAAAGAATTAACTAGGCCCTACAAAACACTGGCGAAATCCATGATGTCATAGTGAGATGGTGCGGAAACTACAAGGTGTTGCCACCCGGCTTTTATTATTGTGCTCTTTCTGGCTTACCAAGCGTCTTCTCGTGGTGTTTTTGATGTTGTAGAAGAGCAATTTACAGATACAGAAGACAATTTTTCTCTTTTGTGTCTCTTTACATGCCAAGAGCAATGGGGTGCAAAGCCTTACCCTGCACACTGCTCTTCCCCTGACAAGGCCGAGTGGAACGGGGCCATATACGCGGGAATCCGTTGAGTTCTCCTTATTGTCACCTTCGAGCCAAACATGTCCTTTCGGTATCTGCAAAGAATAGAAAATGTCGCCTGATGTACTAAATGTCCAACATACTGTTGAATGGGGCCATCAATTCCATTGTTTGAGATATAGTAACTTGATTCCTTGAGATGGCTGCTGACATTATAGTACACTCATTTAGTACCAACAGACCAACTTGTTCAATGTAAAATCTTTAGTTCACATAGTAGCGCAACATCAATAGTGGAGAGAGAGAGAGAGAGAAAAAACATTTATTAGAACCATCGAGGTGGTTGCACTTGAGGTCGAGTGGGTGGTGTCCTCATTCCAGGACTCCACTGGCCATGGCTGCTCGACGTACTTGCTGGACGAGAGCTTCTTGTCCCGCCAGGGTATCGCCGGTCAGCTGTACCTCCCACCGCTCAAATTGCGTGCTAGGAGTGTTGAGGTTTGCCCCCGCACCCCCACGAGATGTGGAAGAGTGTAGGGCGTGTGTCGTCGCACCAGGGGCAGATGCTGCGATATGTATGTGGGAACATTTTGCTGTATTTGTGTAGGTTAGGAAATGTGTTTGTCTGAATAAGTCGGAGAGCTACGGCATCTTCAGTGCTGAGCTTTCTGTGAGGCGGAGGATAAATCCTGCGGTTGAGTTGCTGGATCTCGAGTCGGTCGTAGTAATTGGACGGCAGGGGCATGAAGGTAAATGGTGGGGATTGATGAGACGATTCGTCTTGCCCCGCTCGGTTGATTAGCGCTCGAGCTAGGGCGTTCGCCCTCTCGTTCCCCTCCAGACCCGCGTGGCCCGGCGTCCACGTGATTTGATGGTATTCTTGCAGCCTCGGGCCTAGAATCTGAGCCGCCAGCAGCGGTGTTCGTCCATTGGTAAAGTTACGGCAGGCCTGTTGCGAGTCGGTAACGACATGGACTTCCCTGCCTACCCTGTCTTCTTGCTTTATTACCAGTGCCGCGGCTATGGTCTCAGCCACAGCTGGGGTCTCTGCCCTTACGGAGGCCGCGAGGGTCAAGGAGTTGTCTCTTCCGTTCACGGCGGCTACCGCAAAGAGGCCCCCTACAGGGTACGCCGCCACGTCCACGTACGTTACGTACGGGTCACCCTTAAATTGTCGGCGCTGTCTGTCGACGCGAGCCTTGCGTCGTCCTTCATGGAGTTCATGGCTCATGTGCTTCGGTATCGGGTTCGCCTTGATTTTGCCTCTGACCTCAGGCGGGAGTGATCGTTGCCCATCGAGGGCACGGAGCTCCGTTGCCGTTCCGGTCCGGTGGAGGATGGCTCTGCCCGCCGCCGTCTTCTGCAGTCTGGTCTTTTGCGAAGCCATAACCGCGTCCGACAGCTCAGCGAAGGTGTTGTGGATCCCGAGGGCCGCTAACTTCTCGTTTGAGGTGGTGACAGGGAGACCCAGGGCCGTTTTGTACGCGCCTCTGATGATGGCATCGACTTGTTCTTGGTCGCGTTTGTTTAGCGAGTGATAGTGATACGGCATGCTATACGTGATTCTGCTGATCACCAGAGCCTGGACGAGGCGAAGCGTGTCCTCTTCTCGCATGCCCTTGCGGCTTCTTGTAATTCGTTTTATAATCCGCGAGACCTGGTTGGTGGCAGACCTTAGGGTTTGGATGGTGTGGGAGGCTTTCAGGTTGCTCTGGATCCAAAAACCCAGAATCCTAGTCTTATTGCCCTCCGTGATCTTCTGGCCCTCAAGATAGAGGTCGATAGGGCCGGGAGACTTGTAGATTCCTCCTCCGTGCACCCGGATCACCTCGGACTTTTCTGGCGCACAACGCATCCCGCTCGCTGCCGCAAATCTCTCCACGGCCGTCGCGGCCTCTTGAAGGGTCGCCTCTTTTCGCGCTAGGGAGCCCTTGGTGGCCCAGAGCGTGATGTCGTCTGCGTACAGGGCGTAACCTAGGTCGGGGATCTTCCGCAGCTCTTTGGTCAGCGCTAGCATCGCGACGTTGAATAGAATCGGGGAGATTATCGCCCCCTGCGGTGTTCCTTTGTTCGGCACGTCGACCGTATCCGATCGAGTCTGGCCAATTCCGATGGTTGCCGTCCGGCCCGTCAAGAACGATTTAACGTAATTAAAGATGTGCTCCCCGCAGCTGATGTCGTTCAGTCCCTTGAGAATGGCCTCGTGAGAGATGTTATCGAAGGCCCCTTTTAGGTCGAGTGCGAGCAGGAGATGTTCTCCTCCCTTCGGGATGCCCTTAAGAACTTCTTCCCTTAGGATTAGGAACGCATCTTGCGCAGAAAGTCCCGGCCTGAAGCCAAGCATGGTGTGCGGGAAGAGGTCACCGTCCTCTATGTAATGTTGGAGGCGGGTTTCGATGACCCTCTCGTACAGCTTGCCGAGGCACGAAGTCAGCGAGATGGGACGCAGGGCGTCGATCGCGGGCTTCTTGCCGGGTTTGGGAATGGTCACGATTTCCGCGTGTTTCCACTCGTTCGGTACGTGGCCCTTGCTCCAGAGTTCCTCGTTTAGGCATTCGGTGAAGTCCTGGATGTGCATCGGGCTCAGGTTTCTAATCATGGCATTGGTGATTTTGTCAACTCCGGGAGCAGTGTTGCGCTGTGAGGCTCGTGCCGCGGCATACACCTCTTCCTCCGTGATGGGAGCGTCCAGTTCTGGTCTTGGTTCTCCTTCATATTTTAGGAGGCAGGGTTGTATGGCGTCGCTTCCAAGGTATCTGGTTATTAGGGTGTCAATCAGATCCTGGTCGTTTCCGGGGAACTTGTGAGCGATTTCTCGGAGCGTCCGACTGGTTGTCGATTTCGCCTTGTCGGGCTCAATCAGGCAACGTAGGATGGCCCACGTCTGCGCCGTACTCAGGGTACCCTTGAGCGAGGTGCAAAACTGTACCCAATTTTGATGCGTCAGCTTGTTTGCGTAATTTCTGGCTTCGTCTGTTATTTTCTCGATTCGTAGACGTAGCTTCCGGTTTAACCGCTGTCGCTTCCACCGTTTGAGGAGGCCCTCACGGGCTTCCCACAGGTGTAAGAGCCGGCGGTCGACTTCGGGCGTCTCGACCGTGCGCTGGATGGTTTTAGTGGTTTGGATGTGGGCGTCCCGGAGGTGCTGCATCCATTCCGCTATGTCTCTTATACCGTTTTCGGGCGGGGGGTACTGCCTGAATGCCTCCCAGTCCGTAAGCCTAATTTCGCCAATTGTTCTCTTGAGTTTCGGCGTGGATACCGAGATGCTGAGGATGTAGTGATCGCTGCCCAATGTTTCGCCCAGGTGCGCCCATGAGTATTCCCTTACGTTTTTGACAAATGACAGGTCCGGAAACGTGTCTCGACTTACACTATTGCCTACTCGGGTTGGTTGGAGGAGATTGGTTATCAATTCGAGGCCCATTTGGTCAACCGCATCGAGGAGCGACCTCCCCTTTTGCGTGTCTTGTTGGTAGCCCCAAGTCGTGTGTCTAGCGTTCATGTCTCCCACCACAACCAGCTGGTTGCCGCCAGCGGCTCTCACACTCTCGTAAATGATGTTGCGGAAGTCGTCTTTCTGAGCCCTCGGTGGACTGTACAAATTCAGGATGAAGGTGCTACGTCTACCCCTCTTCTGCGGGAGGACTTCCACTAGCACGTGATTAATGTCATGATGTTGATAATGTTGTCCCACGGCCGTCACCGTTTTGTGAACTAAAACCGCGACCTTCGGTGATCCCGCGTGTTTAATTACGTAGTAACCCCGCAGCCTGATCGGCTGGTTCCCGACCTCCTGAAGGCAGATGACGTCGGGGGGGTATAGGTGATTTTGGATGAAAAGTTGGAGTGAACTTGCCTTCTTGTTGAAAGAGCGACAATTCCACTGCCAGATCACGAGGTGTTCAGGCGCGCTGCGTGTGGTATTAGCCACTGCTGACGTTCATGGCACCGCCGTCACAGTTTTCGGCGTCCCTGACGTCACCCGTGTTGTTTATGCGCCTGTACGCCTTGATGATCAATAGTGGAGAATAGTGCAACATAGAAAGGTTTGAAGGTACTGCTTTCAACCTTGGGACTTTCATCTGGGAATTTTTTGTGCCATTTGGGGACAAATGGAACTTTTCAAATTTGGTTCACAAATTTTCTTGCATCACATCAAGCTGAGTTTAAGCCTCTACACTCTATTTTTGGAACCTTCTGCCTAGTGCATACCTCGTGCCTTGAATGGCACAAAAATGGTCTTGCATTAATCAGCGGCCGTATCTAAGACCATCACAGTCCAGAATTGAGAAGTCTGAAGAACCACATATTGCTTACACCACTTCGAGTTGGCAGATCATGAGAAAAGCCTTCAATTTATTGCCAGAAGCTACAGTGGGAATAATTTTATATTATTCCTGTATTTTGTCGTTCAGGCACACCTATTTTAAAAATTTCTTTAGATACAAAAAATTTGGACTAGAAAGAGTTAACTGCTCCAAATAAACTTGCAGCAGGTCTCATGTACTTGGTATCTAGAAACACAGTTCTCTCAACTGTTCCATTCATAGCCTCATTTGCCTTTATCTGCACGAGGAGGGAAATGACACAGAAAAATATGTATTAGCTCTGCACCACCTCCTTGACCTACGACATTTTGGTGCGACACCCTGAACTTTACCACAGTGGGACAAACCCATGTCAAAGATCCTAAATGACAGCTGTTGTCACAGCTGGCCTCTCATACCTTGAAAAAAATGTCTCGCCTAAAATTTGTATATTCATTCACACTCGCTCAGTTGGTTCTCCTGGACTAAAACTTTCCTTTCAGTAAGAGTTCATTCCAGTTCTCTAATAAATCACCATTAATTTGTTGTATGCACTTTGACTTTGTAATTTCAGCTAAATGTTAACTTGCTTTCATTCTCTAATCCATGCTTCGTTTATGCGCTCAGTTTCCTAAGCAGCTTGTCCCATGTTTTTGCTGCATACTGGAAGCGCACACTGCAGTAACCTTTTTTTTTTTAAGGAGTGTTATTGTGGCCAAACAGTAACTCCATACCTGGATAGGCCGACTAAGTTTTCAGACTACTACTAACTGCGACTTACTACCTATGTAAGCTCTTGTTGCCTTGCTAAAACGTGTTTGAGCCAATTTTCAAGCTTACCTTCAAGCTTGACCTCAGTGGGTGGTTCTCAACAATTTGTTGGTCAGCTCCCGTGTTGTGTAATAGGCCAATTTAGCTGACAAATTTGGTGTGGCATTCTTTCGTAGTTCTCAGTTGTTTTGAAAACTTGCAGATAAGCGTTGACAGCCGCGATCTTGGTCAGGATTATTTTCTACTTTTCTTTAAGACCAATCGCTGTGCATTTCTTGTATTTTCTAGCCCGTTTGAGAACCTATATCTACTTTTAGTTCCTTGTCAACTACGTATGCACATATACTTGAAAGCAACCCAGTTCCTCCAGTAGCAACGCAACAGCCAAAGCGGCCACGCATGAAGGGCGGGCAACTGAAGCTGGTTACGAAGCTAGTCATAATGTTCCATCTTGTTTATCGCGTGCCGATTGGGTTGGGCCAAGTTTTGCCTTGGCGCTGGGCGAAGTGTAGGCCACTGTTCCGATTGAGCTTGTCCAAAAACAAGTGACTGCCATGCCAATACTGCAACGCTCCACGTTTCGCTTCAGACCTCCAGAAAACGAACAATTTCCGACTCATTCCAACCACGGAATGACAACTCCGCAACGTCGATGATAAAACAGCGCTAAAGCCACAGCGTAACATCTTCTTTCTTCTCTTTACGTTCGTCTTTAGCGCTGTTATATTACGTTACCAAACCAGCTCGTCCAGTTGTCCTTAATTTTGCAATGCATTGGGCAAAATAACACACTTCAAAAATAACCCCAACTATATTCACGCACGGACAAGTTCGCGGATGTTGTGACATAGCATACATTTTTATTATGCAGGCTAGAGTGTTCGTTCGGCGCACAAAACGTTGCACGTACCCTTTGCACGAAGAGTCCTGAAATCAACTGGTCTCCGTGAACACCAACGACTCTCTTGCAGATATACTGCTTCGGATTGTTGGGGCACTTCGCTATGACGATGTCGCCTCTGTAAAAAAGTGGTGTTGCTTTTCGCCCAACTTTTCCAATGCACGTCGACTGTCAATTTACCTCTGAATGCGGTTCGTGTGCACAGATATATGTTCAGTGAGAAGGATGTCGTTTGAAGCAATAGTGGGCTCCATGGAAGACCCGCTGCACTGAAAAGGTTATGACGGTTACCGTCTTTGATTACGCTCGAACATTCGTGTTGATGACCATAGTATGGTCAAAATGACAAAATGACAAGCTAAGCACTTACTATAACTAGGTCTCCACAGAACTCGACGACACAGTACGCAATGGCAACGCTCTGGGCAACGAATCCGGTAGCACGCAAACATCGCGACAAAACACGACGTACGAGCGTCATGTGATGAAGTACAGCAAACAATACCTATATTAAACAATATTTTTTCTTGCTTTGCAATGGTAGACAAGCATTTCCGTTAATTAAGCTAAATGCATACGAAAAGCTTACAGCGGGCAACCGCTATGATCCGCAGCAAACCGCACGCCCTGCTTTGCGTAGCGGATTGGATCGGCACTAGACCGTCGTAATGGCTGTACAAAGTTTATGGTTTCTGTTTCTGTTCCGTTCACTTTTTGCCATAGAGTTAGCTTTTTGCTCTGGCACGGCTGCACGATGGAAACGCACGGTGACTTTGGCCCCTCTGACCATCTTAGCGGCCATAATTTGTCGTCCAGACCCTGTAACGTGCCCATGGCCCAGGCAGTACAGCCGAATGTTGGTTCAGATCTAGTTCAAATAGCGCACGCACTTGAAACAAATTAAATGCAGTACATTAAACCCGTGCTCCCACCTTGGCTTATAAATTTCGACTTGTGCGTTTTATTTTCTGCATAACGCTTGCCGTACTCCTCTTTTGCACAACACAGACTGGTTCACACAGATGCAAAATCGGAGGGCGTGAGCAGAGCAGACAGTGGAACCACAGAACACCTGGTGGAACTTTGTGGTCCGGAAATGGTACGTGACGGAGCAACAAGTATCCAACCGGTACGACGACCCCCCATTGGACCCCTCGTTCATTTCACTTGCCCAACATATGACATTTGATGGAACGAAACTTGCACGAGCGGTTTGCGATGCACGAACGAATAGAGGGGTTTCTACTGTGGCGACACGTGCATCGAATGATCGGATACTCACAATGGTCTTATTCATATGAATTAAGTTATGGCGTTTTGCGTGCCAAAACCGCGATCTTATTGAGATGATCTTATTTGGACCATCTGGGGGTCTCTTGAGTGCACCTAAATCTAAGTACACGGATGTTTTCGTATGTCGCCCCCATCAAAATGCGGCTAGCCGCCGTGGCCGGAATTCGATCCCGCGACTTCGAGCTTCGCAGCCAGACACCATAGCCATATATAAGCAACTAGGGCGAGGTAAATTAATTTGTGTGACTTAACTCACAATATACGCAGGCAGCGTGTGCTGAGCATGCACCAGTAAAATTGTAAAAATCCTGCAGGCGCGTACATCACACCGATGGGGAAAGGAACACAAAAAAAGCAAACTTTCTGATTTTTCGTTTTGCCCCGAACACACCTTTTGTAGCATACATACGCATTTTTAATATAAGTTATTTGCCATTAGACGCAGCACACAAGCGGCAGCCAGCTTGGAACAGCAGAGCAGACAACTGCCAAGTGAAAACACTTCATCCGTAAGACATTTAAATCATGTCCCAATGTTCGTGCATCATTTCAGAAACAAATGGGACATCCGGACGTCCAGTTCTGGGTATACTACCACAGATGTTCCAAGGTTATCGCACATGGATACATTCTTCGGCATACACATACGTGAATATTTGTCGGATTGAGGCTTTGTCCGAGTGGTCTCTTAACAGAATTATGTATTCCCGCATATTCGAATCCGAATCTATTATGTCAGCAGCTCGTGTGTACGTCGTATTTTACTAATTTTCTGACACAATTTACTTTGAAAACTTTAGTTAGTTCCATCTTGCACTCGGTGGAAGGCACATAGAAGAATGAGGGGCATGCTGCACTGAAAAATGTCTGTTCTTGATGCATGGGCGCTCTGTTTATTGCGTATGCCACACAGCGTGTGCTGCGAGCATAGCAGATGACAGACACTGTGCAATTAATTCATCGCCATATGTCCGTAAAATGTAAGCAGCATATATATCCCCATGATGTCCCTCGCTGTCTGTCTCTGATTATACCCTTGGAAGACCTTGGATGGTGAAAGGGCCTCGGAGGGTGAAAGTGGGGTGCTTGCTTCGATAAAGCAACTTTATTTAAGTGAGTTCCTGAAACAGGAGAAACCAGCCGCGACAAAATTTCTGTAGGACATCATTGTTGTCACGGCCCGGATGAGCAACACACTGTTCTTGGACAACACTGACTTTTTCAGCAACTTTGCTGTGACTGGTTTCTCCTGTTTCGCTTGAATAATTAAAGTTTGAAAGGATCCCTTTCACTGTCTGAGGTCTTCCAAGGATATGATCAGAGACAGACAAGTGAAACTTTCTTGCCAGCAAAATTTTACCTAAAGCTTAGCAAAAGGTTAGTAAAATTGTACGAGCCCAATTGATAAACTTTATGAAAAATTCAGAAGTTGGCAGGTGCATATGATGCTGCCACTATTAAAAACTGGTTCTGTGAAACCATTCCTCCCCACGCTAGGTGTATAGCAAATACTTTCAAAAATCTTTAAAAGTTACCTGTGGCTGATAGCTCAATTCTAGTTTATGAGACGGTCTACTCGAAGCGGCGGACAATACTTGCAGAAAGAATTGAGATGCAAAATCAACTAATTAATAAAAGTTCACTAATTAAATTTTTAACTAATTACATTAGGGTCATGTTGCAATTTACAAATTCTAGCCGTGGAGTTTGCAAGGCGGATCCGCTTGGAAAGCATTTTCAAGATGACACCAGTTTCAAGATATAAATTCCCGAACTTTGCAGAGAAATGCATTGGCGTTTCAGTTAATTTGTTACCAAAACGTCGCTTCGTGCACTGGCGCACACTAGTAACTGAAACGCCAATGCATTTCTCGGCAAAGTTCGGGAATTTATATCTCGAAACTGGTGTCGTCCTGATAATTCGTTCCAAGTGGATCCACCTTGCGAAGTCCACTTCTAGAATTTGTAAATTGCAATATGGGTCTAAGATAATTAGCTGAAAAGTTAATTAGTAGACTCTTCCTAATTAGTCGATTTTGCATATAACTTCGTTGAGCAAGTAGTGACTGCCATTTCGAGTAGACCGGCTCATAAACCGGAATTGAGCTGTCTGCCACAGGCAAACTTTAAAAAAATTTGAAAGTGTTTGCTGAAACACTTTGTAGATTAAGACATTTCTCATACAACAAGTTTCCAACACTGCGCTTCCGCCATGTTGTAGGTCAAAATGTCCCTGCCCCTGAGTTTCTGTGCTGCTGAGGCTGTCACTGTTACTATCTCAAATTTTACATACAAATCAAATCATTCTTTTGTTGCTCAACCTTCAACATGACAGTTACACCAAATAGCACAAATCTTACCTGATTAATCTATTTTTTATCCGCCACATTTTGCTGTAATGTAGAGGATCATCCTGTAGTTCACGTGTCTGTTTACAGAATCTTATGCGCTGTATGCATGTCACACTGTGTCTGTACGCAGAACTAGAAGTACCGAAGCTAGTGATTAAGCTCTAAATGTAAGTCAATGAACATTACCAATTTTATTGTGACTTGTATGACTCTGCCCCAACTAATTTCTGAATTGAAAGCCATATGCAATTACTTATAGCTTAGTGGACTTAAATTTGACTTAATATTCTGTTTGCTTTACCGTTACCATTCACACTCAATAACAAAAAAAATTAACACATGCAGATTTTAATATGCCTGCTTACATCACTGCAGCAGCATTTAATGCCCACGTACAGTGTGCTGCAGGAAAACTCGCAAGGCTGAAAGAACCGAAACAGCAAAGAAAGCAGCTGCAAAGCAGGTCAGTGAACTTCAGCAGCTTCGGCAAAGCCAACACGTGCAGCACCATAGTCAAAGACAGTATAGTAGCGGCCTATGAAGACGTCGCCAAAGATCCAAAGAGGTCCTTGTGGCGGTGGTATGTCAAGTCCGACGAACCCAGAAAGACACAGGCTGCGGCGAAACTGTCTAATCTGAAATTACACACAAGGTAAAGAGAATTATTGCCTTCAAAAAATAAATAAAAGTATAAGAGAAATAATGATTAGGCAACGGGAAGTATTAAGAAGCAATTACAAACTGGTTTGGACTAACTTACTCTGCATAGAACAGTGTTTCAGAAATCCTTATGACACTGTGTACCTTGTTTTCAATGACATGCAACCAACTTACTCTGTAAACACAGCCACGTTTCATATGGTGAGCACATTACAGCACCAATACTATACCATGTGCATCAAATGGGAAGAGTAATAATATTTAAAGGCACTGCAACAGAGATACCGTAATTATATGTTTGTTTTCATAACATCAGTGAATGTCAAATAACATGCAATAACTTATTAGTGAATCAATTAACCAAAACTTTATGATTAGCATTTCAATCTTGATTTAGGAAATTTGCAGGCATAGCATGAGTCACATGCAACACAGAGGTAACTGAAGGCCACTGGGAGAGGCCTTCATCCCACAGTGGACAAAACTTAGGCTAATGATGATGACAACTTAAATCACATTCAGACTGTCGTTGTACTCACGCGATTGAAGCTGATAAGTGCTCAAGGCACGAACACTGAGCAAAAGCTTGAGAACAGCACCAGCTTCCAGCTATATCCTTCTCAATATTGCTGAGAAATGCATTCAATTAATTCCAATCACCATTTTCCTGGAAAGCCTCCCTTAAGCAATGTGGAAAAAAGCGAAGTGGAGCATGACTGTGCTTTGAGACACACTTAAAGGTCAAATATCTTGAAAGTGGTGCTATTATCAATATTTCTACTAAGCGGACGTGCCTCAAGCACTATCCGGCTTCAACCCAGTGACTGCGACAGGTACCCTGAAGTGCTGCAAGGCCTATACCCCAGTCACACGGGCACTTTCAGAGTCCTTTTAACCAAAGATCCTTTACTTCAAGAAAGAATGCGCACGCTGTCACACAGGCACATCAGAGGAAGCCTAGCCGAAGGGACCTTTGAGTCAAAGGAGCCCACACCTGTTCTTTGAAATCTCAAGGGAATACTCTTGAGCCTAGAGGGCATCTGACAGAATAAAAAGTTCTGTATAAATACAGAAGTTCAATATTTAGCTGTTAAAAAGAAATATCACTGTATTATCGAAGTTTCTAAGCACAAAACACTTTCATGACACATGCAATCGAAATTATGAACATGTTAGTACAACAGTGCTAGCATGACCTGTCGCCAGCAGCAATGTCGTCACAACATGGGTGCCAAGTGCAATTTGGTTATTGGCTGCTACACACCAAAGTGTCCTCTTTTTTTTTTCTCTGTATCATTACCTTTTTTCGTGCCTTGTCATTTTGCATTTTAGAGTACTTTGTGGTTTCTGTTAAAAGCTTCAGCAGTGACCATCCAGAGACCGTGTAGCACTGGCACATATCCCTTGTACTAATGTTCCTTTGAAAGCTCTATGCTCCTTAACTTCAAAAATCCTTTGGTATGTCCATGTAATTTGAGTATTAGAAGTATACCTTAAACAAATACTGACTGAAATTTTTTTTCTTGTTTCTGTTGCTTGTGTCTTGTTTCTTTTGCTTTCTATTGTGGAGCCTCTATTCCCTCAGAGCACAACAAATGCTGAATTATGTTGTAGTGCACTACTACGTGCCGCAGTGGTCCGAACATGGTCAGCTGCGAACTGAGGCGGTGGTGACGGAATGAGGATTCGGTGGTTATGAACCAAAGTTACGAGTCTGGTGACCAGAACTCCAGGAGCTTGAGAGCGGAGACTCCAGGATCACGGGATAGTGGTGCTGACAGAAGTACTTGATCAGGAGAATCTGAGGCCATGGCTTACTGGATAGAAGGCAGACTTCAAAGACAGCGGGGCTTGAGCTCCTGGCGGTGGTAGGCCCACTGAAGCGGCTGAGGCACCCGCAGGTGAGAGCGATGACGCGAATCCGGAGTCACCAATTTGTGGGCAAAGAAAAACTAGACAGACGCTGGTGCCTGGTGTCCACAAATTGGTGGCACTACTATGTGCCGTCGTTGACTTTTTGTATTTGGACCACTGCGGCATGTGGTAGTGCGTTACAATGTTACCCTTCAATGCGACCAGTTCAAAATGTGCGCCAAGTGCAATGTGACTTCCCATGTGGAAACAGAGACTCATCATGTCATCGAAACCTATTGTGGCAGTCTGGCGTTGCCTATACCACCAACATGTACACACACTACGGCTGCGCTCACAAAAGATGAGTCCGTTCAGTACTTGATGGGACAGGAGGGGAAAGCTTGCCCCCTGCATTTCCAAAAGAAGTGAAGGAAAGTCCAATTTGGCAGCTTTCAGTGACATGGTCATTGTACGACCTTCAATCACCACACCGGGCTGACTGGCATGCTTTTAAGTTGTTTCTGATATCACATTATCACCATCTCCACTTTCTGCGACATGATGAATACTATGCTTTTTTATGTTCTATGCTGCATTGCGCTTGACATGCATTCTGAACGGGTCTTATAAAGGTACTGTAATTAATTATTTGTGGTGCTCACAAGGAATTCAGGCTTCGTACCATAATTACAGAGTCGACAGCTACGTAAAAATGGAAGAAAAGTGTGAGGCAAAATTTTTGTGTCACTGTTCCTTTAAAGTAATTTAGAAGAGTTATTCAACAAACCTTAAGTGAAATCAATTAGTGACTAATTTTTATGTAGTGATGTCACACAAAAGAAACACAATTTGTTTCTTTACTTGCCAAAGTTTTTGTTTGCCTGTTTTAATTTGTACCAAATCAGCATTATGCTTTTTGTGGTTGTTTGTACTATATGTACGTTTCTTTCCCTCTTCTTTGCAAACACATTCGATGTGTGTGTATTGCTCCCCTCTTCTCTCCTGAGTAATGCCTTCGTGCCTCCAAGGTGATAGTAAATTAAATTAGATTAATTTACTGACATTTGCCGCAGCTAGTAATGCATTACTGAAGAAAGGCCTGATTGTCTTCTTTACACTGTCTTTTAAACTTCTGAATCTTCACAGATTAGGCACATGGTACTATTGTCTTCAAAACACCAGAAATTCAGCTAGTTGGTTCTGCTACCTGTCCAAAGTAGTGCCGTTACATTTCAGATCAGATATTGCGCACAGCAACACCACAGTTACTCTAGTAGAAAGCTGGAAGCAGTTGCCTTTAATAATGAAATGCCACGTTCATTATAATTTCCCACCAGTAGTGTCCATGCATTTTCATAATAATATGATACATATCAATGTTGCCAAGGGCACCTCACCTTTAAGACATAGTCATTCCCTGTCAAAGTGTATGTACGATTTCCTATCTGGAACTTGACGGCTGGAAGCTTAGGAACATCTTCACATTTCACTGTGTACTGGAGAAGGAAAACTTTAGCTTAAGAGAACCATTTCTATAGCAAATGCAGTACAAGACACAAGCAGTAACACATGGGCAACAGATTACACTGTTTAGGAGAGGTAAGTTCCTAGGACATAAGACAGCAGAAAACAAATGCTTAGAATAAAAATAAATAAGCCTTTTGAATACTAGAACTTGAGACTGACTCCAACCAAATAACTGAATTTTATTAGCCCGACGTTTCGGAGCCCATTCGGCTCCTTCTTCAGGGGGTTGTTCTTCGGGGGGTGGCGTTGTGCCTCTTTTAAAGCGTCTTTTTTGAAGAAAGGAGGGGGGGGAACACGGGAGGTGGGGAGACACTCCACAGACGGAAAGGTGGGGGGGAACAAAAGGAAAGGGGGGGTTTGTGTTGTTGACCGCTTCCAAGGAGCTGCGATGACCGGTGCTGGGTGGAGTGCTCACGAGGGTGCCCTTGATGGGCCGCGGGGGGGGGGGGGGAGGTTACAGGGTCGCGCCGACGTTCTGTGTTGGTGAAACGAGCGGGAGTCTATCTGGCTGTGCGTCCTTTTCTTCTTTTCGTCATGTCGCCAAGGCCATGGACATAGACCGAGGGTAGGTTGCCCTTCACACGGTTTATGTTATTCACTTCACTTCTGCTTATCGTAGACAGTGTATTAAGCTATAACCACCATCTAGGAGATCAAAAAGCTTACCAAATGCGTTATACGTGGAACAGCCTGCCATATATCTGGTGCTTTCAATAAAGAAAATGCTATGGTAAACTGGACTATACGTGTTGCAGTGGCCAAAGGTGTAAGAAGTAATTTCAACCCACTGGCAACCAAATATTATGCACACCATGAGGCCCTCCATACTGATTATTTTTCCCACTTATGGGCACTATGGAAACTTCCACTAAGTACTGAATATATAAGGAAATGTAACCTCTGCTGTCATTGACAAGCACTGCCATCTACCTGCAAAATTGTCAATCAGTTATAGAGCATATTACTCGCCATGCCATCTATAAATAAATTTTTTAACCAACCATGCCTCCAGCCCAGCGAATCGCCGGCTTTGGCAATATGACCCCTGGTGTTGGGCCCGCCAGTCTGCCAGCTTTGGTAGCCAATGGGTTAAAACAAGACTAGGAAGACATAGAGTTGCATACAATTAACATGCATAGCTGTCTCTCTGTGTCAGCTCTATGTGCCTTTAATTAGTCATCATAGTATTGTGCCATTTTATTATTACTGCCAAATATGAAACAACTAGTTCAAACAAGAGTGAAAAGTCATTCAATTTCAGCAGCTCAATAGCAGGTAGCTGTTCAATTGCATAAGGTCAAAATTGTCCTTACTTGACCATGCGAGTAAGGATATGCACCAATAATTTTCTGAAGCTTCATGACTTCTAAGGAGGGGCCAGCCATTAGTGATGTGCCGGTGTCTGCTATAGCCTGACAGCCATTCACACAAAATCTCAGCGAGCTGTTTTCCACAGATATCCTGAAATATACAAAAAAAGTGATGTGTTATGTAAGCACAGCCCACAAGTGACAGAGGGAAGCAATCTTGTACACTTACTCTAGCTACATACATTTTCTGCTGGACAACTACTCTAATGCTCTCAATCCTTCTAGCTCTGCTGCTAAATACTGAAATAGTAAAACAGGTTCTAGACCCGTGTTAAAAATAAAACAAGACAAGGGCAGTGGTTAGTACTGGTTAAGATATAAGTGATAATATTATAACACGTTTTGTTACAGGTGGTTTTAGTTAGCAACCTCCTTTGATACATTTTAAAGATGTTTTAAGTCAAAATCATTTGAATATGTCGTGTAGCACGTGCATGTGTGGTGGTAAAAGGGCACTGTCTATGTATAACATGTGTTAGTTTTGAATAGGCCATATGT
The DNA here is from genome assembly GCF_038994185.2 of Dermacentor albipictus. Lineage (NCBI taxonomy): Eukaryota > Metazoa > Arthropoda > Arachnida > Ixodida > Ixodidae > Dermacentor > Dermacentor albipictus. Next base: position 25,588,392 of record NC_091823.1, read on the forward strand.
ATTGAGAGATACATAGTAGGCTGTGAAAAGCTGTGAAAATGTTGTGTAAATCAAGTTGACGGAACCTCGACTCATACTATTATTTAGTTGATCTTCATGTAAAACCAAGTTGACAGAACCTTGACTCATACCATTATTCAGTTGATCTTAATGTAAAACCAAGTTGACGGAACCTCGGCTCATACCATTATTCAGTTGACCTTCATGTAAAACCAAGTTGATGGAACCTTGACTCATACCATTATTCAATTGATTTTCATGTAAAACCAAGTTGACAAAACCTCGACTCGTACCATAATTCAATTGATCTTCATGTTTAGAATGACCCTTATTACTATGTTAAAAAAAATAAGGCTCCGTTTCTCATTACAAACACAAGCTCAGATTTAAAAAAAAAGTTCAGCAAACTTTTTAAAGCTTACCCATCCATTGCAAACTGCCAGTAGCCTTTCTTTGTGAGAGGTACATAATCAATGGAGCCCTTATAGAAGCGCTTGTCCACACCGCCAAATGTAATTTCACCACCATTTGAAGAATTGTTGTTTCTGAAAGGAACAGACAAGAAGGAACAGAAGTGTTAAGTAATAAAAAGGAAACAAGGCAGCCATAACTGATGCAACATTCTTCGCAAAAGTCACTGGCCTTTTCGTTTATTTGAAAATGTGCCGCTGACTTCTGGATGCGCCAGTGATACAAAGACTATGCAAAAGCTAAGCAAGACTGTAAATCTTTAAAACACAAAACCAACCAGAAAAATACACTTCGTTTCAAGGAATGCCATACTGAGCTTACAGAAAACAGAGTTTTTCAACCGATTGTTCAGCTGGGGCAGAACTTCAGCTGGAACAAAATATGAATTCACTTGTCTGTATTCATGACTTGTTCTGAAATGCTCTCCAATGGTTGGCTGCTTTGATGGCATATAAGACTTCAATAAAAAAATTTAAGATTTGTGCAGGATTACTCTCATGATTTGTATTTATTTATTATTTCACAATACTACAGGCCAGATTGGCTTAAGCAGGAGCGGACTATGATAAAAAAAAGATTGTATGAAATGTGGGTGCCAGATACACAGCATTAACAAACAAAGAATGTATAAATATGAGTATTTACACTAACAGATAAACAGGGTTACATTTCTGCACCTATAAAAAAATTAATTCAGACAAAAAGCACACTAACGTAACATTTGTTCAAGCAGCCTGCAAAAATAAGTGGCCTCAAAAAAGTTTTAGGACGGGTGTTCCAGGCGGAAATCGTCTTAGGGAAAAACTTGTTTAATTGCATTTGTTTTTACAAATATTCAGTGCATGATCATGTGTGTGTCAAGTCCTTTGGGTACTTAATGGCTTGGCATACGAAGGTATAGACATTCGTAACTCACCTTTTAAAATATTATATATATACACTATGCAAGCATATTTTCTATACATTTTTAATGTTGGAATGTCATTTCTACGCATAAGCTTAGTAGGGGAGTCATTCCTTTTATATTTCACCAAAATAAATCTGACAGCTTCCCTTTACAACATCTCTAGCTTATATCCTATTTACAGTAAAACACATTGGGCTAGTTGGTGCATAGCTTTCAGTACGTGAAGCACCAATAGTGACGACACACAAGAAGGAATACAGACAGGACAAGGCGCTACTTGCAACATGTTGCAAGTAGCACCTATTGAAAGATATCCTGTTTAATTTGGGGATCCCAAGTCATGTAAGCATATTCTATTTTAGACCTGATGTATGTATTGTATACCAATAATCAAAGCTTTGCTGGAGCTTTTCATAATTTCCTCCTGAAAAAACAACTTCCTAAAGGCTCATGCACAAATGTCAGAAATGTGAGCTGACCAGGAAAGCTTTGGAGTGTGTGTAATTCCTAAACACTTGTGTTTAGTTACCTGTACTATTTCTTGATTCTAAGGTGCATAAGCATAAAAACTAGGCTGTACATTTTGTGTTCCTTAATAAGACGTTTTTTGAAGGTTAACTTCCATGTCCCATGTTTGTTATAACTGCTCAACGTTTCAACAACTGGTCCTGTAAAACAGCACGGTCAATTTCACACAATATTTCTTTATATATAATGCAGTCATCAGCAAGAAGTTTTATACACAGAGTCGGACACTAATTCAGTTAAGTCATTTAAATGCACTAAACCTAAAAGCAGCAAAGGGCCCGGCGCACTTCCTTGTGGCCCACCAGAAGAGACAGAAGGTTATTGAAAGCCTTATCATCCACCACAGCAAACTGATTTCTATTTTGTGAATACGCTTTCATCCACTTCACTAAATAACAAGAAAGATAAATGAATTCTAGTTCATGCAACAGTTTCCCATATGATACTTTGTCGAATTCTTTGTTGAAGTCTATCTATTTGCCCTGAGTGACCTAACGGCATTAGAAAGAAATCATGTACAGTGGTAAGAAGCTGAGTCATACATTATCCCATTTTGAAACCGCATTGAAATGGGGACAGAATGTTTTTGTTAGACAAGAAGGACCTAATATAACCAGCCATGATGCACTTCCTTAAGTTTCAATCAAATAGAAGTAACTGACACAGGGCTACAACTCATGAATATTAGCTTATCACCATTTTGGCACAACACCTGCCGTTTTTCAATCTGCGGGAAATTAAATTGTGTTTAATGAAAACTCTAAAAATTTTGACATACATTCTGCAATTTGTGAAGCAAAGCATTTCAAGAATTCTTTTGCTATTCCATCTGTGCCTTGAGTTGTTATCAGTGGTATAACTGACTTAGAAAATTTCTTCTTCGTAGCATAGTTGTCCTTCAAAGAAAAATCACTATGATAGCACAGGTTAAATGTGTGTGCTATATCAGCTGCATTACTTATAAGCTGATTGTTTATTGTAATTATTTAAACACTTCACTTTGCCCGAGATAATGCCAGAATTTTGACAGGTCTATTCTTAGGAATTCAGGAAGAATAGAACTTAAATAATAACATTTAGCCTGTGTCACTTTAGTTATGAAATTATTTTAAATTCTACGACAGTATTCAGGCACATATTCTTCTTCTTTTCCGTTCATCTTAATTTACGTTTAATGCATACAATTTCAGACTAACCCAAGCATTATTGTGATTTGTGGTAACCCTTCTCACAGGTACAAATTTTTCAACACAGAAAGAGTCCACTTTCTTAAAATGAAACCATAAGCTATGAACATTTTTGGAACTGATATTGATATCAAGTGTATCAGCTCCAAGCAGTCAACGATTGATATGTCATCACAACACTAAAAATTTCTGAGTGCATTTTGCACGATGGTTGTATGATCAAGAAAAAGTCAATGATGAATATCCATCTAAGTAAATAGGCAAATGCTTTTCACTTTATTAAAGGAATGATGCACTTGACAGAGTATATTTATTGCAGTGAGGATATTTAAATAGTGTTGGTAGTTTTGTTGTATAATTATGTAGAGAACAGAGCCGTTAGTGAACACATATGCGGTGGTAGTATAGGTGGACAGCATGTGTGTTTTAAAGTGCTTTAATAGTTGGCATTGGGTGAGGAACATGCCCCGCAATTTGGCTGCATGAGAGCAAGCACCGTACGCATTGTCAGTCTTTTATCAGCGGTGAAAGTCCAACCTCCAACCATGAAAACGGGTGAAAGAGTGAAAGAAAGCTAAGGAAGTCTAAACAAGGCAGATCCTCTTTGTTCACTGTTCTGCATGTCTTTTTTCAATTGCTTTAAGCAATAGACGAAGTATTTTGGGAACGTCTTGATGAAGTAGGAGGGCAGGTAGTTTTGATTAAATAAGAGCTTCAATTAAATTATGTGGCTTTTAATCTAATGTGCATCGAACTTCCTTTAGATTACATTTAGTAACTAAAGTTCTTAATGAATTCTGAATCACAGTCCTAGTAAACTGACAGTATGCTTTGAGTGTTAGAATGATAGAAATAAGGGCTCATGATTCGAAAATTTAGGTGTAGAAAATACAGACAAAAGAGGAATTAAAAAGCTGGTTCATACTAGTAGGCATTTGTGCTGACCTTTTTTGTTACTCTTAGCACACATGTTTTCTAATGCCTAACATTTCAAACCATCAATGCTTTGAGTGTGGCCAAGTGGATAAGGCAACAGACAAGAAACATGATTGTATAAGATGACAGAAGACACAATTAACTCACCGATTTAGAAAGAAAGAAAAAACAGGTTGTGGTAAAAGGCCCTGCAAGACCATGTTGTCAAACACTGTGTTTGCACCGGATGCAGCAATGTTTTTAAAGCCCAGACCTAAGATACCATCAAACTTGGCTGCCACAAAAGTCAAACCTGGCTCAGTGACTGCTTCAGCAAAAGTCTGGTTCTGAACCTGCAACAATCAGATGAAGGTGCATTACTCCACATGAAACACAATGATGCTCATTCAAAATAAACAGCTTTTAGCAGATGCCCTTTATCAAAGAGACAACAATGAACAAAATGAAGAATCTGGCTGGAAGTGTGAAAGTATTATATCTTTACATTGAGCCTTTGATTAAGTTTTCTAATTAGTCTGTCACAATGTATTATACCTGGTAGTTCTCTTGCGATAAGCATTTATAAGTAATACAAAAGAGCAGATATGTAGCTGGCAAATGGTGATAAGTTTCAGCTGAACAGCAAGTGTGTTATCGTCATAATAAGCATGGCGAATGAAAGAAAGCTATAACATTTCAAAGGGCCAAGAAAGTTGTGTTCATTGCAGAGCGCTTGCGCACTCAGAATGTCCCTTTAATATAATGCATTCAACTTTGATGTAAAAACGCATGTGAAAAGTTCATTCCTTCAAGCATAATGCAGCAGTCCTTGGTGGAAGAGACAAACCATCTGATATTTTTAACAAGCTGGCACCACCGATACCTTTCAGTCAATCTAAAATTGTGCTACAGTGACCTCTTTTGTCTCCTTGTTCTTGTGTTCCTTGTTAGGTGCTGTTTCTCCAAATGATGTATCACAAACTGTCTCCCTTTTTTAAAAAAGAGTGAGGGTCATGACCAATATGCTGTGATTAACAAAACTTTCAAGAAATGTTTCAAATCCCATGTGAAAGCTTTGTTCACAAAAATAGAACAAGGCTTCATTATGGAAGCTGAAATGCCTTTTTAGAGCTGTGCTAATTGCATCGTTCTGGCTAAGGTCCAACTTCTTTTAACATGAATTCACTGTCTTACAAGAGAAGATGTAATCAAATCATCTATTTCATTTTTTTCAATCTAACTCAGCAATATTTCTTAGTTAATCTACTGTCCTGCTGCAGCACAGTGTCAGTCATCTTCTTGTGTTTGTGTTCGATGCAGTTTCCACAGTATGCATAACAAGTCAGCCCAGCAGCCCTGCTTAGTGAGATAGAAGTGCCCAGGCCAAACTCACTCACATCAATCCCTGCAAGTGAAACTGTGTCAACACTCAGGAAGCCAGTCATGCTGCCTGTGCCATAGCGCAATGAAATGGCTGTGCCATTCTTACGGTACGTCCTTGATTTTGCATGGTCATACTTCTTGTGGAGCACTGTAACAAGAAAGCCAAGAAGAACAATCATATTTGTATAGCTCATGAATAATATACTAGTTCCACTTGAATGTTTTCATTTAGGCAAGATGAACAGGCACTGCAGTTCCCAAAGGAGCAACTGTAGCTAAAATGCTGCTTTCGTAAAAGCAACTTTTGCCTACTGTAAAAGAACAGTGCCAAAAGAAGGTGTGCTTCATGTACTGAAATAAATATAGAATAAGAAGTATCATAAATTAGGTTAATTCTGTCTAAGCATGAAGAGATGATTAGATTTCTTGCATATGGAACATCGTCAGCAGGAGTGACATATCTTGTTTCATGCACGGTAAAACTGGCAATAAGTACGATATATATTGCAGTGGCCACTCATGTTATCAGCAAAGCTATGCCCATGCATTGCAGAAACCAAGCGTTCATTATCAACTGGATGTTTTTTTCTTCTAGGCAGAAAATTTGTTGGTGGTATTCTTGACAATCGAGTAAGTAACCAATTGAGTAACCATTTCCATTCTCAAGGCATGCATCCAGCTACATGTACAACCAGTAACTTTGGAAAGAAAACCAGTGCAAAGTCTCTCAAGGTGCATAAATTCAACCTTTATACATGTATAGTCTACTGCTTGTAGTCTCGAGAATAAAGTATGCTGTTCTCTCAAATCACTGCAGAAGTTGTTGAGGAAATAAAAGGTACCCATGGAGTGTGAATCACTATTTCCTAATACACGAGAGAATTATTATTATGGATTGCAACATTTTAATATGTGGTTAGCAACACAGGAAGGCGATCTACAGAAGCTTACGGCAGGCAATGTTGGTCCATTTGCAGCGTCTCGAAGGAACCCACAGGTTAGATGAGCCAGTGTCAAAAACCACGCGGAAAGGTTGCGGAGGTACTCCTATGCTGATTGGTCCGTAATATTGAGCCTGAAAAAAGGTGTATTAACCAGAAACATATCAAGGCATTCATTTCTACACACTTGTCTTCACTTATTAAATTGAATTCCACTGACCATCGTAGAGGTTTTACAATAAAGAACAGATAGTACAGACAGCAGATGAATACAAATGGTAGGCACTCCCAAATAACAAACAGCAGGGAAATGCAGTCAGGTGGCGAAAAGAATTACGTGCTTATGAAAATAGAAAATTTGCAACCACAGGATGTAGCTGGTTGATACAAAATGGGCAGTTAGAAATAACTGGGAGAAGATTTCAACCTGTGGTGAACAACAGACAGGTGATGAGATTTTGGAATAGCAATGCAGAGCATGCTAACAAAGATAGTGGCTATAACTCTGACCTTACTTTTTTGTCTTGACTTATGTGGCTTCTCATGCACTCATTAAAGATCAGTAGTCATGAAAACAATGGGGCCAGTACAGTCAAAGTATGTAGCAAGAGGGCAAGGGATAGTATGTTTACAAATTGTTGAACAGATTAATCAGTCTAGGTGTATGCACTTAATTAATTGGGAGCCCACTTACAATACTAATATAAGAAATAATACGCTGGTTTGTACTATTGTGAAATGCACAGCACTTCAACCCAAATTAAGTCTGATTCAGATGTGTACTTGCAATAAACAAATATGTACTACTGGGAAGGAGATGCAGGTCTCACTTAGTTACAACACAGAGCTTCGATAACTTTCCTAACATGCCAAACTTTTTAACAAGAAGTCTTCCCATAAATGAACAGCCTGTGATGGAGTGCTACTATGTGCTTGTGTAGTGCATGTGGAGTCACCATACAGAGAATGTGGTTAACATGCTGAACTGAATGTGGAACTGTGCCAGCGTGTTTGTTTCACATGATATTGCTACACGAGCATGTTACACCTATGAAAACATCTTTGAGTTGGTCTCGTGTAGAAAAATGCTATTCATATCAGTTTGGAAATGTACAGCATTCATTTCCACAAAACTAGAAACCGTAAAAAACACCATTATTTTATTTTGATATCTGGTGGAAAGCTCGTGCAGTTATTTTTCGCACTGTAACCTCTAAAGCACCTTTCTAAAAGCTATAGGAACATCGGACAAGCTGCCTGCACAGCAGGGAAATGCAGTCAGGTGGTGAAAAGAATTACGTGGTTATGAAAATAGAAAATTCAAGTTTACTCAAGTTTTAGTTTCAAGTTTTATTTTCTTTCATATTTTTGTCTTTTGTTCTTCCTGTGCACCTTTCTTATATGACTTTATTTCAGATTTTTGTGTTACGACATGCTATTAACACCAGTGCATGTTTCATACCTGTGTCCTAATTGCACTGCATAACATTCTGAACGAATGAATGAATGAATGAATGAATGAATGAGCTTGAGATTCTGAACATCAGGCACATTGTTCTTTCTCTATAATTAAGCATTCAACGAGAAATAATTATGTCTGTGTCACTGACACAGGGCAGCAGAACAGTAAGGTTGCTTAGCTACTGAAAAGCAAGCATAGAAAGTGAGCAAGATGAATGAGAAGGTAAATTAATATGTGTACCCACATTTCATGTCACCTGGAAAGATGAGAAAGAAAAGGTGTGGGCATGCGAATTAGAAAATAGAAAAATGAATATGCTAGACATGGCACCAATAACAGGTTAGAATGTCCCTAAAAAGATAATGACATAGGAGGCTAAATAATTGAACAAACCTTTGAATACTTCACTGCTTGTCAGTACTGTTAAATTTATTGCTATTCAATCTTTTGCATCTATTCACACTTCCATGTATTGCAAGACTGGCATGCAATGTCTCTGAGGCATAGTGTAGTCTGAGGCCTTCAATGTAAAAAATAACACAGTGTCACTGTGCCAACTCCCTAAATGAGCACTCAGACTATTGTTTTGGCGAGAAAACCTCCATGCGAGTAAACAGGGATGTTGTACAGGAACATGCTGACCACTCACATCAAGGTAGTTTGATAGTGGTTCTGGAATTGGCAGTTGTCCACCTTCTTCACTGTAGTATTTTGGCTGGGCCACAGTTAGTTCAGTGTCTACCTCGCCCAAAGTTCGCCTCACAGACTTGAATCGGTGTAAGGGAATGCTGGAAGTAAGAGACGAAAGCAAGGATCAAACTTAGTGCAGAGGGTTCTGTCACACACCCCACAGGTTCATATTAAATGAGAAATATTTTATAAGTGGGTAGGGAGAGCAAACAGAGAAAGAAAAGAAGAAGAAAAAAAAACTGCTTTTATACAAGTGCTCCTGGCCAAGTTTGGAATAGACATCCGGTTCAAACCACTGTGCTGTATCTTGGGACAAAGTATCTGCTTGGATAATGGCATTAAGAAAAGGCTCAATATTCTATACACTTGTATTTGCATTCTCAGTAAGGAACTATAAGAATGACGGCAATGGCTCGTACAGGTGTAGCTGCAACTCTTGCTGAACCACAGTGCACCTCAGGTCGTTCTGACTATTGCACATGTCTGATGGCTGTCACAGGTTTTCCCATCAAGCAGCCCATTCACTGTAGGCAATACAGCAAGTAAAATTAACAAATGGGAAGAATTGTCACACACGTGTAGTAGCGTAAAGGCTCAGAATAAAACGAAGAATTTATAAAAAAAAAATTCTCGGGTTTTTTGCCTTAGACGAAAAAAAAAGAAAGAAAAAAAGAAATTGATATTATTGATATTATTATTTCAAGCCTTCAGATCGAATAATTTCATGGGGCGAATATATTTTATCATGATGACTACAGCCTTGAGTGAGGAACACTGCACCTCAAAACATTAAACTCAAACATTGTTGTGGTTCAGAGATGTGCATCTTTGCAGCTATCGCATGGTGCAAACTTATATCTTGCGTCTACACATGTATGTCTAGGTAAACATGCCCTTCTGACGGACCACTAAAGTTAAATAATATATTAAATACACAAAGCTAGGAATGATAAAAGAATTTATTTTTCAGTGTCTTGATTTTGCTTGTGTTGGTAAATAGCTCAGTAAGCTAATAAATCTTACTGTGAAATGATGTGGTGGCATATGAACAAAATATTACTTTCTCATGCATTCGAGCTTCTTATCATATTCTTAACAAGTGCGCTGTTCAGAAACACCTGCCTCTGAGGTTGTTCTCTGCACATCCGGAATGACAGTATTTCAGCAAATGAGATACTCAAAATTTCGAAACATTTACTTAGGTACTTTTCAATGACTACTTACAATAATGGCTGAATATGAACATAGCAGGCTAGAGGTTTGTTCGATTCAGAAAAAGGTGCACGGCACCTCAAACGAAAAAAAGTGCAGGAGGTGCCGGGCTGCACCCACCCGCTGCAAGGTTCAAGGGTGCAGTGCACCGGGGCGGCACCTTGCATTGCACCCCGTTCAATCGAGCACGGGGATGCAGGGTGCACTGCTGTACCTTGGCGAATCGAGGGTCTAGGTGCAGTGACCGTGAATAGGTGCAGAGAAATTTGGCTTAATCGAATAGACCTTACATACTAAACTAGACTTTTTTTTGGGGGGGGGGAGGGGGTGCACCATATCGACCCTCGGGGACACGTGCGGGTGTGCCACCCTGTGGCTGCGCCACTGATGTGGAGATCGATCTCAACGGCGATTGCCCAGCAAGCACGCAAGTCAGAAAAAAATAATAATAAAATAAATAAGCGCCGCGCTCCAGCGCGCGTCGCGGTCTGTTCACCTGATGAGGGCTGTCGTCGAGGCGACCAGGGCCAGGAGGGTGAAAACGCGGAGCGACTCGCACATATCCTCCGCGCCCCGGGACCCGACAAAAGAATGCGACGCCTCGACGCTCGCGCGGCGATGCCGTCGCCCCGCAGCCGCACGCGCGCGGCTCTGCAGGCCGAGGCGCGGTGGCGGCCGGCCTGAGCAGCAGCATTCAGGTTCCGTCTCGAACTTGACCTCCCCGGAGCATCGTTGGCGCTCCCTCTTATCGACGCGGCCTGGTTCCGTTTACGTGGCTCACTGGTCCCTGAACATCATGCGCGAGGGCATTCACACGGCAGCACGCGCCGGTGCCTGTCCCCTCCTCCGCGCGCTCCATCCATCGCGCGTGCCTCGACGACTCCACGGAAAGATCGAGCCGGTCACTTCTGCAGCGGCTTGCGCTCGGCAATGAGAAAGGAACCGCTTATGCTACTTTCTCACCGTCTTTCTTTTCTCAATTTTTTATGCGAAGCATACTAGCTGCACAACCACGCTCTTCCTTGCTGCGCCGCGCGCGGCCGCGTAGCTACCATATGACGTCATAACAGCTGCAAAAGCGGAGGCTCAACTCGTGCGCTCGCTTGCGGCCGCGTAGCTACATAGCCGGGTCTCAGCTCGTGCGCTCGCCTGCATGAGTTGTTTCTTCGTCTAGCCGAACCAAATATAGCCAAGCAACAGCAGTTCACCAGGATAAACAGTGGTTCAACAACTAAAATAAAGGCTAGTATGCGTCGCATCCTGGGCTTAACCTTAGCTAAGCCACAGCCATTTTTTTCTTCTTCCGAGCAGTCTTTGTCGTTCGTGGTATTGACGAGGTCTAAGCGGCGACTCATTAGGGATCGAGCTCCGGAAATAACGCGCTGAAGCGTCAGAAACCCGAAAAGCCAAACCCCGCTTGGGTTCTTTCGTGCTTTCTTTCGCGTGCGCGCATCTAACCGCGTGGCCTTTGTTGGAGTCACGAACTACGCTTATAAAAAATATACATTACGTTTCCATGACTTTTCAAAAAAATTTGCATTGGAATTTCAAGGGAACCGACCGGTGGGCTAGTTGGTACTGCATAACTTAAGGAAAAGCGCAAAAAAAAAACGAGGACAACAGAAGGAAATGAAGACACAGCGCTATGTCTTCGTTCCCTTCTGTTGTCCTCATGTTTTTTTTTGCGCTTTGCCTCAAGTTTTGCACTGAAAGACAACGGAATCTCAACAGCACCAATTAGGATGCCACAAGTCAATGTGTGCTTTTAATTTTTCAGATATTTTTGGCGAATTTCTTTTTGCCATTCACATTTTAAAATTTGCTTACGAAGAAAATTACAAACAACCAAAGTAGTCTTTCTAAATATTTCTTATTTATTTTTATACAAAAGTGACAGACACAACAAGGAACCATGCACATGTCTCGCCTAAATAATAAAAATATATGCATTTGAAAGGGGAAACAAAGAAAGTGATGTAATGAACTCTTTTTTTTTATTGCATTCATATATCAAGAACATTTTTGTACACACATATATAATGGGTAATTTCATGCACTGGATATTCTAATCATGATGCCTAGGTCTTTTGTAGGTACGTATCACGTAAGTTTTCTAAGCATGTTTTGAATTGGCTTCTTCAGCAGTGTCCTGTTCACATTGACTACTTTCACAACACTGTCCAAACAAGCAGGTGACATCTGTGAAGGAAGGTGAAATAAATGAAAAAGTGATCATAGACATCCTGTAGCTCCAAGATGTCGCATAATACGTCTTTAAAGAAACAAGAAAGCTGTGTGGCAAAAAAAATAAAACAAAGGAGGAGGTTACCTGTGAGCCATAAAAGCTGACAAAATCCATAAGCAGCTTTGAAAACTTGCTGTCAGTACTCCTTTCGTCCTTGACAGAAGTAAGCCAGTTGACTAAATCTGCAGACACACTTTCTAGAGGACCCTGCAAAAAAATTGTGTAAGTTTTTTTGGACATGCATATTAGCCATGAAGCAGTACAGTCCTTACCCGTTTGAGGACTGCTGTGTGTACAAAGGTAACAAGTGAGTCGATGCAGGCCCTTGATTCTTGCAGCATTCTCCTGTACAGTGGTGTTTGCGTTACATAGTGCACCAAGAGATGAATCAATGACCACATTATCCTTTTGCAATAATGACACTTGCAGTTGAAATGCTTCAATGTAAACAACAAGCTGATGAGGAAGGGCAAACAAGACTGTAAGTGAAATAATTGAATTTGCAAATTCTGAGCATTCTAACACTGTCCTTACTTCACCACTAGCGGCAGCAGTCCTACAGCTAGATTTGGTACTTTAGAATGTTGGACTGCATCAGACTTTGAGCAAAGCAAGGGTGGGTTTATATTCATACAATATATTTTCAAGCAATGGTGCATTCAAAAGAGGTGAAAATTTTCTTTTAATTTAACAAGCAACATTGTAACACATTTCTGACATCACAAAGTTATGTACCATCAGCATCAGTTGAAACAGGAAATAACCGATCAGAAGGCCTGTTACATGCATTTACGTGGAAGTGCGACATCTAATCATTCTGTATCCAGTTTATAAACAGAGTCATTCCAAGTGTAAGTGTATCTGAGTGTGAACTAGGCCACTGTTACAAATGTAGGTGAATTTGGAAGTGGAACGATGTATCAGAGTAGTTTCAGAATTGTTCATGTTTGAGTTTAAGCTGATGGTAAAAAACTAAAAGTAAAGGTGAGAGTAGTCGCTAGCAAGCGATTGTAAATGCTAAATGCCTTATCTGTATGGCTATCGCTTATTAGCCCCTTCAATGACTAATTTCATTAAATTTTGGTAAATTGTCTATTTATATGTCTGCAATAAAATGGCTGTAATTGTATCATAATTTAAAACATATGCATACACAACAGTCAGTGGATCATCCAGAAATTTTTTCAGAAGGAGGGGTGAGCACCCATTTCTCCAGGGAGAGAAAGGGGGAGGGGAGCTGGTAAGGCTGTGTACTAACCACCGCCTGGTTACGCCACTTGCAGCAGTGATAACATGCACTTTACCATCTACTTTCGCAGGGTTCTCTGGATTCAAAGCAGTGAAATGCCTTGCACAACACTCTCCATACTAAGTTTGGTGCAGCACGAATATTTTGGCCAACAAATAAATTGCTAATAGGTACCTCAAGCAGATAGCGGCATAGTCTTTTGGTATCCCCTCCTTGATGAGTGTCTGCACAACATCAGTCTGTGTCTTGCCTATGTGAAATCATAAAAAAGTCAGGAGGAGCGTTCATGTTAAGCACCCGTAATACGAGTTCCAGCATTAGTATAGACAGGTGTATGTACATATGTAAAATGTTCGTAGACTAACCCATGCTCTCAGCAGAAACCAATGGGACTAGAAGGCCTTCAACTGTCACATGTGGCATATCCTTTGCGAAGGCTATGATTGAATCTATAAGTGAGCGAGCTGTGGTGCCTTCTTCCAAACTAGAAACCTAAGAAAGAAACAAGCATATAACTTCGTAAGTTCGTAATATTGAACTTCTTAATATTGATTGAGCCATTGAAATTGCAAACTACGACTTGATACTTCTTGATATAGTAAAGTGCAACTCATCTTGAGAGGAAAATAATTGATTTACATGAAAGCTATAAATTATTGCTCAAACAAGGTTTTGTGGTAAGGGCGACATTGCGCTATTCCCTTTAGGAAATAGAGTTGTTCGAACAGTGAGATTTCCAAATAGAATAAAATGTTTGAGAAAGCATTCTCCAAATATCAAACTGAATGTTTTTTTTTTCATTTCCAGACAAAGTGAAATATAAGCTTCGCATGGAATCCGTATTGTAAAACAACAGAAAAGAGAGGCTTATTTGCATTATTTACACATGCGTGTGCTGCCGTTAATAATTGGATGACCTGTCAAGTGAAAAGCTTGAAAATTGAAAACAAATTTCAGTCACCTGTATGACAATGACAGTAATGAAACCCGGGAACACACGTTACCATGATGTACGTATAGTGTTGTGTTCGATAAACGAGAGAACCGCACATTGCTTTAAAGGGATCCAAAGATGGTGAGACTGGCCAGATAATAACTTGCTTTGCTTAAATACACGCAACAAATTCGTATATAGGCTGCCTAAAAGAGGCATTATTATTGAATGAGCTGAAATTATTGAGAAATTATCCACCCGTGCGTTTTTCGAAGAGAAGCAATTATTCAAATTTCGGAAAGATAATTATCGAATTGAATAACAAAGACTATTCGATTTGTATTCTAAATTTCGAGTTTGCGCACCTCTAGTAATTAGTGAAGGGGCACGTAAAATGAACAATGTTTACAATAGGACACCAAAAATACTAAGCGTTGCTCTGTCATAGGCTGAAAACAAGACAGCGCTTTACCTTAGGCAAAAGAGCAGACTTCACGAAAACGACACCGTTGATGAGACTGATCTCCGATTTCAATTCTGCAAACGAACGCAGCAGCAGTTGCATCTTTGAATCGGCGATAGTGTCCGTCTCGAGTTCATCACAAACCGCTGCGACCTGAAATAATTAAACGTCATTGCGTTAAAAACACTGTCCACACTACGTCATAATAGGACACTGCCAAATATGCATGCTCCTGCCATAGGCTATGCTCTTGCGTACCGTCTCTGGTCTGGCAGAAACCATGAAGGACAGGTCAGCTGTCCTAACAACCGTTTCATCGCAAGAGTGTAGGGCCTCCTTAATTTTTGAAATGTTCACCTGCAGTATCGAACAATGATCAACCGTCGAGATATTCGCATGAAAATGGCCAAGCTCAATACAGTCAAAGTCGGACAGCGTAAAACTTTGTTACCTGTATTTCCTCTGGAAGTTCAGTCAAATCGTCTGGAGCACCACACACTTCAAGTTCATCCCTATCGGGTCTGTAGGTTACACGGGTATTGCTAGGCACGATTTCTTCATGGGCTTCTTCAGCTTCTGACATTTCCATGTCTAGAAAGTCACCAAATGGCTCCGGTTCAGCTTCCCGGGGAAGGAAGTGAAACAGCGGTTCGCAATGTTCTTCAAGGCGTACGAGTTGCGAATCGGGTCGTTCATTTTTCTTCTTAGCTTTTAACTCTTCCAGCAACTCTAATACCAAATTACGCTTGCAGTCCGCGTAGACGCGGCCGTATAGCGGGAACATATTTTGTCTGTAGCACCAACAACTTCGCGATACTACGGCATTTCGATCAAAGAAAGCGCGCTTGTAAACACGCCCTTGCTACTTCGGCTTGCTTCGACTCTTTCGTGTACTAAAAATGGCTAACTACATGGTTCATCAAATTGGTTTCGGTTTCGTTTATTCGTTTTTTGCAGGGGTTTCCTGTGAGTGCAGGTTGATCACTGAAGTTAGACCACGGCAATGAAGGAAACATCTAAAACATAACGTGTAGCAAAGTAAACGTGTTACAACACAGTGCAATTGACGATAACAACATCGGCGCTCTTGTTGACCTGTTGGACGTCGCTGATGCAGCGCAACCGCGCGCGCACACATAACACACAACGTGGCAGTGACGGTGCTGTTTTATATAGGAGGGCTATTTTTTTTTTACCTACACAAGTTGGTTCTTTACTCTATGCCTACACTTCATGCAGGCTCGTGTAGATAAGTGTAATGTCGGGTAGAGGCTATGATCGACGTTGTGTGCTGCACTTGGCTCGCTGGGCTGTAGCCAATGAGAGTTGAGAGCGCGACGTCTTCCACATAAGCAGACGAAAAGCGCCCGACTCCGCACTTCGCCTGACTTCGCGCTTACTGACTGCATATATGCCTTTGCCTGTAACTGAACGCTAATGTACGAGTTTCCTTTTATCAACAAATCTAGACAAACTGCAGTGAAATACATCGCGGATGCACACTGCACGAAGACAATACGCGGAATCTGAAACAGCCTCCTACTTCCGTAAGTAAAATAATTTCATTTTCTTGGAAGATTAGCTGACCTTCGTCTGTGACAGATGGTCACACCAGCACTTCCCTACCGTCCCTGCAACGAATATTCACTATCGTCGCTATATCAGCGCCGACAGTCACAGAAAAAATGGCACCACGCGTTTGCAACGCCAGTCTGCTCGTTTGTCGTCTGCTGCCTACACTCATCGAAACCAGTGCAGAAAGTGTAGATTTCACGCTACACTACAGATATAAACAATGGATTCGTTTAGGTGGCCGTACCTACACTTTTCTACGCCAAGTAAAAAGGATGGCGACTTCCTACACTAGCTACATTCGTGTAGCCAGATTAGGTAAAAAAAAAAAAAGCCCTAGGTTAGACCACCGCGGTCCCCACATTATCTTGAACAGTACTGACTTATCTACGCCCCAACTGCGTTCCGCGTGGAGGAAGGTGTCCCATCGAAAAGATTTCGGGTTCGGTTCGGATTCGCGTTCAGGTTCAGCTCCAGAACAAAAATATATAATGGGTCAAACCGTTTCAAGCCAATTCATATGGGTTCAAAACGATTCTGAATTAACAAGAATTAAAAGCATTTGAAAACTCCCCCCTTTTCCCTGGGGGGGGAAGGGCGGGAGGTAATGACGTAGTTGTCTGTTCACCTGATTGTGACAAACTTTGTAAATGAAAAAGAGTTTGCTCCAGTGTGGTGCCGAAACTGCCGACTCTTGAGCAAAAGTTGCGATGAAAAGAATATTGTACTACTGAATGAAAGCTTCAGACGACGGCGATGTATGCTTCGTCGCTGGCGACAAAACTTAATTTTACGAGTACGATATGGCTGGAATCCCGAGCAAGGAGAGATGAAAAAAAATCATGCACATCGCACGCACTGTGGGAAACGACGTTATGCGAAGCATTTTGCTGTTAGCTAGCTATCCAGCATCTATGGGGTTCCGAATGACGGCGACGACATGGCTTGTATTCCAGCCGTTCGGCGCGAGTTTACGGTATGTCGATTGTCCGGTTGAAGTGGGGTTGAAGTTTAATGTGCAGAAGACAAATATAATGATTAATAGCAGGGCAAAGGAACAACAACAGTTCAGGATCTCCAGTCAGCCTCTAGAGTCTGTGATCAAGGAGTACGTTTACCTAAATCAATAAATCACAGGGAACTCTGATCAAGAGAAGGAAATTCATAGAAGAATAAAAATGGGCTGGATCGCATACGGCAGACATTGTCAGCTCCTGACTTGAAGGTTACCATTATCATTGGAAATGAAGGTGTACAATCAGTGCATTTTATCAGCGCTGACATATGGGGCAGAGACTTTGAGACTAACAAAGAAGCTTGAGAATAAGGACCGCGCAAAGAGTGAAGAAACGAAGATTGCTAGGCGTAACGTTAAGAGACAGAGAGAGATATCGGTTTGGATCAGAGAGCAAACGAGTATAGATGATATTCTGACATCAAGAGAAAAGAATGGAGCTAAGCAGGTCATGTAATGCGCCAGTTAATTAGATAACGGTTGGACCATTAGGGTTACAGAATGGGTACCAAGAGAAGGGAAACGCAGTCGAGGACGGCAGAAGGCTATAGGTGGAGCGATGAAATTAGGAAATTCGCAGGCGCCAGTTGGAATCGGTTGGCGCAGGACAGGTGTAATTGGAGATCGCAGGGAGAGACCTTCGTCTTTCCGTGGACATAAAAGAGGTTGATGATGATGATGATGATGATGATGATGATGATGATGATGATCGGCTCTACATAGATACTGGACGAGAGTAAGTGTGAGAAACAGGGATTGTGACGTCAAAGAAAGAGTTTATTCAGACAACGTATGGTAAGGGAGTTTTGCATACCCATGTTGTGGTCTATGTTTTAAAACGAGGATGACATTTGTACTGTTACGTTTCGCCTACGACGCGCGATATGGCCGGCGCGGATGCAACGGACGTCGGGGCTTCGTTCAAAGCGGCGGACATTTTGGCCCGTTCGGAGCGGCCGCGACGCATCCCCGCCGAGCGCGTCCCGGCATGTTCAGTGCCACGTGTCTTTGTGTGTGCGTGTGTGTGTGTGTGTGCCCACGCTTGTCAAAGCGCGGCAGCCGGGGAGAGGAGCTCCCCCAGTGTGAAGCGAGGAGGTCTGACCGGGGCCGGCCCGGCTGATGCGTCACCTTCTTGTCCCAACGTGTCTCTCAGTCCGTCCGTCGCCGCTGTCACGTGGTGTCGTCCCGTGACCTTCCTTCTTGCCCGCGACGCCAAGAGTATAAGAGCAGCTGCCCCCGGACGCCAGGAGAGAGGCTCGATTTCTTCTGTTGAGTAACGTGCTCTCCCGTCTCTCTACTTCGGTCGACCTGACCGCCCGCTCTTTGCGATGCTAGAATAAACAAGTTGTTCTGTTAGCAGTCGCCTCATGCTTTGCTGGGACCTTCGGATGCTTCCAGTGTGCCCCAGGCCGCCAGGCCAACGCTACCCTTGGGGCTTGCGACCCATTTGCAACAACGGGCGCCAACGGTCCGGTTGCAACAACGGGTGTCAGCACTGAGGTTCCAACAGCTGGTGGCAGCGCTGAGATTCCAACAGCCGGTGCCATCGGTGCGGTTCAAACAGTACTCAGGCGAAAAAATGATAGAACGTGATAAACCTGGGTCGATCATGACTGTGGTACAACGTCGCACAGTTTCTGCGTACCGTTAGCAGGTACGAGGAAAGGACACAGTCAGGGCAGTACCCAGTAATTTTTTCGAGGTTAGGGTGGGAGGGGGGGGGGGGTTGTGTGTAGACAATGCCTCCTTTACTAGGTGCCTGCGGCGTCGCTAGTTTTCCCATTGGATCGGAGGTTCCTGTAGTTGAGGGTAGTCGCGGAGAGACGGTGCTCGCTGCCGACCCTACTTCCTGTTGTGGAGGAAGTGACGATTTCTAAGCTGGTGTGCGCTCGACCAATGGCTTGACGAGAAACCGCGGGTCCTGTCTCCGAGATTTCAACAGATGCCGCTAAAATCTCGGAGGCAGGGGAACGTATTTCAAGTTTGGAGCAGCCGCCGCAACGAGCGCTCGCAACCGACCCTGGCGGAGAGGATGAAAGAGGAGAGGGGCCGGAACATGGAGGAAGGAAATAATAGGAGTATAGAGGCTAGAAAGGTTCTACCCATAGAGTTTCTTGCACGAATTTTGTAGGAACTCTATGGTTCTACCTTCTAGCCTCTATAATAGGAGGGAAAACTCTATGGGAGCCCCGTTTCCAAGCAGATGCCATTAAATCATCATCATCATCATCATCATCATCATCATCATCGTCGCCCCAACCACCACCACCAGAAGCTCGAGAAAGGAGCCCGGTTGTCACATGAAGCGTTTCTCAGCGTTCACACGCACCGCTGCGCCACGCACTTTGAGACCACGCGCAGGCTTCGGGGTGGCGGCGCTAGATGGTGCCGAGTGTTCTTCGGGGAACCCAAAGAGAAGTCCCGCTGCAATACACGCCTCATACGTAACTCGTTTCGACGGTGACAATACGTTGTGTGGTTACATTAGTTCAATACTAACACATTACCGTCGGCAGTCATCGTGAGATGGGTTCTGCCGATTCTTTTTTGTTCCCTATGTGGGAACTGGTGCTTCAGAGGTGGGATTGTCCGCCTCTGAAGGCGGACAATTCAAAAGCAAACGACACCAGTGCTGACGACCTTAACAGATGATGACTTCCAAGGGTTCTCCCAGCATTGGAAGAAGAGGTGGAAAAATTTTATTTTGACTAATTGGGAGTGATTTGAAGCGACCACATTGATTGATCTGGAAGCTTGTGAAACGATATTTTTAGACGTACAGTCGCGGACAGAATATTATGGACCATGAAATCTAAGAAAAAGCTTAATATCTCCGCAACCTCACAACGCAATCTGGTATTTGCATTTTGGACCTCGACTAGAATATACTAACAACATTGTCGTGGGCAGTTTTACTGGTTACTGCTACAGGCTGCTCGGTAATTGAACGTTTTCGGAGATCCCGTGGTCCATTTTATTCTGTCCGCGACTGTACATACACGAACAATTGAATGCAATGTGAACGAAGGTGTGGAGGATTACCGTGATTTGTTTTCAAAGGCCACTGTGCGCAGTGCCTCGAAAACACATTTAATTCCATCTAGTTGCATATGTAAGCTGCCTTATTACACCTGCGTGTACATCGCCAGTTGAGGTTGAGGCACCAGTGAGGGACTAGTACATTAAGACTCGGCCTGTGTGACAGCGATTGCCCTTGCAAAGAATGTTCTGTTCGGTACAGCCTGCAACCAAGTTGTGACGACGCACCCATGCAAGTTCCGTTATTTCAAAGGGCTGACACTTGGAAGGTAACGTGTTTTTTTCGTAGGTGTTTGAATTAACGCGCCTTTTAGATTACGAGCTTTTACGCAATATTTTAGCTTGCTGTATAGATATGATGTAGATAAATTGTTTTATGGTTATGGTGCACTGCACCAAAAAATCAGCCACCAAGGTTTACGTACCTTCTGTATTAGTTGTCTTTTCGCAGTTACATCAACCAAACCGATGGCCTGGTATCACTCCGTTCCTGTACCAAGTAGAGCAACCTTACGCCACACTGAAAACGAGTTCTAAATATAAAAAAAATAGTCACTCCTTTTACGTATGTATCGGTCTGTAGATCCAACGGAGGGCCTTCCTCCCCTCCTTCCACCGTCATTGTCACATAAAGCATTGTCGCGTCACACGTGATGCCAAGCAGCAGCGGAAAAGAACTTCACATGTTTCAACGCTATGTTTTTCTCGTGAGTAGTTAGATTTCTACTTGTTCTCAGCCGACTGCGTAAAGCTGAGGTCTCTGCTGAAGCAAGACGCGCAAGCACAGTTCCGAACCGGGTTTGGTTCCTAGATGACGGCAAAGTAACGGTTTGGCTCAGTTCCGCTCCGGTTCGACACACTGGCTTGCAGTGTCTACGGTGGCTCGTGGAGTGGCTTTCGCCGTGACGCTGCCTGCGTGGCAAAGTCGCAACTAAACGCTCTTTCAAACTTTCAGGCTTCCGGTCTGGCCTTATCAGCAAATGAGTCTGGTAGGCCCATATGCCGCCAACTTCACAACGGGTGGGTGTTCTTTTAAGCGTTTGGAACTTCCGTAGTGGCCGAGCACCAGGCCGGGAGCGAGCTTGTACCTATTTTACCGGTAGGTACCCGGCGGTAGCACCCGTCATCCTTCCACAGCAGCGGCGGATGCTCCACTATTTCACCAAAGATGAGGTAAGGATAAGGGGCGGCCAGAGACACTCGCAAATATCTCTAGGCTCTCCTTTCGAGAACCCATATAAACAACCGTGCGCGAGGTCGTGGTGCACCTCTTCCCATTATAAAAAACTGGTGGGCTTTCGGCGGCACTAGGATTCGAGCCCAGTACCTACTGCATATGAGGCGGAAGCTCTACCATTTCACCACCGCTGTGGTACAAATGGGCCAAATGGCAAGACGCTACGAACTTTTTTCAGTGGGTTACGGACTGGTTAACAATAACTTGCAGGGGTACGAGAAGGCATTGACAAACTTTCCATTGTCGTTTTTGCGCAGTGCTGGCGACTGTGTGCCAGCACTGCGTCATAAACAGGTGCGGCGCCTGAGCATGTCTCTTCGGGAAGAGGGGTGGGAAATAGGGAAGCAAAGCATGACTTTCATTGTCCTCGGGGTGTAGGATACGGCACTTTATAACTTGGTGCTCCATAGTGCATCCGCCGGTGGTCCTATAAACGAGACGTTGATACTGCTCTTCGCTGTTTATCGCTTTTAGCTACAATATTTACGAACTCCATGTTATAAACTTGCGCAGTGGCACCTGCCCAACGGCCGCAGGGTCACATACCCAGTGGTAAATAGCTACGCCCGCTATGCCTGTCTAAATTTTTCCCCGCACGGATTGAAGCGGGGCCGCATCTCCGTGACGTCATGCTCTCCAGCTTCCAAAGGATACGCAGCGCTGTCGATATAATAGAAGCAGGGCCCTACTCAAGAATTATTTTCGAAGCGGTGGGATTGGGTGAGGGTTGCTGGTACAGTGACGGCCATGTTAAGATTTTCACTTAATTTTGTGTGCGAGTCTACCAGATCGCTGAGATGTAATAGTATAGAGATAGTATATTTTGACCTATACTTGTGCTAGACACTATATCGCCGCAGCGATAATTTAGGGGGGGGGGGGTGAGTAGGGGATGTGTCAGAATCCCCTAGTTCTCCCCTTGCTTACGTCCCTGAATGTGAGGATTCCTTCCTCTCGATGCTATTCCTTTATTGTCATCCCCTGTTCACGACTGGCCGATCCTGGTGACGACGCGGGCAGAGCGCCGCTCTGACCACTGCGCAAAGCGCCGAAAGGAATGACATTGGAATGTAATTCCTACATAATCTCGGCCGTCCATTATACGCTTTGCTGAGTATTCGACGGCCGTTTTCTGCTAACTCTGTAGGCCTCGCCTTACAAACGGGCCTGATGGCCAATTTATTGAGCGGGAAGAGGAGCCTGTGCGATCCTTTACTTTGGCAACGTGGCGCAATCCAGCACGTGCGTGGCGTTATGCGCCCCAATGGCGTCCACCGACTTGCGTGCGGTGCGCATGAGTGTGTAGTTGCCGAACTTGTTCCAGCTTGTGCAAGTGTTGGACCAGTCGTCGAACTCGGCGTCGAACACGGCCAGCCCGATGGGCCGAATGTCCTTCAGGGCGTTTCGTGCCTTGCACACCTGCGTGTATGAATAACTTGTCAGCAGGCCTGAAAGATGCGGTGTTCGGAAGTATACGAGAGCGAGCACTGTTAACATCGCGAGCTCTCTAGAATTTTATGACAGCTGGGCTGTTTGACGCTCTTAGCTGAAAGGTGGGCCATATATGGCGCTATACTGCACTTCGGCACCGAGTACTTTGGACTGATAAGTGCAGTTCCACAATTGCGCAATTTCATAATTATGGTAATGGTGTTTACTAGTATGGTGTTTTCCATTGGGGGAAGAAAGCTTCTATTGTGTGATGTGATGCCAATATTATCATTGCCACTTTCTTTTTCTTTTCATTTGCCGCGATGGTCCAGCTTTAATAATCGCGGTGACCCCGTGCGTTCCGCCATAACCTAATATTTGAAGGAATTGTATATCAGATTTTCGAATAGAACTCTTCGATTCGAAGTGTAAGCATATATTCGATTCGTGTTGAAAAAATCTCAGAAGACAAATGTTCTGGGCATCGTTTCGTTTCAACCGTTTAGCGGACATCCTCGAACAAGATGGTCTGCTCTGAAAATGCAGGACACGCTGTCCGAAACCTGGGTGCACTGCCAGTAAACACGACACATTCTCGTATATACATGTGAGAATATTATAACATGCACCACCGCCATCACCCCCATAATATATTTGATGATGTTATGCCTGTATCCTTTGCTTCACGGTCGTAAGTGCCATGAAGTATATAAATGCAGTGGACAAGATGGAAACAGCGGAAACGCGAACGGAACGAACACTCGCCTTTGCGTACAGCGTCAGCTCGCTGTCGAACACGAAGGCCAGCCCTGTGCTCCCATCGTAGGTGCTCATCACCTCACGCCGCTCCTCCCTCGTCACGTGGGCCGCGTAGTGCTGCTCGGTGCAAGCCTGAAGCGAAGACAGCAGCGTACTTACGAAACCTTTGCGTCTATAAAGCTTCTCTCGTAGACCTTTAGAGGCTGTTCTGGCCATGTAGTCTAGCTAACTGCCTCTGAGATCACGTGCACGCACATGCAAAATAACAGGCACTGCGGTCAGAGACAGGTGGATATATGCTTCAAGTAAGGGGTAACACGTACACCCTTCTCTATGCACTTCCACACTAACGTACGGAAGCGCGACTGGCCACATACGGTAGTACGGTAATCCGCTGAGTTCCACCCAGGGCATTGGGATTAGCTGTACACTAAACTGGTTTATTAGAACGACTGTGCGCAAAAAAACATTAAAAACACCCAACAAAACTCACTACGGGATTGATGAGAACATGCAATAAAGGTCAGTGACAGTTGCGCTACTCATCGCGCTACAAAGTATTACCTGCACGATATACCCAGGGAAATAATACAACTTGGAGTTTACGAGTACATGCATGTTGTGCCAGGATACACCTGCGCATAAGCCAGTAGATCATTTTATTGATCACTTGCCTTCTTATCTACACGGGTGCAGCGTCATGTTAAAACGCGAGAGTTGCGCGACGAAACGTGTTGCTCTTACAGTGACGCGGGAGCCGAGTTCTTTCAGGCCGGTGCCAAACTGGAAAGGCTTGCACTTTGCTCCGACGGCGTATGCGTCCTTCTGGTTGCCTCCCTTCAGGGACGTGTACCACCGACCGGCCAGCGACACCGACACGAGCAGCCTCGCGGACTCGCCAAAGGACGACCTCCGTTGCCGTAAGTACTGCAACGTGCTTTCCTATACAAGACCAGTGCAAACATTGTTATGAGAGTTACAAAGGACAATAGTTACAAAAGACAAAGAAAGACGTGGAAGCGTATCGCGCAGACATGTCACTTTGGCTATTGCGGTTCGTTACACCGTCCTGCTACCATACTCCTGCCGGTTACACAACTCGTATATAACCGTGTCACAGAGTTGCATGCCCGCGCTCCTCTCAAGATGGCCGACATTGCCGCAGCAGCAGCAACGCCGCTTGAACGGCGGAGGGAGAGCGCTCCCCATTGTCCCCGAACCCGCCCGACGGGTTGATCACGTGGGTCACCTCGGCGCGGCGGAGGGACGCGGGGGCTCGGCGAGCAGCAGAGCAGCGTGGAAGACGAAGGAACGGGGTCGTGCACCGGGAGACAGCTGAAGACGTGGTCGGCAGGCTGAGATCTCCAGGCCGAAGCCTTCGCCGGTCGAGCGACAGACGGGGCAAGTCCGTCAGGATCTTCGGCAGCGAGGTTGCAGCAGCCCGACACTCTTCAGATCGGGACCTCGGCAAGCACGCCCCAGATAAGCCTCGTGTTCCAGGCCGCTCTCAAACTTTCCGCCGGACTGTATTTTCTCAATCGCGTTTAATCTTTCGTTTATTTAGCCATCGAGTGTTGATTCTTATATGTTCTGTTAGTGTAGTGCTTGCCGTATTTATTGTCGCGTGTATTTTTCGTTGGTGTCGCGTATTTTATTTGTATTTCGCGAGTGTTAGTGGTTCCCACGTGGTGGGCTTAGTGTCGCGCGAGTGGCGTCAGGGCGTGTGCTGTGTGACCCGCACGCTCTCCGCGAACTAGGCCCCGCTACTGGTAATTTGTATGTTTTTCGAGTATGTCTCGGACATGATTTTATTGTATTAAATTGAGTGTGTGTGTTGTACGACGTCGCCTCCCGTCTCATGCCTCTGGTTCACGGTCGATCAGGCGTGGACCTTATCGCCGGTCAGCAGTCGAACCCTCACTAAACGCACGCGGGGTGGGTTTGTTGTCGCCCCATCCCCTCCGGTTCGGAGAGTGCGAATTAACCCCACCACCAATCCTTGACAACTGGCGTCCGCGACAGGACTTGCTGACCACGATCTTCCGTGACCACGGGGCATAGCGGGCGGAACAGACGCGTACCGCGG
The DNA here is from genome assembly GCF_038994185.2 of Dermacentor albipictus. NCBI lineage: Eukaryota > Metazoa > Arthropoda > Arachnida > Ixodida > Ixodidae > Dermacentor > Dermacentor albipictus. Next base: position 25,614,118 of record NC_091823.1, read on the forward strand.
AGAGCGGGAGAAGGCCAAGATATGGCTGAGGGACTCCTCGAGGAATTGGAGCGCATCGTGACCCTCGGGAGGCAGATGGGCCTTGAGGGGCCAGCCCTCCGAGAGTTTGTGCGCGACATGCGCTCCCAAGAAGACGCGGATAGTCGCGAACGCAGGAAAGCGCGAGAGCTGCGACAACGCGAGGCGGAGGAGTGCGATGCGGCACGGTCTTCCCAGCGCGTCCTCGAGTTAGAGAGGGAAATTGCGCTGTTGCGCGCGAGGGAGGGCCGTGTCGAGAGCATTCGCAACACAGAGTGCCTGCCGGGCTCGACCGTCGCCGCTGACCAACCTCATCCCTCTGGAGTGAGCCTTGCGCAGGTTCGTGCCCAGCCCGAATCCTACCTCGTGCCTCAGCCCTTGGGCGCCGGGGCCTTCGAAGCGAACGTGAGGCCGGTGCTCCGAGAATCAGGCGGTGTGGCGGGTAACGATGGTCAGAAGCCGACCACGAAAAACGTCAGCCGCCACGCAGGCAAATTGTGCCATCGCAGGCCGAGAGAGGCGGCGAAGTGTCTGGCGCGGCGGAGGCTGGCGGGTTACCGCACACCGCGGAGGTACGAGGTACGGTCCGCTAGCAGATTGCAGAGGGTGAGGAAGAGGCCGCGCAAAATGGCGCAGAGGTCACGGAGGCGTCGACAGAGCTCGGGGGTCGCGGAGCGTTGCTCGTCGCCGCGAAAGAGCGCGCGAGCGATATATTCGCCGCGGCAGGTGCCGCTAAGCCGTGCACTTCGTGACACCCGGTTGGTCAGGCGCTGCGAGTGGGTGAGGACCCGGCAAGGTTCGGTGTACCCCAATCACCGAGCCAAAAGCAGGCAACCGGGGCGCGGGGTGATATGTCGCTGTGGAGCGGCTAGTGCGTCTCCCCACCTATGCGTCGGGAAAGCTCGGGGGACGGCAGGAATGCGACCCCAGCGAGTCCGTTTGAAGAGCAGGGGGTATTGAGCAGGGAAACCGGTACTGTATTGACAGTGTAGTTTTGTTAATAGTTCCACGCTACATTCTTTTTTATGTTTCACTGCGTTTGTTCGTTCATTTTTCTACCCTTCAATTCACCGATCTGTTAGTTTTGTATGTTTTGTTCTGTGTGTGATACGTGTTGCGTGTAGACTGCGCGTACCGGCTCTGCCGTGGTTTGCGCCAGTCACACGACCCAAGGGGAACAATACAGTATCACATCAATTTTTAGCAGCTGTTTTGAGTCATTTTGTTTTGGGTGTGTAGTTGTGTTGCGGAGTGGACTGACTGGCTGAGAGCGAGGCGGCGATGTGCGCGGCGAAGTGCCTTGTGCGAAATGCCGTGACTCACACGACGACGTGATTGTGCGCGTGACCTTTGAGTGCGTGGGGACTGCGGTCTCCTTAAGGTGCGCGTGCATGACTCTGTGTTAGTTTGAATGTTATTAGTATAACATTCTTGTCGTCGGGGTGGTGTCACAGAGTTGCATGCCCGCGCTCCTCTCAAGATGGCCGACATTGCCGCAGCAGCAGCAACGCCGCTTGAACGGCGGAGGGAGAGCGCTCCCCATTGTCCCCGAACCCGCCCGACGGGTTGATCACGTGGGTCACCTCGGCGCGGCGGAGGGACGCGGGGGCTCGGCGAGCAGCAGAGCAGCGTGGAAGACGAAGGAACGGGGTCGTGCACCGGGAGACAGCTGAAGACGTGGTCGGCAGGCTGAGATCTCCAGGCCGAAGCCTTCGCCGGTCGAGCGACAGACGGGGCAAGTCCGTCAGGATCTTCGGCAGCGAGGTTGCAGCAGCCCGACACTCTTCAGATCGGGACCTCGGCAAGCACGCCCCAGATAAGCCTCGTGTTCCAGGCCGCTCTCAAACTTTCCGCCGGACTGTATTTTCTCAATCGCGTTTAATCTTTCGTTTATTTAGCCATCGAGTGTTGATTCTTATATGTTCTGTTAGTGTAGTGCTTGCCGTATTTATTGTCGCGTGTATTTTTCGTTGGTGTCGCGTATTTTATTTGTATTTCGCGAGTGTTAGTGGTTCCCACGTGGTGGGCTTAGTGTCGCGCGAGTGGCGTCAGGGCGTGTGCTGTGTGACCCGCACGCTCTCCGCGAACTAGGCCCCGCTACTGGTAATTTGTATGTTTTTCGAGTATGTCTCGGACATGATTTTATTGTATTAAATTGAGTGTGTGTGTTGTACGACGTCGCCTCCCGTCTCATGCCTCTGGTTCACGGTCGATCAGGCGTGGACCTTATCGCCGGTCAGCAGTCGAACCCTCACTAAACGCACGCGGGGTGGGTTTGTTGTCGCCCCATCCCCTCCGGTTCGGAGAGTGCGAATTAACCCCACCACCAATCCTTGACAAACCGATATGCTTGCGCATATACAACATGCGCGGTCCTGCGTTGAAAACTGAAAATGAAGTTTTCATGCGGCTTGACTAGCGCCTTTACGGCTGAGCGGCTTTGAGGAATTAGGAATGTAAAGGGTGCACTTGCGATGCTCGGATGGTGTTCGGCGACGGGCTTGCCCCAGACCGTGGATCCCGTAATGAGGCACTCTCCCCGGATAGCCTCGTCTCTGCTGCCGAGGTGCATGCGCAGGATGACCAGCTGTATTTCCCCCTTGCTGCGAACGTCAATGAGAGAAGTGCGCTTCGCGTGAACGGCGCGAAAACGCAGACAGACGCAGGCTTGAATCTGTGCTGCCGCATGTTATGCAGGGCGCACAAGTATCAGTACACCTTTGGTGGCACAATAGATGCGCCGCGTACTGCTGCTTGTTGCAAACAGAAGTTCAAGCCTCGATTCGAGAGGCAAAGGGCAAACCCCTTTCCTGCGGCAGTGGATACACTCCGTGTGAGAAGGTATCTCGATCGTGCTTCTGCGAACCATTGTTACGGTTATAATTCCGCACTCAAGATTTTCAGTTGCTGTGTAACCGGCACCATGCAGCGTCATCCCTTCCTTAGCTATCCGGGACTCCGCGTTGGGCGACACTGTGAAGTAGTCCCAGGTCCGAACACCGGCTAGCTCGTCCCGACCATTTCTGAGCATTCCTTCAACCTCAGCAGAACTGATAATTGGGCGAGTTGGTACGAATTCATTGTGAAATATTTCGCGCGCACAATTGACAAGGACACAGTGAAGGGGGACACACGAGCGCTCGCGTGTCCCCCTTCACTGTGTCCTTGTCAATTGTGCGCGCAAAATATTTCACTATGAATTCCTTCAACCTCTTTATTGGCCGTGATGTTCCTGTACAGCGGGTCGGCGGAACGGGAAAGTGTTCTCATGGTTATCCTATTCAGAGATAAATGTATCTGTATTTAAGTTATACGTAATTTTAGGACTACATATGGGGTAAACGTTATATCAAAACAACGCTTCTGGGGTGTAGCGACTGTCGATTTGGCATGTTATCGCTCCTTGTGCAGAGGTAACTTTCAATCAGTAGTACCACATTGAGGAGTGATAAAGACATTTGTCAGACAACTCGCGTGACACCCTCCTTAGTGAAGGTATGGCGATATTTGATTCATGCTGTGCATGAGGTGAACGGTGTGGACGGTGTGGAAGAAAATGGCGTGCATTAGTGATTTTGTATTTTGATCCTTCGGAATTCATTTGGTATAAACACTTCCGTTTATGGGCAACATTTCTAGTTGAACACTTCAATCGTGAGCACCGAGGCAACAATTCATGTAAAAACGTGTTTGTACTGATGTGGACGTTTCTACGAATATGAGATGCTTATACTGCTATCTGGGATCACAGTGAAGGTAACTCTATGCATTTACGCATGCACGTGCTGTCTGGAATGTAGTAATAAGTGCGCCTATGTAGTGTCAACGGTCGCACACGATGCACTGCATCCGAAAGGAACACATGGCGTGGTGATCGTACCTTGCAGCCCTCTCGATGGCTGTGTATACCTTGTTGTCGGCGTGCTTCACGTAGGTTACGCCCACAGCGAAGTACTGCTTGAAGCCCCTGCCTTTGGGAACGTGACTGTCATGCATCTTCCTGAGCTTCTACATGCACCACGTGGGACAAACGAGGGTAATGATAAAATCAGGTTGAGTAAATTTTTATGGGAGCGTCTCTCTGCAATAGAGAAGAGAGTGTACAGTACCGCAACATACCGCAAAGAGACGAAGCACAATCTGCACATATCGTTCCTCGGTTAAGTTTGTCGGGTGGAAGTCAAGAACGCCGTAGTGGCGCACACCAAATGCCCGCAGTCGGCGAAACGTCGCATTTCCTTTTGTCGTCGAGGCGTCACTTCTTGCTTTTTCAACGCTCCTAAAAAATAACAGAGGAAAAAAAGATTAACAGCAGTTTCACCTGACGTGATAATCAATTAGACAACAAGGATTGCAGTGTATCGCGCTGTAACAGTAAAGGCAATGGTCCGCCTACAGTGACAACAACTTGGCGTGTTGGACTTTTTGTTTCTAATTCGAATTAAGTTGCGCTCTTTCGCGGACCGTTTTCTCGCTAAAATAGTTCAGTATTGTGAAATAGAACGCGTTGCAGTGAAACTTGAGGGAGAGCTCGTGATAACGAACGACTCTGCATATACAGATCAGTCACTATGCGTATATTCAGCTGAAAAATGGATCAGCTCTTATATATATAAGAAATTCGAACGAGGTAGAGCTCCATGGGAAGTTAGAGAGAGAAAACATTTATTTGTTGTGATACTTTGTCCGCATCACTCTTCAATACGCAGCCGCTTATGGTGATGCTGGTGGCGAATTGCGTGACGTACGTGGCACGCCGAAATTGTGTGTATAGAGAATATGGGAAACCATGCGAGTCAAGAGTGCTGGCTGAGTGTCTCGACTTGAAGCCATCAGAAGGGATTTGCAACGGCTACTTAAACGAGGAAACTTTTTTGTGACCTTTTCTTCTTGGTAGAACCTGCGCCACAAGCTCTTCAATGCATTGCACTATAGAGTCGGCCACAAGCTATTCAATGCATTGCACTATAGAGTCAGCTTCAACAGGAATGATCGTGGCAAGAGCAATACCAAGCAGCGGCTGGACACAGAGCAAGTGAAGAGACTGGAGCTGCTGATGCAGCGCAATGGTCAGCGGTCTTCGTGTCATCGTTGGCGTTGGCACGAGAGGTACATGCATATTTCGAGAGAAACGCTTGCGAACGTGCACTAATAATAATAATAATAATAATAATAATAATAATAATAATAATAATAATAATAATAATAATAATAATAATAATAATAATAATAATAATAATAATAAAGGAGCGATTGGGCCTAACGGCTGGAGCAGTGGGCAGCTGTGCATGGAGTCAGAGGTTTGACCTCGCCGTCGGACACTCGAATTGTTTTTTTTTAAATGAAGAGAGCTCAAAACGAGGTGAGACAGGACCGTATACCTACAACAAATAGCCTGGGAATAGCCAAATAATGCTATGCACGATACAATTTCGTGTTACTGAACCAGTGAAGCCTTGAGGCCAGGTACAACGAGGGACTGACAGTGCCCAGTTTGTACTTATGAGACAGGGAGGTGATGAGAGACGGGTAAATATGTTAAAAACGCAGTGCCCCGTTGTATATACCTTACGCAGGCAAATGAGTTGTAGGAGAACATCGAGATCGCTGCTTCTCACTGCCATCTACATACCCTTTCCACCCATTCCCATACCTAAATTCCCTTAGCTCCCGAACACATATATAGGCCAAGCCGCCATTCTTTTCACTAAAGAGGTCATTCATTCATTCATTCATTCATTCATTCATTCATTCATTCATTCATTCATTCATTCATTCATTCATTCATTCATTCTAAATTGAGCCTAGCAGCCTGTTACAGCTTGGCTGGTGCAACCATTGCCCGCTTCCCCGCACATTTTCTTATCCCAGCATATAACTGCAAGATTATTAACACTTTCAGTTTAAGCCTCACATTGACGTTACAGCGATGCCGGGCTCGGTGACGTTGTACGCCTTGACGGCGGACAGCCATCGCTGCAGGTCGGCCGTGAAGTTGTCACCAGCCTGGAACGTGTTGCCTCGGTGTACGTAGAGCGAGTCGTAGAACACCAGGTCGCAGAGGCCGTCCTCCGGGAAGTGCATCTTCCAGTCGGTGCGGTTGCCGAACACGCACACAAGAGGGCTCGCAGTCATCTGTTTCCCTGGGCGGCACATAGCAAAGCAGGCAATTCTGCACGGAGCCTCCCTCCAAAGTTTGGCAAAATGACTAGAACTTGCTCAGACTGATTCGAAAAAATAAAAGAAATGAAAAGCGTGACTTCTTCAGAGTCGCCAAAATGAAACACAGCCAGGCTGAAATGACTCTCATCATGATCAGATTGAACTCGCCAAAAATGAGACAACCATGCTCACGCGTACACAGACAGGTCAAATCAGACACAGGCAGGTTCACCCACACTCTTGAGCTCGCAGGTTCACCCTCATTTGGGGTCACTTATATTCACGGAACCACAAACTTAATAATGAAATACTGTTGGGTTAGTCGGTGCGCTAGTTGTGCGCCAACTAGCCCAGCATCAAGTGTTGTAAGCACTTGATGCTGGGCTTTATATATATATATATATATGTATGTATCATGTGAACTCCGCCTCTCTTATATGGTCTCGTGGACTCGAGAAATAATTGAAATCACGAGTCATTAAGACTTGCTTGAATTCACTCGAGCTCACAGAAGTTTCAATTCAGAGAAACTCGCCTAGACTCTAGTTTACCCTCTCTATATATGAGGGAATTTATTTGGGCTCAATTGGAAACTCACGCTCGTTCGGGCTCACTCATACTCAGACTCACAGGTCACTTCAGTCTAAGCGAGTCTGAATGAGTCGACTCATGAGCTAGTTCGCCGACCTGTGCCTCACATTTCCGTGTTCAGGAAAAGCAGCAAGTTCAGAACGCGTGGCGGACGAGGAACCCCTTGTCTTGCTTCGTATAGGCGCGGCTTTCAGACCCGCTCGGACGTATTACGGAGCTACAAACTTGAAGGTGTGCTCGGACTTCACTTGCAAGAAGTCGGTGAGCTAGTGCTCCTCACCAACGACGCGCTTCTCGCCGACTAAGCTTACACTAAATGCTGTGCATTCTTTCTGTCTAAGGTTCAGGAACCGATTCGCGATCGTGACCATCCGCTGCCGGACCGCGTGCCAGAATGCCACGCCTTCTAGCGAAACCGCGCAATTCCTAATTTCTTGCTTCTTTCAAGTAAATATGGCTGCTTACTTGCGCCTTCATTTGATGATCCCCGTAATTCGCGAGATTCACCTTCTTGCACAAGGCGCATGCGGTGCTAAAACCTGCAGTCTGCGCCAGTGTTATAGTGAACTAGAATACTCTATTCTAGTTCACTATAGCCAGTCTATAGGTCTTGCAGCCGATGACGTAAGGAGCGCTCCTATTTCACGGCGCGCGTTAGCGCAGTCACTATGGGTGCCCAGAATCCTTTGCTTTGAAAACGGGCTATCGTCAGAGCGAGTAACTATCTGTTTCATTGCATCACGTGCCGAAAATGACGAAGTACTGAGTAGGGGCTCTATTCTGGACATTCCGCCATTTTCTTCGAGACGTGACGTAGGCGCGACGCATACAAAATGGCGCTGATGGCCCCGTTTTGCTTTCGTAACGTGACGCAAACGACGTTTTGCCTAAGAAACTGAAATGAAGGCACCGAACCTAACGTTCTTCGTAAAGCAAAACAGTTTTCTTCCTGAGTAAAAAAATACTAGCTCAAAGCCTACGATTACTCCGTCGAAAGCGCGTCTCGCTTCCGTCGTCTGCTGTGTACAAACCGTCGTCTGCCTCATTAGCGAGGATGCTTGTGCCCTGGAAACGGAATGAGCCATCGTACGTTGGCGCCAACGCGCTTCTTTTCTACCTTGAGACAACATACGCGGCCGACCCGCCGTGGTTGCTCAGTGGCTATGGTGTTGGGCTGCTGAGCACGAGGTCGCGGGATCGAATCCCGGCCACGGCGGCCGCATTTCGATGGGGGCGAAATGCGAAAACACCCGTGTGCTTAGATTTAGGTGCGCGTTAAAGAACCCCAGGTGGTCAAAATTTCCGGAGTCCTCCACTACGGCGTGCCTCATAATCAGAAAGTGGTTTTGGCACGTAAAACCCCAAATATTATTATTTAACATACGCGGTCTGCCAGTACTGACAAGCCCACGTTCTAGGCCACGTTATCGCTATCTCGGGAAATGCAAGTCACCCAGCCCGACTCGGCTGGCTGAGAAACGGCCGAATATCACCGACAGCGCTGCGCGTACCAGAGGTATCCGCTTGCGCGACGCAGTCTCCGTATGGCTCCGTGTTCACTTCGCTGGTTACTCGCACCGCGTGAGGAAACTTGAAGGCGCCGCCTTACGTACATTTCTTTTTATAAATTAAAGCGATGCCGTTGTCATAACTTCTGATTGTGTGAAAAGGCATTAATCTTGATTACAATACAAACGCGGCAGTGAAAAGTGAAAAACGTTGCAGAAAGTTCATGTTCAACCAATATTATTTCATATAAACGTATTCTTTTAATTAATGAGGGCCCAAAATACAAATACCAACACCACTCGAGAGCGATGCAAATAGTATGAGCACGCGTTATAAGAACAAAAAATTTTCATGGCACCAAACGACGGGGAAAATGTGGCGATACGCATTCCTCTCGGCCGCCATTGCATATGGCTGCTCATTAGCATAATTCGCGCGGCTCGTCGCACCCCAAATTATGGCGGAAAATCTCTGCAATGGCGGCCCAGCGCAACGTCACCAACGTCAAATCGACGTTTACGAAACGGCACTTCCTGTGACGCTCCCCACGGCATATTCCTTCAGCCAATCAGCAACCTGGCACGACGCCTATCCCAACGCTCTTAAATTCTTTCTAAATTCTTCGTGGTCCGAAATTCTTTCTAAATTCTTCGTGGTCTTTCTAAATTCTTCTTCTTTCTAAATTCTTCGTGGTCCGTCACAGCTTTGGGCGCAAGTGCTTTCCTTGTTCAGTTGGCTAAGTCGTGGCATTTTTTAAACTTCGGAATGGGTACGAAATAAGCTGCAAATAGATTAATGACGCGCTGTGCGTATTTGGCGATTTCTACAAAAATAATGCCACTCGCTAAGCAATCACCAGCGCTTCGCAGCGTAGGGCGCCGAGTACGGCCGGGCTAACAGTGGCCGCCGCGCCACCTGTTGAGTGGAAACGAAAAGGGGCCGTGCATCGACGGCCGCCGCAAGGGGAGTTTGACAACTGAAAGGATCTAGTAACGTTGGCCTATCCTGCATGGATCGCCACCACGTATTCGCGAAATTCTAGATGCATCGCACTGGCTTCTGTACGCTACCGCTCACTTTCTTTTCAAAGCGCTAACATCGCAATACAGCTACCAAGGACCAGAAAAATGTTTCAGTCGATAGAATTTGCAGCTTCACGTCACGTTTCGTCATCTTGATGAAAACGCAAAATTGCATTTTGCAGCACTTCCGCTTCTCGGCACAAATATTAAAACACGTGACCTCTTGACAGCCAATGAGAGAGTCAACATGGCGGATAATGGCGGCCCTGCAGCCGCAATGCGTGTCGGGAATAGAGCCTTATTTAACTCAACCAGAAGATTTATTATTATTTATTTGTTTTTTCTTTATTTAGAAACATCCCGCAGGCCTACGAAGAGGCATAGGGTAAAGGGAGCCTATGGTACAATTTATCATAAAATACATTCGGTAAAAAAATACCGATGCATACAAAGATTCAAATATTGACTCAAAACGAAGAAATTTTGCCTACTACAGAAACCATAAAGATGTAAAAAAAGGGAAAAAGAAAGAACAGATAATCATTGCATAAAAACAGCAAGAACAGCATTAACAGCAAGGATTGCACAAAAGCAGCAAGTTAGTTTGCGTAATGCTAAAAAAAAACAATAACAAAGAAACATGGCACTACGCGTGACAATGCATTGGAAACGTAAATGTTGTGGGACTGAAAAGTACCGATGTATTAACTCAACCCTACGAGCAGTGTGGAGGAAAATGTTTGGCCAAAGTACTGCAAAAGGCTTTATGATTTCTGAGCGAAGCAATGCTATACGGAAGGCTTCATATATATATATATATATATATATATATATATATATATATATATATATATATATAAACGAGAAGAAAGGGGGTTAACCGAGGGACCCGATATTTATTAGTCATATAATGAGAAGCCAACAAACACTGACACCAAGTACAACATAGGGGAAATTGCATGTGCTTAATAAATGAAATAAAGTAATGATAAATTAATGGAAATTAAAGTGGATGAAAAAACAACTTGCCGCAGGTGGGAACCGAACCCACAACCTTCGCATGTCGCGTGCGATGCTCTACCAATTGAACTACCGCGGCGGCGTTTCCCCATCCACTTTCTTGGGTATTTGTGTATACTAGTAGAACCCTGGGAGTGTTAGCCAGCGCCCCCACTCACAGACCTTGGCGGCGGACGTGGAGGGTCTCGAATCCGGCAGCATTGATGCCTTCAGGTAGCATATGTGGGTTTATTGACCAGTTGCCTTCACCCGTAAAGATCACGTTCTCGTGACGCCTGCGGCAAAAAAGACGTTCCACGTCCGCCGCCAAGGTCTGTGAGTGGGGGCGCTGGCTAACACTTCCAGGGTTCTACTAGTATACACAAATACCCAAGAAAGTGGATGGGGAAACGCCGCCGCGGTAGCTCAATTGGTAGAGCATCGCACGCGACATGCGAAGGTTGTGGGTTCGGTTCCCACCTGCGGCAAGTTGTTTTTTCATCCACTTTAATTTCCATTAATTTATCATTACTTTATTTCATTTATTAAGCACATGCAATTTCCCCTATGTTGTACTTGGTGTCAGTGTTTGTTGGCTTCTCATTATATGACTAATAAATATCGGGTCCCTCGGTTAACCCCCTTTCTTCTCGTTTATTACATAACGAGGGTCTCGAATCCGGCAACATTGATGCCTTCAGGTAGCATATGTGGGTTTATTGACCAGTTGCCTTCACCCGTAAAGATCACGTTCTCGTGACGCCTGCGGCAAAAAAGACGTTCCACGTCCGCCGCCAAGGTCTGTGAGTGGGGGCGCTGGCTAACACTCCCAGGGTTCTACTAGTATACACAAATACCCAAGAAAGTGGATGGGGAAACGCCGCCGCGGTAGCTCAATTGGTAGAGCATCGCACGCGACATGCGAAGGTTGTGGGTTCGGTTCCCACCTGCGGCAAGTTGTTTTTCCATCCACTTTAATTTCCATTAATTTATCATTACTTTATTTCATTTATTAAGCACATGCAATTTCCCCTATGTTGTACTTGGTGTCAGTGTTTGTTGGCTTCTCATTATATATATATATATATATATATATATATATATATATATATATATATATATATATATATATATATAAATCATCGTTATATGCTATCTTAAGTTGCTCATAATTTTTGCTTAAAGGGAGACAAACGAATCACTTGACTGATAAATCGTTATTTCAAAATTCTATTTTTGTTCATTTGGCAGAAAAAAGGTGGACCATTACTGGAGAGAATAAACCTCAGACTTTCAATTCCTACAGTTTCGCGCAGAACCTAACAGCCGATCAGTGTGACGTCGCGGATTTTAAAGTAATCTCTATAGTATTTGCGCCGTTCTTGAGCAGAAAGACTGTTCTCGAAACTTACTAGGTCGAGTATTTGGTTCCTTTGGAATACAATGCAGTTTTTTCACCGGCAGGGAATTAAATTTAACTGAGGGGTCCTTGCCAAAAATTTATGACCTCACGGTGAACTGATGTGATAATTCTGGATCGGCGTCGCAAGACTCAATCGCCACCCGACTTTTTTTCGTACGATCTGGGTTAGCAGGCTTCCTGTCGTGACAAAAGTATAGCTGTTTTGATGTTGCAGAAGCGTAATCTACTGATACAGGTTAAGCTCAACGTTCCTCTTTCTTTGTCGTCGTCGTCGTCACACATCATCATCATCATCATCATCATCATCATCATCATGATTTATATTTACTGCAGGACGAAGGCTATTTCCAGATCTGAGCTTGCCTCTATCTTGCGTCAACCGAGTGCATTCCACGCCTGCAAATTTCCTACTCGCATGGCACCACCTAACTCTCTGCTTCCATCGACTGCGTTTCCTGATCCTTTGTCACATTATTTTACTATATCAAAGCACGAGTTATCTGTTCTACGCATTACATGACTTGTCCAACTACACTTCTTTCTCCTAATGTTAACTACAGCATCAGCTAAACCAGTTTGCACTCCAGTCCGTATAGTGGCGCCATCCTGTCTCTTAACGTTACGCTACCTCTGCATTGTTCCTCGATTAATGTAGTGCTGCGCACTGTGCGGCGACTCTTACGTTGAGGAGGACTTGGCGTTGTCGAGGGCGATTTCCAGCTGACCGCGTTGCCGCTCCCTACGGCGTGGGTGGCGGTGGACATGTCGCCCTTCTTGACACTTCTGTCACGCTTGCGGGCGCGTTCGGCAGGCTTGCCTGTGGTGCCGGTACCGGCGGCGTCGCTGGTGCTGTCGCCGACGGCGCGTTTCGTGCCCCGCCTCCTGGCGCCGACCTGGCCACCTCCCTCAGGCTTCTTCTTGTTATCAGCGGCGGTAGAGGCACCGCTACCAACAGTGCCTTTGGGGGCTGAGGCGTCTGGGGACTTGACGGCTTTGGTGCCTGCACGCGATCCCGCGATGTCGGTAGAGGGACGCCCGTTTGATGTACCCAACGGGAAAGTACAAACACGCCAAAGCAAGAACCACCTCTCTGTCAAATGAACCCCCTATGCTATAACACCACGTGATCATGTGAGCTTTATACGGGATTCCGCGCGGTGCATATTGAATCGTTCGATATGGGGAACACGGGGCATGAGGAATTCGGCCTCGTTTTCCGGTGAAATGTTGGGTGCGCTAGCCACGAAAACAAGTTTACAACAGTCTCGAAGCCTTCCAGTGGTCTCATCGTAAGCCTATCTGGATTTTAGTGTTATACATTGTCAGCACGACGGGAGTTCAAAGGTCGATTCACACGATGGACGAAAGCTCAGTTTCCGGGCACCGCAGGTCCACCACGGCTCGACCCGGCGTTGTGGGAGTGGTGCGCGGTCGGCGCAGTCGGGAACGGGAAGCATGTACAGTGCACAGTGTACAGTGCACAGTGTACACTGCACTGTTAATTAGAACAGCTAATATAGACTTAGCGGAATAGAACTTCATTTCTTCAACATTTCCGTGAAAAAGATTAATTGGTTGATGTGAAGCATTACACTCTTAGAAAAATTTACACCCTTTCGGGCTTATCTTGTCCCACAACAATAATCGTCGTCCGTCTTGCCCGTGTTTCCTTTCTCTAACGCGGCGAGCCCGGTACTTCCCAGTCACGAACGGCATGCGCGTTATCAGTGTGACGCAGCATTCTCGACAGAGAAGTAGCAAGCGCCGAATTTTCAGGAAAGGAAATGCAAGCAAGGCAGATGACGGTTATTGTTGTGGGACAAATTTACACCCCAATGGGTGCAACAGTTTTAAGAGTGTATGCAAACATCTATCAATTAAACAATATTTTTCACCTCTTCGTGCAAAATGCTAGCGTCTGTATACAGTGACCACTTTAAACGTCGACTATATTTTACTTTTCAGCTGTCGAATTCTGCGCCGTTTTCTCATGGATCAGCTTGCTCGTCGTCTGCTCTCAGTCCGAACTACACTCGGCTCGGGCTCGGGTGGGCCTCTTACATATCGCGGTTGTGGGAGGCCTGTGGCTGTGAAAGTCACTGCCGAACACGCACGCTATATCATCTACTGCTGCTGCTGTGCCTTGCAATAGGAATGCGCACTGAAGTCACAGATATGCCATTGATGCACTCGTAGTCACGCGAAATATTATTTTACGCTCCGCGTCCACCTTGTAGATTGGTCTTAAAGGAGTACTGACACAAAAATTTGAAGTCGAGATAACTTGTGAGATCGATTTAGTGGGTCACACACACATCGTGTGTAAAATATCAGCGGCGAATATCGCTTAGAACATATTTAAAATCAATTTTAAAGTACGTGCGCGTAGCCAACCGTAAAACAGAGCACCTCGCGACATTGACATCACCCGGGTCTGTAAATAGCCAAGAAAACGCTACGTCATGTGGCTACGCCACGAATTTTCGTTGGCTGCCATGCGGCTTTACACGTGCTCTTTACACGTGCTCGCCGTCGCCGGCCGCAATATCCGAGTCGCTGCTCTCCAGTGGGTCAAATTGAAAGTGATTGGCCACGTCTAATACGGCGGCGACTCCCACATGCAGGAAATCGTCGCCGCTGGATGACGAAAACGAGGACGACGACGACGATGATGGCGAGGACATGGCAAACCACGTGCAGGCGTAGCAGACGACTAGCAACACGAAGCTCGCGTGCCGGCGCGCCGCACGCTGGCTGCGCGGCAGAGCATACGTCATGGCTTTTTGCGAACACGTGACCACTTTGTTTACACTCCCGGTGGACCGTTTCGTTGCTCTCAGAAACCGAAACTTGGACTGGTCGCTACAAAAAAGACTGCAGATAATTACCTGTCGCGCTCTGAAGTAAATGAGGTCTCGTGCCGTGATTAATGGGTCATTAACTACTTATTAAAGCAGAAAAAACCACATGGACTTTTTTTGTGTCCGTACTCCTTTAAGCATTCATATATATATATAAAGACTGAAGGCCCCGATACAGAAAAGCGAAGCTATGGGCTTGAGTGCACGTGCCTACCCATTGCGGTGAGAAAGAAGAGGACGCCCACTGCGATCAGGCCCAGAACCACTCCGCAGCCCACCATGAGGGCGCTCCACGTGCCATCGGGCGGCTCCGGCTGTTCGTGCTTAGGCCTGCGAGGCGAACGAAATTGTGCTTAGGTAACGCCCGATGGATGATCTCTGAGCTGTCTGCATAATTTGACTTCTGACGTCTATAAGAAGGCATCGAAGTGTGTATATATATATATATATATATATATATATATATATATATATATATATAAAGCAGCTCCTTGTCGCAGGAAACGCTGATGAGTTGTATACTTGAAACGGAGTTTGAGCGAAATAGTCCAGCATAAATGAGAATTGAAATCAACAGAGTACGTAAGCCCGATTACGAGTACGTCAATTCGGCCAAGCATGGCCAGCTGTGCGGAAGCGTCTGTTTTCTCATTAAAAATGGGACCCTTGTCACTGCAAACGAATCAATCAACTTTCTCATACCGAAAATCGCACGTATTTGCCGTCTTAAACATTATGACAACTGGCTCCAATATTGTTAACCACTTACTGCTTAAGATGCGCTTTCTTATGTTAACAACTGTAAGGAGATGTTTTCTACAGTTAAAACTGGCTTACGAATGTACATGTTCTACTTCGACTACGCATATATTATTCAAGGGCGTCCCGCAAGCAATAGACGAGTTTATGAATCCTTAACGTTCCCAAAAGGTGACTGACCCGTTTTAAAAAGTCAGTGCGTTACAGCAATTTTATTGTGAAGGAGTACCACATATCCTCGGGACGCGCAAAAGTTTATCTAGTCATCTCCGTAACCATATTCTTGAGACGATGAATCTTACTTTGGTATGTAGGGTTGGTGAATTATTTATTTTTGCCTGATTTCGCACTCCCTTCTGTCGTAGTATGCAGTGATTATCAAGAGCAGAGCTGTTGCATCATACCAGTGTCGAAAGACTGCTTCGAACTTCGAGCACGCTCGGGTACCTTTTTACGGGTGGGTAACTTATCAACTTGCCACCAGGGAGCGCCAAGGTGAAACCTGTCGTCACCAATCGCCTGTCTGAAATGGCCAGTTTGACTGACAAAAGAAAGTGCTGATTAAAATTACTGGTAGTTTGACTTTGGTTGCAGTTTTTGTCGAGATATACTGTTGTGGTAAAAAAGAAACTGTTGTCCATAGGCCCATAGGCCCAATAAGCAGGCCCACTACGCTGTTCGAAACACTGTGTCCGTGGTTGCGGTTCTGGACACTGTCAATTCCACCATATTGTCGAATTCGCGTTTTTTTTTTTTGTCAGCTCTGACTGGCTCGCAGGGCTTGTGCGGGCTCCTAATACTTCAACATGGTGGGAAAAGACAACAAGGAGGAATTTGACTATGTCCTGAGTAGCACCCCTATTTTGAACCATAGTGTCTGTGGGGACTTTCGCAAACAACATGATACAAGAGCTCTGCCAATAACATAGCAGAGGGATCAGCACGACGGTTTTACTTCAGAAGCATTTCGAATCGGCCATTTACCAAGAAAGCAAGCATCGACAAGGCTTTTAACTGCTGATGCGCACGTGAATAGGCCAGAGATTTTACTAACAAGTACTAATATTTCACCGCGGAAAGTGCTAGGGCTGCCTGATATTCATTCGCACTTACTTTTTCATTACCGAAACCAGATCTGTGAGAAATAAAAAAGCGGGGAAGAGAACGCTAAATTAGCGAAATAGCGCAAATACAATTTCGCTACCGTTTTCATGATTTGAAGTCAGCAACAAAGTCAAGTTTCGTGTGCTCTTTCAATGGATAGCTCAGTCGAGGTCGTCTCGCAACAGAGAAGCCAACAAAGTTGGCAGCCACTTAGCCTAGGTTAAAGAGGATGAAGGCGAAAACCTGCGCACTCACGAGTCATTCATTAAATTACTTGACATTCTCATTCGAATGCGTTGTTACTTCCTATTGTTTTCTCCCACCAAAGGCCATGGGATCGAGTGCCTAGTTAACTATATCTTAATTAGCTGGTTGTTAGTTACCTTCGAACTAATACCAAAGTTCGTAGGTTCCACTCCCACCAATGGTCGTAGGTTCAGCCAACAATGATGGCACCATCAATTTTAATGCCATTAAATTTTGGTCCCACCAAAGGGTTCGAGTGTCTTAATTAAGTATATCTTAATTACATCCACCTTAATTAACTTTGCCTTAATTAACACCAGAGATCGTGGGTTGGGCTCCTATCGATTTTGGTGCTATAACGCCGGACGGTCAATTTTTCCATAACGCCGGACATCGGATTTTTCGAACCTTGAGCCACTTAAGGCTTTTGCCTTAATAGTATATATTTACAAGCTGGCCTACAAAAAGGCTGACCACCTTTTGTTTGCTTGTGTGCTCTTATTATCTCCAACAATTGAGAAAAATCTGTAACCAGTTCTTGGTTATCTTCTTTCTCTTTACGGTACGGTGCTGCGTGTGCTACATGGAGGAAGGCAGCAAACTAGGGGGGGGGGGGAGAATTAAGTCACGTAGCCTGCAGTGTTGGCAGGTCGAATTTTCCTTGGAGCCATGTCCTTTGCCTTCTCCCTCGCAGCATCAGCCCAACTCGTGACCTCTGAGACTCAGCAAACTGCCGGGGAACGTTTGGTGACCCGCAGTGTTTAATTTATGCGCACTTGTTCGTTAGAACGGGGAGTCGTAAAACCTACCACGCGCTCTGACCTTACGATGGCGTGGTGGGCCGGTACGCCTGGCTTCAATAGTGTCGCGCAATGCTCTCTCCTCCACTTTGTGCAAGCAAGGAGCGGCGGATGCAATCTTAGAACGCGGTGCACCGAGATAAGAAAAAAATAGAATACAGAGGCAAAAAAAAAACAAGACAAGAAAACGTGCAGGCAAAGGAGTGCTTACTTTGGGAGTCATCGGAGCTGTCGTCGTCTGAAAGGCGTAAACGGCGACTAAATAAGCACCAGTTTGAAATCTACCAAACGATAACGTCGTTGCACAAATGGCAGCGAATTGTTTAGGCCTTGTCACTACCACGACATGCGCTAACCGGGAGTGTATGTCCCGGTAGATTGTGAAATCCAGCGTGGTTTTATTTTTAGTTAATTGAAGCACGTTCTTGTCAGCATTCGCGTAAATTACGGAACAGAACTTACCAGACATATCGTCTTCGTTCGCTGCAAGAAAAGAAAAAAAAAATCAAAACTAAGCTTTAGTTAAACACGAAGCTAGATATGATCACAGATAACAACTATCACTATTATTATTATTATAACTATTATGGTTGTAAGATGACCATGTCATCCGGCGGTTAAGAGTGACCCGATTTATGTTAGTCGACCGGCTGAGCTATATACTGGAGTCGACGCTCCGTTAGACTTCCCTGCAGGGAAGATATATAAGTCAGGCTTGTCGTTAAAAAAAGAGTTTCGCATAAAATTATTTGAGAGAACTCTGCCGCTGCGATCCTTCGGTTACTAACGGCGCTAGAGAAGTGCACAGGAAAGGCACTGCCTTTCCTTAGAGGTTGCCTTTCCGCATTGCACTAGCACTCCCCTTTACCCAAAATGTCGAAACAAGTATAAGCCATCAATTTATTGCTCTGAAACTTCATTGCTCTTGTTTTTCATCCGTCATCCATCTCTCTAGAAGAGAGCGGCAGAGCAGATGGAGTGGCCGCGATGCCCAGCTTGTCATCCACTGTGAAAGGAAAAGACACAACAGGCGTCCTTCCATCTTCTGCACCCCCTCGCCCCCTTTTTTTTCTGTTTATGTTGTCAATAAGGTTGTTGACGGTTCTGCCAGTGACAGAAGTTACCAGTCTGCACGTTAAAATTTTTTTTTTATTCCTACCACGTCGCGATTTACAGCAAGAAAGGTGGAGTAGTTGCAAGATACTTTCAATGATTAGACTAAACTGGTAGTAGAATCACGCCATAGACGATACCGCTTTTATGTTTGTGACTATTCAACAGAAGACAAAAGAAAGAAAAATGTGTAAACCGAGATGTCAGGCATTATAAGAAAAGGAAATCCGGTTTGTTGACAGTTATTCAGCAGAAGGAAAAGTCGGGAGATGTGGTCGTCCACGACCGGGATATATATATATATATATATATATATATATATATATATATATATATATATATATATATATATATATATATATATATATATATATATATATATATATATATATATATATATATATATATATATGTAGGGAGAGAGAGGGAGAGAGAGAGAGTAACTGCCTCTACAGCGTGACCGTCTTTCCTTAGGTCACACTCATACACTTTTTCTTTCACTTACCTCCCTAATGGTAACGCATTAATATACAGGAGATCACAAAGGCAGTGTGATCACAATAGTCTGCATCGAACGCATCATCTTTACGTTCGTAAATGCAAGTTGCATACCGCTCAAAAAGACGGAGAAATAAATAAAATAAAATAATAAGTACGAACACACCTGCAAGTGAAAGGCAAGAATACGCTATGCGCACTAATTACCATAAGTTATCCTGAAAGAAAAGACAAAATCTGGATTTGCTTTAGCAAGCGAAATGTACTCTAAATGCGACAAGGCAACCTGTACACTAAATATACATTGCATTACGCTGCGCATTGCATTGACAACGGCAGAAAATTTAAGCAACGCAGTGTCCCGTTTCAATAGTATCATGTGAAAACATATATATATATATATATATATATATATATATATATATATATATATATATATATATATATATATATATATATTATGTGTAAAGTGCGTAGACCCCTGTGAACCGTCCATTGGGCGAACGTTAAAGAATCCCAGGTGGTCATAATTAACCTGGAGTTATTGATACGGCGTGCCTCACAATAATATCGCGGTTTTGCAGCGTAAATCAGCAGAATTTAATTTTTAACAGGCTGAGCGTTAGCACGATTGTTCTTTTGTTCTTTCCGCCAGTTCCTTCTGTCCCCACTGAAAGAGGGCTTCCGCCTAGGATCGCCGTGAATTCTGTTGTGCAACCTAAACGAGAAGTCTAAGAAAATGCATAGCCATCTACCGGAACTCTGTACGGTGAAATCCTGGATATGTACTTTTATATGACCAGTCCGCTGCCATATGGCGCAAGGCGACCCCTCTAATCAGGCGCTACAACCCCTCTCTACGACGGGCCCTCCCCTGAGGCACTATGGGTATACGTTTACATGAAATGGACGAAAACGGGTCCAGCCTTCATCAAAACCGACGAAGATTGAGTCCGTAATGGGTTAAACATCAATAATTGTTTGCAAAAGTTGTGCGTTAGAAACGAAATACATTAAACGTACCAATTTTCCGCAGCCCGAGTTGTGAGACTCGCCTTCGATGTTCTCCGGGGTCTTCTTCTTCTACATCTTTTGTTGGGATTTTCCTAAACCTTTATTGTTATTGGCCTAGTCTATCGCTCCATATAATTTTTTTCTTTGTTACGAGCCTACCTCTCCTTAATTTGTGTTTCATTATGCTTTGCATTTAAATATACTCCCATTTCTTGCTGTAATGCTACCCGACTCTTGGTCCGTCCCGCGCAGTTTGCTTTCTAGGTTGTTCCTTCACTTGTGGCGCTTACCCACTACGGTGGATTGGCCAAGAAGCTGGCGTTTAAAGGTTAAAGAGAAAGGGGAGGGAGAAAAGCTTAAACGAAAAAGTAAATCAGGGTGAGGTAGCACTTTAATGACAATAAAAAATACATTTACTTGGCACATACAGAAATAAAATTAACTGTAATTAAATATAAACTGCAAATTGTGGTATTTTTGTTGGTATTAGCTTAATTTCGAACACACCATAGAGTTTCTCACTACATTACCTGGAGGGAAATCTGGCGCTGCTGCGCTGTGGTATGCATGGGAATGCCGGTATGTTGTGGATTCGGATTGGCATCGTTCTCGTAGAGACAGGACACCTTGAAGACGCGCTTGGCAAGTACCGTTCCGTCTGTCACAATGATTCATTTTCTACTAGAACAGCACGTGAAAAGCTGTTTTAGCTTTATTATTACGCGAAAACATCTTTTGTTTAACTATGAGAACTTGTTATTGTGTGTACGGTTATATGTTACGTAAAAAGTATCAGCGGGCCGCTAAAGGACAGACGACAAGGTTCGCGCTCGCTTTGCAAAAGTTGGTCGTCTGTTCTTGCTTTTCTTCGCTTGGTCATGCATCGTGGGTGAGTAAAGATGTAATATGCGTGAATGGAAACATTTTATGAAGATTTTACTTTGAGAACGCGTTATTTGCGTAGCTATATCTACGCTTTAGACGAAGCCTCTTACAACACCAGCCAACACGAGCCTCGCAGACACATATACTGTCATTCCCATGACGGCACGGTGCCCCCTTAAGAAACTCCCATAGACGGTGGCGCCAGATTACCCTCTAGGTGTTGTAGTGAGAAACTCTATGGAACACACGATCAGCGATTTATTGAGATATCCGATTACTGATTCCGAG
Organism: Dermacentor albipictus; assembly: GCF_038994185.2. Classification (NCBI taxonomy): domain Eukaryota; kingdom Metazoa; phylum Arthropoda; class Arachnida; order Ixodida; family Ixodidae; genus Dermacentor; species Dermacentor albipictus. The sequence continues at coordinate 25,635,410 of NC_091823.1, forward strand.
AATTAACATGGTACCCTTCTTGTTTCACAGAGATAACCGAAAACGGGCGCACAAGTGTTCCTGTGGCTAAAGCTCAATGAAGAAACTCCGAGGGAGAAGATATTATGAAAAAAATTCATTCCCAATTTTCGGAATGAAAAGGCGATTTTTTTCCTGTGGTTTTTAAATGGACGGGATGTTAGTAGAAAATTATCAATGTTTTCAAGTTTTTGGCAGGTAGGACACAGAGGGGATGGTGCCAACCGGACCTGGACAAGTAAATATTTAATGGTGGGATGCGGCAGTGTAATTGTTTTATGGAAATTTCTAATTTACGTTTGGGACACCACTTATTGCCCACGAAGAAAAGCAAATGATCAAATTCCGGCGTTGGGATTTTCAGTTTTGTAGAATCTTGGAATATAGAGAATTTTCTAGGCCTAACCACAGTGACAATAGCCGAAGTAGGCATAACGGACATAACTGGTCCATGAAGACAGTTCCACGCAAGTATGTGAGCCATTTCATTTATGGATATCTCACAATAACCTGGAACCGACACCAAACGTACCAGACTTACGTTTGGAGGGATTAACGATTTAAATGTATTGACTACAGTAGGTGTCTGAAGATGAAGTGAGTGACGTGCATACTGATAGTGAATCAGTCGTTATAACCATTGTTTAATAATTTAAAGGAAGTTTTCGAAGAGCTAAGATGATGGCTGAAAGTTAGCCAGAAGTATGGGTGTAAAATGCATATGACCAGGACATCGACTCGGAGAAAATACCCGCACCCGCTTTCTCCTCATTCGTTGATGCATCAGTGGCGATCACATTATCTATTCCTAATTGTGTTAAATGATCTTGTAACATTCCATTTAAATATGTAGCGTTTAAATATGCAGGAGTTTGGCATTGGATGGAAATCATCAAATTCAATCTTTATATTAGGCAAAGCTTTGTTTGGGCAAATGATCATCGCCATCTTAAATTTCTCCATTTGATTCCCTTCCCCCATATCCCAACGCTAAGTAGCAGGTTAGAACATAGGTCGGCCTCACAGCTTTTGTCTCATAATAAATCTCCATCGCTTCTCCACTTCAGATGTAATATAACAGATCAAGTTAAAGAATTGTGATACCACAAAATTTTTATTGCCGAGTTGCAGTTGCAAAATTTATGTTGTTATCTTCTCAAAAATTTCAATTTAACTCATTTTTCGCTTGAAAGAAGAAGACAAATGAAAGAGTTCTGCTTTTCAAACATTCACTAGACTTTGACACTCTTATTCTTTTGGAACGTATATTACAACGAATTTTATTCAAACATGTCCGGTGGTGACCATGGGCTGTAACGTAAAACTATTACAATATGTTTGTATTCCAATACCCTGATATCAAAATTATGTGACCGCCGACGGAAGCACCGGGCGGTGAACTGGAGCTTTGTTTGAACAGCCCAATCAAGCGCTTTCCTCGTTTATAGGACGTCATTTTTTATTTGCTTTCATAGCAAATAGTATTGCCTACCTTGACAGGTTCTTTCTATGTAATTGGCCGAGAATCAATCAATCAATCAATCAATCAATCAATCAATCAATCAATCAATCAATCAATCAATCAATCAATCAATCAATCAATCAGTTTCGTCTATTTCGCAAACAGACAGAGGAGCGGCGGATAAAAGCTGCCATTCAGCAGCTCGATGAGCCTGCTGCCCCCATTACAGAGGTTTACAGCAGCACAGACAATTAAATATCACATCTAAATAAACACGTAATTAGAAATCTCATCGTTAAATTATAAAATGAAATGAGCTTCTCGTGTTTACAACTTTCAAGCTCAACTTGCTTAAAGCACGAGAAAGCAAATCAAAATTAATATATTCATAATTATAGAGTAGACATCACAACATACAGCACGTGCGTTGCATTCCCGAGTTTAAACGCGTGGTTGGTACAATCCATATTTCGCCTCTTCTTGTATGAACCCTGTTCTTTCTTTTTCAAACACGAAATCGCTGTCAAATACTTCAGTTCTTTTTTATTTTTCAAATTTAACTCGCACACTTGATCTATAGTGGTACAACTGGAGTACTATAATGACATGAACACTGATAAATAAATCAGCTGCTGGTATCTCAAAACGGGTATTACAAGCATACCAAATGAACCGTTTTTATATCATATTTATTATTGCAGGTTAGAAAGCCTCCTGGTACAAATTAAAGATACGTGATTTCACCTGTGTCGAGAGAAGGTGTCTGAGGCGACCAACTATCCCTGTTATGCGAGCAATCTTTTGGATTAGAAGATTTACGTGGCTATCCCAGAACATATTCACAGAAAACACCATGCCTAGGCACTTAAAGTTATCAAAAAGTTTAATGCTACGACAGTTTAAAATAATATGTACATGTGGAGGGATCTCTTTGTTCTTTGGCCTAAAAATAATCGCCTTTGTTTTGATCTCATTAATTTTCACACCATTTGATAATGACCGTACTGCTAATTTTTGTACCGTGTCATTACCGATGTCTATAAGGTTGTCTATTTTATTACCACGGTGGGAAATATCGAGCGCCGACCAGTCGTTCAAAACGAAAAGGAAAAAAAAAGACGTCTTGGTTTAGACTCCTCTTGTGGGGCCGAAACGTCTTTTTTTTCATTTTTGTTATGAAGGCTTGGTGGGCACTTGATATTTCCCGTCGCGAATTTTCCCGACCAGACGGGTTTCCGTCGAACCTTGGATTTCATACTTTATTACCAAAAAAAAAATGGTGGCGTTGGCATATCTAATAAACTTTGCACTACAATTAATACGCACCCAATCATCAATATATAAATAAACAATAGAGGACCTAATAAACTCCCTTGAAGAACACCGCAAAGTACCTTCATAATCTGTGACCTCGATTTATATATTTCGACTGTTTGTTGCAGATGGCGTATATAAGATTTTATTAGCTCCAATGTGCAACCCCGTATTCCATAATGACTGAGCTTTTTATTGGAAGTTCGTGGTTAACTAAACTAAATGCCTTAGTATAATCAACGAACAGTCTAACCGCAGCAAATTTATTTTCAAACTGTGTTAGAATGAGCTATTTTTGTTGTGGTAATGCCAGTTCTGATTTATATTTTGCGAAAACCGATTTTGACTCTCTGTTAGCAGTTTGCATTTTCAACATAACTTGATATCCTGACGTCTATTACCTTCTCCAAGGCTTCTGAAAAAAAATGGCAGGACAGATACAGGTCTATAATTTCTGAATTCATTGCGATCGCCCTTTTTATACAACATTACTACTGTCACAATCTGCATTTTACAAGAGGCCTGGAACACCCGGAGGTGGGGAGGGTTTTGGTTTTGTCTGAACTAGAGCAGTGAAAGTAGATAACTGGACGAGAAGGGCGGTAGGGGCGATTGGCCACTTTTCTCTTGGCTTGCGGTGGCTAGCAGAAAATCGTGGCCGCTTGCACTGGAAGGATAAAAACGTCTCTAAAACAAATCCGCAAAGAAAAAAAAATTGGAAGAGCAATGACGAGTCCAAAGGGCTCGAGAACTGTGTACTTCCACGCAATTTTTTTTATTATACGCAAATAAATACATTCTCCCCGGCAGCTCCAAGTAGCTAGTGCCAGAATGACCGGCAGGCAGTGCTCGTCTATTCCTTTTGGAAGGGGGCAATATTCAGAGGAGGAGGAGGAAAGAACTTTATTGTGTGCTCTGCGAGTTGGTGGGGAGGGCCAAAGGCCTGCCTAGGTGACAGCCTATTAAAAAAAAAAAGCTGTTTTGTTCGGCATAATAATGCATCTTTAATGCGTGCATGTCGCTTCGACTGGGCGAGTTTTTGCGGTTTCGTGACTTGGGCGTGACAGACAGGTAAAGGGGGGGCGCAGTCCTAAAACGTTCGACCAATAGCTGTAGGCTCATGGCGAAAAAGACGTAGAACCGGAATTAACTGTTTTACTTTTGTTTGGTCTAATCACGCATAATCATTGTGTACACGTCATAGCTGATAAGGAGGCTTCGCAGTTTTCGCGACGTTGTTCGAAAGACTGCGCGCTGGGAACAACCCGTTCTGAGCGCGCACGCAAACGCGGACGGGTAAGGCCTGCCAACGCTGAGACTTGCGCTGGAGCAGAGAGACACCAGAGACACCGGCAGCGGCAATGATATCAGGACAAGGCAAAGGCAAGCACTCTGCGGTGCAACCTCAGTGTAACGATAAGAGCCATGGATGGATGGAAACAACTTTATTCTGAATCCGGCAAATTTGACGACCCGGGCTCAGGTCTCCCATGAGGGGACTTCGAGGCCTTGCCTCGTCGCCGCCTCTCGGGCTTGCTGGACAGCCCACTCTTGTGTCTTGAGGTCGGAGCTGCGCAGAGCGGCGGCCCACTTCGACGCAAGAGCCTCCGGAGCTACTGCCATTGTAGCTGATGTAACCCGACACGCCCACAACATGTGTGACAGCGTCGGTCTAGTTTCCTGACATAATTTGCAAAGAGCAGTCTGGTATTGCGCGGGGAAAATGTGCTGCAATCGCACCGGACTGGGGAATGTTTGTGTTTGCAATTGTCGCCAGATGACTGCCTGGCGACGTTTCAGCATGGGGTGAGGTGGGGGCAGCAACCGCCTGCCTAGCTGGTAGTGCTTGGTGATGTCATTGTACCTGACCAGGCGTTCTCGCGTGTTTTGAGCCATGAAAGCGCCGAAGAGCCATGAAATAGAGCTGTTGCAGACCGCTGGGAGAACCGGAATTAAGTCCTGTTCAAACGCGTTGATGGCTCGGCATCGACGTTGCGTGCCGTCGTTAACTCCGAAGCAAATTCACGCAAACGCGACCCCGCCGAGCTCGGTCAGCCTTATTCCTGACGTGACCTGCTTGCATCGACTCGTGGCTTGAAACGTGGTGGTGACTGGTGTCGCAACGCCCGCTACGTTGACCTTCCTGCTCGTTCTACTCTCAGCCCTTAAATCTGCCGCTAAGAAAAGAAGCTTCAGCTCTGGGCCAGTTAACTCCGATCTCCCTATTTAGATGCACGTAAAATACAAAAAACGCTTTTATTAAGCAACCGATGGGCCTATTTGCATGAAATACATTGCATTTGAGATAAAATGTTAAATTACAGCGACTGTAGGAAGCGGAATATTGATGTACGACTTCTAGTTATAGCACGAAGTTAACAAAATAGTAACTCTGCACAAAAAATAAGATCGCAGCTCTGTAACCGCACCTGTTAGAGCACATCAAGCGGACAAGTTTGACATATATGAATTTACAGCTCACGTGAAATTGTTACAACGTTCTAGCGCGTTTTGAATAAGTCATACTCTCAAGTTAGTGTTAGATTTCAGAGCGATCGATAGAGCAATTTTGTCCGCTTTATATGCATCATTAGGTATAATTTATAAAATTGGGAGATTGTTTTTTTGTCATTGATTCACAAAGTTCATAAACCTCGTAAACACGTTGGTCATTCATTTTTGTTTTCTGGAATGTTGCAGTTTTCATTTTTTTTGTAAAAACAATTGATGACATACAATGAAAATCCACTTCCTACAGTTAGTAGGTTTTTGTTACAGTTCATTTTTCTTTCAAATGCAACAAATCTCACCGAACTTAGCGCAGAGGTTGCCGAGAAAAATGATTTCCCCGTTTTGATGCATTAAGTTGTTTAACAAGCAATTGAAACTCGTCATCGTCCGTTGCCTTTCTCGTAATTGGGCGGACTGATTCATTCCATCTTGTCTTCTTTTCTACCGTTCCTCCAGTTGACATTTCAATAAATTCCGGAGTTTCACGTGCCAACGCCACGATCTGATTATGTGGCGCGCCGTAGCGAGAGACTCCGGATTAGTTTTGAACACTTGGGGCTTTTTAACTTGCACCTAAATCTAATACTGGTGTCACACGGCGCACTTTTGATCGCTATCAAAGCCCGATCCGGATCGAATTCCTCGGTCGTGATTGGCTCCTTTGCGTAAGCTGCGCGAGGGGGCCAATCGCAGTAGAGAGTTTCGATCCGGATCGGGCTTGATCGCGATCAGAAGTGCGCCGTGTGACACCGGTATAAGTAAACCAGCGTTTTTGCATTTTGCCCCATCGGGAACGCGCGGGGATCGAACCCTGGACCTCGAGATCAGGAGCACAGCGCTGTGGCCACTGAGCAACCACGGCCGGCCAAGGCGTATAGCAAAGGGGTTGAGGGGGGGGGGAAGGGGGGTAGAGAAGCCGGGGCACGTTGATACATAGGGTATATTGCAGGTATTGCAGATTACATTTCAGGCGCATACTAAGTGCATGACACGTCATCGGCTCCATGCTCTTTAGAGCTGGTGGCGCAGGCGTGTATTAATACGTCGCTCGCTTGGCAGACCGACATTATCTACACATTGGTTTCGTTGATTAGCTCACGCGGTCCGCAGCTTACGCTGCACTGCATTGCAATAGCGCATAGCTGCCCGAGTTTGCTGACCGATCCACACTGTCTTCCTGCATGGCTTAACGTTACTCTTATCAGTCACTGCGCTTCAACTACTGAAGATCAAGCGACAAAACGAAATCGCGTTGGTTATGCTTGTGGGTGGGGGTTGGGGGTTTGCCTCTGAATAAAAGCTACATCATGGTAATGTATATTGTTTGTTATCGCGGTGTCTGTGTTCTCCTTTCTATATTGTCCCGTTTTCTATATAGAGTTGTATCTATAGGCTTACCGTGTTCATTAGACCCAGTTTGTGTTTTCAAGACCTCCCGGGAATTCGCCTGCGTGCATCTTGGCGAGTACGGATACTCCGAGATGAGTAAGCTGGCGCGTACGCTTAGCTACGCGCGTGCACAGCGCTCAATGTGGGTCGATCTTTATATAATGAATAAGACGGAGCGAATTGTCGTGGACTTGAAATCATGGATACCAAGATGGATGCTATTAATGCGACTGGCTGCCGTGTTAATACGGACACGCTGGGAGTAGGTGACGACTTTCCGGGATATTTTTTTTTTTTCGAGCACGATCAGGAGAGCATGCAGGTTCAGCATGGCCTCGAGGGCGACCATTCCCGGCCGAGCTCGAGGTACTCGTTGAAGGTTTCGCGAATGGCGCGTACACGGTCGAAGCTTCTCGGAACGCCGTTGCACGTGCCGTCGTAGTCTGCGAGGTCCACGTCGAAGATGGCCCAGCCGTGCACGAGCTCGGGAAATATGTGGCGGAGCGCGCACATCTGCGGCGGAGAGAGAGACGGCGCGAGTGTGAAACGGACAAATTCGCTCACGTCGAGTAAGCCGTTGCACCTTAATGCGTTTTACTTTCAAGTACGATACCGCAGCATCGCTAAAAGCCGAAGCGGTCCCGGGACGGCTGTTGTACGGCGGCATGGCGAGATCTTACCAGTCATAATGTGCCAAAAATGTTGAAAGAACGCAGCCAGAGACGAATAATGTAGACTGCAGATTAAAGCCGTGCTACGGATACCGGGTCTTACCTTGAAGCGAAAGCTCTCTTTCGTGTCGAACAGGTAGAGGCGCTTCTTCGTCGCAGAGTGGAACCGAGCAATTACTGTGCCATTTCCGTACTTGATATCTTGCGGGTAGTTCGGATGCCTGCACATCTATCAAAAAGAGAGGAGAGAAAAATAGCACTTTGTTTCAGAACGCGAAGCAAATTGGCAGCTCGAGGAAGACAGCTGCCTCCTCCCTTGCCCCTTCCTCTTTCTAAAGACATTTGCCGGATGCCTGTAAGTGTCCACTTTGTGGACATGTCTGTTTCGCCTGCTGCTGAAGCGCTGATTGGCTGGGGCAGTGGGCAAAATGGACATATCCACTAGGTGGAAACTTGCAAAATACCCCCCCCCCCTCCAGCCCACCCTCCTACCTACTTCGAGTGCGACGCAAGTACTGAAGCACCGTTGGCAGTGGCGCGTGCACAAACCTCTTTTATGGGCACTCGCACGGGTCCTTTGTCATAGAACGCTCCAACGCGGGTTTTCCAGGGCACATCGTAGGCCAGCACCGCCATGGTGAGCGTAAAGCAAACAGTGGTGGTTGGGCTCAGGTACTCGGCCTCGGATAGGTGATGCGCCACGTCTAACTGCGTTGACAGATGCGATGCGGCTGTAGTTAACTGGAGCTCATCCAGTTATAAAGGGAGGCAACGGCACTGCGTCCGATGCGGCGTGCGGTGCGTCGGAAACACGTGCCACGTTTACATGAATACGACGCTAGCGTATCACATTTGCTAGCGCGTCATCATAATGAGATGCACCAGCATTAACATGTTTGAGAATCAATCAATCAATCAATCAATCAATCAATCAATCAATCAATCAATCAATTTGGCATTCATTACAGCATCTGCATGTAAGGAACGCGAGCACAAGAACAAAAAGTTGCTAAGTAGCAGCTTGACATGGTTCTTGGCGCTATCCCTGGCAGCGAAAAACAACGGTGACCGTAACGCGTTCGCGAGCCTGTTTTTATCCAGCGGACTTCGCCTTTGTGTGGAGCAAAACAAGGTGAGCAAAATTCAGATGTCACGCGTTGACTCTCTCTGCACTTCACGGCATTTTCTACCCGGTTACATGAATTAGCCTCGAAGTGACTTCATCCACCCAAGCTTCCCTCGACCGGCGCATCATGCCCGTTTATGTGAATCATCATCATCATCAGCATCAGCATCAGCATAATAATAATAATAATAATAATAATAATAATAATAATAATAATAATAATAATAATAATAATAATAATAATAAGAATCAGAAGCTTGGTTAAGCCAACTGCAGGGCAAAGGCCTCTCCCATACTTCTCCAACTACCCCCGTCATGTACTAATTGCGACCACGTTGTCCCTGCAAACTTCTTAATCTCATCCGCCCACCTAACTTTCTGCCGCCCCCTGCTACGCTTCCCTTCCCTTGGAATCGAGTCTGTAACCCTTAATGACCATCGGTTATCTTCCCTCTTCATTACATGTCCTGCCTATGCCCATTTATTTTTCTTCATTTCAACTAAGATGTCATTAACTCGCGTTTGTTCCCTCACCCAATCTGCTCTTTTCTTATCCCTTAACGTTACACCCATTATTCGTCTTTCCATAGCTCGTTGCGTCATCCTCAATTTAAGTAGAACCCTTTTCGTAAGCCTCTAGGTTTCTGCCCCGTACGTGAGTACTGGTAAGACACAGCTGTTACACACTTTTCTCCTGAGGGATAGTGGCAACCTGCTGTTCATGATCTGAGAATGCCTGCCAAACGCACCTTACCCCATTCTTATTCTTCTGATTATTTCAGTCTCATGATCCGGATCCTACTACTATCCCACTACCCACTAATCCTGATCCCACTACCTGTCCTAAGTAGATGTATTCCCTTACCACTTCCAGTGTGTTTATGTGAATGCGATGCGCTGCTGCCGGATTCTTGCAAACGCGGCTGTGGTTACAAAAAAACAATTGAACTTGTTGGGCATTGTTCTTTGCGTACATGCGAATGCCATTTGATTCGAATGACATTAAATCTTCCCGTGTCTTCCCGTGTGACAGGGGTATAAGTCGTACGCTGGATAACAACGCGCAATCAAGGCATGTGCGTCAAAACCCTTCGATCCGTAGTATGACTCGTTGGATATTGTTACTGTGTACATTTCACACAATATGACATGGTGTCGTTGTCGGTGTCACAAGACCGTTGCCCGGACTGGACAGCTAGAACCCGTTGGAAACGCACTGGCTGCTGTGGTTCCTGATACGCGTCGGATCGCACGCAGAATTTTGCCACGTTTTCCCTGCTTAACAAAGCGTGGTCGTGGCGCGGAGCGGTGTGGGCCCACCAACGCCCGGGTGACGTTACGCCGAAAATCGAAAATGCGTTCCATGCGCCCCCTTTTAAAGTGACACTTACAATGGCCGGCGGGTGGCGTCCTTCCGGAGACCTGAGGGCAGTGGGGGGAACGACTACCCTGCCGCTGTCCTCGGACGCCATCAAGTGAGTGGTGAGGATCAAGACGTCCACAGGGAGGAGACTGCGTACGATAGGGTCAGCGAACGGCCATCGTGAGCAACGGCGAGCCCCCTTTATAGGGCCTAAAGCTAGTGCTACTGCGTGATTCGAGCCCACAAGGGCATGCTGAGGAATAATGTATAGGATGTTAGGAATAGTTCACTTAAAGAACCGTGCACGTGCTAAGTAGGACGGCTGGTTAACATTGCTTCATGCTTGAGCGAGTCCTTGCGGACGTGAGTCCGGATACCTCCCAGTGAATCGGACCTTGCGTGAATGTGGGAATTGGGGAAAGTTTGAATGAAACGTGATTAGAAATTTTCTTTTCAGTCCACGAGGTTGCATGCAACGTTGTGTCAACTTGGTTTCTACGTCTGAAATGTGTGTTCATGAGCAGGTTCCGTTGAAAGCAGTAAGCACGAGTGAGGGTATGTGAATCAAGAACTTGAGTCGCCTAAATGAACTTTTGCAGATTTGCCAGAAAATTGCAGATACACAATTTTGTGAAATGTCCATTTTAGAAGTTGTCACCATACCCGCCATGGTTGCTCAGTGGCTATGGTGTTGGGCTACTGAGCACGAGGTCCCGGGATCGAATCCCGGCCACGGCGGCAACCCGTGGCCTTGTACTTAGATTTAGGTGCACGTTAATGAACCCCAGGTCGTCGAAATTTTCAGTCTTCCACTACGGCGTGCCTCATAATAAGTGGTTTTGACACGTAAAACCCCATACTTTTTTTTTAGAAGTTTTCACCATGCAACACTTACACTGCTTAGCATTGAGTACACGCTCTGTGCCTACAGCGTCGAGTGTTCTCTGAAGCGTAGTTTTCGGGCACATAGCACTTACGCGTTGTAATTCACATGAAATAATAAAAAAAGAAGAACACGCCGCTCGTGCCATTTGGTGGATTGCGGACGACCTCACTAGCCCAGCAGTATTTCATGAGCGAGTCGGTGATTTCGTAGAACTGAGTGAGACCGGGTGAATGCAGCACCGCGAGCCCGTCGTACTATGAATGAGCCTGGCTGTGCCTAACTCGAAGAGCCTGAACCCGACCGAGTTCGGTCAGGTCTGCATGTCTAGTGAGTAATGCTTTTGGTTAGTCTAACTGTTATTGAATACTAGGCTAACGACTTACTATTTGCGAGGGAGCCTTTGTGTGAGTTCAGTTAATGTTGCCGGCCAGGGCCGATTGAATCCCTTTTTAGCTCCGCATTAATTTTATGCGGATGCAAACATTTCTTTCGGGGAACAATGTGGTAACTTCTGCACGTTTACACCACTCTTAATGATAATTTCTTTTTCAGCTCTTCCGCAACGCCTTGACCTTAAGATGACTGAGCTCCAATAAGAGGCTCCATGAATGTGGTCGAGAATGCAAAAAAAGAAAAAGGAAGCGTTACCATAGGCATCACGGCACAGCTACAGAATCACTACTTCTCTAAATTACGAATAATAAGGCTGAATAAAATAGTACAGAGTCAAACCCCGGAACAATAAGACCGTGTCGAAATGCAAAAAAAAAGGAAAAGAAAAAAATTGAGATCGTGACTTTTCGTTATAGTCGCAATGATTAAGTGTTTCAAGCAAACCATTGTTTTCTCACCTTAATTCATCGGTGAGACTTTTATGCAGTAAACTATCCTCGTACAGTATCGTCGAACAGCCGAGGAAGATGTTCGCCGGGTTGAGGCTACCGTTTTCCATATGTGCGTGCTGTAGAAACTTGAACGCCTGTGGGTTAAAAGATTAAAAATCCAAATTGCGGTCATTGTCGAACATGCTCACGCTAAGGGTAACAGAACAGGAACAAGTTTGATAGTGTGTTGAAGTTAGGGTTCAAGCCATGACATGTTTCTTTCTTTTTTTTTTGCAACCAGAAGCATTGCTTTGTCTCAGTTATGGTTTTCTTGTGGGCGATTTAGAGAAATAGAGAAAGAGAGAGAGCAAAAATTTATAAGAAGAAATGAATTGGAATCTGCCCCTAAAGTCTGAGGGCTTCACAGAGGGAACCGATGACGCCACAGGCCATTGGATGCGTTGGCGGGTAAATGCGGCCCTTGAATCAGGTCCTGTGTGTGATTATATTACCAGTGCAGTCCTTCAATCTCCGTGTAGTACCACAGGAACGTTTCGATGTCTGGCTCGGCTTTGGTCTGTGCTTCGGTAAAAGAAGCGTGTAACATTTAGGTTGTGCATAGTTAAAATTTAATCTGTTTAGAACACCCTTTACTTCCTAACATTACAATGTCTGAGGAGGAGCTACAATACTGCAACCACCCTAGATACAAGCGCCCGCTTTCCTTATAGTTCGTATGAAGAACTGTGCCACAGCGATATCAGCAATGTCAGCGAGGTAGACAATTGGGCGAACACTTACTGAAAACTAACAGTTTATAGCGCTCACGTTGTGCTTTTCATCGCATTTGTCTGCGCCGATTGCGCTCCCCTACTTCACCATGGAGTATAATACCACCGTTTCAAGCCATTTCTGCCGAAAACCAGGGTTCACAGCTGACACGACTCACCTTGAGCAAAGCGAAGGACGCGCGCACGCCCCCGACGCCGCTGGACCGGCTTTCGTGCACGTCCAAAACAGCGTGGTGACGGACGCCGTAGTTCCAGTAGGCGATGAACTCTCGTACGCCCACCTCGGTGCCCAGCTGTCTTAGTGCGTCCCTCGATTTCCTGAAGTCGCACGTGACCACGCTCGTTACCAAAACGCGGGACTGTGCGCACATTGTTGCGCTAATATGAGCAACCTGCAATCGGTCTTTTCAACTGAACAGCTGGCTTGCTTGTTTTAACTCAAATTTTGCGCGGACGTAGCGTTTTGCGGTGTGTGAAAACGTGTGACGCGGTGTAGTTCCGATCTATTCTGGCCGAAATGAAGAAGTAGTGTATCAAAAATTATATGTAGTATACGTAGTAGTGTTAAACATTATATGTCCTGCGAAATCGTACCTCCAAGCAAAATTTGAGCGCGGACGCTCCAGTGGTTATTCGAGAAGAACCGTGCGTACCAGGTTTTCTATAATTCAATCATTGAGTACCCTAAATTTTCAGTTATGGAGCCATTTTGTTCACTTTGGCTTTAACTTAGTTTGCTTTGACCTTCGTGCTTTCAATCAATCAATCAATCAATCAATCAATCAATCAATCAATCAATCAATCAATCAATCAATCAATCAATCAATCAATCAATCAATCAATCAATCAATCAATCAATCAATCAATCAATCAAAGCAAACGAAACGCACGAAAGGATGTCCCAACATGACGCGTTCACGCGCGTGTGGCGAGCTGCGTGGTGGCTCGAAGTTTGAGAAACGCTCATCCAGGCCATAATCCAGATTTTGACATCGTGCTTCATTAAAAACAGTGTCGATTATATTGCATCGCGGACAGGAAGTCGATCCTTGCGAGAGCTGACTGCGGTGACGAGCGTAATAACCTGTGCGTGACAGCCACGCCGTAGGCCGTCTTTCGAGCCGCCTTGGCGAATGCCAGGAAGGTGCGGAAGGCGCGCGTGTAGTTGCGCCCGTTCCACAGGTCGGCTTGGCCCCCGGCGTCGCGCACGAAGGTCGAGTGGAAGATGAAGTAGTCGCACAGGCCGTCTTGGCGCAACAGGCCCGTGTGATTGAAGAAGTCCAAGGACAGGCCGACCGTGCACACGAACGGTGTCTGCGGCAACTGTGGCCCTTCTGTTACGTAGGAACGAAATTTGGCGGGCATAAACGAGACGGAGCATTCTCTTAACATAGATATTTCGGTGGCATCGTAAGAATGAACGGTCAAGTACGCCATCGTCCAACTAAAATATAATTTGTACAGGTGCGCCAGCCAGTTAAACTCGCTCATTTCCCTGACGTCACGGCGGTTGCAAATTTATTTCACTATCAACTAACGAGAACAAAGGAAACAGAGGGGCTCGGTTTTTGTTAATCACAACCATATGAAGCCAACAGCTAATGAAGCAAGGGAAAGCATTGGGGTAATTAGCTGTGATCGAAATTGAAATGTCGAAAATAATGAAGGAAAAGGAAATGAAAGTGGTCGAAAACCCGTAATACAACCTCCGCGTAATGCGAAGGTTATGGATTCGGTCACCACAGGTGACAAGTTATCCTTTCGCCCACATTCATTTCTCCTTGATTATTTTCTACATTTCAATTTCAAACACCGCTAATTACCCCAATGCTTTCCTTGGCTCCATTGCCTGTTACCTTTGTATATGGTTGTGTTTCACCATCGACGTCATTCGGGAGCTGCTATTTTGGCGCGCAATGGCACCGAAGGCAGTTGACTGCCGTCGGTGCAACTGTACTTGGGGACTGACTTGTGCGAAACTCGAAATATGTGCTATATATAACACGTTTCGCCATTAATTTCTGCGTTTGCTGCACTGATCACAGTGTCTGTATTTATGGCTATGCCTGTATGTTCATGCGCAGCTAGAGGAAGGACTCCCGAAGCCTTCATCGAGTGACACTCCCTCCGTCTCTTTTTGTCACGGTGAGCTGTGACGAAATAAAGAGATATCGATAAATCATTAAATTTTTCAGTGAAGTTTACCCTTCTGTGAGCATTCGCTTTTCAGGTAATACTCTAGCTTGAAATGCGCTAGCAGACGCGAGAATATTTGTCAGAGAGATGTCGAGAAGGCTCGCATAGCTTGGCATGCCCGACCGGGAAACCTTACGTTCGGAGTCGTTTGTGAGGGCACTGGCCAAGTTCGCCATGGGATGCATGGCCGAGGCTGCGGAAGGCTCAGTATCGTCCACCGACTCCGTGTTCTTCGTATCTGTCAGAGAAGTCGCAACAAGAGGATTATCTGGCTCGGCTCCTTGCACGGCAAATTGGCGGAGGAAGCAGGTGCAAGACCGCAAAACTGCGCTGTATTAAGGGGAAGCGGAACTGAAGGGAAGCAAAATTTTCTCGCTTAGCTTCCTTATCTGTATATCCTTGATTTTTAGCGGGTATTAGCAATTGTTCTTTTTCCAATTTGTATGTTTATGGTGCACGTACGTGTAGCGAATTATTGATTAAATCGATTCATCTTTTTTTTCTTAGCACAATCTGTTTCTTTCGTCGCGTTCTGCTTGTGCCAGTGTAACCATATACCGGGATCAGGGCTTTCATTGCCCACGCAACTTCTTTGTTTATGTATTTTGGTGTGTTCAAGGTCATGGAAAAGCGAACACTCCCACGTCGTCGTGGTAACCGCCAAATAGATTTATCCAAATCTTTCTGGCTCGCCTCGTCTAGCGTTAACCACTCTAACCTCACTACTTCGAGTTTCAAGGTCTAATCTCGCCATCTGGTACACCTTCAACATCGATCTCATTTCTTACCTATTTCTTCACTGTAATCTACCACGACTTTGTTTTGCAGTGATAAAACTCCTTGTGCGTTACGATCCCAAAATGTCCACACGAGCATTGTTGTTCTCGTGTAAGTCTCCCCTTATTCCGGTATAGGTATATGCTGGCAAGTGCGTACGTTGCGCCAGATGTCTCCAATTTTACCGCTTGTATTGAAGCGGCAGCGTACCTTTCGAACAATTATTAAAAAAAAGAAAGAACGGGTTCTGCGCCGAAAACGCTGTGCGTTAGGCTTGTGCTTTTGAAACAGGTGCTGACTTAAGCGAAATGTGGCAAGGCTGCTCCAATTGTTTAAACATGACCTAAGCAGCACCGTCTTACTCGAAACATCTGCCACAAGCTTTCTCTAAAATCATGTGAGGGAACAATAACACTGAATAGTTAAAATGTGGTCGACAGACATGGCCCCTTCGGAGATACGTTATAACGCAAGTGAATTCTTCAAAGCAACTGAGCAAGTGTGTGTGTGTGTGTGTGTGTGTGCGCGCGCAGAGAGCTCCTTGGAAGAAACGGGATTGTTTACCGTCACTTTGCTTTAGTATCATGAATACGCCAGCGAAGATAAGGATGACGACGAAGAAGAGCACTGCGGCGTACGACATGAGACCGCTCCACGTGTTCTTTGCACTGAAAAGAAAAGTACAAAAAAAGGAAGAAAAATGGCATGTGGCTTGATGCGAATAACGTCTTGCGACCAGCATTTCGCGATAGAGTGTACACAGCGCATTATTTTTTAAAACATAGCAGTGTCCCAACGAACGTTCGAGAAAGAATACTTCCGAATGGTGTCGAATATTTTCGTCATTTCTAAATAAAGTGAAACATGCAGTGTACGCGCAGTCCGTCTAGTTAAAAAAATGAGGCTCATCCGCAATTTTCGATGCGTGAAAGTAATGCCGTTCGCAACTGGAAGATAGTAGAGCTGGATCAATAGTAGAGCTTGTAAATCACAAACCGTCTGGTTTTAGTTGCGCCGTGCAAAGACACTGATAGAGCAAAGGGAACAGCACGCGATCTTGATGCACATAAAGTGTTGCGTTCATTGAATCAAATAAATGTGATGATAGAGCACCGCACGTCGTTTAAGAAAAGGGGCAAATGGGGCGATAGTAGCCAAATAATAGCCCTTTTCGCCTAAGTCTAGGTAGGACGTTCGTATGTTGGCTGTCTAAAAGTAAGGCATTCTTATTAAGTCACTGAAAAGTACTGAGCAGGAGTTATCTGCTCCGTGTGCTTCAACAGGTACTGGTGCCTATGCGCAACAACTGCGGTTCTCCTGCAGCCTAATAATTTCCGAACAGTCCTCACTTGCACCGGTCTCTCTCCCTCGAGACTACAATGTGCGTTGTTGCCCTTGAAATTGGAAGAGAAGCGAATATTCGACAATTTCGAATCGGGAATTATCAAATCAAATAGGAATGGAACAGCAAGAACTGTTCGATTCGCATACTCTACCCCTACTAAAGAGCGTTGTAGTCAAAGCGGCAGCCACAGTCACGCTGTAAGTTTAACGCGGTTAATTCTTGATTCTGGTCTCGCTTCAGTCTTTCTTTCTTTCTTTCTTTCTTTCTTTCTTTCTTTCTTTCTTTCTTTCTTTCTTTCTTTCTTTCTTTCTTTCTTTCTTTCTTTCTTTCTTTCTTTCTTTCTTTCTTTCTTTCTTTCTTTCTTTCTTTCTTTCTTTCGTTCTTTCTTTCTTTCTTTCTTTCTTTCTTTCTTTCTTTCTTTCTTTCTTTCTTTCTTTCTTTTTCAGTCATGGCCAAATCAATTCCGGTGGTGGCTGCGTATGACGCGGCCGCACTGACCCTGCTTTGAAAGAGATCTGCGATGGGGGCAGAGTGCGTCGAGTCACGATACCTTAGTGTGCGCTGTGTCCTCGCCGCTTAATTCGCGTTGAAGCGGGAGGCGGCACGAAGGCCCATTCGCTCGCTGCGGCCGCCTTGCTTCCTCAAGCCAGCGTTTTTGACAGCGGGTTTCCGTCGCCATCGATTGAGATGTGGTCGTGCTTGCTTGTTCGCGCGTGACACCTTGCTTGTTAGTTTAGTTAGTGAGCGAACATTTACAAGTTTACACAGCCGATAAAACTACAATCGTTACTTCGTGTAGCTGTCTAATAATGTGCTATCGCAATTGATGCTGCGCCTTTCAGGAAAATCGCGACTTTTTTGCCCTTGTTCTTGTCCTGTTACACTGACACACAATGAGAACAAAAGGAGTGATGGGCACTCCATCTGAGGTAATGGGCCCGGTGCTTGTATTATATTATGAATATGTGTATTATTAGTGTATAGGTGCGTTATTGTATTATTATGAATGAGTATATTATATTTAACTCAACTTATCAGGTTCTTTGTAATCGTCCATGGAGATCATGTTGAGGTGCACGTTCTGGAGCACTTAGATTGGATTGGAGCAGAAGCATGGCAAACGCGTACACTATCGACGAGTACGGGAACTAAAAGAAAAGCAGAATTATGGAAGAAACAGTCGTGCACGCGTTTCCAGCACTTTGATTGCTTTAGAATGCAGTATCTGCGAACGTTATAAGAGTCTGTCTAAACCGGAGCTGTTTCAGATGTTTGTGTTTCATAAAGCAGCCCCTACGTTTCACTTAATCTTCAGACTGTTGTGGTCGGTATTTCGGAAATGAATTCAAACACATGTGCCCCTTCCGACACTTTTGCGCCTGCGATGTCGAGAATACAGTCCCCTTGGCGTCCTGCTCAAGGTGTTAAGCTTGCGTTTTCATCGCGTGGTAACAAACACGTGTACAATTATACAGCTCTTTATCCGCCACTTCCCCATCCTTCCCGCGCACTTCCGCTTTCGAAAGTTTCTTTATTTGATGGGCATTATTAAAAATGAAAAGAACGAGACCAGGACATTGCACCTCTAAGTCTCTATAGAGGTATGCGAGACTGAACTGATGTCTCGAAAGCCGTGCGCATGTTCCGTAGACGGCCTTGCATGTTCCGATTTATCAAAGTGACGTCTCATACCTCGTACCTCCTTTACGATTTTACGCACGCTGCGGCACGATCACGTACGCTCAACGCCAGTAGAGTTTTCTGTTAAATACCTCCAAAGGGGTGAAGTCTGGCTACAACGGCACAAAACAAATGCGCGACCGACGGTTGGAACGAACCACTTCTTCCAGCACAGCTGCTCAATGCTCTACCGCCATTAGGCCACGGTCGCACGCGTGCTTCTCTCGTGCCAAAGTGACTCTTTCAAACGTCTGGAGCGTGCCTCACGTGACCGTTTCTCGCATTCCTCCCTCATGACAGCTAGCGCTTTGAGTCGCCGTGTTAGACCGATCAGCCCACATTTTTCAGACTACACTGCTTCCGGGATCGGCCCACGTTTTTAGGCCAGACGATGATAACTACAAAGTCAAGAGTCCGCCTGTAATGCTATACTGCATTAAAATTGAGCATTTATCCAATGCAAGTGGTACCCTACCAATGTAGAATTTACACGGTTTTCTTAAGAATGATACAGAAGGCATACAAAAGTACTGGAATGCATACGGAAGCGTTTTTATAGGAATACATATACGCTAAGTGCGTGACGCACGCTTCGTGTTGACTTCTATATATCACTATATATTTTTACCAGAAAAATAAAGATTCAACCATGTCCTTGCGAGTAAGTTATGAGGATTACTGTTAGCATAATTTCACATGGTGCGTAATGCGTTACCGAGCCGCATTGAACTCAACATAGTGCGCTCGATCGTCATGCAGTCAGTATACTTACTTTCTTGCTGTCGACGAAAAATGGCGATGCAGGGAACAGAGAAAATGAATGAGGGAAAATTTTGACGTGGAGCTCTAGCGGTACTTCAAGACAATGGGCATGAAACGCTCCAAATCGTCACAGCTGCTAAGCGCAGTTGCGTAATGCCCTTAAAAAATTGTTTTACGTGCCAAAACCACCTTCTGATTATTAGGCACGTACGCCGTAGTGGGGGACTCCGGAGATTTCGACCACCTGGGGTTCTTTAACGTGCCCCTAAATCTAAGTACAGGATTGTTTTCGCATTTCGCCCTCATCTAAATGCGGCCGCCGTGGCCAGGATTCGATGCCGCGACCTCCATGCTCAGCAGCCCAACACCATAGCCGCTGAGCAACCCCTGCGGGTGCTTAATTTTCTTAACGTGGCACTCATGAGAAACCCGAAATATTTCACTTTGCATTCGCGAAGCTTGAAATTAAAATGCGCATTGGTGGAGTCGCACGTATGCAGTGTTTACAAGGACCATGGAGAATTTTAATCGAATGACAAATGGACGGAAAGAGAATGGCCACGGGTCCATTCAAGCTGAACGTAGTGAAACTCAAAGGGAGCAGTGTGGAATTAGTTGCGAAGTTAACGGATCTTGCTTCAATATGCACCGCAATGATCACGTATGTAATCGCATTTGTGGGATTCGCAACAATATTCTTTGCCGGTGAAAGGTAAACGGAGCGAAAAAAAGAATGCATAAGTAAATTACGAGATTCAAGGCACTGCATACTACTTCTCTTCGAGCCTTAGAATAAGGGCGCGAATTTGAACATCGCACTCTCGAAGTGTGTTGCGAATCCTGCTTTGTCTACGCAGGAGAGTTCGAACTTTACAATGTAAGTTTAGACGCGTCTTCCACAGCCGTTCATATATACGGCGCTTTCCTGCCTACTGCAATGTCTACCATGTATAACAAGATGGCGAATTATCATACAAAACATACCGGATGTACGAGGCATTTGAGGACATAGTGACAACTCTACAAAAAGCAAGAATGTTTAAGACAACAATCCGCATATTTGTTACAAATTTGTTATATTGCTTCTTTTACCACTGCTTTGTGAGAGTATTGAATGAAACAATTTCCAGTCTGAATTATCGACTGAATGCAGCTTCTACAACGGCTCCATGCTCAGATCTCCTAGTGCGTGCTGATGTTGGGCTGTGCTTCCTCAACAGCAATTTTTAGTGAGTTTTAGACATTTTTCGGCTGTTTGTCAGCGTCGCTTCCCATACATAGCAGCGAATATGGTAAATTTATTTGGGAACAAGGACGCCATATTCAGTGTGACGTGGTCGCAGAAGTTCCCAGCCAGCCACTTTTGAGTCGTGCAGGCCTTGTAGAAACAAGCAAATTTATTACTTAGTGGTTGTTGCCTAAACATATCGTGTACAACAAGCTAGGCTGCTTAAAGGCCAACTGCAACGCAACTCTGGACACCATAAAAGAGCCTACAGTTTAGGATAATGTAGATATAAAGGAGCCTCCATGCAAAATTTGACTTTGAAATACTAGTGGAAACGAACGAAGAACTCGCAAAAATAGTTGTTTTTTTATACTGAAAGTGAAAAAAAAAAGAAACACACCGCCATTACCGCTCGCCTGAAGTGACGCGTGACACAAAGCGCGGCTCTTCGGCATGACCTCCGAGATTGCAACGGCGCATGCCAACGATCTCGGAGGAAACAGTGCTGTGTAATGTGGATAATGCGGCCGTCGAGATGTTCGGACTACCACGTGCTCTCATACGTCGCCGGGTGTTCTCCATGGCGCGGCGGCGACAGCGAACTCGAGTGCCAGGCGCCTGCGGCTGCCTGCGGTGCGCTGGGACTTACGTCATAGAGACAACCACTAAATGCCTGCGTCATCTGCTTAGATGCTGTTTATATGCTGCTAACAAGAAGACTATACATTCACCAGCCCTGCGGCCTTTGCAAGATTGGTTCAGTGGTATGTAATACTCATTTACAACAAATTCCGCCAAAGTGTAAGTTCGTTGCAGTTGGCGTTTAATCTGCCACTTGATGCTGCTGCGCAAGGGCCATAACTGCCTTTTCAGGGTTTTCGCTCGGCTTCACCTGCTGCAGAACCTCAACCGCCCGAGTAGTGGCTGACCACTGGCGCCACTTAGTTCTTTTTGTTACACATGATAACTAGCTATAGGCTGTCTAAATACAAATGAAAAGAAAACGAAATAATTTGGTGTCATTTAAGAAGGTGGTGATGTCCAAGTCGTTGTGGCCTGCCTTGAAGGTGACTAGCACAACGTGAGATTTCATATTCTGCGGCAGACTCGCAGATGGCATCTGTAATAAACGCGCTGGATAAGTGATATAAGTGTAGGTCAATAAAGCGCGCATTATAAGTATCATTTTTTTTAGTCAAGCCGCTTGCAGATAAGGTCTCGTGGTCGTGACATTTTGTCGCCTTAATGGCACGACCGCATTTGGATTAAGAATGGAGGGACTTGCGATTCAGTCAAAAGAAAGAAAGAGTTCTGGTGCTCGAATTGCAGGAAAGCGTGATCCTGTGGAGCCATTGAATAATTTTAAGAAAACATGATTCATTGATTGATTGCTTGATTGATTTCTTGATTGATTGATTGATTAATTGATTGATTGATTGATTGATTGATTGATTGATTGATTGATTGATTGATTGATTGACGGGGTTTAACTTCGCAAGCGAATTCGGGGCTATGAAAATATTCTTTACTGGATGGGTCTGGTTTAACCTCGACTTCCTGAGGCTCTTTGACGCACACCGAAATCAAAGTACGCGAACGTGCTTGCATGTCGCCCCTTCTCTAAACGTGGCCGCTGCAATCGGGAATCGAACCGACGACTCCGAACTGTGCAGCAGAAATGCGAGGGCAAGACGCAATGCGAAAATGAAGGACAATTTGTGGCGACGCGAGCAAAACTAGCGCCGGTATGTTCCCTGACGCTGTTGACCCTGACGCCACCCGAGAGTTTTTTTTTTTTTTGTGCGTGAAGGCGATCCATTCTTGAAGCCATGATATTCCCCGTAACCTGCGCATGCGAAAGTGGTGGCCAGTGATTTCTTTTACCCGAGGGAGTCACGCCCCTTATTCTAAAGCTCTCCTTTCTTCCGATGAGTCAGACAGAAATGTGAAATCTGAGACAGACTGCGTTATGCTCGTCCGCTATGTTAATTATAGGGGACTCGAAGTGATACAGTTTCCTCTCTTTAACTAAGACGAAAACAAGCTGAAAGGGCGCATACGCAACAGACGGGAACTACACAGTTAACTTTAGTTTATTAGTTGGTAATGTCTTAGATAATCATGTACCAACGTGCCATCGCTTAGCGTTGGTCCCTTGTTTGGAATGGTCCCGCATATTTACGTTTGCGAGGCTTGTTTCTGTACGAAGCGATTCACATGTGCTTACCTCTTGATGATTCTCGGACGGAAGCTACTGAATCTGAAATATATATATAAAAAAAGGATGGTATGCACAAAGGAACAAAAGATAACGAATAACATTAAGACAGCTGCGCAAAAGGGAATAATCGGAATCACATGAGCCGGTTTTCCCACAAGTTCATGTCGCTGAAACTCATGGTTCCGTGCAGAAATGCACCGAAGTGCGGCGAAGTTGAAAGGGTTACGAGAAAGGTTGCCGTGGCTCCCGCGTTCGCGTTTTATTTTAACTTATGGCGCGACAAGCGTTACATTATGTGGGTAAGACGCAGTGTGTGAGGAAGCGCACTTGCATAATTTTGCATATCTCCTGTTCATACATTTTACATATCTCCTGTTCACCCCTTCCGCCTCAGCAGACAAGAAGAAATCCTGCATATCGACAGAGTTTCTCATGAATACAAGTGAAGCGTCACGATAATGCTTAGCTCAGCTGAGAAATTCTGCCTCATCTCATATCAACTTAGGAACGCACATCAAGTTGATAGCTCATTTTCAGCTACTTCTAAAAAATAAAAAGAAATACGCATGCCCGCCATTTTCATATCGCACCATCCAATATGAGCTTATGCGATGCTTTTCAATATCCATTACATTTCAGTAAAGAAACGGTATACTATGGAATATAGTGGTTATGGGGCTCGCTATATGGGTTATAGGGGAAATGAGCATGCTCGTAGCATGCTGACGTTGCGACTTGTTTTAGAGGCACAGAAAAATAAAGCCGCTTGAAGAAGAATTGGTTCACACGCAGACACTGTACCTCACGGTTCTGTAGCGTTACCATTAACTATGTGATGTACGTCGATGGACGACAGGTACTTGCCCACTGGAGTATACTTACCGGAAATGATGGCGATTTCTGAGCACTCCACTAATATTAAATAAAAAAAGATATTGTAAGCTTCGCGCGAAAAACATTAACGCAAGAAAAAAAACATTAAGATGCAAGCGGAGTTTGTCAAGGTGCACAATGACACCTAAAGTTCATTTTATTAGCCCGAGGAAAAAAAAAGTCTTACCGTGACATTATTTGCATATTTGGCATCTATTGAATGTCTTGTATAAAAAGAAAAGGTAACACGACGCGCTTTTGAATTTACAAGTAATATCTGAAGAACGAACGAACGAAAATAAAGAAACACGGGCATTGAGATGTCTGGCGTCTATTGAAATAAAAGGAATAGAGTATACGTGTCATCTTCATCACAGAGAACCTATCAATTCTCTAGTGGCAATTACTTTAGACTGTTTCTTAAACAAGTGATGTACAACCAATGTGAGAATGACCGGTGGCATGCGAAAGCGAAACGATCACAGAGAGGCGCACACTTGAAGTGATCCACAGTTGGCATGCAAGCGAATTCCTCAGCTGGGAACAAATGTTTCGAAAAGTGTTTGAAGCGTCGGCCCTTGGCTGGGGTATTTGTTGTTGTGCAGCTTTTGACCGGCGTCGTTCAAAAATTCTGCCACACAGGCCACGACGCAGCGGCTGCGCAGGTCATCAAGAAATATGTCCGGAGTGGTCGAGCGGTGTGCCGCACAGAGCAAGATATTTAATATAGTCGTTGTGTATTGACGTTAAAGAAGCAGAAAACACTACCATACAAATAAAACGATGAATTCGTCACGTTACTGGGTTGAACTAGGGCCCGTAATGAAAAGCAACACTCAATTGATAAGGAGAGAGATGAGCATGATCATCAGTCGTAGAGTAGAATGCCCGGCAAACTGCCAAGCCATAACGAAACGGCCGGCAACTACGCCCCCCCCCCCCCCCTCATCGGGAGACTGGCGGAAGGATTCCTCACCAAAAATAATGCAAGTCATGGTCGAGCTTCTCAGAAATCTAGATCTGGCTTAATGAAAAGACAGCGAACCCGGATAAGGAGTTCTAAAAAAAAACTGGTTTAATATTTCTCTCTAGCAGGTCGTGTTGGCGGTGCACGCGTCATCGTACATTCCAGAGAAATATCTAGCGCTCACATGGGATCGAGAATTTACTACGTTGTTTGCGTCACACGTGAAGCCCGACTCAAAACGTCTTCTCACCATAGAATTTGCGACAACGTTTCCGAAGCTTCGGATACAGAATGCTCGTCACAAACTAAAGCAGTAACCCCAAGAACAGCGACAGAAAGCGGTCATCGGCAAAAGTGAATCTACAACGCATGCCAATATTTTGTCCTTATATGTACATACTAGATAGATGAGATAGCAGTTCTGTGCAAACTTAAGAAAACGCCATACCTTGGCTCCTCATGTGAGCACGGGAACGCAACAGTCATCAGTCTAGTGTTTTTCAGCCATCGCTACGCTTCTCTCGCTTCGCAGCGCGCAGGTCAGTGCTCTAAAGAAAGCGCAGTGTGCACGTATTAATCATTCTCGGTTTCGCTCAACCTCTACAAAAGTCGTTATGGAGGATCGGCTGTACTTCTATTGACCTTTTGTTGCCGTCTATGTACTACATTCGGTTGAGTTGCAATCGAATATCAAAGCGTAAATTTTGCCAGGGAGGGGATGGGTGGGTTACCAGCACAAAATTACTGTTCCATCTTATAGAAATTACGTCTGAAGTGCATACGGTTTTCGTTGTTAACTTACTGATTCTCCAGTGGGTTTCTCCACGAGCGTTCGGGCTTCGACCGAATACAGCTTACAGAGTCTTCGTTTTCCGCGTCGTCGACAAAGATTAGGAGCACAAGCTTTCTTTCTTTTTTTTTTAAATCTCCGGCACTGGATGAGGAAAGTGAATATCTAGAAAAACAACAACATTGCAGTTGTTATTTAGAAGTTTCGTTGCGGCAACTAGGTATTCCTTTAAATTTGCTAGTTATTGGACTGTTTTAGGATAGGGGCCCCAAATATACACAGGGGGCCCCTAAGGATTAGCGTCTCGCTACAAAGTATGCGCCGAACGCAAACCATATGTTTGGATTTTAGTTGTCACCACGAACATTTTAACAACGCGTCGACACCCCCTCATTTGAAATTATTAAACTTTCAGGTATGCTTTTCGTCCTGTGAAATATTAAGGATTGCATTATTTCATGTTCTTTTTTCTTCCCTGAAATTTTGTTTTCATTTTCCTTTCGTGTGCAGGAAGGGGGCTGCAATCGCGTGAGGCTAACGCAAGCCGGGAATCCTATTCTAAAGAGCACGTCCACTTTCGGATTCAGCCACAGGGATGCTTGCCTCGCTGTCCAAACATTCCTTACAGAATCTCAACGAATGCCCTCCTAAATTCTTTTTTTTACTTTTAAATTAATTATTACTCATTCAGTATGACCTTCCTGATTTTATTCTAACAGGTAATTCTACGCTATTCAATGCTAACTCCATAGATATTAGGAAATGTATGCTCCATATTAATTTGGAATAACTCACCCATTTCTTGGCCGATCCCCCATCGTGGGTAGGAGCCGCATGTGTGACAGGCTACAACAACACGTTCCCGGCGCGGTAGACCACGAACCGATAGCGCTTGCTTGTTGGATCAGGCTAAGGTCTAGACTCGTATAATAAACTGCCCTATTCTTTTCTATCCATTTGAGACTACTTTAGTGCCGCTATCTCCGCGGTAATTTCCTGAAATAACTGCATTCTTCTCAAATCTAAAAAAAAAAGTATGTGGTTGTACGCCCTGGAACCCCGATCTGATTGTACGAGACGCCGAAGGTGGGAACTGCGGATTACATTTAACCACCTGGGGTTATTTAAAGGGCGCCCGATGCACAAGTACGCTTGAGTTCTCGTATCCCGCTCCCATCGGAATGCGGCCGCCGCGGCAGGAATCGAACGCGCGACCTCGAGCTCAGCAGTGTGACATCACACCCACTGGGCTACCGCGGCATGCACCAAAACTCGTTACTGTATTCTAAATAGTTTTTTTAACTTTCAAATGTACTGTTCTTGCACAAACCGCATGCATTCTATTGATGTCGGACGGCTCAGAATAAGCATGTTTTGATGTTATTCGTACTATTTTCCCGGTTTTGCTCGTCGTTCTCTTTTAGGCTTCAGTATGTCGCAGAAACCTTCCGTTATTTACGCACATTTCTAGCGGAATCTGCGCACGAGCAACTTTTTAAATGTCGTGTCTTTGTGTAAGCTTCGACCGCGTGCGAGTACCGCCGAATTTATTGCTCCGGCAGAAATATAGAATGGACACGTTAGAGGGGGACGACGCTCCACTATCGCAGTGACTGTTCGCCGACGGTGAAGACACTGAACAAAGAGCAAAGAGGAACACGCGGTTATGGGGGCAACGCCAATGGATTCCAGGGTGCGTTTACTGGCCAGCGCTGATTCACACTGGCAACTTAGCGCAGTCCAGCGCGCGCGTAGCGTTCTGCGCGCCGATGGCATCAATCGCCTTGCGTGCGGTGCGCATGAGCGTGTAGCTGCCGAACTTGTTCCAGCTGGTGCACATGTTGGACCAGTCGTCGAACTCGGCGTCGAACACGGCCAACCCGATGGGCCGAACTCCAGTTAGGATATTTCTCGCCTTGCAAACCTGCACGAGAATGATATTCGCACCTTTCTCACCAAGGTGCGTGCTGGTCTAGTGGATACGGAATCAAGTAAGGCTAACTAGTGCTGAAATAGGACGGAAATCGTGGTGGACAACACTAGCGCTAACTGACAACTGAATAGGTTACAGTTTAATCCGCGTGAGAAGTAAAGGTTTTTAGCTATTATGGTGAGATAGCCTAGAAGACTTATTTCTCCGGCTCTTAGTAATGAGGCCGTTTTGTCTCAATGGCATCTTTAAATATTTATTCAAGGCCCCGAACTCCAGATCATCAAATGCGTTCCTGGTGCAGCTGCACAGGTGTGACTCGTGCCCATTGTTTCGCACGGTATAGACAACACCATGCCAGCGAGCTTAAATAGTTAACACTTTTTTATTCGGGTTAAACGAGTGTGAGAGGGAGAATAATGCTGACCAAAAACTCACTGGTCGTCGTGTATACACGTGACTGACTGTAAGGCGATAGCATTGGGACAACCTGTCATTCGATGATTATCCATCGACATCCATGCCCCCCCTCTGTCATCCGTGAAGTAGTGCGACCTCAGTTACCTGTCAAATACCCACGACCGCACGATCTACTGATTATGTATACGTTTGATGCATCATCTATACATGTATCCGCAACAGTGGTTATTACGCACCGCTGTCATTGGTCCACTAGTAACACATCAGCACAATGCGGTCAAATAATCAACATTCTTTTCATTCTTAGTGCATCTGTCGCATTATAACTAAGGGTGTGCGAATATTCGAAATTTCGAATACGAATCGAATATTTTCCTTATTCGAAGCGTATTCGATTCGAGAAATGCATATTCGTAAGTTCCCGAATATTCGAGGACGGCCGAATAATGGTCGAAACGGCGAATATTCGGACAGACTGTGAATAATTTAGCAATTAACGAATTATATGCTTGCTCCACATTCTCGTAAAAACATGTTTATTCACTGAGAGCTTCACATGATCCGCTCATTTTCTGTATGCTCTGCATCAAGATGGCAAGTTGGGCCAGTTTGTTGGGATTCATAGTAAGGTTCGTTACAGCGCAACACAAAACAGGGACAAAAGAAGGTACCAAACGACGACACAGCGTTACAGCACTGTGATCTTAAGTGCTGTAACGAATCTTACTATGAATGTGTACGCTCTGTTCCAGTTTATCTGCATCAGGCCTGTGAGACATGATCAGTTTCATTTTTTTTTTACCAAGCTTTATTCCAGGGCTCTTTCATAACGATATATGATGTACTTTCGGGCTTTGTAAGTATGCTCAATAAAATATGCACCTAGAAAATGTTACCTGGACAAATGATGTCACAGTGCATAGAGTGCCCTTACTTTCTGAACATGTTGAGCAGTCAATTTTCCTTGGCGATAATCTGTAACAAGCGTTTACCTGACAGTGCATTACCTATAATGACTGCCTCTTTAACCTGAAGCAGCCTCGTAAAATGCAATATTATTTTTAAAAGGGTAATGAAGCTATTGTTACCTCGTTTTGCAATTTTTTAATACTACACATATATTCGATATTCGATTCGATATTCGAAGACAGTTTTTCGCCTTATTCGTATTCGATTCGTATTCGAAAATTTCAATATTCGCACACCCCTAATTATAACCCTTGTGAAGACACGCATTCTGAACTGGTATCAGGATCGGCCTGCCAATCCGTAAGATTATATTGGATGCGGTAGTAAAACGAAGAAAGCTTCGCTTTAACTGTTTGCTTCTGAATGCTATGCGCGACCGACACACACTTTCCATTCGGTCGCCTTCTACGCGTCTCTAGACTAATGGGAGGCTTGCGTATATATGTTTAGAAGACGAACGAACAACCATGCGCGCGAACTCACGTGAAAGAGCCAACTAACGTGGGTACAATACAAGGCAGCTCATTGTACAAGTGATGTGACAGCGTATGACTGACCACAGCGCGAGAAGCGTGAGCGATGTGGTCGCACTCGCCTTGGCGTACAACGTCCGCTCGCTCTCGAACACAAAGGCTAGCCCGGTGCTCTCTTCGTACGTGCTCATCACTTCGCGATGCTCGTCCCTCGTCACGTGGGCCGCGTAGTGCTGCTCGGTGCACGCCTGCATAACAAAGCAGCCACACATAGTAGAGACAGGCATAGCTACTAAGACAGCCTTTCCTCTAGAGCCCCTGTATATGCTCCCCTGGGCACACTATTTCCTCCTAACCATTAGTGCCTATGTAGTAAAGTAATGGCGTGGTACCACTTGTTACGTCCCCGAAGGGAAATAATACGAAGAAGACGCGCTGTATTGCTCGGAAGAAGGTTGCTGCTGACATCGTCACGGTGATCACACTGGCGTCTCTGCCATTGCAAAAAAGCTAACTGCTCAAGTATATCCTAATTTGAAAGGAAAGCTAAAGCGCAACACAGCATCACGTAAGCCTAGCAAGGTTATTCAACTCCCTATTTTCATGGATAATATAAAGGCAGAACTTTAGTTTTCTCAAGAAATTAGCTGGGCTAGTTGGTCCAGCTGCTTTTGCTGTGACAAAAGTTCTTGGACGAAACAAAGTAACAGAAAAAGAGAAGGGCAAGGACAGAGTGCTAGTTCTTCGCGCCGAAAGATAAAAAAAAAGGGTACTGTAACGCAGCGGTCACCCCACTTTATTTTGCCACTTATATACCTTGTGGCAACTGCAACGGTGGTGAAATACATCAATTGAAACTCCGAACGCAGTGTCTGCACGTCACCGTGACGTCATGTCTTCTGAATTAGTTTCTTATACTCGGGCCGTTTTAGCCCACAAAATGCCCTCGAGAGTTTCGGTTCCGTTAGGTTTAAGTGCAGTCCGTTCCTATCGCTTAACAACTAGTGAAACAAAACAAACTACAAAAAAAGAAACCCGAGTACAGTAACACCATCCTACTTGAGAAAGTAGTTTTGCACCAGCAGTAGCGCATGCACGCAGGCGAATAGTTCATCGAAGCTGTCTTGATCTTACAGTTACACGTGAGTCGAGTTCGTGCATGCCGGTGGCGAACTCGAAGGGCTTGCACTTGGCACCGACCGCGTAGGCGCTCTTGTTCTCGCCTCCCGCCAGGGATGCGTACCACCGACCGGCCAGTGACACCGACAGCAAGATTCGCGTGGACTCGCTGAAGGAAGACCCTCGTTGCCGCACGTAGTCCAGCGCTTTTTCCTGCGAGTCCAAAGAGGAGCTGCCGAATTACGGGAACGGCAGCGCAACACGAAGGATGATTAAAAAAAAAAAACTGGAACGGGTGCGTCTTTCTTTCTTTCTTTCTTCTGTCTTTCTTTTCTCTCCCGCTTTCTTTCTTTTCCTTGTCCTCGTTTGCGTTGTGCTGGCGCTCGCTAATAGCAACTAGCTCGGCTATAAGTTCACTGGAACTGTACCGAACGAAGTCTTGCTAAAGGATTCTGACATAATTTTTTTTTCGGCTAATTAGACCACTTTGTTGCTTTCTTTTTTGCTGAATGGAGGTAGAAAGGAAAGGAGGGAGGGAGGCGCCGGAAGAAAACTTTACAGTCTCTTTCGTATTCACCGCAAGTACGACTCATTGGCGACGACAACAGGGAGTCCGCTAAGGCACGGATTTGCAGGACAAACTAAATCGCCAATTCCGTCTAAAATATTTCTTTCTTTATCGGCCCGCGAACAGTTGGTCAACGAGGTACCAGTGTCTATCAAGAGAACGCTTTTCTCGCTTGCTTAGTCCTGCAAACTTCAAGGGAGTGGTCTAAATCGGGTGCTGTTATCTAAACACATGTAAAAGGAGAACTAATTTTTCTCGGCAACCACTGAAGCAAATTTGACGAAGTTTGTTGCATTTAAAGGAAAACCTTAAAATCTAGTGACTGTACATCTAAAGCGGACAAAATTGACATGTTACACGTGAATCTAAAAAAAAGTTCCGTAATATGGGCATACAGCTTTTGCAGAACCCTTGTAAACAACGTAACAAATTTACGTAAGATATAAATTGACGTATCGAATTTGTCCATTTTCAATGATCTAATGGATGGCGTTTATAGAACCGCGCTATCTGTTTTTAATGCAGAGCTATAAATTTGTAAACTTCGTGCTTCCATTCTTTCTTTCACGCTTTCGAATTTCCGAAAACCTTTTTAACGAAATTCAGGACATAAATCGAAATACCGCTTCCAACAGTCACTAGAATTTAACTTTTTCACTCAAATGCAACAAATTTAATTAAAATTGGCCCAGGGGTTATTTCAGAACAACGTTTTTGCATTTTACATGTATTTGAATAGGCCGTGTCGGAGTTGGGCCCGAGCTAAAGCTTCCTCTTCAGAGCTACGCAGTATATATATACATGCGTGTGGTTTGCGTATACACAGTACGCATAATCCAGTCTGGCATAGCAGTTTTGATTCTCAGGGAAGTGTATTCTTATTTCCGTTTTCGTTTTCTTATTTTATTCCTCAAATCGTCCTCACTGAACGTGATCTATAACGGCGTGCTTTACAGTTAAAGAAAGAAAGAAAAAAAAGAGCAAAAGCGTGGACTTACGATGCTAGGGTGCATTCGGGCGACGGGTTCGCCCCACACCGTCGATCCTGTAATGCGGCAGTGTTCGCGGTCCACCTCGTCTCTGCTGCCGAGATGCGTGCGCAGGATGACGAGCCGGATGGCCTCCTTACTGCGAGCGCAAGGTGACGAGAAAAGTGCGCTGCTTTTTTGGTTCCATGAGGGCATACAGAACGCGCTCTATTACTACGGTTCCCGAACCTGGCCCCGTACTGCTTCAACAAAATTTCTCCCACGTATACATATAAGCGCCGTTTGTGATTGGCCATCGCAACGCTTCTCGTCACCCGCCGTGGTTGCTCAGTGGCTATGGTGTTCGGCTGCTGAGCACGAGGTCGAGGAATCGAATCCTGGCCACGGCGGCCGCATTTCGATGGGGGCGAAATGCGAAAACACCCGTGTACTTAGATTTAGGGGCACGTTAAAGAACCTCAGGTGGTCGAAATTTCCGGAGTCCTCCACTACGGCGTGCCTAATAATCAGAAAGTGGTTTTGGCTCGTAAAACCCCATAATTTAATTTTTTAACGCCTCTCGTCCCACTATCCCGTCGATCATCATCTTAAAGGGCCCGTCACCAGAACCCATAGCAAATTTTGGTTACACGCTGGAAGTGGGTATGTCTCCTCTAGGGGACGTTCTGCCGCAACATTTTTCAGATTGCCTTATTAATAGCCGAGATAGAAATATTTCAGTGCCACGAACCTATGATTTCAGCAGGCGGGTTCCACTGCCAAGCAAGACACTCTCTCCACTCGCCCCGTCTAGCCTCCACAAGCGAAATTCCTTCCCTGCGTTCTCCCATACTGGACCCCGAGGATCGCGTGACGCATAAGTCACGATCCCCGCCCTCATTTTTTTTCTCCTCACCTTTTTTTTTCGGTGTTGCGCACTTTCGCTGACGGCGTCGCGCGCGAGCTGTTTCGTTCGCGCAGCGCACGATTTTGCGCGCTGTTCACAAGGACACATGACTAGCGGTATAATTCAGTGCTACACAAATACTGAGGCAGAACAAGCGGATCGCAGAGCATGATCACGCGCTCGAAGACGGTAGAAAATGGCATAGTTTCGGTACTTGCGCACGTGACTGCACGGCCGTGGGAACAAGCAGACGAACCCGAAGTACATCTCTCTTGCTTAGGTGCGAAGTAAAAAAAAAAAAAAGAGCATGCAGACATTCCCTTTGTGTATTTCATTGTTTCTCTAAAAGTCAATTCGTCAATTCAAGCTCCAGATCACACAAATAACAGCTGTTCTCTTGAATAATTATTGAAGTCATGTGTCAATACGAGCGACGTCACACTGCGGACACGAGCACGTATACGCGCAGGGACACGAGTACGTCACCGTCCGGCTTGGAGCGCAGCGACCGCGAGGAGAAGGGAAAACAGCGTTCGAATTGAAATTTCAGACTTTCCCGCGGCGCGTAGCGATTTAATTCTTTGCAAGCACGATCGTTAGCGCGCATTGTATGCTCTGCGCTTGTCAGCTCAAGATGTCCAGACCTGGTGAGGGGCCCTTTAAGTGGCGGGTGGTCGAGCGCCGGCCAGTAAAGACACGCTTATAGAATTTTGCGAATTGTCATTCTGCATGTTTGTAAGCAAAGGGGCTCAGTGACGGCAAAATGTGCGGGCGACTATGTGTTGACACTGCATTTTTATTGCTCTTAACCGCTTCGAACAATGTCCCTTCCAAGTAATTGTTGAAGAAATCTTACAAGAGCAGTTTAACCTTGCGCTTAAAAAAGAAAAGAAATTCCAGCCATTAGTGTTCATCCTCTTTCTCCTTCTGTATTTTTCTTTTTACAGCGAAGCTCTACACAGCTATCCTACGGCGGTGGTCGATGTCCGTCCGTCTACGCTTCCCGTCGCCAAAAAAAAAAAAATATAGTCTACATTTTCTCGCGAATGCTCTGTAGCTCCCAATCTAACGTAGGTATCTCGGAAAAAATATACTGAAATTGGTTGCTACGACAACCCTGTCATTAGGCCGAGTTTCATTTACTTGCCATAATTACCGTAAAATCCCGTGAGATAGCCCACCTAAAATCGAGAGAAAATCGTGTAAAAATATGAGGTGGGCTAATTTTCAGTAAGGTGGGTAACTTTCAGTTTTTCTAAGCCGGTAGCTTAGTCAGGGGCGGGTTATCTTTCGGGGGTGGGGCATCTCTCGGGATTTTACGGTAGTTAGTTCACAGTGAAGTTCTGAACGTTAGGGAATTTCCGTCTGCTGTCAATACATGGGCTTCTACGGGAGGGAATCGGACAGTCCCATGTTTGTAATAATAATAATAATAATAATAATAATAATAATAATAATAATAATAATAATAATAATAATAATAATAATAATAATAATAATAATAATAATAATAATAATAATAATAATAATAATAATATACATAGATGCGTCGATTGAGGTAAAACACCACAGCTTCGCTGCTCGTCCTTCATAGAGTTGAAGGGCTGATGATTTTATTGCTTTCACTGAATGCCACGGCAGTGATTCCACATTCAAGGCATTTGATCTACTGCTCCATTGAGATGCCAACGAGGTATTTAGCTATGTCACCCTCGTCCCCTCCCTCTTTTTCTTCCCTCATTCCCCCTTCACACACACGCGCACTATATATCGCGTTGGCATACATATATATATATATATATATATATATATATATATATATATATATATATATATATGTATGTATGTATATGAAATTGTGTGTGTGTGAGTTGTGTAAGATATCTGCAAATTTGTTACGCACCGTGAGTGGGAACACAGCAGTGGTAAGCACTAGGATTTCCTATAAAGTTGTCATAATAGAATAAAAGCACCTGCCTCTGTATAGTGCGCCTAGCTGGGGACTTCGGTATTTCGCGAAGTTCGTTGTTGAGCGACGTCTCACCTTATCGCCTTCTCAATGCTTCCGTATATCTGTTGGTTGACTTCCTTGAAATATGTGATGCCTACGGCCAGATGGTGGTCGAAACTGTTATTCTTGGTGTCGTAGCTGATGAGCAGTTCCCGCAAGTCCTGCGAAAAAAAAATATAGACAAACGAGAGGAAACAAATCATGCTCAATTTGAAACAGTGATCCTTGTTCTATAGTTTCTCTCTCTTTAGTTATCTAGTGTGAACGTGAAAAGCAAATTTGGATACGCACTTTCAGAAGGCCGAACGTTGCTGTGATGTCTGTTTCTTTCGTTTTGTTCGTTGCAGCGAAGTCGAGAACGCCGTAGTGGTAGACGCCGGAACCAAGTAGGCTCTTGAATGTGGCCTTTCCTTTCGCCGACGAGATATCGTTGCGCGCTTGATCCACGCCCCTGTGTTCAATTACATCATATATTATACCTCATAGATTATAGATTTACATCATAGCAAGAAAGCAACGAAAATGGCAGTTGAAACTTTCCGCCCAAGCTCATTTGCCGCTCAAAGATTATTAGCAAAATTGGTAGCCGGGCAACTACCACGACACCATTGACTTTAGAATGCGCAAAATTATTCGCAGTTACTGTTTCTTAAGGACAATATAGGGAGAACTGCTCAAGGTGAAGTGTTCTCGAAAATGAAAAAAAAAAACAAAAAAAACCAAACTACAACTGTATTTGAAGATGTTGAGCACGTAGGTTTATCACTGTGCTATTAAGACATATATGTGCATATATTCTTAGAATGAAGCGCACAGGGTACAAAATACGCAGAAAGATATTTGACTTTTACAGGACGACTGTGGCTAATAACCGCTATGGTGCTCCATTCTCTTTTTCTGGGCGCGTATTCACAAAAAAAGAAAGAAACGTTAATACGGAAGAATTGTCATTAAATAAAGTCGTCAGTCGGTCACGAGAAATGG
The DNA here is from genome assembly GCF_038994185.2 of Dermacentor albipictus. NCBI lineage: Eukaryota > Metazoa > Arthropoda > Arachnida > Ixodida > Ixodidae > Dermacentor > Dermacentor albipictus. The sequence goes on from NC_091823.1 coordinate 25,670,953, forward strand.
TGGTCGGTCGATGGCATACAGCACATGCAAACAACACTTACGAACTAAACGCTTTATTAATTTGTCCACTGAATAGTAGCTTCTCCCAATCATATCGCTTTCCACCATTCCTCGAGCTGGCGCGAGCGAGCAGTTCCAAGGCCCGCGTTAGAGTCATCTAACCTCACTGTCAGTTTTCGATCATTATGGAGACCTTTGTTCTAGAGGTCGTAGGAATCGCACGACCGGTAGGTGCTGTTTTACAGAAGTATTCTGTTGCGGACAGCTTGGTTCTTACTGAACAAGTAATATACGGCGCAAATTTCGTTCAGTGCAGTGCTTTACTTCTTAGACGCTGCTTAGTTGAAGGCAACTTCGCGCTGCCTTCGGGTGGATTACAGTGTCTTTTTTTTTTGTTGAAAACTTCCTCTTCCTTATGAATCGCCGCATAACTCGTTTGGATGGACTAGCGACAACAGTAATTAGTAGATGGATAGGGGGTTCGTCTCACGTGGACGCCACGCCAAGGCCGCCCTCGGTGATGTTGTACGCCTTGACGGAGGCCAGCCATCGACGAAGGTCGGCCGTGAAATTGTTGCCAGTGGTCTGGAACCTGTTGTCCGTGTGTCCGTAGAGCGAGTCGTAGAACAGGAGGTCGCAAAGACCGTCGTCCGGAAAGTGCATCCTCCAGTCGATGCGGTTGCCGAACACGCATACCAGAGGTGTCTTGGTCATCGGCTTTCCCACGGAGTAAGCGAGCGCTGTTAACAAGCCGTCATTGTGTTTTTCATGACTGTTTACGACTATGCTTGTTTGGGCATCCGGCACAAACGTGAACGTCGCGTCGTCAGCTAGGTATCACCATTTCGTGGGTGAAATTATAGCGCGCAGGCCATACCACAGGCACTCGAAACAGTTAAAATACAATACGATACAATACCTAGTTTATTTCAAGTTTGGCGTACAACATGAGATGTAGGAGGAAGAGTCTCTGTAGAGCAGCTTGACTGGCTCCCACCCGTTTTAACATGAGCAGCAGTGACTCTCATAATTTTATTGCGATCGCAATTATATGGACACTCCAAGCGAATTTCTGGTGTCGCCGTGATGTTCCATATAAAGTCCAAACACGATAACATCGTCGCCGAGCACCGTACGCTAGGTGTGGAGTGAGAGCTTGCGAGGGTCAGCCAACGATCGCGTCTCAATCTGGCGCGCATGAGGGAGGAACGCGGAGCGGAAGCGCGCCGTCTTCTGTCGCGCGCGAGGCATGGGGGAGAGGGGGGGGGGCGTTCTACTCCGGCAGCTGCTGCTTACGGCGCGGCCGCGCGTTCACCGTATATTGAAAGCGACTTGCGATGTGGGCAAAGTGCATACGCCGAGTTCAGGTAGCTTCGTATGCGCTGTGCTTTCGACGTTTAGTTCGCGTTGAAGCGAGATACAACAAGGCCAATTCGCTCGCTGCTGCTGGCGCATTTCCTACATCCAGCGTTTTGACAACGAGTTTCCGCGGTCATCGAGTGCGATGTGTTCATGCTTACATGTAGGCGCATGACACCGTGCTTGTTAATTTAGTTAGTAAGCGAATGTTCACAATATTATACAGCCGATAAAACTACTGTCCTTACTTCGTATAGCTGTCTACTCATTTGCTATCGCAATCGATGCTTCGCCTTTTGGACGAAAGTGCGAGTTTTTTTTTCACAATAAAGATTAAGCTCGTCACGCGATGTACACTCATGTGGAACTGCACCTTTTATTATGTGATATCAGCAAAACCAACTGTAATGTGCAGGCAAAAATATCGATGACATATAAATACAAATTAACAATTATAAAAAGGAAGCAGATACAGTCGCCGTCAAAACCAGATACATATGTAATTAAATAACAATATACGTGACATTTCATCATTATTAGAGGAATAGTTCAAATAAATGATAGCTAGACAGGTGAGTAAAATCGAAGATGTGCATGGAGTACCTCGACGCTACACTACACGCACCGAAAGATTTTGCTAAAATAGTCCTTGCCCAATCCGCCTCCCCTTCTTCATCTAAACATGCTCGGCCTGATGTCGGAATACCTATTCGTGGCACAAATAGTGGCAGTTTCACAGAACGAGGAACAGACACAAACGTTGCATGTAAACTTTTTATCACTAGTAGGAATGCTTAGCAATTATAATCTGGGCTGTGTTAGTTCTACGCTGACGCTGCGAAGGTAACTAGTAGTTTCTGTAGTAAGGCTAACTATAACAAATTACACTCGCTTATGAAGGGCGTTATTAGATTAAGCCACATTAATAAACTATAGGGGTTGAATAAGAATATTCAAGAAAAATTTCATTCGAATAATAAATCGAATTCTAAACATTTCCAATCCCTAGCCAATGTGAAATATCAGGGTGGCGTGAAGTTTCCTTGGCAAAAAAAAAATGCACATTTGCGTTATTTCAAACGTGTTACGCCTTCAACAATTGGGATTTCAGGTGAACTGAGAAGCTTGTGAAAAACAACTGAAACGGTTTTGTATCTGGTGTACTGTGACACCGACAAAAGGGACACAAAGGTGTATCACACATACGTAGTCGAGTCTTGCGTGCACTCCAGGAGCTAAGTGTAAAACTAAGACAACGCAAATGATTTTAAGGGAATTCAAACGTGATGAGGTTGAAAGAATAATAAATGGCTTTGTCTAAATACAGATAACAATTTAATAGGTTGTATAAGCCGAGGATAATTATTTAACGTTAGAAATTAGCGGGTGTGGAAGTGGCCTTGTCGATGCTTTCGTTCAACAGCCGTTGCGTCTGTGTCATCAACAGCGGCTACTCTGCAGGGAAAGTCATTCGGGTCAGTTTCCTCTTGCATAAGCTTTTTCCTCTGCAGATTGCGACAACTCTGGTATCTTATTCCTTGCAGTATTCGATAGAAATGAATATTCAAAAACTTGACATAAATTAATCTCAAATATAATTCGAATCGTATAAGCAAAAGGCTACTCGATTCGTATTTGAAATTTTCCGATATTCGCCCGCACCTAATAAATTACACTTCTGCGACCGGAAAACGGCCGCCCTTACAACCACAGGAGGAGGACTTGCGAGCCAGTAAAAGCATGAGAACGAATGACGGCTGCCGACACCGCTGCTTAGTTTCCACGGCAGCTCATCGGGACCTCATAATTTTTTGACATCTGCAATTAGGCTCTAGTAAAATTATTTTATATCGGCAAACAATAGCTAAACCCCATATTAAAGAAAGTTTGGAAAACTTCTACTGAGCCCAAAACTGCTCCACTGCAAGAAAATACTTTGAAATTTGTGACGTCACACTGACGTACCGGTACTGACGTTGCGGCTTAGTAATCAAAAAGGGAAGCTCGGCCTTATTTCTCTATAAATAATTAACGTTTTTCCTGCAAAATATACGAAAATACCACTGAAAACTGGTTTATTGTATTTTAGTGTACCTTTTTTTCCCTACACTTTCGCTAGCTACAAGTTGGCCTCGTTTACTGCTAGCTGGGCTGTTGGAGAGTTTTGTCTTTGCGTGGTACGTTAGGTCAAGTGCACATGCGCAACCTCACAGCTTTCCCACGGTAAACATGCCGAGTCATGAACGTTTTAGAATACCATCATCACCTGCTGTAATAAGCGTAGCACTAAATAAATAATACAGTTAAGAATTAGGCTTCCGAAATACGTGTTCTGCATCGCCAACGCACCAACAAAGCTAATGCGGTGACGGCATCTGCCACCTGGAAATCTGACCACTTTTCCAGCTCGGTGGTGCATCTGTAGGCTCAGCGGCGTCAAGAGAAACAGGTGATCTCAATAACAACGAGAAAATATCTCTGATACTTTGTCCTGAGCGTCAGATGAGACTCAGCTGTGGCTGTTTTTATCATTCATTTCTTGCCGCCGGCACAGAAAGCAAGTAGCAGGCGCGAATTTGGGCCGAAGCGGGTGGTGTGGGCTGTCTAGGCTCTACTAGTTGTTGTGCAGTCGCGGTAAACGGCGCTAGTTAACAAGATAGTCCACGGTATACTACGTCCACGTGCCGAGGGCCTAACGTGTCACGTGTCGGGGTAACTCATTGCAGGTGTCACGCTAAGCTAAAGATCTTTACTAAAGGGCTCTTACGTTTAAGCTTGCTCGCTGGGGGCATCGAGGAGATTCTCCGGGTTGTGGTCGCGTTGCCGCCCGTCCAGAAGCCACCGGTGCTTGAAATGATGCCGCTGCTGCTTCTTGGACTCCCGGTGCTCGACGTTGCATTGGCCGACATTTCTGTCCCGCCCGCTGAACCCGTGCTGTTCTCGTTGGCGTTGCCCATGGTGGCGCTGCTGCCGTTTCCCAGCTGGCCAGTACCCTTGTGGTGGCGAGTGACGTCCACTATGTTGATGTGCCTGGCCTGCGGAGAGATTTCAATTCTAATCGCATATATATATATATATATATATATATATATATATATATATATATATATATATATATATATATATATATATATATATATATATATATATATATATATGTGTGTATATGTATATATATATGTGTATATGTATATATATATATGTATATGTATATATATATATGTATATGTATATATATATATGTATATATATATGTATATATATATGTATATGTATGTATATGTATATGTATATGTATATGTATATATATGTATGTATGTATATATATATATATATATATATATATATATATATATGCCATTTATGCGTTTCTGTCATTATTTCTTCTAGTGCAGCCACCTTCCAAATTGAATCGTAAATTGATTTCAGTTTCACGGTGATATGGTGCAGAATGTTCGTTACGCTGAGACTTACTGCAGTAGTTTCTGTCACGTTGGCACTACGCTCACTGGAGCCGGCATCGTGACCAGCTCCGTCATCACTGTCGCCGCCACTCCTGAGACCGCCAGTTTTCACACCGGGAGAGCTCGAGGTTCTAAAACCTGCAAAAAAGAAGTGAACGGAAGGCGCAGCTTCAACCGCTTGCTCCTTGTAATTTCGAAATGCGAGAAAACCGCGGTAACAAAAACACGCACTTTTGTTGCGGTTTGAGTGGGCGCGCTCTCTTACAAAGGCGCGTTCATGACAGAGTTATCTGTGCAATTTTGCCTGGCCTGTCCGAAGATGTGCATATAAGCAGCGACTATGTCCCAGTTGTTTGTGGGCTCTGTGTCCCTAAAACTTCTTTGGCTGTAGGTGCAATATTTTCTAACAATCCTAATTTCATTTACGATATATATGTAGAAACATTTCCTGAGCATTAAGCGATATCGTCTTGGGAGCAGCGTTTTCGGTTTCGTTGGTGAACAATCAGTGAATTAAGACGCGATCAACGAGGTTTCAGATTTACTTTGTTCTATGGAGTGAATTGTTATATTCTTATATCGGGGTTCGACTGCACAACTCACTTTGTTCTATGGAGTGAATTGTTATATTCTTATATCGGGGTTCGACTGCACAACTCCCTTTTACTCCAAAGTTAACACGAAGACACAACTTAACGTTCAGCACGCTGAACAAAGTCGCGAGGTTCCATATGGCACATTCGACCGGTTCCTGCCACTCTCCGACTCTGTTTGTAGCGATGCCGAGCCCTCTCGACACTGACCGAGAAAAAGGCGTGCCCGGAACGAACGTTCAACGACTCCCACAGCAATCGCAGCAGGCATATGATCGGGTTTTTCTTGGATTTGGTTCGCGTTCCGCGAGTGATAGTGAGGTAGTGCCTGCGAGCACTCCGAGCTGGAGCGGGGCGCTCCAAATGAAACAGGTGAATGTGTTCCTAGCGCTCAATTCCGACAAGCCAAGTGTAAATCGCACTTCGAGAGGGCTTTAAAGCCACCAGTCGAATGTACCGTTAACGTTTCAGCTTTGGAAAGCTACGACGGGTGTATTGGCATAGATACGATTGGGGAAACGCGACTCTGCTAGTGAGCGGGTGCGCCCACCCATGGTGGTGAGGAAGAAGAGGGCGCCCACGGCGACCAGGGCCAGCAGCACTCCGGCGCCCACCATGATAGCGCCCCACGTGTTGTCGGCCGGCTGCGGCTGCTCGGGCGTCTTTCTGCGAGGCCACGCGAAAGTAGTGTATACCACACAAGGTTTGGGTGCGAAGGGAGAACTCGATTGCCGATTCGGCCCACTGTTGGACCGTTTTGTCTGTTTGTTGGCCGATTTTAATTAGTGGTGTGGTGTGCGTGGTTGCAAGAGGAAATGAAAGACGAATGGCAACACCACTTCTGAAAAACATAGATGAAATGGTGTCCCAGTGATTGGTCGTCGCCATCTCTGATTTCTTCCTGTTTTATATAAAGCCACCTTTATGGTCTTGGCCGCGTTATGGTCTTGGCCGACTAACGCGGCATCGAGTGCATAAGTTTGGCGGTCTGGTACTGCAGGTATGATCGGCCTCTGAGGCGAAAGTACCCCCCCCCCCCCCTATTTGCGCAATCAGACGCGTGCAGGTGGGGCTTTAACGGCATCCAGAAGTACATGTTGCTGGGCTAGTCGGTTCATATTGCTGAGTAGATCATAAATATGATCGCTTTCGTGCAAACAAGGAAGGACGGAAGGGAACAAGGGGAGCGATCCCCTTGTTCCCTTCTGTCCTTTCCTGTTTGCGCCAAAGCGATCATATTTATGGTCTACTCAGCGGATTTAACGGCGTTTGCGCCCTTGTGCTGGCGTCGTCTGCTGCGCTGCTGCTTCGCATCTGTACTGTACGTCTGCACCAGGCCGGCAAAGACAGTGGAGAGGGTGCAACAAAATTGTGAACCAGCTCTGCACCTTTTCTGCACCTTTTAAAGCGAGAAGCGTGGTTCAGCGGGCACCATTGCTCCATCGCTGAAACGAATGCTATGATGCTGCACATCGTGAATTAGTTCAGGTTACGTAAGCGAATCGAACAGACTTCAGAGTGGGTATGTGTGGTGCATCCACGCTCTAGGTAGCACTGAGGCAGGAGACACAACCAAAGACTACGTGTGGCCTGTCGTGTACCAGCAACCGCGTCCGACAAGTTTTATAATAGGTTTCGTCATGTTCCAACAGATTTTAACAGTCAAAGCAGCGATTTGTCGATTCAGTCGCGTGTCGTATCGGTCACCGTGTCGTACCGTGTGTCTCCTGCCTCACCCTTATCCCTGTGACCACATTCCGTGCTACACATCCACAGCGCACAATGGCTATTCGCACCGCCGTCAAGCAATGCTGAGTCACAAATTCAAAGCCCACTCCTAATTTTTGGGTTACTTCAAGAAACATTATGCTTGTGCGCTGCTGTATTATTAAAACTATATGCGAGCTCTTCCTTTGGGCCAGGTATTACAAGTGGGCACTTTGCAGGAGGTGGTTGGTCGCAGGCTCGAAGTTGTCCGCTATGATGAGCACCAGCACCAGCTGCAGTACTTACATTTTGAGTATCGAAACTAAATCTGAACACAAAAGAGAAGAAAACCAAGAAACGCGTAAATCTTTTGAGCCATATATAGGGGCAATAAGTATAGAAGTTAAGCAAATAAATAAATAAATAAATGGGAGAATGATACTATAGATGTAGGTTTACTTTTTTTGCGAACACAATCGTAATAATTAATTTTCACTTAGTTAACTTAGTACTGACAGGTGTTAACTGTCACCTTTCAGGCGCTAGCATTCGAGTTTTCCTGCAGACCTAAAGAAATAGCGAAATTTTAGCTATGTTCTAGTGACCGTATAACTGAACAGGCTCTGGCGAATTGGTAGCATTGTACTCTTCCTCTTACAGCCGAGGTTGCTAAGTGGCTATGGTGTGGGTCGCGGTATCAAATCCCGGCCACGGCGGCCGCATTTCGATGAAGGCTAAATGCGAAAACACCTGTGCACTTAGATTTAGGTGCACGTTAAAGAACCCCGGGTGGTCAAAATTTTTCGGAGTTCCCCACTGCGGCGTGCCTTATAATGAGATCGTGGTTTTGGCACAGAAAACCCCATTATGTACTATTATTCTTCGAGAAATATGCCTTTTCCAAAAGGCAGAGGCGCCGCGGAATTCGCACTGCAATGTGCCTACTCATAGTACTTGTACGCCAGAGTAAATTGAAGCACATTTATTCCAACATGAACGAGCTTCGATAGCATCTACACGGGAGTATAAAGACGGGGAGAGCGATGTATTTGAGGACATAATGATAACTGCACGAATAACAGCAATATTTCAGACAAAGCTCAATGTATTCGTTCAAATACTTTTTACGTTGTTTTTTTTACCGCTGTTCTCTAGGACTGTTGAATAAACCACCTTCAGTCTGAATTATTGACTGAACTTTGCTTAGATGACGGCTGTATGCTCGGATCATGCAATGAGTGTTCATGCTGAGCATGGTTCCACATCAGCCGCCTTTAGCGCATTTTCCGCATTGTTTGTCTGTTTATCTCAGTGACGCTACTCGTACGTAGCAGAGTAGCAAATTTATATTGGGAACTAGAACACCCTATTCAGAGTGATGTGGCCAGGAAAGTCCGCAGCCAGTCACTCTTGGGTTGCGCATGCCTTGTGGGAGCAAGGAAATCTGTTACTTAGGAGTGCTTCCTCTTGATATCGTGCACAGAAACTTTGACAGCTCAATCTGCCACTTGATGCTGCTCGGCAATGGGCATAACTGCCTTTTCATGATTCTCACTTATCATGGTCTTAGCCTGATGGAGAAACTCAACCGCCTGATTGGCGTCTGAGTATTGCTACCGCTTATTTCTCTTTGTCACACTGTCTCATACCTCACAATTGGCTATAGTCTGTTTTCACCTAAAGCACCTAAAAAAAAGAAAGAAATGACTTGCTGGCAATTAAGGACATGATGTCAAAGTCGCTGTGGTCTGCATGTGTAAGGTGACTAGGACAGCGTACGGATTCATCTCCTGTGGGACATTGCATGCTGATGCCGCGGAATAAAAGGGCTAGATATGACAAAATGGTTGGTCAAGACAAATAAGAGCGCATAAGCTGAACGGTGACGTCTATGGCGATTCACAGCCGTGTTTGCCTTCGTGCATGGAGTATATGCAGCACCGGAAAATAATACGTAAAGAGAACATTTACCTACGGCTTCGTCGGAATCGTCGTCTTCTGTAAAGGTAATTAAAATTAAACTGCGGTTGATATCACACAAATATATTTGAATTACATTCGAGAGTGGGTATTTTGTTACCTCACTTTAATTGGTCTCGACGAGACGTGAATTGATTTCTGCATTTTAAGCAGCCTGTTTAAAGTGATTATAACATATTTCTTTCCACTTACCAACAGTGATCGAGTCTGACGAATCGTCGTCTTCCTCTTTGAAAAATAAATTGAAGAACAAGTCCACAGTCGTAAATTGAACGTAAAACAAAGGTTGCACTTATAAAGCGTGCGATGACGCTGCGGAGTTATACAGGGTGTTTCAGCGAACACTTTCAAAAATTTTTTAAAGCTTGCCTGTGGCAGATAGCTCAAATATATTTTATGAGCCGGTCTACTCGAAGCGGCGGACACTACTTGCAAAAAATTGAAATGCAGAATTGACAAATGAATAAGAATTCACTAATTAACTTTTACCTAATCATCTTATGACCCATATCGCAATTTGCAAATTCTAGCAGTGGACTTCGCAAGACGGATCCACTTAGAACGAATTCTCAGGACGACATCAATTTTGAGATATGAATTCCCGAACTTTGCGGAGAAATGCATTGGGTTCCAGTTACTTGTGGGCTTCAGAGCATGAAACGGCGTTTTGTTAACAAATTTACTGGAACGCCAATGCATTTCTCCGCAAAGTTTGGGAATTTATATCTCGAAACTGGTGTCATCTTGAAAATTCGTTCCAAGTGGATTCGCCTTGCGAACTCTACGGCCATAGTTCAGCACAATGTGTTGGCGGGCTAGTTGGTGCGAATCTATGAATACATTGTTTAACGCAAAACGACAGACACAAGAAAGGCGACAGGACAAAGCGCCTTGTCCTGTCGTTTTGCGCTAAACAAAGTATATACGGCCATAATTTGTAAATTACAAGATGGGCCATAATGTAATTAGTTAACAATTTAATTAGTGATTTTGTCAATAATTAGTATATTATGCATCTCAATTCCTTGCGCAAGTATTGTGCGCCGCTACGAGAAGACCAACTCACGAACTAGGATTGTGATATCTGCCATAGGCAACTTTTAAGGATTTTTGAAAGTGTTCGCTGAAACACCCGGTATATCTTTCGCCACGACAGTGCGGCGGCACCTTGAATTGAAGCGAAATATTTAAAATACCAGCCTTCGCCAGTGTACGTACGTGGCACTGTGAACACATTTGGTCTTTTACCTACAAACACATGTACGATAAACAGGAAGACGCAATTGTCGTAATAATATTGCAAGACATAGGTAGAGCTGAGCTTGATTGAAAAAAATATTATACGTGCAATTATGACTAAGTTTATGCCTTATCAGGTCCTATCCTGCCTTTTAGAAAATCACTTGGTGATGCTACGGGTAGCTTGCAGTAGTTTAATGTTTATGCACGAGGATCGGCTGGCACGAAAAAAAGAAAAGAAGAAGAAAGCAAGGTGTATAGAAAAAATATTCTAGAATCAAGATTTACACAGCTTGGTTTAAGCTTTTCAATTATAAATATCCTTTCTTTAGGAGCCTCCTCTCTTGGAAAGTGCCACAGGGATATTTGCTCAACTGTGGAGGAATTTATAATTGCTACAAAGAGATTGTCTTGAATTCTTAAACATTTTATTTTTGTTTATTTCCTCCAGTTAGCTTTACCAATTTTAGTATTTAATAAAGATTGCCTAATTTCATCCAAATCTTGGCCAATCCCCCACAGCGGGTGTGCGCCATCGCATAAGGAATACCATACCACACCACACCACACCACACCACACCATACCATACCATACCATATCATACCATACCATACCATACCATACCATACCATACCATACCATACCATACCATACCACACCATACCTATACCTATACCTCCGATGGAAGGACAGTCCAGAGTGGAGCGCCTTTGACGCTCGTGTTTGTCCTGATCTTACTTTAATTTATTCGGCGTTCCATTCCACTGTAATAAGTATGTACGAACTAGCCAAGCAACGAGCCGTATTATAAGTACATAGCATGTTTCTAGTATTTGTAGAAGTCTCCAGTGAACATATGTCGCCTGTGTAAATTTTATTTTTGTGCTATAGCGACGTAGTGGGTGGAGAGGTCTTCTTACTGTTGATACTAGTGCACAGAAGGAGAGCGTTATGCGATATGACGAATACATGGAAGGGGCGGAGGATTTGATTATTTTAATCAAACAGAGCAAACAAGAAACTGACTTCTCGCTCTCTGGTTGCAGCGAGTAGGTAATATCTGACCAAATCATGCGAGAAAATTTACCATGTGCCGATCAAAAACAACAAAACTTACCCATTTCGTGCGCGGTTGTGGCTGGCTCACTTTCGATGCCACCGGCAGCTTCTTCTTCTTTCTTTTTGTTGACATCTCTCGCTTTCTTTCTCATGGAGCTTATAACAAGAATATCTATGGCCTAGCTGTGTTATGTTGTTGTTGACGTGTAGAGAGGGCGTCGCTTTATTGGTCTATCCTGATCCCTTTCCGTTTCTGGTAACCACCCTATTCTTCTCCAATGCTACATTGTCATTAGGTACTACGAATTTACGTGTCAACAACGCAAACGCCTCATTGTATTTATTCCAAACCATGAACAGCTGAGAGGTCATGTTACGAAGCGAAAACCCGCAGGGTCAGCAAGCCCATCGTCCGGCTGGCCCACGGTATGGCCACGGCGACTAGAGCTCTGGTTTAGAGGCCTCGCCCTCTAGATCTAGGACCACAATATTTCTTTCTTTTTCTTTGTCTCTGTTCTGGCCTCAGAAAGGTTTATACATTAATAAATAAGTAAGTTGATAACGGGTTATTCTATTGTGTGCATCACTTGATGATAGCCTTAGTGAGTGTGCTCTAGCGTTCACCCTAAGGAAAATTGACAATTGCATTGTCGTATGTATGGTTTTACTAATAATTATTCATTACTTAATTTCACTAACCTCCCTTTCTAACTTTGTTTCGCTAATCACTCGTAAGCGTAAGCTGTTTTGAGTTACAGGGTAAATCGTTCTTTTTGCCGCTAATGGCTTGAAAGCAAAGAATACAGCAAGTATCTTTATCCCGAAGATCTTGTGTTTACTAAATGGTCTTGTACTTTAGTCGCATTATTCGGCAAAATTTTTGATTCTAAATTTATTGCCTTAACGCATGTATAAAATCTGCCCTACTCTTGGCCGATCCCCCTGAGTGGGTATGTGCCAATGAGTTTAATATCATCATCATCATCATCATCATCATCATCATCATCACGTGTATTGTCACCAGCAGTTCTACAGAAGGTAGTACGGATTTAGTAGGGATTCGTGATACAGAAATCATAGGGCATTTAGGGAGCTTGCAAAATTCTATGATACGTGAGCACTTGTATGATACAGGAGCTTCAATCTGCCCAATTCGCTTCAGCTGAGAGGCGCGTAAGTGGTTAAATTGCATTAAGGCCGCGAAAACCTAACCATATTATCGGACGGGATTTGCAAATAGCTGTTGCTTGCAGGCATGCAAAACAATTCTAGAAATATTTTAGTGGTCGTAGCTTCCACGCTAAATTTCTATATCCGCTTTCAGATGCGGCGTTCCATTGCAGAAGTTGGGGCGGAAGAGATCGAGACAAGAGTGTTGAAAGATATCGGAGGCTACAAAACTCCACGGCAAGCGCCATATAACCTACTCGTCGTATAACCTAGCCGACTTGTCTGCTTGCGCCCTTTCATTCAAGGCCGCTATTCATACTCGAAAAGGAGTACGCCGTAGTTGTGCCGTAAACTAGTAAGCTAGTGCACGGATACGTGTGCCTTCATGCTTTCACTGCAGTGAACAAAAAGCGTTTACGTTTGTGCTTTGTGCCATCTAAATGTGAACTCTTGCTTTCGCAAGAGAGTGCCCTTATTTACAACGCAATTTTACGCTAGAATCTGTCCGTAAGAGCAGATTCTAGCGAATCATGACGTCGGACACATTAGTGAAGACGACCGGCCAACGTACAACACCCACGAATGAAAATATTAATGTCCTAGGTTCATTCGTTGGCGCGTACACTTTGATTACGGTATGCCGGATACGACCGACAGAGGCGTTGATTGTTGGAAATCTACATCATGTTCTTTGGACATGTTGAACTATTGCGGCTTTTCAGAATTTATAAGCGCAGAATGATAACAAAGGAAAGTCATTCTTTTATTTTCAAGGGTGCCACTAAGTTCTGTTCTGAAAGAAATGCCCGTTATCTTCTCTGGCCTATCGCAGTGCATCACCCCCATGTTGTGTCACTCTTCGGCTGAAAGATGAATAAAAGTCACATTAGTTAAACGGTTCGGGAACGAAAGGATTTGTTGGGGAGAACACGAGGGTTGGAAGGTTGGGAGTGCAATGTAGCAGAAAAGATAAGCTACAAAGTTGATTGCTTCACCCGAGTGATTGCCTATAGTCGGGAGAACTTGATATGTGTATGCTTTTGGAAACAAGAAACAACATTCTGCCCCTAAAACGGGATTTTAACATTTATTACGACATTTCTTTTGTCTGGTTCTTTGGTGCTTCGAATTTTTGTCTTTTGTTTCTCTTTTTCGACAGCAATGCCTCCTCACCCATCGGCGAGAAAGTTATGCGAAGAGTTACGCTTAGCGATCCTGAGACATAGCCAGCACTGGGGTAAGTATACAAAAATGAGGTCATTTTGTGTCCTTGCGCTCTATCGAGACTTCCTGTGCTCACGTCCCTTAGCTCACCAGGACACTATAGGAATACCACCCTGTGCCGTTCTTCTTATATGCACACGAGGACACATGGACGACTACCTTTGCGCTGTCCCCAAGCAAATAAGTTACCAAAACAAGCACACAAGAGCGGCACAATAGAAGTATCCTATTGCATCTTCATTCGCGTAGCCCACAAGGATAGAACAAGGATAAGATCTTGCATCCTTGTCTCTATAGCGCTTATTCAGCGTGATGATGAACCACTAAGTACTATGAAGTGCGTTCACTAAGCGGAGCTACCACGCTTCGCTGTTCTCTCCCGGTAGAGGCGCAGGTGTGTCTCTTAAATGTGGTAATTTAAGCGCACGTGGACATAAAACGTGTCCTCACCTTCTTTTGATATAACCGCTTCTGCACCCGCAGTCGTTCTCGCTGCCGAAGTTTTCGTGCGCTTTGCCCTCACTCGAGTTGTGGCGCGCTTGGTCGCATCCCTGGGACGCTTCTTTGACGTCGGCGTCAGCGTTGCGGGCCTCTTCCGGCCGGTCTTCGTTTTCGGCTTCCGAGTGCCCTTTGAACGCTTGGCGTGATGCTGTGCTTTGCGTAGCGACCGCCTGAGCGTGGTCTTTGCCGGTCCCGTTGATATTATCGGATGCTTCGGCGCTGGAGCCGCCGGTGGTCTTGGCGGTAGTGGCGTGGCTCTCCTACGAGCGTCGGGAGCGGCCTTCTGATGAAGCTGGCGCTTGTTGTGTTCTGCACCGGCAAGTTGTACAGGGGTGAAGTGGTCGCACAGCTACGCGCACACACACACGCACGCACACACCTCCGCGTAGTTCTCCCCAGGGCCGCTAAAGTGCACGGCAAACTAAGTAGGTGGCTATAGCGGGATTCTCAATGTTCACCACGATTCCGCCAACTTACCCTTTCCGGCGAAGAAAAATACGACGGCGATTACGCTCATTGCGGCCATGCCGGCGACGCAGAACAGGATGTCGCGTCCCGTGATGAATGGCGCTTTCTTGCGCCGCCTGTAATGTTTCGAAGGTCATATTGTACGGTTCCATAGTCGTCGTCTAATCGAAGGTTAACAAATGTTTAACGAAACAACGTGAAGCCAAATGAAGTCGAAGTTTCGAAGCTGGTACGCGTAAGTGAGACTGGGTGCTCTTATAATGTGGCTGTCGCGGCAACACGAATTCGTGCATGTGCAGGGTGTTTTTCTTAGCTGCACCTAATTTTTAACAATTTCAGGCAGCAGATAGCACAATTCTGACACTTGAGTTTATTTACTCGATGAGGCGGCCATTACATCGACGAGAAATCAGGATGCTTATTTAAATAATCATCGTAATTAAAGTAAATACATTTTCAAGTATTTGACGGCACGCATTTTGATCTACGAATTGCAACTAGCAGGTTTGCAAAGTATATCGAGTCGCAGTGACTTCTGAGGATGGCACAGGTTTGCGGTAAAAACTTTCAGTAAAACTCACTGTTGTGATAATTACGTTTTTAAGAAAGCGCTGTTTTATGCATTGAATCTCAAAAATAACTGGAATGTCAATGCATCTCGTCAGGTGCTTTGAATATTGTTATCTCGAAGCTGGTGTAATTATGAGAATTCGTTATGAGTGGATAGGCCTTGTATGCGCAACATATGCCAGCGCCAAAGAAATAGTTAAAGCCCTAGGAGGGCTAAGCAACAACAGTTAGGGAAAGAAAAAAGAAATATTATGAGATTTAGTTATCCTTCCTGAAAGCATCGCTGTGCGAATGGATGAATTACCGCAAGACCAAGCCAATAACGTTAAATGTATACGCCCTTTCCAATCGACAACGAAAGCTGCAGCTAGTCTGTTCAATCTCATTTTGCTTGTTACCCGCCGCGGTGGCTTAAGAACAATGGTGTTGCGCTGCTAAGCACTAGGTCGCGGAACCAAATAGCGACCGCGATCCCTGGTGGTCAAAATGAAGCCGGAGTCCCCCACTGTGGCTTGCCTCATAATCAAATCGTGGTTTTGACATGTAAAACCCTAGAATTCAGTCATTATTATTGTTTACTTCATGAATGAAATTCTCTACCATTTTCGCTGAAACACTAGGCTACCGAAAATATTGCTGCCGGTGATGTGTTGCACATCTTGCTTTCATCGTTAATGTGGGAGGTTAATGTTGCTCATGTTCGGAAGTATGCCGTGCCGTAATTTGCCGCGTGGTATAACTCATAAGTTGGGATTCCTGCAAGTTGTATAGGGTGGTGCGAACAGTATGCTAAACAGAAAAGTGTGAGTTGGGGTGTTTCTTCCATGCAAGTGTCCAAAGAGTAATACTTACGTTTTCCGCTTGGCGGTAGCCTCTGCAAAAAAAAAAAAAGTTTGAGAGTGTCACCGGGCTATAGGTTGAATGACTATTGTGATATTTGAATCGACCTTGGTGTGAGCACTGACATCTGTCGCTGTAGGCAAGAAGTCAGTCGTCCTTCGTCACACCCACCAAGCTAGGTTATTGGACCAACAGCATTTTGCAAGTTCTCGCGGCCCACTTGAACACGGCAAAGTATTTCATCGATTGCGCGGGGATACACCGCGCCACTTCGAAGACCGCTCGAACAACGCCTATCGTATTGACCACGATTGAGCCTAATACGCCTGCCCATTTGCAATGCTGTTATACGAGCACTTGGCGGATGTGATTCTCGTAAGCTGCTATGCAACAAACTATACGGCGTAAATGTTGCGACGCCGTTGTTTTCAGTAGCACCGTCGCACTTGTGTTCCACCAATTAAAAAAAAATTAAATTCTGGGGTTTTACGTGCCAAAACCACTTTCTGATTATGAGGCACGCCGTAGTGGAGGACTCCGGAAATTTCGACCACCTGGGGTTCTTTAATGTGCACCTAAATCTAAGTACACGGGTGTTTTCGCATTTCGCCCCCATCAAAATGCGGCCGCGTTCCACTAATCGCCCCATTACATAGATGCGGCATTAACACCGTTTTAAATGATAGTGAGAAAGACAGCGCAGGATGCAAGTGGCAACTCCCAGCTCGTCGATCTGGCGCGAGGCGAAATTGAAGTGGGCACGCAGAGCATGGCGACCAGAAGAGAGAGAGAGATAGAAAAAAAAAAGAACAACGTTATATTCATGTCACGAATCCGAGTATAATATGCGAGGCACCGTTCTGAGTAGGAATCCTTCTATTTTTTGGGGGGGGAGGGGACACGTTATATTTGCATGAACACGGTAGTTGAAAGCTAATCAACTGCGTACTTAAGCAATGCGTGTAAGTAGGAAAATGCTTAAGGCCGGTGCAGTGCATGTTTCGCTCGTCCTGTTTGGTCTTCCTTTCTTTGTTTCCTTGTTTTTGTGTCGTCATCATCATCATCATCATCATCATCATCATCGTCATCGTCATCCTGGTTACGCCCACTGCAGGGCAAAGGCCTCTCCGATACTTCTCCAACAACCCCGGTCATGTACTGTTTTTGTGTGCTTTAAGTCAAATATGAATTCTTAAAAACTCGCCCGAATTTCAGTTCTTCGTAAGGAATACTCTGTCTGAACAATACTTTACTGAATGAGGGACATTAGTGAGAATAAACTCGCCAAATAATGACAAAACGCGTCATCAGCTGCAGCGCAGTGCGCCGGAAGTCATTGGTCGAGTAAGCTAACAAGGAGTGTTAAGAAAAAGAAGAAAGAAAGCAAGGTATCGTTCATTTTGCGCTTCTTATCTTCACGTAGGGGACATTATAGTTGATGGCAACGATGACGGAGGCATTAACGCCCCACAATGAGAAAGTTTCTTTTCTTCATCCGAGGCAAGCCGCACGTGGTTGTTTTCGCTGCAGAACGGACAGCCCATGAGGCAGAGTACACATACGCATAATTTCCTTAGCATTCAGGGTACCTACATCCACCCGACAAAAGCAGGCGTGAAGACATGGGCCTGTGGGACTCTCACAAATACTACCCTGTTGGGTAGAGTCAGGTGAGCATGCGTCAGAACAACCCGACTCCTGTGGCGAGGTTCACGCCAACATCGACGTGTCGGATTGGTCGGTTCACAGGCAGATGCTGCGTTCGCGAGCACCACGTTTCAGACGCTGCGTTCCAAGCGAGCTGATCGCGAGCTCGATTTTTCGCGGCTGGACGATTGTTACGGCTGAGAGCTTGGCCAGAGAGAAATTAGGTCATGTCAAGGCTGTTGGGGTGCGCTGCCCTAGGCCAACGTTTGGGTGAAACCGTTTGCATCGGGCTTACGTTACACGAGCATATATGAATGACAGCATTTCCAACTATGTCCTGAGAAGAGACACTCTGAACTGCACATGCGAAAGCCTAGGCTCGAACACCAGCCTTTATGGATGACATTTTGTATTGCGCAGCTTCACAGCCGACCATGAGGGATGCTGTAGTGGACCTTAAATAATTATGACAAGTCCCGGGGGTCCGTATTCGCTTAAATGCTCTTACGCGAAAATTGTTCGTAAGAGCAAATGTCAAGCAATCCTGATGCTCGACACGGTATTATTCAAGGTGGCCGACCAATGAAAAATAGAACTTACGAATGAAAGGTTGTGCGAATTCTGGCCCTCGTGTTCTTTAACGGCTGCTTGAAACCTAAGTACACGACCGTCTTTTGGATTCCGCTGTCGTAGGGATGCGACCGTTGTGACCACGAATCGAACATGCCATCCCGTGCCCACTGGCACTTATCTTTCGCACGTTCATCAGTTTTTGACAGTTGCGGCAATCTGGCCAACAACACACGGAAAAATCTTCACGCGACAATGAGCAACCTGTAATATGGGGTCGAATTCGTAAAGCCTTTCCCCTCCCCGTAGGTGTGCTTCGAAATCGACTTGCCACCTTCTCTAATAATGTGTACGGCATCAGGAACGACTCGAATTTGCTCTTACGAACGATCCTGGCGTACGAGCTTTCTGCGAACGCGGGCACAGTCTCTATCGCCCTGTTGTACCCCTGCACGAGCGCGCCTGACCTCATCGGGACGTGGACTGCGTCCATTGAATGCCATTAGCGAGTCTTGCAATTTTGATATCTTCACGAGGTTCTCTAGCCCAAGCCTGCTCTCATGTTATCTAATCGATGTAAACAAACAAGTGAGCCTGAATTTCAAATGCTGCAAAAACAATTGCACCGAATAATGCTGGAAGAAGGAACGGTACGACGTACCCATGGCGCCTCGCCCCTGCTCTTCTTTGCCGGCCCGCATCGACCTTTGGTGGGAGCGTGAGTGGCATTGTTCAGAGAAAGAAATAAACGAAGGAAGTAGTTGTTTCTCAAAGAGCAACTGACTGTGTCGAGTTCGGAATTTGAACAGCTGTTTCTCTCACACACGCGTAAAATTACGCGCATTCTTGTTCATAAAGTATGAGGAATTTCTCTCTTAAATATATGTGCAATGTGTGCTGGTCGCTTGGCTGCAAGCGCATTGAGGAAAAAGAAGACGTTTAGCTTCAACACGGTTCTTGAGGGGGCACATGCCATTAAATAAGCCATCATCATTATCATCGTCATCGTTATCATATCCCCCGGGGCAGTGGGTTACGTTATTTCTCGTAGAATGTTATGGTCGATGTTAGGTCAAACCAAATTGGTCGATGTTAGGACAAACCAAATTGAGATAAAATCTAGTCTTAATATTATGTCACTCCTGAATCGTTGCTGAGCAGGTTGGGATCGAGGTTTCTTGCTGCTTTTCTCTGCGCGCCACCTATTTTCGTTAAAAGTTGAGTTAGTCTCAGTCCCATCTTTGCATCTTTAGTTAACGTACCCGTTGAAGGCTCGCAACTAAATTATTCTTTTTTAACTGCACCATGCTTTTTCAGAAACCATGAATGTACGATTGTAATGTTACTTTTTTGTTTTGAGTGGCATGAAATGCGCCTACTCATCGCCAAAGCGTCCTCCATGCTTGTCAATCGCTGCTTTTAACCTTGCAGGTTCTGTCAGATAAACGTCTCCTGATAAGCGCCATAATGCAGTGGAGATATTTTGGTTCCAGCCGATATGGGAGTTATTATGTGGGATAAAGATTCTCCACATTGGAGAACTCTTTAGAGAACCCCTCACTTTGCAGGCACCGTTCGAATAACTCCTTTATTTGGGAGCTACGCATTTCATAGACTTAGGGGAATCGCCTGCGGTGTTATTCTCGATGTCGTTCAGGGCTTTCCTAGCCGAGCGGATGAGAGGGAAGCCGCCGGTGTTGTTGACTTTTTTGGACCAGTCGTCGTACTCGGCATCGAACAGCGCGAGGCCGAATGGCAAGGCGCTTTGGTCGGTGTAGGACAGGCACATCTGCAAATTCGACACAATGGTTCTCAGTATGTGGCATGTACATGTACAGTCAATGCGCGTGAATATGATATGACACCTAGCGGCAATATATATATATATATATATATATATATATATATATATATATATATATATATATATATATATATATATATATATATATATATATATATATATATATATATATATATATATATATTCAGCATTCTAAGGATTAACTTGAACAGGGACAGCGTTAACGGGACATTGATGACAACGTTCAAGTTTAGTTAGTTTAGTAGGACACAGTTCTGTAATGCCCACCCCGTAAGTCGCAGTCTTACCAGTATGGGCTGTAAATAGAATTCTTCACGTTCTTTACGGGTACTGGTTCGGATATGAGACTTTGTGCGCACCTTTCGCAATCGACCCTGTGTGTATAATTTCATTTATCATGGCATTAACCTTGAGTAGCACGTTAACCGTGCAGCCAGGCACGCCTGTACAGTTTCATTAAATAATTGTTCTCTTTCTACACAATCAATGCCATCCTTCTCTTCTATTACTCTTCATTCCCTTGCGCTCCCTCCCTTTACTCCCTCTATCTCCAAGAGGAGCTCTCAGCTTTCTTTAAAGACGGACGGACGGACAGACGGACATACAGACAGACAGACAGACAGACAGACAGAGAGACGGACGGACGGACGGACGGACGGACGGACGGACGGACGGACGGACGGACGGACGGACGGACGGACGGACGGACGGACGGACGGACGGACGGACGGACGGACGGACGGACGGACGGACGGACAGACAGACAGACAGACAGACAGACAGACAGACAGACAGACAGACAGACAGACAGACAGACAGACAGACAGACAGACAGACAGACAGACAGACAGACAGACAGACAGACAGACAGACAGACAGACAGACAGACAGACAGACAGACAGACAGACAGACAGACAGACAGACAGACAGACAGACAGACAGACAGACAGACAGACAGACAGACAGACAGACAGACAGACAGACAGACAGACAGACGGACGGACGGACGGACGGACGGACGGACGGACGGACGGACGGACGGACGGACGGACGGACGGACGGACGGACGGACGGACGGACGGACGGACGGACGGACGGACGGACGGACGGACGGACGGACGGACGGACGGACGGACGGACGGACGGACTTGCGTGAGAAGTAAGTGAGGATTTCTGAGTAGGTTCGTCTCCCCACGCGATTTCAAGCTTGGCACACTGACTTGAGAAGTTAAGGACCAACCAAACAACGTAAAGAAACTTCTGGAAACCGTGAGCGGGGTGCTTCAGTACTGTTGTCGGACCGAACGGGCCATTACATAACGAGCGCGAGATGTAGTTGGCTTGGCAAAGCAATGTCATGCTTCCAGATTTTTTTTTCATTGATGCGCCCCAACATTTCCAATGTTCTTAAGTGCACTCGTAACCTGAACCATCCCAAAAATATCTCGGTATACGCTATGCTGACGATGAGTTGAGTCACTGTTTCGCCACAATTGAGCTATTGAAACACTGTGAGCCACAACTGCCGCACGTATAAAAGGTGTAAGCGACTGGAAAGGTTGTAAGTGGGCTGTAAAAACAACTATGCAGATCCAACGCATATCTCGAAACCTATTTTAAGCGAAGCTTCCATGAAGCGGCTAATGAAATGCTGTAAATGTTGCCCGTTTCATTTCTGCGTCTTTGGCTGCAAAGGAAACTGGTGTGCGCGACATGTGTACCCGTGCTACGCAATTCGACACACGCTCAATGAACCGGTTGGTGTCCGCACGAAGGAGGCATGTGTGCGATTTAACCTATAGTGGTCAGAGCATCGGGCTGAGGCTCTGACCACTCTGACCACATCGGTATTGACGACTGAGGCTCTTATCCCACCATCGGGCACTCGGTTCAACTTTTTCTGATTTTTAAAAAATTTTTGAAGTGTGATCTATTCGGCAAGACAGCACCCAACAGCCACGGTCAGGATAGTCTGGGAGAGTTCGCAGAGAAAGCGTCACTTTCAAAATGCGAAATTCGTTCAAATGCGAAAATTCGTTCAAGGACTTCGGGAAGTGCCGTGCCGAAACACGGGCAATCGATGCCACAGCGTGACAAGCAAGGACGGATGGGATATTTGCTTGCACGAAACTAACTTAACTCTGCCTAACCCCGCCCCTCATAAACCAAGTTGTGGGCCTGGCGAGTGCGAAAGTAGTACTTCTTAAGCAGGCTGCACTGCACCGACTCACCGACTCAGCATAACGACGGAGCACAGCATCTGCGTCACAAAATTCTGCGCAGCAATGTGGGCTACGTTCTGTTCCTGTGAGCTGGCCGTGAGGTTTGTCCGAAGAAGTGTTATTTGCGCTTTGGCGGTACGCTGCAGCTCGTGAGCAGCAGTGCACCGAAGTAACGCTCCGAAAACTTGCTGTTTTGTCGTTGTCAAAACGTTGGCTCCAAGCTGAGATTTTCTTTGTTCGGTCACTTTTGACTACAAAGCGAAGAAATAATTTAATTGCGGCAGAGCCCACCATTACTCGCCTTCATGTATATCGTGGCTGCGGAGTCGAAGATGAGAGCGTATCCCTTGACCGGGTCGTAGGAGGCCATCACAAAACGCTTGTCGTCGAAGAACGTGTGGTTTGGCCCGTACGATGGATGTTCTGTGATCTGGCAAATTGCCGTGCGTAAAACGACAAAGAAAGGAGAAAGGCGTGTGTAAGAGGTTAGTGGGTAGCCAGATGATACAAATCCGTAACAGATATCGTATGTACATTAGTAGCTTTGTGGAAATAAGGGCTAAGCGCACGCTTTGACCCTATTATTTCTTTGCGCCGATCGCTAGGCGAGTAGCATTTAGAGCAGTTTTAAGTATAGCGAGAAACTGGCCCTCTTGCGCTAGAATTGTTTGTAAGCGAAAATTTCAGCCAATCCTAATGCTGGTGCTATTATTAGCGAAAGTGGTCGACCAATAGCAAAAAGCATTTACGTACCACAAGCTTTTTAAATTCGGACCCTGCTTGGTACACTTCAGTATAAAGTAAATTTAAGATAACGGACAGGGACCAAAGTTTCGAACATTATTTCTCGGAAAATTTGCAATACAATTATGCGGTATCACAATGGCTGAGAAGTACGAAGTGAGACCATAAAATAAAATGTACACACTTTATTTTTTTTTGAAGCACCAGTAAAATATACAATATTTATTATCGACAGATTGATAAATCATAATTATGAGAAAAATAATAATAGTTATACTATTTTTTTCCGAGGAAAGCAAGTATGATGAAATATCAGAGACTTGGAAGGAGGCGAACTTTGTTAGCGTCAAGTACAAGCCTGCCTTTGTTATGACAGGCCGGCATCTGCTCCGCCCGAGCGACCCCTTCAATTAACCATGACAGTGGATATACGTACTACATTTTAAAATATGGTATAAGCCGATTGCACATCACTAAACAATTCCAAAGTGTGAGCCTAACGAGGCCAGCAGGAGAAAAATATAGACCGGACGAAGCAAGGTTTCAAGGCCTTGACTCGATCAAATCCATACCGAATACAGTTTCCTGCTAAATCTCACTAAGTCGACTACTAGCGCTTCTGTAGCAGCTGCAAGCATGGTGGTTTTCGGCCAGCAAGGGAATGATGTTTAGTGCACAGATTTGCCTAAATTTCGTCCTTCTGGCTTCTAATGGTTGTGACTTTGCATATTGATCATTTCTAGCGAAATACAACGTTATAAGTTCAGTTGTTTGCATTGAATGTGGAGCAGCCAGCATTGAATCTTTTTGCCTTGTGCGTCTAGAAAAAATAGGCTTGCTTTAAAATTAAGGCCCATAAAGCCATATAAAGTGTAGTAAATTAGGCCACAAGAACGTCTGAAGCCACAAGGACAAGGAATAGACAACGTCATGCACTAATGATCATTCCCTTGATACCTGAACGATCGCATCGCCAGAGTTACCTTGGATAATATTTACAGAAAGCTTTCGTGCCCCCCTCCCCCCCCCCCCCCCTTCCACTCACAAACACACCCACACCCAGGGAGCAACCCGATCAACCGCGCCAAACATTTCCATAGGATGTACAACGCTAGTATAATACGTATGCGATAATGGAGCTTGGAAGTGTAATCGAGAGCTTAAATGGAGCTATATTACGTTTTGCAAACATGAAACTCCGCATTAGCTTCACAATGTACTCACGTAAGTGAACCCCTGCAGCTCGTAGAGATATTCCTTGCTTTCGTAAGGCTTACATCTGACCCCGATCATGTAAGCACTCTTGTTTTGGCCGCCAACCTTGGATCTGTACCAGCGCCCAGCTAGTGACATGGATATCAACGGCTTCGTGATTGCCAGGTTTTCCTTGTTGTTGCCCATATACATCAGCGTGTAGTTCTGCGACAAAAAATGAAAAGAAGAAAGGAAAAAAAGAAAATAGGCGGTGGGGTGGAGATCGGTTGCATAGAGTTAGGCGAGGACTTTTACGAGCCATCAAATGAGGAGGCAGCAGCACTCGTTCAGCTGCCGTAGGCGCATGTGTCAATAGAAGGCCCAGTGTGATTTTTAGCAGATTTTTAAAATATCTCGCAGTTGAACTATACCCTCTCAGCAACTTGTAGTAAATGTATTTAGTAGTCTCATCTTCACGCACGTTAAAGAACACCATTAGTCTAAATAATGCAGAGACCCCCTCACTTTATCGCCTGCTTGTTGCTTTGGGGCATAGAACCGTGTAATTATACTTTCAAACATCTCGTCGCAACACTGCTGAGCCTGGGCCCGGATTCACAAAAAGCTCTTACGCCAGAATTGCTTAGCGAATTCCAGCCAATTCTGGTGCCGGACATACCATTATCGATGGCGGCCTGCCGATAGCAAATATCACATAGGAAAGAAAAGTTTTGTGAATTCGGTCCCCTGACACGTGCTTCGAATGCATCACGGTAATTGCCTATACCCCAGTGCGGCTACTCCACTGGGTTTAACTTAGCTCCTAGACTGTTTTTCACAATTCCTCTTCCCGTTCTGTGTACGCTCGCTATCGTCAGCCTGCCGCGGAAAGCACACCAACGCAACGGTCACCGTTTTCGCTGCCCATGCCATCAAGTATCTTGCATGCTGTGAACGATAGGAAACGTTCAGAGGAGGTGTTTTTATTGTCTTTCTGACATGCTTCTCTTTTCCGAGTGCTTTCTGTGGTGGATGTCTCGCGCCACGCATAACTGCGCCTACCATGCGGAAAATAGACGGAAGTAGGTCTGCACAATATCGAGCATCAAGGAAGCCATTTCTAGGGATGGTGAGAAACAGTTCAAGACAATTACTGTTTACTAAGCGTAGTTTCGTTTTTTTTTCGTCACAACGTTCCTTCATTACTTACTTACTCCGTTGGGGATAAGAAATTCGTATTAACCAACCCATCAAAAAATGTTTATTTAGATTTGTTGTAGGCGAGTTTAGGTATATTGAGTTATCTCTTGTATAGAACTATTTATAGCACTTAAAGTTGTTTGCTGTAACACATATTGACTGTAATTCACTCGCTTCAGCGCTGTGTCAGGTCATGCACTGTGTCGCGACAACCGCTACTCGAAGAGTCCCAACGAGCTTTGGAGCTAGTGAGCACACAGTACTTCTCGCACTTATTTGATACTTCTTTGATATACTCTAAAGTGATATACTCTTGGAATGCATGCCTTCATGTCTGCGAAAAGCAGGTCTGTCTAATTTTTCTATGTACAGTGCGGTACACAATGCAAGGGAACACTCTAACTTGGCTGGCGCTATTACTGGCTGAATTTAGTTCTCTGCACTGCGCAGGTGTGTAGATACGTGCCAGTACCACCAATCATTAGTAATACGCTGCAAAGTCAGCCGATGGTATACAGTTGCCAGAGAAAAAAAAAACAACGCGTGCTTTTCACTTATGTTTTCCCTTTAACAGTGAACCGCCGTGTACATTCGCGAACAGTAATGCGAATGCCACAGATGTCACGAAATTTTTTTTTTTCGCAGCCTAGGTCGACCCGGAGATAAGATGATGCGGCCACCTCTATGAGTTCGGCCAGTGCAATACACTGAAAAGATTCCCTGTATAACAATTGTAGCGCAGTACGTTTTCATTCCCCCCCCCCCCCCTTATGCTACTGTCTCTAAATTTTTGCTCCAGGGGGTAGGTATTCGTTAACATACGGCACTCCGTGCAAGTTTGCTAAATACCTCGTCTAACAACTTCGAGTTGCGTCATCTTGCGCGTTGTTGCGGGCGTAAGCAAAGTGCACGATCCACTGATGTGTTCAATAAAGCTTGCATTGCAGTGCAGCTCGCACCCACCAACCGGCAATTTACTCACCAGGCTAGGATGGTATTGCGTGATAGAACCCTTCCAGTATGTGGAGCCCTGTATGACGCAATCCTCTCGCGCGTCGTCTCGTCCGCTGAAGTGAGTGCGCAGTATTAGCACGTCCACAGGGTTTTCACTGAAAGTAACGCAAATTACGGCAGTCAGGGTGCTTGTCGAGCTTTGACACACCAAGAGACTTATGCTATTTGTATCGTCGTCTCTCATACAGGTGATTTTTGCCCCGCAGTTTGTCAGCACCAACTTCATTATTCAGCTCGAAAGTCTCAACTTTCTGTTCCAGGCAGATCATACCTCATTCGATATTTGAAGTCCTCGTAGATGCTGTCGTATTTCTTGAACAGTGCGATACCAAGAACCACGTAGGCTTTCGGTCCGCTCCACATCGGTGTGAAAGTTTGAAGTAGCTTGTAGTCCTGTAAAATCGCAGTATTTGAAACATGTACGCATGATCACAGAGAAAACTGATTGAAATTAGTTCCGCAAAGCCCGAACGTCATTTCACAAGGAAAAACTTAGAAAAAGAGTAAAGGAGAAAGACAATAATAATAATAATACTTGGGGTTTTACGTGCCAAAACCACTTTCTGATTATGAGGCACGCCGTAGTGGAGGACTCCGGAAATTTTGACCACGTGGGGTTCTTTAACGTGCACCTAAATCTAAGTACACGGGTGTTTTCGCATTTCGCCCCCATCGAAATGCGGCCGCCGTGGCCGGGATTCGATCCCGCGACCTCGTGCTCAGCAGCCCAACACCATAGCCACTGAGCAACCACGGCGGGTTGGAGAAAGACAGCTTCGCAAGTGAAGGAAAATTTATCCTAGTATGGGGGATCGAATCCGAGACCGACACCTTTCCGCGTCGGTCGCGATACCATCTGAGCTAACCAGGAGGCTAGCAGATCGCAGTGCGAGGGTGAATTAATTGAGAACTCGAAGCACAGGGACACTTAATAAGGCAAATAAATACTGCGAAAGCCCGGGAGGTGCAGGAAGGTTCATTCAAATAACTTTATTCGGTGCCCTGCAATTTGGTGGGGTGGGCCTGGACCCCGCCTAGGTTTCGCCCAGGGGTCGTTGGCCCTTGGCGGCTTCCCCGGCTCGCTGGACGGCCCAGTGTTGCTGCTGCAGGTACGAGCTGAGCAACGCAGGCTCCCAGCGCGCGCGGAGGCTTTCGCTGTTTGAGGCTGCGTCACCGTTATCCTGTATTACAGCTGGACATTCCCATAGGATATGCTCCAGGGTGGCTCTAGAGTCGCAATGTCTGCACTTGTCCGTCGTGTATAAATCTGGGTGTATCAGGTGCATAATAGCTGGACTCGGATAGGATCTGGTCTGTAACTTCCGCCATTCGACAGACTGCTTCTTGCTTAATCTTGCGTGCGGTGGCGGGAATGTACGTCTCTGCAATCTATGGCGTTGTGTAATTTCGTGACATCTGGTCATTCGATCTCCCCGCTCCCACTCATAGGTAGTCGGTGACGCGGGGCTAACCGAGGATCGGCCCGTAAGCTCTCGAGCCATGTGGTGCTCCGCGTCATTGCTACCGTCTGGTAGTGTGTGAGCGGGTGCACAGATGAGATCGACACTTTTGTCGCGGTTATTAGCTAATTTTAGGAGTCGTAGTGCCTCTGGGGAGATTCGACCGTTGGCGAAGTTTCGTATGGCCGTCTGGGAATCACTGATGATTACGCCCGCTGGTGTTTGTGCTATGGCTAGCGCAATCGCTATTTCCTCTGCTGTTTCTGCATGTAGCGTGTTGACTGTAGCGCTCGTCGTGCATTTTCCCTCGTAATATATCACCACTGCTGTGTAGGCGCGCTTGTGTCTGTATCTAGCTGCGTCTACAAATGTGGCATCCTTGCATGCTGTTAACGAATTTCTTCTGTATATTTCGTGCTCTGCTTTCCCGTCTACCCTGATGGTGGGTAGGATGCATTTTCTTGGGTATTGGAGGTATGGTTATCATGTCTCTGATGTGTCAGGGCATATCTACTTTGACGCCATGTTGGGTATGATACCTTATACCTAGGCGATCCAATATTCGCCTACCTGTTTTAGTTTTGGACATGCGTACGTATTGTGCTATTCGTTGTGCCTCGATCAGCTCATCCAATGTATTTTGGAGATCTAGCTGCAGTAGTCTATCGTTGCTGGTGGTGATGGAGAGTCCGATTGCTTGCTTGTAGATTTTTCTGATTAAGCAGTCTAATTTATATTTTTCTGACGAGTACGATCGTAGGTACGGTGCCACGTATACTATTCTGCTTATTACCAACTCTTGGACTAGTTTAAGCAGATTGCCTTCTTTCATTTCACGATGTTTGTTGGCTATTCGTTTAAGTAACCGCATGAGTTGAGATGTTATATTGTCTAATTTGCCTATGGTCTCTCCACTGTAGCCGTTACTTTCAATGTTGAGGCCCACTACTCTGATCTTGTCAATCTTGGGTGTGGGCGTACCATCTGCCGTGGTTAGGTGAATTTGCGGATTGTTTCGTTCCTCGTAGTTGCGTGGTTTTCGGCCACGTCGCGATGGTACATAAATGAGGAGCTCAGATTTCTCTGCCGAACACGCCTGTCCGGTTCCTGCTAGGTATTGCTCAACTGCTTCTATTGCACGTTGTAATATGTTTTCAACCTGTCCATCGTTTCCATCGCTTACCCAGAGGGTGTATCGTCAGCGTAGATGGTATGATTGAGGCCATCGATTTCCTGTAGCTTTGCTGGTAATCCGATAAGAGCTAGGTTAAACAGCATTGGTGATATTGCTGAACCTTGGGGCGTACCTGCGCTTCCGATCTTTAGTTCTTCGGAGTTAAGGTCTCCTATCTTAATGTGTGCCTTTCTGTTAGTAAGGAAGTCTCGTATATAACTGTATACTCGCTGGCCTATAGCATAGCTCATTTATTCTGTTTAGTATTGCTGCGTCGGTAACACTGTCAAACGCTTTCTTTAGGTCCAGTCCTAAGATAGCTTTGGCGTACCAACTTGTGTTATCTATAATTTGATGCTTAAGTTGGAGAATTGCATCCTGTGTGGACAAATTTCTCCGGAAGCCCAACATTGTAGGGGGGAGAACGTCGTTATCCTCGAGATAGTTGGTCAGTCTCGTTAGGACAACGTGCTCCATGAAGTTCAACAAGGCTGATTCTTGAGCTAGTTAGTAGTTTACTCATAATGGCAAAGCCCTTGGCAAAACCATGGGGCAGAAACCTTTCTGAACATGGCCATGATTGTCCCAGCAAAACGTGCAAACCAATTTTTTGAAGTAGTAGCTTAGCGCAAATAAAACCACGGACACAAGGAAGACAGACAAGGACAAGCGTTTGTCCTTGTCTGTCTTCCTTGTGTCCGTGGTTTTATTTGCGCTAAGCTACTACTTCAAATATGGACGACCAACTAGCCCAACAGTCAACTCTTCTAGAGTGCAAACCAATGTTCGGCGCATGCAGAGTGGGGGCCAGGGGCAAAGACCGCTACATGCGTGAAATAATCAAAGCCCGGCTCATTCGAAAGAACGGAACAGATTGTGTTAGTACACCGTCAGTTAATATTTCTGACAAGGAAATCGCGTTCGTGGACGGTGATGACGTGCGCATGCGTAGAGCGTGATTTGTCTTTTGTATTGTATCCTTCATGCCTGCTTCGCTATATATTTGCCTCTGTGCTTCAATAAACGTCAGTTGAAAGTTAACGCTGTCCTGTGTCTCTGTCACGTCCCTGTATTTTTTGAATTGCGCTAAAGGCTTTGCCATTATGAGTGCTCCATGAGTTTGCCCACACAGGACGTGAGTTAAATGAGTCTCAGGTTCTCCAACTGTAGCCGCTTGCCTGGTTTAGGTATTAGAATAATCTGGGCGGTTTTCCATTGTTGTGGTATTGTACCGGATGGCCAGCATTCGTTCATATATTTGATAAGTTGTTCGAGAGAGGAATCATCGAGATTTCGGATCGTCTTGTTTGTTATTCCGTCCAGTCCCGGCGCAGATGTAGTGTTAAGCTTTTGTAGAGCTGTTCTCAATTCCGCCTCGCTAATCCCTTCGTCTAATTGTCTGTTTCTGGTACCTGTGTAATCTGGGTGAATTGCTGGCTTAGCCCGAGATAAGTACCTTGCGGCTATCTCATCGATAAAAGCTGCTTCAGGGCCGGTATTTTGTAGCGATGCCTTTTCCGATTCTATGCTTTTTCAGGCTTTTCGCGCTTGGCCAGTGGTCAGAGCGACGGTCTACCCACATTATCAACGGGATCAGGCGGCCGTGTGTGGTGGATGATAAGAATAGCATAGAATAAGGCATAAGGCATCGCTACCAAATAGCGGCCCAGTTGTGTCATATGCATGCAAGATTTTGTTCGTTTTTTCTGTACGTGGCTTTACTTTCCTCAGGATTCAAAAAGTGCTCGAGGAAGTTCCAAGTTCTGGACTATCCTAATTGATTATTCATATTGGTGCATGTTGCTTCCCATTGTAGGTTACAGAGCTGTTGTGCGTATGCTTCTATATCTCTGTTAAGCCGGTCCAGCCTGCGTCGGAGCGTCCTGTTGTGTCTCTGAGTTTTCCATCTCCTCAAGAGCTTTAGCTTCCCATATGTGTAGGAGTTTACTGTCTGCCTGTTCCACCTACGCGTCCTGGGGGATTACTTGTGTGGCTGCGTTAACATCCTGCTTAAGCTACGTGCTGCAGTGCACCATGTCTGTGATAGTATTATAATTTTTCTTGCGAATTTGAGTTTGTTCCAATCTACAATTTTGAGTTGTTTGCCCTTAGATTTGCGTGACCCTGTCTTAACAGTGATTTCGAGGATATTATGATCGCTGCCTAGATCCTGTTGGGTGTTAATCCATTTCGCATCCCTAATGTTTTTTGTAAAGGTGAGATCTGGCGCAGTGTCCACACTAACACTGGACCCCCACCTCGTAGGTGTTGACGGGTCGGTGATGAGGGTAAGGCCCCCTTGTTGTGCCTCTAGCCATAGGTGTCTACCTTTGGGGTTTTCAAATTTGCATCCCCATGCCACGTGTTGAGCATTGAAATCCCCCCAATCACTAAGGCTCTGCCTTCTGTGATAGTGAGAGTCTTGCGGAGAAGTAATCGGAAATTGGGACGTTTGTTTCTTGGGTTACTGTAAACATTAAGGAGAAATAGACTTTGATTGTTTTTTCTGGTAGGTATTAACTCGATTAATATATCGTCTACATCCGCAATGCCTGTATCATGCTGAACGACCGTGTAGGCACGTTTGACTAGAGTGCTGACAGCTCTGGTCTCCCCGTCGGCACTACAGAATGATCTAAACCCAGATAATTTGGCCTTACAGTGTGGCTCCGGTAGCATTATGACATCAGGGTGTCCCTTATTAATTAGGTGTTGTAAGCGGGATCTTTTTGCATCCGCGACAATTCCATTTCCAGATAGTATAATGGTCGTGTCGATCCATGGTGGCAGTTACAGTTTTCGGGTTCCCTCCACCGTAGGTGTCAAGGGTTTACTATATGGTTTACTGGTTGTTTTGATGGGGCCACCTCCACTGGTTTGTGGTCCCCATGACTTCATACGAGATTCAATGTTGGTAAATTTTGTAGCGATTGTGTTAAATTGTTGTTGTATTTGCGTCATAATAGCCTGTGTAACTTGCTGGGTAATTTGCGTGCCCAGGTCTTTAAAGCGTGTAACTATGATGTCTAGTTTGTTTTCTAGAATGTCCACTTTGCTTTCGAGTTCATTCTGTCTTTTCTGAAGAGGTTTAACGGACTTGGCCTTTTTAACTGTGATCGTCTCATTATCGTCGGTGGCTTTGTGTTTGGGTGGAAGCTTCATGAAAAGAAAAATTGTCGTCCACCTAACTGTAGCACCAAGCTTTCTTCTTGAGAAACCCATATCGGGCTTCCTTTGTAGCTTCATGCTACAATCGGGTGGATGACAGTTTTACTTTTCATGGACCTTTCTCCACCTTGCGGGCTTTCGCAGAATTGGTTTGCCAAAAATTTGAACTTGATCACTTTTATTTCTTACCATGGACACTATACTAGTACCAATAAAAACTGTTTGTAGAGGTAAAACAATTTGTATAGTAATTAAGTAATTCGTTATTAGTTTACCGTGTTATTGATAACAGAACCTTGTTTCAACAACTCTAATATGGTTTTGGCGTTAGGTTTCTCATTTCTAACCATAATTTTGAATTATCAAACTCAAAATTATGATTGATTATTATAATTTCAATATAAGAAATATGTTGAGGCTCGCGGGGCTAAGCGCTGTCAAGATTAAATAAATAGCAAAATAAGCAACCCTCACATATCACATGGTCTTCCTTTTAATTCGTTTTACTGCAGTTTTTGAGACTGAGTTTACCAAGACATGTTGCAGGAACCAATACCTGCAAACCACTTCGACGGCCATCTGTTGAGTGGATTCTTCTTTAGAAAGTGAATGTTTGCTTCATCAATGCCATTTTCAAGGAGGTTACCAAAAAGGTGTCTGTTTACCAAAGGTTACTGAAGGTGTGAGTCTCGCAGATGTGTCTCACGTGTTTGTACCAACGAGGAATACCTATATCACGAAGGTCATATCCAGTGACATCGCGTACCTTGAGCAAGTCGAAGACCAGCTTCACTTGGTCAACTTTCGTTGTTTCGTCAGGAATGAAATCGAGAACGCCGAGGTCGTACACCTTGTTGGCCCACAAGTACGGTATGTAGTGTCTCTCGGCTGTGTTAGACAAGAACTCGGCCCTCGCCATTTCCACGTACCTGAATGGAAAAAAGAGGTGGCGACAATGTAGAGGAAATCAGACCTTTTGTAACCACCTCTATTTCAGCATTCGAGGAACGATTAAGAAATAATTGTGAAAAGAAAGCAAGAACGGAAGACCACACACACTTAAATCAACAAGTGAGATTAGTCTGTCAGGAGTGAAAGGTACCGACGCCGGATACATGTTCGAATAACATCGGGGGAAATCGAGGCTGTTCCCTCCATTCATAACATTTCGTGGTGTTTCGACGTTTGCGTGACGGGCCGTCCATCGCGACACTCGTTACTGGAGTGACAGGCATCCTATGCACTAGTTTAATCAATCGATGAGCAATGAAACGGGTATTGTTAAGCTGGGACTGCAACCCTACCTGCAGTGAAAAGCCAGATGCCACGCTCCTCCAGTTCGCACATTATTTGTGTATTTGTGGCTTTTCACTGCAGAAAGCATGGGTGCAGTCCCATTTATCAACAGTGCATGGCGATAGGAAGAAGCCCAGCGCAAACAACACGTGAGATTATTGAAGCGGCGAAGATCACTAGTTTAGGGAGCGCTTGTGTTAGCGCGCCTTCAATAAATCTTTCAAATAAAGAATTCGATTTTTTAAATGTGACACAGAGGGTGGCCTGATGGAGATTACATTTTAATCTTGCAATTACAAAAAAAAATTAGCTATGCATGGTCGTTCTTTCATCTTTGATATCATTTTAACTTTCCATTACACATGCCTCGTTGCTGTCTCATTTGACTAGAGATCAGTACATATGCGCATGCGTACGGTGTTGTGTGTTACCTATATATATGTGTACCGTTTTGTGGAATAAAGCAATTGTTGGAAGTTAGCGCTGTGTCCGCGTCTTGCCACTGTCTTTCGTCCCTTTTCGTGCGCTAAAAGCCTCAGTTATGGAATACTAACACGCCCTAACCTACGCTCTTTCACGCTATTAAAGGCTAGAAATACTGAGGTTTCACGGGCCAAAACAGCTATCTGAATATTAGGCACGCCATAGTGGGAGACTCTGGATTATATTTGACCACCTAAGGGTATTTACCGTGCCGATAAATCTAAGTAAGCGAGTGTTTTCGCATATCGCTCACATGCAACGGTGGCCGCCACGATCGGGATCAAACCGGCGACCTCGTGCTCACAGCGCAGCACAATAGTTACTGGGCTACAACGGAGGGTCCAATCGAGAGCTGATCATTTATCGGTTCCCGCAGGACAGAGTTAAATTCCGGCACGCGCTGCCCTAAACTGCAAATGAGTGTTACATGCGGCGCGCGCATAACACTGTGCAGTGCTAAGTGCCAGGCAGCGTGGTTCTTTGTGGTCACGTGGGTGCCCGAGGTGCCAGGCGTCAGCGCTTTATGGGAACAGTGGAATTACATCTCGGATTGTGCGCCTTCGGTTACATCCTACGGAATTTTAATGGCGTTGTCTGTTGAAACAAGTAAGCAAGTAAGCAAGCAAGCAAGCAAAGCAAAGCAAAGCGAACACCGAAGAGAAAAAGACAAAACAAGCAATAGAGAACAAAACAAAACAAGGGAAAAAGAACACCACCGAATAAAAGAGAACAGAACAACACATTACAAATAAATAGATAAATAAATAAATAAATAAATAAATAAATAAATAAATAAATAAATAAATAAATAAATAAATAAAATAAATAAATAAATAAATAAATAAATAAATAAATAAATAAATAAATAAATAAATCAAAACCACCACACATGGGTATCTGATAGACAGATAGAAA